>NC_091479.1:12370515-13012143 GCF_036971445.1 Narcine bancroftii | reverse complement strand
GTTCCTTGGAGTTCACTTAACCAGTGACCTATTATCTTCTCGCTTGTCAGGAAGACGCAACAGTGACCGCACTTTCTGAGAAGACTGAAGCAGGAAAGGCTAATGGTCACCGTTATGAACTCTGTCGAGAGTGTCCTGGCCGGATGCATCACAGTGTGGTACGGTTGCTGTAGAGAAATGCATCGGAGGTCAATCAACTGGACCACAAGAGCGACAGAGAGGATCACTGGAGTCTTCCTTCTCCTCTGATCCCCCCCCCCCCCACTTCAATTTGATCCACCGTTATCGCTTTATGAAGAGGGTGCGCCAAATCTTTGAGGACCCCCTTCCTCCCGGTAAACAGCATCTTTCAGCTGCTCCCATTGGGGAAGAGATCCAGGAGGATCAGAGCCAGGACCACCGGGCTGAGGAACAGCTTCTTCCCACGGGCAGTGAGAACGCTGAACGACCAAAGGAACTGCTCACACTGACCCTCTGAGTCTCTCATATTTATGAAACAATACTATTTAATTTATTTGTATATATGAATACTTGTCCTGCATATGTACTGTTAGTCTCTATGTGTGTTACGGTATCTGAATGTTTTGCACCAAGGACTGGAGAATGCTCTTTCGTTAGGTTGTACTTGTACAATCAGCTGTCAATAAATTTGACTTGAGTTCAGCAAGATATTAAGTTAAATACATTATTAACTAAATGCAAAAAACATTCCCATCAATGATCTCCCCACCTCATCCAAGACTCTTTCCCAGCACACTAAGTACAACTTGCAATGGCCAATTAACCCATCGACCTGCACATCAGTGTGAGGAAACTGGAGCACCCTTGGAAACCCACAGTGAATGGAGAATATCTTAACTCCACCTGACAGTGCCCAAGGTCAAGATCAAAATTGGGTCGCCGGGGATGTGATCCAAAGGTGCACCGCTCTGCTATCTCAACGTCGTGTGATGGAACGCACAAAAAAATAGGCATTCTCTCAGCCAAATGCACAAAGTGCTGGAGAAACTCAGCAGGTTACACAGGTAACCAACGATTCAAGCCTCAGCCAAAAGCAGATGGGGGGTGGGGGGGGGGGGGCAGGAGAATAGAGGAAGAGATAGGGGGATGAGTACAGGCTAACAGGTGGGAGGGGAGAAGAGTTAAAAGCTGATAGAGGGGGGATAGCTCACTGAAACGAGGGGAGCTGAAGGGGATAGAGAAAGAGAGAAGGGGTTTAGCCGAAATGAGATGTCACCTCCCACCCATATTCAGCGATGTTCTCTTACCTGTTAGCCTGTGCTCCTCCCTCTGCCCCTTCCTTCCTCCCTCCTCTCCTTTCCCTCCTCCCCTTTATATTCAGGCTTTTAGCTCATACCTGGGCGAAGGGCTCAGTCCTGAAACGTTGGTTATCCTTTGCTTTCGATGGATGCTGTGTGACCTGCTGAACGCTGAAATCACAGCATCTGCAGTGTTTCCCATTTAAATCCATTCTCTTTGTCATTTTACTTGACTGTGACCCTGATTTCGGTGATTGAAACTTTCCTTTGGCTCCCCATCGTAGTGACACTGGGATGGAGGTGCTGAACATGTACATCGTTTACAACGAGAACACATGTTGTGTGGAGATAATGCAAAGCTCAGGCACAGTGTTCCAGGGGTTTGAGAGTGAGTGCCAATCACATCTACAAAGGTCCAAATTACACTGGACAGCTATCCCACCCCCCCCCCCCCCACCCCCCAGTTTGCTTCTTGAAAAGAAATTTGTGGATTATGATAGACAACTTCAAGCTGAACACAAAGATAATTTCAGATTTGCTGTATCACGTAGAAAGTTGGAAAAACATTAAATTAACTTTTATTGAATTTATCTTGTTTAATTGCATAATGATGGTGACATGTTGCGTTAGGTCAACTAATGAGAAATGTTTTGCTGTTGATTTTCGTTTGTACTCAGCATCTGATGCCTCTCATGTCAGTGTCCAATTATAGCTGGCCAGAATTGATGGATTCCAGTTGCCCTGACACTGTTTTTCCATGGTCACAATGTCCTGGTGCAACCTTTCCCCATGTTCATCACCAGGATCAGAATGGACGAAGTCCAAGTGCAAACGCAGGAAATGAATTTTCAACGACATGTTACCCTTCGTGATTTTATATGCTTGAAGTAGACTTAAAATAGCTCAGAAAATCACAGAAATAGATTACATCTAAAAAGTGCCACATGACAGGAAAATTCTAAAATGGTTTTTACGATCAGCTGCCTAAAATCCATAAAATACACCCAAAAGTGTTCAGGAAGCAAAACATTTTTTTTTGTTGTCCCGTGTAATTGGTGAAGAGATGAAGAAGATGGAGATTCCTTTAAAAGTGGAAAAGTTTGGATTCAGGAGATGATTGTGCGATTCTTGGATCACTTGTGTAGCCAACTTAGCCCAAATCCAAATGCTAAGCCTCAACGTGTGAAGCAGGATGCGCGTATGGCAGAATTCTAGCATTCTTTTTAATCAGTGAACTTCATGTTTGATTGCTCCAGACACACAACAACATTCCTTCCCAGCTATTTTTGAGAAGGTGTTAACATGTATTTTAAATAAGTACAGAACTACGCCAACCCAAAAATATCACTCCAAAACTTCTTATCTGCAATAGGATCTTAATTGGGTTGAATTGTCCGAGCTGACATTCTTCCTGTGCCCGCAACGTTTGCTATTCGGGAAGCCCTGCTAATACTGTCCCCAAAGTGGTACACCCACCCCCCCCCCACCAGTCACTTACCATTCACTGGCGCATAGGGAAGGGGCTGGTGGCCCCGTGACCAGCCCATACAGTCGTTGACGAGGTCACTTCCTTTGTCTCATGGGTGATAGACATGGAAACCTTTTGTGAAGTCATTTGGCTGTGGTTTTTGGAATGTGGGGGAAGGCCTTTTCATACACACCTGTCCCAACCCAGCAAGGAACACAGTGAAGACATGTCAGCTGGGTTCTATGTAAATCACCTGGAGAAGAGCAGAAGTATGAAGAATATATGTTTAAAATATAATTTAATGAAAATATTGTGGTCAAATTCCATCTTCATCAATTATTTGTCCACAAATATTCCTGGCCTTATTGGTTGGTACTTGGGAACATAATATTTATTCCAACTTAGACACCAACATGCACCTTCCAACACCTGGGTCTCGAGCTGTTTAGCGACTTCAGTCCTTTCCTGGGATCCCAACAGGGGGAGTCAAAACACACAGTACTGGAGAAACTCAGCAGGTCAAACACTGTTCTTTATATAGCACAGATAAAGATGCAGAACCAACGTTTTGAGCTTGAATCATTCAAATTTGATATCTGGACCATACCTTGATGAAGGGCTCAAGCTTGAATCGTTGGTTATTTATCTTTACTAGATAAAGTACACTGTTTCTCCAGCATTGAGTTTTTACTTCAATCATGGCATCTGGCAGACTTTTATGTTTTACTAGAGTTTAATTTTAACTTCGGCACCTTGTTTGGTGTAAGTATATGAGCAGAAGGGGCTGTTCCTGTTCTGTGCTCAATAGAAAATATACGTGGGATGGCACAGTTGGCATTTTGATTTGCACAATGCTGTTATAGGGCCCGGGGTTTGAAACCGGCGGCACCTGTAAGGAGTTTGTCCCTTCTCCCTGATTCTGCATGGGCTCCCTCCGGATGCTCCAGTTTCCTCCCACCGGTCAAATCATCCCAGGGTTGTAGGTCAATTGGGTGAAATTGAGCGGCATGGGTTCATGGGCAGAATGGGCCTGTTACTGTGCTGCATGTCTACATTTTAAAAAAATAATAACAAAAAGCACAGATTTGATTGAAAGAGGCACGTTTTGAGCCTTCTGGAATTGATTGAGATATTAGATAACTTGGTGGAGTGGCAAAGTGGTTGATTAAAGACGTGGCGATCCAAACTTTTTTATTAATGATCTGGAGAGACAAGTTCAAATCCTTTCCTTGCAATTGGAGAACATAAAATCAGCTCATTATATAATCTGTAATTTAAAAATATGTATATATAAATATACGCGCCTTGGAAAGAATGACCATGAATCAACCAGATTGTTCTAAAATCCCTTCCGATTGTCCAACATCTTTCAGAGCAGGACATTTAGTATCCTCGACAAACCAATATTTTTACATCAGTTATTAAAAAATACTGGAAACTCTCATAAGATGAGACGGCATGAGGAAAAAGAGATTTAATGTTTCAGGTTAAAGTCCTTTAATCAGAACTGGGAGAGGGAGAAAGACAAATTAGATTTAAGTGGAGAAAAAGGTGTGGATTTGCCCATCTGTTACTTCAAACAAAAGTGTTTTCTCTCCTTCCCAATTCTGATAGTCATTGATCTAAAACATTTACTCTGTTCCTCCTTCCACGGATGCTGCATGACCTGTCGAAACTTCTCGGCATTTTCGGTCTTTTGGACTCATAGATTTTTGAATGGCTGTTGAATTCACTGCCATATCAAAATTCAAAGTTGATAAAATCACATAATTTAAGAGATCTATATCAGACTTTTTTGTGAAATATGGAGCCCATATTTACAAAGTCAGTATTAAAATTTAAATGAATCTCAAATATTCCCTTTCTCTTATAGGGCTCTGTGAAAGTGTGTGTGTGTGCGTGCGTGCGTGCGTGCGTGCGTGAATAAGTTTAAAAATATTGTCCCTTTTTGTTTTTTTTAGTTTGTAGGTGGGGTGGGGGGGAGAATTTAGAAGAGATTTTTCTTTCTTTTGCATTCTTTACTTTTTTTATATAAAATACCACATGTATTTGGATTAAATTTGAAATATTTTGTTATGTTTGTTAAGTGGTTTTATATTAATAAAAAATTCAAAGTACAGATTTATTGTCAGAGTACATTCAGGACATCACATACAACCCTGAGATTCCATTCACTACCTGAATAGGCAGAATTTCTACCTATCGGTAAGGCAAACAACTGCACTCAAGAAAAAATAGAAAAGAGAAAAATGTAAACAAAGAAAGAAATGACTGTACTACATGGAAAATAAATATTCAACAATAAATAGCGGTTAGTGCAACACCTTTACAGCGCCAGCAATTGGGACAGGGGTTCAAAACCCACGCCGTCTGCAAGGAGGTTGTGCATTCTCCCCGTGTCTGCGTGGGATTTTCCCAGGGGCTCTTCGAAATGTACCGGGAGTTGTAGGTCAATTGGGTGTAAATTGGGCAGCACAGAGTTGTAGGCCGAATGGCCTGTTTCTCTGCTGTATGTCTAAATGTAAATGCTGCCTTGTCTTGCTGAGTGTTTTTCACATATTCTGATTTCACTTCACCTTTTTGCCATTCTATGGATTTTAATTTCCTTTTTAAAATATTTTTAAAAATATAAAATATAAACAAAATAGAGAGAGTGCAGAGAAGGTTCACGAGAATGTTGACAGGATTTCAGGGTCTGAGTTGCAGGGAAAGGTTGTGCAGACTGGGGCTTTTTTCTCTGGAGCGTAGAAGATTGAGGAGGGACTTGATAGAGGTGTTTAAGATTTTAGAAGGGACAGACAGAGTAAATGTGGATAGGCTTTTTCAATTAAGAAAGGGGGAGATTCAAACTAGAGGACATGGTTTAAGATTGAAGGGGGAAAATTATAAGGGGAACATGAGGGGAAATTTCTTGACGCAGAGGGTGGTGGGGATGTGGAATGAGCTTCCGGCAGACGTGGTCGAGGCGGGATCATTGGTTACAATTAAGGAAAGACTGGATCGTTACATGGATAGGATGGGACTGGAGGAGTATGGACCAGGTGCTGGTCAGTGGGACTAGGAGGGTGGGGATTTGCTACGGCATGGACTAGTAGGGCCGAACTGGCCTGTTCTGTGCTGTAAGTGGTTATATGGTTATATTGTTGTCTACATTATGCAAAATTGAATAGTAGAGTTATATATTGTAATGTACAATTCAGAAGATAAGGTAGAAAACACTAAGCAAGGCTAAAATCTAACACGTAGGAATCAAGTGACTACAACCTGGAGATGGACAGCACGTCACCAAAACTTCAGAACAACCTGAAATCTTTAGGTTATGATAAAGTTCATAAATGAGCCCCACGTCTTTTGGAAGTTAATATTTGACTCTTTAATGGCCTATCTAGTTTTTTTTTCCGAAACTTAAGATATAATCTCACTTAATCTTTATGTATGTGTAGGTGGAGTATTATCTTTCCATGGAATCAAAATTGCACATCTGGCAATCAAACAAGTAAAAGATAAAATTTGGTTTTGAGTTGGAGTCAGTAAAACGTCATCATCTTGAAACAATCCGAGGCAAGGTTCTAATTTGAACTTGAGAATTGCTGACAATTGTTTGAAAGATATCGTTCCAAAATTTTCCCAACTTGGGAAAGTCCAGAACACATGAACCAAAGAGGAATCATCAATTTTACATTTGTCACATAGAAGATTTATATTTGAATAAAAATGAGACAATTTAACTTTAGACATATGTTGCTCTATGGACATAGATTTTCAGTTCAAGCACATTTATGGGAAAGGTAAAAAGTGGCAGGGGAGAAATATACTCCCACAAGCAGTGAGTATTGAATGATCTCTGACAGGATGCCAAAGTAGTGGACGTCGAAGGGAAATACGAATAAGGAAGTTTGGGGCAAAACGTGAAAATCTGCAGACACTGTGATTGAAGTAAAACCACGAAGCCGGTAAAATTAGCAGGTCAGACAGCGTACTTAATGTAGCAAAGAAGCAATGCTTCAGGCTTGAGCCCTTTATCAAGGTAGGAGCAAAATGTAGGCAGACACCAGAACAAAAACGGTAGTCTTTTACCATCCCTTCTTAGAGATGGAACATTCGTCTTCAGGAGAAACCTCACCTTTGTCCCCTTTCACCCATACCTTAATGACGGGCTCAAAACCAAAATGCTGGACGCGTACCTTTATCTTTGTTGTTTGACTTGCTGAGTTTCTCAAGCATTGAGTTTTTCTATGTAAGTTACCTTACTCCTGCAAAAAGCTGGCGCAGATTCAAGAGGCCAAACACCTCTAGCAACACTGTTACATTTCAACATTGCTATCTTTACAATCGGCTTTTTCATGAAACCAGACCCTTGTGGGACATTTAAAAGACTCTTGGACAGGCGCATGGATGCAGAAAAAAAGAGGTTCAAGGGTGTGAGATAGGGAAGGTTTAGATTGTTGAGAAGAATGTTTGGGTCAGCACAACATAGTGGGCTGAAGTCCTGTACTGTGCAGTAATGTTCTATGTATCTCGATCCTACATATCAGGTTTTCAAACTTCTTCTTTCCATTCACATACCACCTAGGTAATGCCTAGGCCATCGGTGCTCTGTGATTAGCAAGGGATTATTTAAAGTGGGATGTGAGTGGGAGAAAGTGTTGAGGACCACTGCTCTAAACCCAATTGTGACTGAAATAGTTTTCTTGATAACAATTGTCATTGGCCCATTTCCTTTGGAGCTCTGAAACGGTGCACATGACGAGTCAATGAGGTACGATTAAAACAGGGGTTTTCAAACTTTTTCTTCCCACCCACATCCCACCTTAAGCAATCCCTTACTAATCACAGAGCACCCGTGGCATAGGGAATACTTAAGGTGGGATGTGAGTGGAAAGAAAAAGCTTGAGAACTGCTGATATATATCTAAAGTAAACCACGAAAATCTGTCAACGCTGTGGATGAAGTGAACGCACAACACCGGAGAAACTCAGCAGGTCAAATACTTTATAGAGCAAAGGTAAAACAACATAACCAACTTTTCCAGCTTCATCCCTCATGAAGGTATGGAAAAATGTCATCTGGCGTCCGAACAAAAGCATAGTGGGGGTGGTGGGAGGAAGAAGGCAAGAGGTGATAGATGGAGAGTAAAGGGAGGGGACAGCAGCGATCAGGGGGAGAAAGGATGGCTGGGTGGGTGGAGGGGGGAGAACTAGAAAAACTGGAAGAGGAGAGCATATATCTATATAATCTACATCTATCTCTATATGCAATTAGCAAAAAGCAATATATGCTAGTCTTGAAAGATGAGAAAGTTAGAAATGGGAACGTTACTGTGAATATTCATTTCCCTCATATTCATGATCTTTTTTCTCTCATGCAAATTTAATTTATACTTATAAATATTGGTACAATAGGGGACATTCATAATCACTCTTACACAGGCACATGGATGTAAGTAAAATAGAAGGTTATGAGTGTGATGTAGGTTGGCATAAGACTTTCGGCCAAATAACCTGCCGTGTGCTGAAATGTTCTATTGTGCTCAAGTCTGAAGAAGACCATGAGCTTGCTGAAAAACAGTGGCTGTGATGCCCACCAATAACACCATCCAATTTAGTCCTCGCTTTGTGATTGAGTCACTACGAACAGAATGGAAATAAATGCTGCCACACCGTGTTCGCTGAGACCTGCTTGCTGTGTTCTTCATGAATTTATGGAGAGGAGAATACACAAGCATTGAACCACAAGAGGAAAATGCTGCACCCAGATCCCCCGAACAGTAAAGTCTAATGAAACAATTACAACTGAGATATTGACTTAGTCAAAACACAATCTTCTGGAGGAACACAGCAGGTCGTGCAGCATCAGTGGGAGATTAAAAAAGGTCGACGTTTTGGGCCAGGACCCTACATCAAGATTCTTCCACACAGATACGGGGAGAACGCACAAACTCCTTGCAGACGGCGTGGGTTTTGAACCCCTGTCCCAATTGCTGGCGCTGTAAAGGTGTTGCACTCACCGCTATTTATTATTGAATATTTATTTTCCATGTAGTGCCGTCATTTCTTTCTTTGTTTACATTTTTCTCTTTTCTATTTTTTCTTGAGTGCAGTTGTTTGCCTTACCGATAGGTAAAAATTCTGCCTATTCAGGTAGTGAATGGAATCTCAGGGTTGTATGTGATGTCCTGAATGTACTCTGACAATAAATCTGTACTTTGAATTTTTTATTAATATAAAACCACTTAACAACCATAACAAAATATTTCAAATACATGTGGTATTTTATATAAAAAAGTAAAGAATACAAAAGAAAGAAAAATCTCTTCTAAATTCATCTCCCCATCCTACGCAACCCCCCTACAAACTCAAGAAACTAAAAGGGACAAGAAAACCACAACAGGAGTACCTCACTTTCCAATATTTTTAAACTTGTGTACACACACACACACACACACACACACACACACACACACACACACACACACACACACACACACACACACACACACACACACACACACACTCTTTCACAGAGCCCTATAAGAGAAAGGGAATATTTGAGATTCATTTAAATTTTAATACCGACTTTGTAAATATGGGCTCCAATTTGCACAAAAAAGTCTGATATAGATCTCTTAAATTATGTGATTTTATCAACTTTGAATTTTGATATGGCAGTGAATTCAACAGCCATTCAAAAAGCTATGAGTCCAAAAGACCGAAAATGCCGAGAAGTTTCGACAGGTCATGCAGCATCCGTGGAAGGAGGAACAGAGTAAATGTTTTAGATCAATGACTATCAGAATTGGGAAGGAGAGAAAACACTTTTGTTTGAAGTAACAGATGGGCAAATCCACACCTTCTGCACCACTTAAATCTAATTTGTCTTTCTCCCTTTCCCAGTTCTGGCAACATTGCCCATTTTACATTGAAGGGATTGAATGTAGGAGCAGGGAGGTTATGCTGCAACTATACAAGTTACTGGTGAGGCTGCACATGGAGGACTGTGTTCAGTTCTGGTCTCCCTACTTGAGGAAGAATATTCTGGCTTCAGTGGTGGTCCAGAGGAGGTTCACCAGGTTGATTCCAGAGATGAGGGGATTAGCCTATGAGGAGAAATTCAGTCATCTGGGACTGTACTCATGGGAATTTAGAAGAAGGAGAGGGGATCTTACAGAAACATAAAATTATTGAAGATAGAGGTTGTAAGGGTTTCCATTGATGGGTGAGACCAGAAGATGAGGACAGAGTGTCAAGATCCGGGGCAGTAGATTTAGGAGATGGGGAGAACTGCTCTTCCCAGAAGCTGGTGAATCGCTGCCCATTGAAGTAGTGGAGGTGACCTCAGTAGATATATTAAAGACAAGGTCGGATAGATTTTTGCAAAGTGGGTAATGAGGAAAAGGCAAGTAGGTGGAGATGAGCCGATCATCAGATGAGCTGTCATTCCATTGAATGGCGGAGCAGGTTCCATGGGCCGGACGGCTGACTCCTGCTCCTGTTTCTTATGGTCTTGTCTCCCGCTGTCGCTGCTCGGGCCGCTCTGTTCCTTCAGCAGATTGCCCTTTGCTCCAGATCCCAGTACCTGCAGTGTCTCGTGCGCATCCCCTTTGGGGACTTTGAAATGTGGCTGCCAGTCTGAAAGTCACGTTCAAAGGTTTCAAGCTGCATTTTTGTGAACCCACCTGCAATATCCTTTCTGAAGAGAGGACTCTGTGTTTTTGATCAGCTCCCAGTAGAGATGGGTATGAAGCCACAAACTGGGCTAATCAGTGCCAATCTCATGTAAGCTGAGAACCCATGAATATTTTATGCAGGGAGATGCCACATTAACACAACACCGATGGGCGTTCCTTCAGAGGTTACAGTTCAGCAGGTGCATCCTTTTCAGTACTTCTGGAGAGAAGCCGAGCTGTCCCTGCATTACATTCAGTCCATGCCACACAATGAGCCTTGGGCAAGCCTCTTCCTAATGCTTTGAGGTGCAGGCATTTCCCATGATTAGATTGCCTTGAAACAAGGAAGCTTTGCTGGAAGGAGTGGAAGCTCTCTCATGCAGATGCCTTGATCTTTTTTTTACATTCCAAACATGCTCTCAATGCTCTGAACTAAATCCAACCCTGCTCCGCTCAATTGTAACGCTTGCACCTCTGGATCAGAAGGTTCTGTGAGGTGTTAGCCTCAAGTTATCAGGGTATAGGCAGAATGGACTGGTTGTTGGTGGTTGGGATTAGTATAGATGGGCCAAACATCCTGGTTAAGTGTTGTACGCCTCTATGAAAATCTGCCCGCGCGGTAATGAGGGATTGCCGCGGTGATAGGATTTCAAGTTTCCTTTGTGAGCATACGTTCGCAACATTTGCTTGCCGTAAAGGCCCGCGCCAGCCCGGCGCCCCCACCACCATGAGGAAGAGAAGCCTCCGGTCAACCCTGTTCACCATCACCACCATCATGGATCCCAATCCCGGTACCTGATTCTCACGAGCCAGTCTGCAACATCCCACAGTCTGCTGTGCGTCTTTCAGCTGCCGTCTGTTGCGTTCTCTCTCTTCCTTTTTTCCCTCTGCCTCCTTTCACAGAGCCAAAATCACTTCTCGCCTTTTCTCTTACCATATCCAATCAACACCTTTTGGTTGTTGGTCTGCACTCTCCCCCCATTCTTTCCCCTTTCTCTCCTCCAGCATCCGTGTGTGCTTCTCCTTCCCTCCATCTGAAGGGGTGGACCCAACACGGACTCGCGCCTCCCTGTGTTTTACCAGCTTCCAAGGAAATTTGGCAATCTGAGCAACAGCATAGGCAAAAAGATTAAAGTAGGGAATTCCAAAGCTAAGCACCTTGGTGGTGAAGGGATTTAAGCAGAAGGCCAGAATTTAAGGGTGGCGGATATAATTGACACTTTGAAGACTGGAGGAGATTACGAGGAGAACTGTTCTGAAAATATGCATTCACTTCACGAACCTTGGCATTAGGTCAAACAAAATCTGCTGCAGGCAAGAATAAAGATGGATCATGAATCAACTCCCATCGCAACCCCTCTTTCTTTCCAATACAAAAGACAATAATTGCAAATACTGGTGACCAAAAAAAGTGGCATAATGTACGCGACAGATACAGGAGAAATTGTACCATGGCACTGACGCTGGCTCTGCACTGGAAATATTCACCTCTCAATGTTCTTTCCAAGTGTGGAACCGCCTTCCCTACTTCAAAGATCTTGCCATTGGGTTTAGAGTGAAATAGGGTGGGATTTGTATGAGAATGGGTGCTTGATGATGGGCTGAAGGGCCGTATCTCTGTGCCATGTCTCTACGACAGTTGTTCTCAGCCTTTTTCTTTCCGCCCACCTACCACTAAGTAATCCCTATGCTATCGGTGCTCTGTGATCAGTAAGGGATTGCTTAAGGTGGTAGGTGGGTGGAAAGAAAAAGTTTGAAAACTAGTGTTTTAATCGTCCCTCATTGACTCGTTATGTGCACGGTTTCAGAACTCCAAAGGAAATGGGCCAATAACAATTTTTTCTCATGCAAAATATTTCAGTAACAATTGGGTCTAGAGCAGTGATTCTCAACCTTCCCTTCCCACTCACATCCCACATGAAGCAATCCCTTACTAATCACAGAGCACCGATGACATAGGGGCTACTTAAAGTGGGAAGAAAAATGTTGAGAACCACAGGCCTAGATAGAAATTGAAATTTAATCCCTCAATTAATATTTGATATCGGTTTTCAATGGTGACACACTAGTTGAGTTACCAGATGAGAAGACTAATTATTTCTTCTGGGATTCAAAACTCATTATGGCTGCTGAGAAATTTAAATTCTATCAAATAATGTAATCTGAAATTCAAAAGGCAGCATTTGGATGTTCTGGTTAAGTGGCATAAGACACTGGTGAAGCCAAATTTTGCTGTATAAGGTGCAGTTTTGGTCACCTGACTGCAGGATAAATATCAATAAGTTTGAAAAAGTGCAGAGAAGATTTACTAGGATGTGGCTGGGAGTTCAGGAACTGAGTTACAGGGAAAGATTAAACAGGTTAGGACATTTTTCCCCTGGTGTGCAGGAGAATGAGGGGAGATTTGATCGAGGTATTCAAAATTATAGGGTTTTTCACTGAGGGTAGGGGTGATACAAACCAGAGAACATGGATTAAAGGTGAAAGGGAAAAGGGGTAAGATTAGGGTGTTACGGTGTCTGGAGGACACCAAAAACCAGCAGTAATAGATATGCACCACAAAACAAAGGGTTACTTAAACAAAAGTAGTTTTTAAATAATAATTGAACAAGAAAACGGAATTAAACTTTAACTTATTACTTAGCATACCTAACCTACTTAATCCCCCCTCTAATACAAAGCGCAGGTGTGTGTAATGTATATTTAAGATTAGAAAAGTTCTTTGGATCACAATCCAATCTCACTGGTTGCAGGCAATTCTTATACTGTGCACAGAAGTCAGCATGAACAAAGTTCACCAGCCTTTGGTGCTTAACAGGCAAAGGTTACCACTCAGGAGCGTTCTTGTTGGTTTTAAGAGAGAGTGTGGCGGTACACCATTAGGCAGGCAAACCGGCCCCGCTTGTCACGCATGTGGCGGGGCAGCCGGCCAAAATGGCACCGTCGGGGGTTTCCTCCCGACCTCGGCACCGGGCTCAGAAGCCCGTGCTTGGCAACCCACGTGACGTCCCAGTGACGTTGGGGCCCCCCAGCGCAGTTCTCAGCCAGGTCCGAGCTGGGAGGATAAGACCAGCCAGGCAGCCTGCAATAAATCAGTTTTGCTCACTGAACTCAACCCGTCTGGTTGTGCGATCCTTCAGTTAGCAGGGTAGCCGCCGCTACAAGAGATTCTTTTGTTCGAGGACATCTGCAACTGATTCCTTTCCAATCAGTCTTGCTGATAAAAAGCCCACAGGTTCACTGGTGTCCTTCTGAGAAGGTCAGCAGACACATGGCGATGTGGTCAAAAGTTACCTGCCTAAACTGCACAGTTCAAGGCAGTAAAAGACAACAGTAAATCTACTTAAGGGAAAGTGAATGGGAAGTGAGCAAAAGATAAGGAAGTGTGGGTGAAGGGAACATGGGGAAATTGGCGGTAACACTTCCAAAGGTGGAAGTATACAGGAGCCCATTTGAGAGTGTCCTGTCTGGCTATATCATTGTGTGGGAAGGTAGCTGCTAAGCATGGGTCATCAAAACGGCCTAGATCACTGCGGGCTCCCTTTCCTCTATTGACCACAGTCACTGGGAGCATTGCTCGAATAGGGCTCAAAGATTTATAGAAGACCCTTTCCGTCCAGCACACAGTAGCTCTGACCCACGACCACCAAGACGGAGGGCCTGATGATCCCATCCTGTCCATATCTGAGGATGAATCCAAGGAAAGCATCCAGCCCAGAGAGCATCAAGATTCGATTCATGATCAGAGTAATTAAACAGTGTTTTGTTACATGAAATTTCTTTTTGCCTGATGCAGGGCCGACAGATTCGCCACCGGCAGGAATTACCTAAGTACCTCTTACAGTCAGATTTACAGAGACACTGAGTGTCCGTAAATTCACCTCCAGCCCTTGCACGCCGATCCGAGCTCCAGATCTGAACCTCCGACACGGTCAGGAACCCTCCAGCGCCCTCGGCACCTCCTCGCATCCCGCTTCCGATACCTGGCGCCCCTCCAGCCAGTTCAGGCCCATCTCCAGCAGTCCGCAGCCCGGCGCGAGTCCCACCCCCCCCCCCCCCCCCCACAGCAGCGTCCAGCAGCCCACTGCTTCCACGGGTTCCTCGCAGGGTATCGGGCTGAGCATTAAAAATCTGTGCAGACCAACTTACCAATGTATCTCAATCCAGCAGGGCGCCATACAGGTACCCACCTGTTTCAAACAGGTGTCAAGAAGAGCGTAAAAACCTGTTGTAATGTCTACCAACTAGTCGCACTTTACATCAACATTGGTGAAGTGTTTTGAAAGGCGAGTTCCAATCTGTGTGGCAACGTGGATATGTTCAATTTCACCTATTGTAGCAATGGGTACACGGTGAATGCCATCTTACACAAGGCTCTAGAACAGCCAGACAATAAAGATACATTCATCTTGATACTCTTTATCAACCACAGTTTGGCATTTAATGCCACTGCCTCAAAACTGATCAGCAAAGTCCGGGACCTGGGGCTCAGCACCCAACTGTGTAATTGGATATTGATTCTCCTCACCTACAGATAACAATCAGTGAGGATTGATAAGAACATCTCGTCCACAATCTCCATCAGTACTCACTATTCTACTCACTTTACACCTAAGGCTATGACAATAACACCATCTACAAATTTACTGATGATACAACAGTAGTGGGTTGTATAGAGAAAGGGGATGAGCCAGCCGACAGGAGGGAGATTGAAAACTTGGCTGAATGGTGCACCAACGACAACCTCACACTCAATGTCGCCAAAACTAAGGAGGAAATTGCTGAATTTTGGAAGGGAAAACCAGGCATACCAGGTTCAGGAACAGCTGATCCCCCTCCACCATCAGACTCCTCAACGACAAACTCAATCAACTTGTGAATTTTATTTATTTTTTTATTCCCTTCATATTGCACAGTTTGTTTACATTCATTATCGGTTTACAGTTCTTTATTTATTTACATGGACCGGTTGAGAACCCCTTATCCGAAAACCCGAAAACCAAAATGATCCAAAATCTGAAACTTTTTCCATTTGTGGTCACATGAGGTAACAGAGGTAATACGTAACAGAGTTTAGAAATCCCGATCAGTGAACGGGAAGTAGTGGATGTAAGTCGTGCATTATAGAGTGTAGATTTTTCCAATATATGTCCACTGTGAATATTTATATTGTAATGTGAATGCACGTATCTTGAAATCTGAGTGAATAAGTGCATTTTTAAATGGTGTTCCAAAATCCTTATAAATCCAAAGTCCGAAACACCTCTGGCCCCATGCATTTCGGATAAGGGGTACTCAACCTGTATACGGACTACCAATAAGTGATCATTCTGCCTCGTCAGCAGAATAAAAAAGAATCTAAGGGTTGTACGTGATGTCATGTATGGACTCCGACAATAAATCTGAATATGAGGTACAGGACTATCAAAATCAGACTGGGAAATATCTTCTTTCTGCAGGATGTGAGGTTGATGAACAGTGTCCTAGAACTGAGTAAATTATCCCAAAACCATACTTTATGTATACATGTGATTATTGTGTACTGCGTATTGCTTGTGTGTCTGCCGTGGTACTGTTTTGTTGGGTTGTATGTGTACAGTCACGGGATAAACTTGAAAAAGGTGTCCATCAATCAGTTTAGTCAAAGAGATTGATGGAGTGTAAAATAAACATTAACCAAAGCAACCTACGCAAATCATCCAGGTTTAAATCCTATTTAATCTAATTAATGTCATTCATCATGCCCTGCACCTCTATGCTGGGGCACCTGTGGTGATACAAATGTGTGTATGTGTGAACGTCAATGGGGAGCTGGTCCATCCCCCTCTGGTAACTCCTCCCCTTGTGACTCTGGAATAAAGGTCGACCCCTCTCTCCCTGTCCTCAGTCGAGCACTTGGAATCTGGCCAGGTACAAGTCTAACGTGTAATAAAGCCTATCGTTCCTCAGTCCACGGCTTTGGAGTCATTGATTGATAGAGCGCATCAGAGCCATTGATAGAGCCAAAATCAATTTTCACTTCTTCTCTTATCACATCCAATAACACCATTTCTATTTGTCTGATGGTTTGGACTGCTCTCCCTCACAATCTTCCCCTTTTTCCTCCTCAGACATTATTCAGATGTCTGCCTGCTTTTTGCTTATACCTTGAAGAAGGGCTCATTCCCGAAACGTCGGTAATAATATCTTTCCCTCTGTGAGACCGGCAAAATTCCTTCGGCATTTCTGTGTGGTTTTTTTTTACTGCAATTGCAGTGTCCAGAGACTTCCGTGTCTCATTCTCATCTCAAGGAGGGTGCCTGGGCCATGGGGTGGGGAAGGTGGCTCCGAGGAGGAATGCCATTCCATTTCTCCTTCATTCTCTCTTGGGCCTTCTCCACTGTCAGAGTGAAGCCAACATGAACTGGAGGAACAACACCCCATATTCCGGTGCTAATTTTTTGGGAGCCAGAGCTCACCAAAAAATGGCGACAAGGAGGTGTCGGGCCGCCCCATGAGGTGAGCCCCTGGGCAGAGTGCAATCTTATGGCACAGAATTTTCTAATTTCAGGCAATGAATCTCTGAAAGGGATGGAGCGGGGGAAAGAGAGAGAGAGAGAGAGAAAGATATGCAGGACAAGGGGAGAGACCAATTTCTCTCTTCAGGGAAGCATAAGCACACAAGCTGGGCTGTTCCACGGAAAACCAATTTTTTCCGTCAAACCCAGCGCTGATTTAAATTCAGTTAGAAATCAATTACTGTCTCAGGGAAAAAAAAAGATGCCATAAAGGAACATCTTTATCAATCAAAATCCAATTACACATAGTTTGATCTGATCTTTAAATATTAAAGTGTATGGCTTTTGGATGTTTTTATTTTAATTGGTCTTGCAAGTCCGATTAGACCACATTTAATTGAGTCCAATATCTGAGTGATAAAGAGCAGATGGATGGAAGTGAAGACTCGATACATCAGCTAACGAATGCTGAAATCACCATCATTCTTTCATATGAATGAAAATTCCTCCGAAGAATAGGAAATAAGGTTTATTGTCCTGGGTTTGTCTATTTTATCAATGGAAAAGTTAATAATAACTTGAATTATACAGTAAATCCCCCGATATCCAGCACCTATGGGAATTATTAGGTGCCAGATAAATGATTTTGCCAATTGCCTGAGATTGCTGTGGGTGGTAATTTTACATATTTTTTACCTATTTATTTTCTGCAAATTTTTTTTTGCTGGTTGCTTGAATTCCAGACAATGAGGATTTGTCGTGTGTTTTAGTTCATCAGGTTCGAGACAAAGGACACTGCAGAGGCTGGACTCTGGACTAACAGCCAGAACACTTGGCAGTCCAATCAGGCAAAAGGTGCAGGTCGATATGTGGACTCGAGGCCGCCCATCCGGACTGAGAGGGAAGAGGACGTGTAAGAGGGAGGGGGTGGGTGATCGGCGGAACCAGATGGGGAGGGGATGATGGACAAATGGAACCATGTGAGGTGGGGGAGGGGGAGGAGAGAGGGAATGGAAAAGGTGAGCAAAGGGAGAAAATAACTCGGGGTGAACAGGCGAAAGAACGTGGGAGGGGAATATCGGAAGTGTGGGTTACCTGACAATGTCAAGCGACCAAGGCAAAATATGAGATGTTCTTCCAATTTGAGTTCAGATTTAGAGTCAGAGAACATACATGACATCACATACAACTCTGAGACTCTCTTACCTGCGGGCCAGGCAGAATTACCACTTATTGGCAGTTCAAAAATCTGTGATTAACGTACACATGTAAACAAATAAAGAAAAATAAGCAAACTGATTGTGCAACACAGAGAGAAAAGAAAATCAATAGAGTGCAAAGGTAAGAGTCCTTAAATGAGTCCTGATTGAGTTTGCCGTTGAGGAGTCTGTTGTTGGAGGGGGAGCACCTGTTCCTGAACCGGGTGGTGCGAGTCTTGTGGCACCGATACCTCTTTCCTGATGGCAGCAGCGAGGATAGAGCGTGTGCTGGGAGCCGTGGATCCTTGATGATTGCTTCGAAGGCAGCGTTCCCTGTGCATGTTCTCCGTGGTGGGGTGGATTTTGCCTGTGATGTCACTTGACACTCCATTGCAATGGAGAAGGCTGACAGGACAGAGGAGGTCAACTTAATGGAAGGAAGGAGAGTTTAAATGCCATCCACATGGAAGCAAATGGAGTGCAGGTGTCCCACAGAATAGTCACTGGCTGATGCTTGGTTTCTTGCAACATGCCACAAGATCTCGTCGCCACTTGGAACATAGCTCTCCTGTGCAGAGGGGGGGTCAGCTGGAGTGGCTTTCGAAATCCAGATGAGCTTACTCCAGGCAGGTGGGGAGTTCCACTAGTAGCAGGAAGACCTGACCTCTGTATATTTCCGGCTCAGTTACAGAGAGAACCAAGTGCAGAGCTGGCACTTAAATCTCCCTATTGGCTCCCTTAAGGAAATACGGGGGTAATCGTCCACAAATGGCTGTTTCATTCTGAGCCTTACTTAATTGACACCAGAATATTAGCAAGACTCGCATTTGTTCAGAATCAGAATTTATTGTAATGAACGACACAAAATTTGATGTTTTGTGGCAGCATTGCAATCCAAACTTTTATATAAACCTCGTTACAATATAAATAGTGCAAAAAGGTCAAAGTCTGTGGTTCATTATTCTTTCAGGAATTTAATGGCAGAGGAAATGAAGCTGTCCTTGTGCCGCTGGGTGCTCCGTCTTTAGGCTCCTATACCTTTTCTCGATGGTAGCAGAGTGAAGAGGGCACAGCCTGGGTGGGTGGGTGGGGGGGTCTTTGAGGATACAGGCTGCTTTCTTTAGACACCGTGCCTTGTAGATGTCCTCAGTGAAGGCTGGTGCCCGTGATGCTGCAGGCCGAGTTAACAACCCTCCAGCGTATTTTCCTGTCCTGAACATTCCATACTAGGCAGTGATGCAACCAGCCAGGATGCTCTCCATGGGACACCTGTAGAGATTTTGGGCAACAGACTGAATCTCTTCAAACTCCTTGCACAGCATAGCCGCTGGCGAGCCTTCTCCGTGATTGAATCGACAAGGAGGCTCCAGGACAGGTCTTCGGAGTTGTGGACACCCAGGAATTTTAAGTTCTTGTCCTTCTCGATGAAAATTTGTCGATATTCTCCTGACTTCCTCCAGAAGCCCACAATCAACCCCTTGTTGAGGTAGATGAGAGTCTATTTTAGGACTGAAATGAGGAGAAATTTCATTTCTCAAGGGATTTCGAATCTTTTGTAATTCTCTCAATTTCAGATCAATGGATCTCTGGAATTTAAATGGATTGAGGAGGGGGATGAAGGAAAATGGTGTTAAGTGAGGAGATAAATTGCCGGTCTGTTCCTGCTCCTCGTCTTTCTGTGATCCTCCCATTACCCAGGTGCTGTGCAGAGAGTTGTGCAAGGATGCTTCGAGTGGCAATGGTGTGCAGGTTCAGGATGGAACAAAAACGTCTGCCTCCAACACATTTGGATGCGGCACCACTCTTCCAGCTACCTTTCACTGCCAATCATTGATTGCATGCAATATTTACATTATCACAGCCAGTTCTGACAGGAACAAGATTTTAAAAATCGATACAAAAGCAGATAAGCACGATCCTATATTTTGGTGCAATTCACCCATCACTGTTTGCATTGCGCAAAGTTTGTTTTCCCTTCAAATTGCTCGACTTAATAGGCTTTTGACAAAAAGTCTAAGAGACGTTCAAACTTTTTTTTTGGCAAGGGCAGTTACACACACGCACACTTGCAGATATAATGCAAACAAGGGGCTGCAGAAGCAAGACTGTGTACGTTCACTCCCCCCACACGCACACATCCCCGCACCTGCCCACCCCAAAACAACTCCACACCAATGTGCCCACCCCTGCTCATGCGCGCGCACACCCATCCACCCAGCCCATGGTCTGCAGTCAGGAACAAACATAACAGAATTCATTCTCTCAAATATTCAGAAAGATGGTGCTGACATTGTACAAGTCTCTCAGTGTCTCTGTTCTCTGGGCAAGGGAGAGACAGAGAGAGAGAGAGAGAGCGAGGGGAAGCGAGCAAATGGGGAAGGGGAGAGATGAGAAAAATGAGGAATGAGCGTGAAAAAGACATTTTTCTTATCCTATATGCAAACGCAGACATGCACCCACACATTTTTACATGAGTGCCTGTTTGTCCTTCATATGCAAATCTATAATTTAAAAGAATAGTTTATCTACTGAGCTGTGATTGACAGGGAGTAATGAAAAGAAGAGGGAAATATCTCCTCTAAACAGACTGGAATCTCTGAGCCATCTCGCAGATTATTCATATACCTTTCGTAAATTGTCTTAAAATAACCACTGTACTGTGGTTCGACAGTTGTGTGGATAAACTGATTGCATTTTTCGGAAGCATCCGATAGGTATCGCCAAGCATTCCCACAGCTGCAAATTGAAGAGCAAAGCCATCTGTAATTTAAGTAAAATTGAATTCTAATCACCATTGTTTTCTTGAAATTAGGCTAATCTGATTGGGCGTCTCTGGCTTGCATCAATTGTTTTCCACTGTGGAGAGAATTTCAATAAACACATATTCCCTCCACAGTTTATCAGCTTTGAATTGAATGTGCTCAGATGTTGATAGGTCTAATGTGCTGCACTCAAATCCCAAACCCCCTCATTTCTCTGGAGCCCAGGTCCATCTTTTGCATCAACTTCCTCACACATAGCTCCCTCACGACACACACGGCTCCTATTTCAATCACACACACACACACACACACACACACACACACACACACACACACACACACACACACACACGTCTCACCCTTTCTCTTCTCAGGGGTACATCTCTCTCTCTTTCATAATCACCTTTGATTCTACTATTCCCTCATGCGAACAGCTGTCTCTATTTGACTGGAGTTAAGCAAGGAAGTCTGCAGATGCTGGGGTCGAATATATTTAACAAACATGCCGGAGAAACTCAGCCAGCCACGTAGCATCCATAGGAAGCAAAGGGTGACCGACGTTATGGGCCTGGGCTCTTTTTTAAATCAAGTTAGCATTTCACATTGATGAGACTTCCCACTGCTGGAATATCTCCAGTATTTCCTATTTTTTTTGCAATAAAGCAGGTGTGGCCAAACCACATGCAGATCTTTAATGTGCAGTTTACGGAACTGGGTTGGCTGATACGGGAATCGTACGAGCCAGTGTTAGCGGGCGTAGTTTGCAATCGCGTGATTGGGGCGTGTGTGGCCGGCAGTGAAATTAGCGGCGTGTTAGTGCAGCCCCAGGCCTCCCGCCCTCCGAGGCTCCTGTCGTCCCCACCCATGGACTCTCACCTCGGTCCCAGCTGCCTGCCCACCGGAGCTCCCGACTCCCAGTCACCCTCACGCTGTGCTCTGTAATGAAGCTTGCGAGAGTGAAGCGCCGTGCAATCCTTACACATCAATACCTGACAGAGCTAATTCGTGCAGCCTCGACAACCTATCAGCCGGATTTTCAACACCTCACAGCCAAGATGGAGACGCATAATAATCAGTAAGGATTTTGAAGATATTTGGTCAGTACATGGGTACTCTTTGAAAACCTATGTACATGAATAAATACATACATTTTTCTTAATATTTATATAAAATTGTTGTAACAAAATGTGCATGCGAGTGTAAAAACGTGTATGCAATATTTTTTCATGTCTTGCGACTCTCAAACATTTGAAGTTCATTGTAGGTAGCTCTGACATGAAGCAAGTTTGGCCACCCCTGCAATAAAGGGTGTACAGCAAAGATTCAACAGAATGAATGCTGGGAAAGGGAAATTGTCCCATGAGGATAGATAAATCAGACTGGACCTGTGCTCTAAAATTTAGAAGAATTTCAGCCGATAGAATTCTTACAAAGGGTAGAGACAGAGATCATGCTTTTCCTGCCAATATTTCACAGAAAGTAAGACCAATCAGGACCAATCAAGTGAAAAGATGGTTCTCCACCTGGATGGTGGTAACCCTTTGGAACTTTGGTTCTGTAAGTTCCTAACATTTCCTAAGTAGCTGATAGACCACAACAAAAATTGTGTGTGCGATTGTGATTGTGTGTGTACGCACACACACATATATATATATTTATATACACACACACATACTGTATGTATGAAAAATTAAATCACAGATGGTTACGAACTAGAAAGGGTTTAGTTTATTTTGGTAGGAACATGTAGGTCAGCACAAAAGAGGGCCGAAGGGCCTGTATCATGCTGTAGAGTCGAATGCGCTAAAATTTAGATAAGCAAACATAGACTTAGCAGATCACTAGATACAACGAAGGAACTTTATACCAAGTTTCCTTCTCAATTAGAGAATCTTGCTGGAGAGTGTCTGTACATCCCGAATGATTTCTTTCACATAGTCAACATCCCTTCACAAGTTTGTAATCTGACCTACAGTGTTTTTATTATTTCACTTTTACATGGTTTTCTGATTTAATTCCAGGTGACTCAGTTAATCTTAAAATGCTATTTGCAATGGATTCCTCGGGGAATCATAAAAGCACAAAACATGTATCGTTTAATTTAAGAAAGCAATACTTCATCATAGATCGTATATTGGCTCTTGTGACACTTGGTATTTTATGATAAAGCTGAATTCTGACAATTGTCATTGCTGTCAGCTGTGGTTCACTAGCTACCCCTCATAGACAAGGCAATAGTACTTTACAGGATCAAATCCCACTCCAGAGTATCGTGGCTTTTCTCAAGAGTTGTACTGTCAGAGGTGCCACCCTTCAATCAAGACATTAGACTAAGAAACTGCTTCCTCGGGGAATGTAAATGACGGCGTGGCATTATTGAGCGGAAGAGCAGTCGGCCAATAGCCATCCCTCAGATAAGCAAACTTAGGAAAAACACACAGAAATGCCGGAGGAACTCCCTCGTATCGTGGCGTCCTTAGGAGGTAAAGATATATATGCACCTCATCTTCCTTTTGGGCAGCCTCCAACTGGATGACATTAACGTCGACTTTATGTTTTCTGTTAAACTTCCCCGCCCCCACCCCAACTTTGTCCCCGTCGCCTTTCCCCCAGATCTCTCTCTCTCTCCCCTTTTCCCTCTCACAGAGCCAATTCTCACCTTATAGAAAGGCTCCAAACAGGCCTTTCAAATGTAGCAACACTTTACTCGTGCATCTGTGGGATTAATTTACTGCGTCCGGTGCTCCCTTTGTCGCAATCTGGGAGCAGATTGGGAGATCGTTTCACTGAGCTCCCTCCCCTACAGTGGCAGAGACCTCCCAGTAGCCAACCATTTCAGTTCTGCGCCACACTTGCATCTGTCCAAAGCCTCATGCAGTGTCCCACCAAGACCACCCACAATTTGGAGGAACAACAGCTGATTATTTTCCATGTGGGCACTCTCCAGCCAGATGGCATGAACATTGACTTTTCCAGTTCGTGCTGACCTGCTCTTCCCTCCCCCTGCTCCATCTCTCCTTCCTCCCCTTCCCTCTTTATTCACCTAGCCAGCTCTTCTCCCCTTTATTGCTCCTGTCCCTCTCCACCTATCACCTCCTGCCTTTGCAACCATACCTCCCCCTACTCTTGTTCGGATGCCTGCCGACATTTTCCATACCTTGATGAAGGGTTCAAGCCTGAACCTTCAGTTATGCATGTTTACCTTTGCTATATCAAGAACCTGTTTGACCTGTTGACTTTTCTCAAGCATTATCTGCAGATTTTCGTGCTTTACATCAATTCTCACCTTTCATCTTATCATATCCAATTAACCTTTTAACTGCTGGTCTGGACTCCTCCCCCTCCCATTTTGCAGCCTTTATTCAGATGTATTACTGTCTTTTTTTTGCTTCTATCTTGAAGAAGGGCTCAGACCCATAATGTCGGCAATGTATCTGTACCTCCTGTAGACACTGTGAGACCGGCTGAGATCCTCCAGCATTTCTGTGTGTTTTTCCAACAATCACGGCATCTGCAGACACTTTCGTGATCCAACCAGACTGAGGACAGTGGACACCAGACCTTTTTTTGTTCCATTTTACAATTTTTTTCTAGTGATTGTCATTGCAGGAGTCATCTGTGTATAAACGGTGACTACTTCTCAAAGGGTTCTTAAATAGCTTGAACTGCTTTTGCAATCCTTGGGTTATGTAAATGCTCTTTTTTTTCGTTGAATCATACAATGGGATATTGAATCCATCTTCTTTGGCTTGGCTTCGTGGACGAAGATTTATGGAGGGGGTAAAAGTCCACATCAGCTGCAGGCTCGTTTGTGGCTGACAAGTCCGATGCGGGACAGGCAGACACGGTTGCAGCGGCTTCAGGGGAAAATTGGTTGGTTGGGGTTGTGTGTTGGGTTTTTCCTCCTTTGCCTTTTGTCAGTGAGGTGGGCTCTGCGGTCTTCTTCAAAGGAGGTTGCTGCCCGCCAAACTGTGAGGCGCCAAGATGCACGGTTTGAGGCGATATCAGCCCACTGGCGGTGGTCAATGTGGCAGGCACTAAGAGATTTCTTTAGACAGTCCTTGTACCTTTTCTTTGGTGCACCTCTGTCACGGTGGCCAGTGGAGAGCTCGCCATATAACACGATCTTGGGAAGGCGATGGTCCTCCATTCTGGAGTCGTGACCCATCCAGCGCAGCTGGATCTTCAGCAGCGTGGATTCGATGCTGTCGACCTCTGCCATCTCGAGTACTTCGACTTCTCGAGTACTTGAATCCATATTAAGCATCAAACACCCATTGATGTTATTCCTGCACCAATCTTACTTCATTCTCCCCACACTCCCATCCCCAACAGATTCTACAATAGTCCCTAGGGGTCTATTTACCCTGGGCAATTAAACTGCAATTTGCAGGTCTGGGATAAGGTAAGTAGGACCATGCCTGTGAGACTCTGTAGGAGAACAGCACCATCTACCAATAGGCTGACGATGCCATGGTAGTGGGTTGTATAAGGAAGGAGCAATGAGTCAGCATGCAGAAGGGAGATTGAAAACTTGCATGAATGGTGCACCAACAACAACCTCACACTCAATGTCAAGGAGTTGATTGTTGACCAAGAAGGTGTGCGATCCATTGATCATTGGGAAATCAATCAGAGGTGGAGAGGGTGAGCAAATTTAAGTTCTTGGGAGCCACTATCTTGAAGGATCTTTCCTGGACCCAACACACCAATGACATCGTGAAGTAAGTGCCTTGACTTCCTCAGGAGTTTCCAGAGGTTTGGAATGATATCAGAAACCCTGGCAAAATTCTACAGATGTGTGGTGGAAAGAATGCTGACTGGCTGCCTCATGGTCCGGTAAGGGGACACCAATACCCCTGAGTGCAAAGCCCTGCAAAAGGTAATGGAAACAGCCCAGGACATCACAGGCAAAATTGCCCCCACTGTCGAGAACATCTACAGTGAACGCTGCCGTCAGAGGGCAGCGGCAATCATCAAGGATCCACACCACCCAGCACACGCTCTGTTCTTGTTGCTGCCATCAGGAAAGAGGTGTAGGTGTCACAAGATTCACACCACCAGGTCCAAGAACCATTAGTACCCCTCCACCATCAGTCACCTAAACAAGTCATTCAGTGACTCATTTAAGGATTCTTACCTTTACACTTTATTGATTTTTTTCTTTGTATTGCAGTCAGCTTGTTCACATTTCTTTATTTATTTATATGTAGTTTTAAAAAAAACGTACAACCAAAATGTTGCAATTCAGTCTTGCCCGCAGGAAGAAGAATCTCAGGCATGAATGTATTCTGATAATAAATCTGAAATCTGATCAGGGAGGAAACCAGATCACCTGAAGGAAACACACTGGGCCACAGAGAGAGCATGCAAACTCCACGTAGACAGCAGAGGTCACCAGAGATATTAGTTCTACCAGCTGTGCCACTCAATCAACCCTTTTACTTTATTTGATCAAGGGGTGTAGACCTTGATGGCAAAGAGCATCAACTCAATTTGGTCTTGCATAGAGGAGGCAGTTGAGAGTCAACCTTATTGTTGGACCTGGAGTTATGTAGACAAGTCAGGCAATCTTTGGACACAGGATTCTTTTTATTTTACAGTTCCTTGGAGTAAATGTTTTCTTCCCTGGCGATGGATTATAGTTCAAAATTTGTTGACATTTGACCAATCAGTTTCCCCTCTCTATTTTTCTCAAACACCAAATTTCCTTAATTTAAATACCCCCAAGGTGCAGTATATTTGAACTCTCGTCTCTGGCCCAGAACTCTAGCTACTAGGACAGTAACATAACCACAAGGGCAGTGGCGCTCGGCAGCACCACTCTAATCATACGGTCATTCGAACACGACTCCCCGTGACATTTGCCTCTGTTGTCAATCACCAGGGAATAACCAGGGAACGCAAAGCATCGCAAGAATTTTTCCTAGCTTCCGCATGCATTGGTGACCAAGAATATTGAGTTACAGCTGAAGAAAATGAAAATGATCCAAATAAACTTTAATATTTTTTCTTTAAAAAATTGATTAAAGTAAAGAAAACACACACTTTTAATGAAGATTCACATGAGTGGAGCCACACGACATGCACCATTAAAGTTGAGGAACTTGTCTGATACGCCCTGCAGGCTCCTGGGATACAGTAAAGACACAAAATGCTGGACCAACTCAGCTGGTCTTTTTTCCCTTTGCTACATAACGGACACTCCTTGACCAACTGAGTTTCTCCAGCATTTTGTGTTTTTACTTCAAGCAGGGTGTCCACAAATTTCTGTGATTTACCTCCTGGGATACAGTGAGTGGTCAGATTTCCCACCTTTGACTTGCAGCGCATTCCACACAGAAGGTCGCAGTACGTTTAAGGCCCATCGCCTGCCACGCGAAATCTTAACTCTCCGTCTCACTCGGTAGATTCCGACTGACCTGCTGAACATTCCCAGTGTATTTCAAGTTAACCCACTACAATAGATGCTCCTCTCCTTACGATGGCTCATCTTTCAAAGTTACAATGGTAATATTTACTTTGGCTGGCGTTACATTTTATGATTAAAGATTGTGTTTTTTTCAGTGTGGAATAAAAGGTACTCGACATTTAATTATAATATAGGGTGGGTGGGTCACGTCTCCAGAATGGAGGACCATCGCCTTCCCAAGATCGTGTTCTATGGCGAGCTCTCCACTGGCCACCGTGACAGAGGTGCACCAAAGAAAAGGTACAAGGACTGCCTAAAGAAATCTCTTGGTGCCTGCCACATTGACCACCGCCAGTGGGCTGATCTCGCCTCAAACCGTGCATCTTGGCGCCTCACAGTTCGGCGGGCAGCAACCTCCTTGGAAGAAGACCGCAGAGCCCACCTCACTGACAAAAGGCAAAGGAGGAAGAACCCAACACCCAACCCACCAATTTTCCCCTGCAACCGTGTCTGCCTGTCCCGCATCGGACTTGTCAGCCACAAACGAGCCTGCAGCTGACGTGGACATTTTACCCCCTCCATAAATCTTCGTCCGCGAAGCCAAGCCAAAGAAGAAGGCTTTGCTTTAGATAAATTTGCCCAGCTCTGGCAAGTAGTCTGAACACATTTAAGGCAGGCTAGGCTATGGTAGGTGTGCTTTTCCTTACCGACTTGCGAATGTTCCACTTATGATGAGTTTATTGGAATGCACCCCCACCTGTATACTAAATTGCCATGATGTCGTCAGTCCGTTAGCCAGCATCCGACAGGGCAGAAACGCGCCCTCGCCCCATCAGTTCCATGCTATCCTTTTTGCCCAGAGACTTGCTATATACAGTCCCTCTTCCCTTAACTCACCACCTGCTGCTGGAGTTACTGAGGAAAAATAAAAGACAATTTATCCTAAACACTACACTTATAAAATGCAATGCTTTCTGGTTTCTGTAGAGCAGGGGGAAAAAAATAACAATCTCAGAGGTATTTCACCTCCTAAAATCAGAGCTGATTTTTGTGCTTTCTGTATGAGCCTTGCAGCAGACATGTTGACCTTTCCTTTCTATTAACATTGCACAGCCTGCTGTGCCATTTCCAGCGTTTACTGGTTTGTTTCATTTTCTTCTCTCTGTTGCCTTGGTGACTAGCCTGGGTTTGAATGCTCCTCTCAGAAGCAGCGACCTACCCAGTGCAGTTGCAAAATGCTTCCAGTGCGTCTTGCTGGGTGGGTGGGTGGGTGACGTTTCTTCGTTCTGGTCTCAAGGAGAAGAAAATGCCCATTATTAGATCATTGAAGCAGCCGAGTGTTGCATGGAGATCAAAAGGCGTTCACGGAGACAAGTATTTGATCCAGCTTTTTCCACTCCAACAGTTAGGCTTCATCTTCCTTTCAGCCCTCTTTTTTTAATCCCATTCCCTCAAACAAACTTATCTACCTTCTTTCATTTTCCACTGACCCATATTGCCAGAGTATGATATCAAGTTCAAGTTTATTGCCATCCAATTGTACAAGTTCAACTTGGCAAAACCATGTTTTCCGGCCCTCGGTGCAAAGACACGCAGACACACAACCGGACATAACACACATACAGACAAACAATACATATGCAGGACAAGTATTCATAAGTGCAATTAAATACATACATATTGTTTTAAGAATACAACAGTCTCAGATGGTTAATGAGAGCAGTTCCTTTTGGTCGGTCAGCATCCTCACTGCCCGTGGGAAGAAGCTGATCTTCAGCCTGGTGGTACTGGCTCTGATCCTCCTGGATCTCTTCCCCGATGGGAGAAGCATAAAGATGCGGTGTGCGAGCCCTCTTCAAGCAACAATCCTGGTAAATCACATTGATATTTCCATGATAGCCCAAAATATTTATGCTCCTTTTGCTGCAGGTCACAGTCCTTTCAGATTCCATCCAACTCTACTCTCTGGCAGTGAATGGTAGGCTCCCAAAACTTATTCAGCAAACTATTTTTATTTCCCGAAGACCCTTCCAGTCCTGCTGCCAGATCAGTCCTTTCTGCTTATCATGTCTGAGTCTCTTGTAATTTTACACACCTTCATCAGGTCTTCTGACGAGTCTCCATTGTGACAAAGAAAAGCACTCTAATCTTCATGTTTAACTCCTCCCCCTCCCTGCAAAACTCTGTGGTCTCTTCAAGGGATGCCTACCCTGAAGATGCTCTCCGAAGGGAGTTCTGTGGGATTCTCCCTCACTGCTACACTCCCTGCTGCTCTCAAGCTCCTCAACCATGAACTCACCCAGACTCGCTTCCGTGGCCACGTGACCTTTCTAACTCCTCACTGGTGCGTCCTCCCTCCAGTCTTACCTCCTGTCTTTAGGACCGTGATCCTCTCCCTGCCTCCCCAACCCCTTAGACATTTTGCTCAGGGACCTGCCTACATTTTGGTCAGACCTTGATGAAGGGCTCAAGCCCAAAATGTTGGTTATGTAGAGTGTGCTGTTTGACCGGTTTCTCCAGCTTTGTGCTTTTACCACTCTAACCTGTCAAAGCTCCGCTTTACCAATCCTCATACATTCCATCTGCAGGTAAATAGTCGGGGCAGGGCAGTCTAAAACTAGGAGTGAGATAGATCTCAGGTGAGAGGGGAAATATTTGATCAGGAACTCAACTGTTTCGCACAGAGGGTGGTATGTCTGTGGAATGAGTGCCCAGAGGAAGTGGTCGAGACTACAATTGCAATGTTGAAAAGACAATTGCAGAGGTTCAGAGGGATGTGGGCCAAATGCAGGGAAATGGAATAGCTTAAGTAGACAACTTGGTCAGCACAAGATGGGCCAAAGGGTCTGCTTCCACAGTATAAAATACCTTTGGCTCTCTCCTGTTCCAGGTTGCCTCATCTCCCCCCCACCCCCCCCAGTGTTTCACAGATGAAAGAACATGAACCTCTCTGTACCAAAACCTCCAGATATATAATTTAGACATACAGCTTTGCAACAGACCCCGCTTTAGGCCACGAGTCCGTACCGCCCAATTACACCCAATTGACATAACCCCAGTAGGTTTTGAAGGGTGGGAGGAAACCCATGCAGACGCGGGGAGACTTCTTACAGAAGCGCAGGATTCGAATCTCAGTCACTCGTGCTACAATAGCGTTGCCATACCTCCCTATTGATCAAGCAATAGCTCGATAAACTACCAGATTAATTGTGTGAACACATAGTTCACTGATGTCTTTGAGGGAAGAACTTCTACCATGTTTAACAAATCTGGCCTATATGTCACTGAAGATCCACCCATATGATTATTTCATAAACACACTGTACTTTCAAATGCAGCAAAGATGGGTGCCTTTCAGCCCATCATTTGGGCAGTATTGTTACCAGAGCAGTTTGCACCATGCTAATACAGCGTCAGTGACCAGGGTTCGAATCCAGTGCTGTCTTTAAGGAGTTTGTACGTTCTCTCCGTGTCTGTGTGGATTTCCTCTGGGGGCTCCAGTTTCCTCCCACCCTTCAAAACATACCAGGGTTGAAGGTCAGTTGGGTTATTTGGGTGGCACGGGCCAAAACCTAAAATAAATATTTTTTAATTTTAACTTACATTTATGTCTAAATTTAAAATAAGTCTATGTTAACACAGTGAAGACCCATTCCCTCTCTAATTTTCTCTGTCATCTATTCCTTTCACATCCTACCACAGAAATTTAAAATTTAAACATACAGGTTGGTAACCCACCTTCCTGATGACATCCTCCCTGGACTCCTCCCATGTGACGCAGGCCATACAGGTCGAGTCCCCTCTTCCTCTCCTCACTTCCCTAGCCTTAACCCAGGCCAGCAATCTCTAGTGTAATCAAGCCTATCATTCCCCTCAGTCTTTGTCTGTGTATTATTGGGACAACTGGAAGCACCCAACATGCCTGTACCACCCAGTAGCACCCAATCGACCTACAACCCCTGTAGGGGGTTTCCTCCCACCCTTCAAAACTGGTGCCCCCCGGAGGAAACCCAGGCCAACAAAGGGAGCGCAGGACTCGAACCCAGGTCGCTGGTGCTGTACCGGAGTTATACTAACTGTGCTACCCAACCACCTGCTGGGGAGCGTTTACAGTGGTCAATTCACCTACCAATGGCAGGGTTTAGAGAGAGGAATTCCCAGGGGAATCACAGGTAGAATATTCCATTTCCCACATGGACAGCACCTGAGGTGAGGATTGAATCCAGGCTGTTGACAGCGCGACCCATCCCTCCGCACCACTGTGCGCTCCCCTTAGTAATAACAAGGAATGCCTCCAAATGTAGGGCAATTAGTGGACTGGTAACTGCTACCAGCAAATGCCCAGATCTTAAAGTAAAATATTGAACAATCAGTCACTTTTGTCCAAGCATTTCATCAGCGCTGGCTTGATATAAAGAAGCTGCAACATTCATGAAAACAAAGCCCTTATTTCCATGACAAGGTTGAATTTCCTCTCACGTAGGTACATCAGCGACAGCTGTTCAGGAGATTCGCCCTCTCATTCGTATTGCCTTGCACAGTCCTCAGGCATCTAAGTGCATGGACTCGTTTAGTGTTCAATAGTATTTAACAATCTCCATCAGAAGATACAAATGATCAGGTAATTAAAATAAGATTATCTGAGAAACATTTCCTCCTAAATTACTGAACACACAAAAAAAACCCTGGAAAATAATTAATGTTATTTTGCAAAGAATAGATTTGTTGCTACTGTTTTTGTGTGATAATACATGCAGTTTTGGATCTTCCATTAAAATAATCTTTGATGCGGTATGTGGATTGTGGAGCGTCACGGGACCTCTCTGTCTGGAACCTAGTCGGAAGTTGTATCACCTGGCAATCACGGTTGGACTCTGCCCATCCCTTAGAGCACATTGCCCCCTTTAAATCACCGTCTGATTACCTGGACTAGCGTCCCCAGCATACTCCACTTTAAAAGTCTACCACATGCAGTAGATCGTCCTCTTTGCTCCTTGGTCCTGAATGCTGCTCTACGCCAGGTTGCAAACTGTGGACATCACGGCAGGAGTCGTCGGTAAGATGTGCACTACACTTTGACTGGGACTGTAGTATTGTCAGAATCGGAATTAATTGTCTTGAACAAGTCATGAAATTCAGTGTTTTCCGGCAGCGTCATAGAGCAAATGTTCATATTATAACCATCTTACAACATTATTATTTAAAAAAATAATGAGTGCACGAAAAGTGCACAAGGCCGTGTCTTGTTCATCGATTAATCAGGAATCTGATGGCAGCAGGGAAGAAGTTGTCCTTGTGCCACTGAGCGCTTGTCTTTAGGCTCCTGTGGAGAGGGCTCGGCCTGGGTGATGAGGGTCTTTGAGGATAGAGGCTGCTTTTTTAGGACACCACCTCATGTAGATGTTCTCAAATGGAATGAAGTCTGGTGCCTGTGATGGCGCAGGCCGAGTTAACAACCCTCTGGAGTTTATTCTTCTCTTGAGGGTTGGCGCCTCCAGGCAGTGATGTAACCAACCAGAATGCTCTCTGTGGTACACCTGCAGAAGTTGACAAAAGTCTTCTGTGACATACTGAACCTTGTTGGTCACCTCACAAAGTATAGCCACTGGCGACCCTTCTTTGCGATTGCATCCATGTGGAGGACCCAGGACAGATCCTCGGAGATGTTGACACCCAGGAATGTGAAGCTCTCGACCCTCTCCACTACTAAGCCCTCAATGAGGACTGGGTCGTGGTCCTCCAACTTCCTCCTGAAGACCACAAGCATCTCCTTGAGCACAAGGTTGTTGTTACACCATTCAACGAGCTGATCTATCTCCCTCCTGTACGCTTCCTCATTGCTGTCTGTGATTCCGCCGACAATCAGCAATATGTGAGAATATTTAGCATTGATTCACACCCTTTGGAACAGGGAACTGGGAGTGCATATTGCAGTCCCTGTCTAGTAAGGGTGTGCTTGTGTGTGTGTGTGAGAGAGAGAGAGAGAGACAGAGAGAGAGAGGCCAGCCATTGGTATCTGAGATCACCATATCCAATGTGAACACTGCATTGTTTTAGTACCGAGTGATGTGTTCGTGTCTTCCTCATCACAATTTCCCTGAGCATTGTAAGGTAAAACATCATGAGATGGGAATGTGTAGGGAGTTACCCTGTACAGGGCAGTAACAAGAAGGGGAGGTGTCCTTGTACTCCTGTTAGGTAAAACATCATGAGATGGGAATGTACAGGGCTGTAACAAGATGTGAATGCATCCTTGTACTTACAAGATAAGAGAGACATTGATGGATTGAGAGGCAGGAAGCTAGCAGGGAAAGGATAGCAACAGTTTTAGTCATTGGACAAGTAATGATATGATGATGTTCTAAGCACATATCCAAGGGTATAAAAAATCACCATTTTGCTGATAACGGCAGAATGCATTCTCCGACTAACATGGTTGGTCGCAAGTGTTACAATCCGGTAATAAAGAACAAAGAACCCTGATTTCGACTCAGCCTGGTGTTTGTCTCACTCATTCATGAACAAAGCAGACCTAACAGCATGCAACAAAAGGGATGAGAAGAGAGGGGAAGAAGGAGGGGTGGGGAGAGGGAGAGGTTGGGGGTGGGGGGGAAGAGATGGAAGGAATAGAGAGGGGGAGGGAGGTGGATGGGGGGGGGGAGGGAAGGGAGAGCAGAAGAGGGAGAGGAGGAGAGGGAAAGGTAGAATGGGAAATGGAGAGGTGGGGGAAAAGGACAGGTTGGGAGGGGTAAAGGGGAGAGGAGGGGGAGGGGAAGAGACTGGGAGAGTGGGAGGCAAAGGAGGGGGAAGGGGAGGGGAATTGGGGAAGTAGGGGTGGGGAGCAGGAGAGAGAGAAGGGAAGTGGAAGGGCAACCTTTTTTAAAAAAACTCACATCCCACTTTAAGTCATCCCTAGCCAATCCGTGCTCTGTGATTAGTAAGGGATGGCTTAAGGTGGGATGTGAGAGGGAAGGGAAGGTTGAGAATCACTGCTCTCGACCCAATTGTTACTGAAATATTTGGCTTGAGAAAAATTGTCATTGGATCATTTCCTTCGGAGTTCTGAAACCGTGCACATAACGAGTCAATGAGGGACAATTAAAGCAGGGGTTTTCAAGCTTTTTCTTTCCACCCACATCCCACCTTAAGCCATCCCTTACTAATCACAGAGCACCTAGGGCCTAGGGATGACTTGGATGGAATAAAACTGTAAAATGCCCACCACTGGACTAGATTGTGAACCTTTTCCTCTGTGTGCATATTCGTGCCATCCCTATGCTTCCTGAAGACTGATTGCTCCTTGTCGATCAATGATCCAATTCAGATTTAATTAAAATTGATGCTCTAGTTTCTTCACATCGGCTCCAACTCTATCTACACTGCCTTGCATCTCTGAGCAGGCAACAGGAATCTTTGCATTCTTTGAAAGACTGAAATTCAGCACAAAATTTCAAATCTGAAGCGTGAGACTGTACTGCTCACAGAAACAAAAGCAAATGATTCACTGACGAGATCTGTGGAAAATCTGGAGTTTTGAGACCTGCTCTCAGATAAATGTAACATGGCAGGTCAGATGGAACATCAAAAGTATAACAACTTTCCATTTCGAAAGCACCTTTAAAATGGAAAGAATATTATAAAATGACTGATGTCAAACGATTTCTGCAGATGTTAGACCAAATGTCAAAATACTTAATCAAAGTGGTTCGTTGTAAGGTGAGTCTTGAAGGAGGTATTCAGAAGCTTACGGCTGGACAGTGGAGGCTATGGCCAACAGTGCCAGGATTAGGTCAATCCCCGGACGTTTGACACATGAGGAAGCGTTCAGGAGGGAGATAGATCAGCTCGTTGAATGGTGTCACAACAACTATCTTGCACTCAACCAAGGAGATGATTGTGGACTTCAGGAGGAAGTCAGGAGAACACGAACAAGCCCTCTTGGAGGGATCAGTGGTGCAGAAGGTCAAGAATTCAAATTCCTGGGTGTCAATATCTCCAAGGATCTGCCGGGGGTCTGGATGTCGATGAAATCACAAAGGCGGCTCAGCAGTTACACTTTGTGGGGTGTTTGAGGAGATTCGGTATGTCGCCAAACTTCTACAGGTGTACCACGGAGAGCATTCTGGCTGGTTGCATCACTGCCTGGTATGGAGGCGCCAAATCTCAGGACAAGAATAAACTCCAGAGGGTTGCGACACCATGGGTACCGGTCATCACTTCATCGAGGACTTCTACAAGAGGTGGTCTCTTAAATAAGCAGGCTCCATCCTCAAGGACCCCCACCCACCAGGCCATGCCCTCTTCACTCTGCTAAAAGGTACTGGAGCCTGAAGACAAGCACTCAGTGGCACAAGGACAGCTTCCCCGCTGCCATCAGATTCCTGAATGATCAATGAACTACTGACACTGCCTCACTTTGACTTTTTCTAACACTGTTAAAAATGTATTTTGTAAGGTGGTATATAAGGTGGCTTGGGCCTGCATGGTGGACACGGCGGTTACTGCTGCACCTTTACAGCGCCAGTGATCGGGACCGGGGTTCGAAACCTATGCTCTATGTAAGGAGTTTGTACGTTTTCCCTGTGTCTGAATGGGTTTTCCCTGAGGACTCTGGTTTTCTTCCAATGTTCGAAACATACCAGGGGTATGGGCCAATTGGATGTTAATTGGGCAGCACGGACTCGTAGGCCGAAATGTTCTGTTATCGTGTTGTATGTCTAAATTTAAATATTTGTACTGTGATGTTACCACAAAACAACAAATTTTGAGACTTGTTCATGACAATGTTATCCTGTTGGAGGGTGCCTAGATGTTGTTCCTCCGACTTGCAGGTGGTCTCAGTGTGGCCATGCAAGAGATCGTGGACAGACATGTCAGCAAGGGAATGGGGCAGGGAACTGAAATTGGTGGCCACTGGGAGATCCACACTATTGTGGCGGACAGAGCCGAGGCGCTCCACGAAGCGATCTCCCAGTCTGCGCCCAGTCTCTCCGACGTAGAGGAGATCACAGCGGGAGCACTGGATGCAATAGATGACCCCCTCAGATCCACATGTGAAACGTTGCTTCACTTGCAAGGACATTTTGGGGCCTTGAATTGTGAGGGAGGAGGTGTGGGCACAAGTGGAGCTCTATAAAGGACTCTGTTGGACCAGCTGAGTTTCCAGCATTGTGTGTTTTTTACTTCAACCACAGTGTCTACAGATTTTTGTGTTTTACATTTTTAATTAAAAAAAAAATTTAGACATACGTCACGGTAACAGGCTATTTCGGCCCACAATCGTGTGCCGCCCAATTTACACCTAATTCACCTACACCCCTGGTACATTTCAAACAGTGGGAGGAAACCGGAGCTCCCAGGGAAAGCTCGCACAGCCGCAGGGAGAACGTGCAAACTCCTTGCAGACAGGGCAGGATTCGAACCCCTGTCCTGATCGCTGGCGCTATAAATCATATCCAATTAACATCTTTTGACTGTTGGTCTGAACCCCTCCCCCGCCATTGTCCGTGTTTTATTCCTGTTACAGGGAGGTTGCATGGAATATATTGTGTGGTGTCTCAGTGACCCTGTTCTGCAGAGCGAGGGCTCAGTTCAGTAAACGAGGTGAAGTTACCATTGACAAACAGAAGGCAGTGTTCACTACGAGGCATCATTCTTCCAGCTGGGGTTACAGCACCCAAGCCTTTACATGGCTGTCAGTCACAAATCAGTCATCCACATGTCACACTAAGCCTCCATCCAGCATGTGGCTTGCTTCTGAGCTCCTTGATGAGTTGGTATTTTAAATTATCTTCTGTCCGGGATCCAATTTGTCAGAACCCTGGGTGATTTATTGTTAATTTAACAAGTTCTGCTTGAGTTCGTGTTTCCAGGGTGGGGGAGAAAAAGAGCCAAGGCCAGTACTGTACCAGGGAGGAATTTTCCAGCTCTCGTAGAAAGTTTAAAACAAAATAAAGTTCAGAGCAAGAAAGGAAGAATCCACGGGCAAATGTAAAATGATTGGTTCTCGTCAACACCCGTTTAGCCCGGTTTGCATTTTAAACATACAAGAAATAGGAGCAGGAGTCGACCATCCGGCCCGTCGAGTCTGCTCCGCCATTCAACGAGATCATGGCTGATCTGATGATGGGCTCATCTTCACCCACCTGCCTTTCCCCATGTCCCTCAATTCTCCTACTATGTAAACATCTATCCAATCTTACATTAAATATATTTAACTGAGGTCGCCTCCATTCCACCCTCTGAGAAAAGCAGTTCCTCTTCTTTATTTAAAATTTTATAACATGAATAATACAACCCTGATTCTTGAGGCGCTGTCCCCGGTTTCAGTTTTAGGCCTTTCATAATTTTATACAAGATCCTCTCTCATTCTTCTAAATTTCAGCGAGTACAGTCCCAGATGATTCAATTTCCCCTCATCTCTGGATTCAACCCGGTTAACATCATTCCGCATTGTCTAACGAGTTTGTATGTTTTCCCTGTTTTCCCCAGGGGCTCCTACGGTTGAAATCTTACTGGGGGTGTAGGTTAATTGGATGTAAATTGGGCAGGACGGACTCGTGGGCCGAAATGGCCTGTTACCGTGCTGTATGTCTAAATTAAAAATTTAATTACAGCTCGTTAAGGTGCAACATCACAGTTGCAGTCCCCCAAGGCTGATCACATCCTTAAGTGCTGTCTGTGTGGAGTTTGCATGATCTCTGAGAGATGGCCCAGGTACTTTGGTTCATTCTCACATCCCAAAGCCATGCAGATTAGTGGGGGTACGTGAAGCAACGAATTACACAAATTGTGCTGAGGAGTGGCAGAATTTTGTTTGGAGGGTGGGTGGGATGGGGTAGGAGGCAGTTGGTGGAAATGCAGAGAGAAGAAAATGGGATTGGTGAAGGAGGAGTGCAAATGGGTGCTTGTTAGTTGGCACAGGCTTGCTGGGTTGAAGAACCTGATTCCTTGCTAGATCTATCAACGTCATAAAAATTCTTTGAATACTGCTTAAGGCTTAGTATTTTACTAAAAGCTTTGATAAGAATCAGAATTTATTGTTATGAACAAGTCACGAAATGTGTTGTTTGCGACAGCATCACGTGGCAAACACTCATATAAACCACCTTACAACAATAAATAAAAATAGAGCAAGAAAAGTCAAAGTGAGGCAGTGTCTGTAGGTCATTGATCATTCAGGAATCTGATGGCAGCTGGGAAGAAGCCGTCCTTGTGCCACTAGGTGCTCATCTTCAGGCTCCTGTACCTTTTTCCTAATGGTAGAAGATTGAAGAGGGCATGGCCTAGATCATGGAGGAGGTGGGGGGGGGGGGGGGTTCCTCAGGATAGATGCTGCATTTTTAAGCCATGGCTCTTGTAGATGCCCTCGATAGAGTGAAGTCTGGTGCCTGTGATGTGGCATGCTGAGTTAATAGAAGCAATGCATGTTCACGAATAAAAGTAAAGCAGTCAACTCTCATGCCTGCTCTGCTATTCCATCAGATCATGCCTGATCTTTTACCTCACCATGCACAAAAGTCACATTTATCGCCTGCTCAAGTTTAAAAAAAACGGGCAAATTATCTTTTATGCAGAGGATGGAAAATGCAGATTGCGTTGTCCTTTTACGTAGCTCAGAGCAGCACGCTGGCTGCCCAGGGCAAAGGGAGCGGGATGTGTAGCCTTGCAGTGGTCGCCCTGCCTGACAGGCCTCCCCCCTCCCCGCTCCGCTGACTGAGCCTGACAGCCATGTTAGGAGCGGGTGGCGTGAGGGAGCATGGCGGGGAGTGGCTTGTAGGAGCAGGGTGGCGTGAGGGAGTGAGCGAGCGCAGCCTGACAGCTCCACGAGCTTCACTGTGACAGCGCAGCGGGGCTACGGGGCTGTCAGCATGGCATCAATCATCTTACCTTCTCTGATACTACACCCACCACCCACCCCAGACGGGGGGAATGTGGAGCAAGTTGGACCTTTTATGGAGGAGTTAAAAGCAGAGGAAACCTATCTTTACAAATCGCTAATTTTCACTATATTTTCACTCTCCTGTATTAGCATCAAATTACTTTAACATTTAAAAAAACATTTAAATATGAGAATTGCGTATATTTTACATTCCTTTCAGGGCATTTATAAATTGGTTGACAGCCAATTAAGTTGTAAAATCTGAATCAAATTATTTACAGAAGGATCGCAGATTATTTCCTGCTGTTGTCAGACTCCTGAATGAATCTCACAATGGGATAATTACGCTGCCTCTGCTCCGGGTCACCCTAGAATATCTCCGCACACTTGCACTCTGTTTCTCTTGTTGGACTGTGTGTCAGACGTCTAGCTTGGCTGCTCGCAAAACAACCTCTCTTCGTACAGGACAATAAACTTGAACGCATACTGGACTATCTGTCGCAATAACGTTGGTGGAAAGATTCGTGAAGGCAGTGGGAACATTTCCTCTACTGTTCTTATTAAAATTGCCCTCATGAGGTGCCAGACCCAAGAAAGCCGAAGAGGTTTGGTTAAAAACACTGCAGGAACAGCTCAGCAGGTGAGAGAAGAAGTAAGATCAACTCGGCAACAGATGGACCCACATGGACATATCTTGGCATCTACCTGGCTGCAAAAATGAGACGAGTCTGTCTGTAAACCAGATAATCTCATCTTGTCTAAAGCAGCCATTCTCAACCTGCTTTTGGCCTCCTTTGGACTGCTCAAAGTTTATGGGTCCCCATCCCTGTGAAGCAGTTGAATTTAGTTAAGTTTATTGTCATGACTGATTGTACAAACAGTACAATGAAGAAACAGCATTTTCTGGGCCTTGGTACTAAACACGCAGACTCACAACAGGCATCACACACACACACACACACACACGCACACACACACACAATACACTTGCAGGACAAGTATTCATCTAAACAAGCAAATAAATAAATATTGTTTCATGAAAGTTTTCGATGGTTTCTTTGGTCGTTCAGCATTCTCTTTGCCCCTGGGAAGAAGATGTAAATCAACCTGGTGCTGATACTCCTCTATCTTTTTTCCCCCAATGGGAATAGCTTAAAGATGCTGTATGCAAGGTGGGGGGGGGGGGGGTCCTCAATGATTTAGTTGGTTTCTTCCATGCGCCTCTCCTACCGACTACGTGAAAAAACATTAAACATAATTTACGATTTCAGTCCATGGCCCCTGGAGAGGGAGGGAAGAACGATCCTCATTGAGAATGGGGAATTTTTATAACACAGAAAAAGACCCTTCAGGTCTGGATCCAAAGAAATCAGTCCCATTTTTTATGAACCATTTTTATAAGGGAGCAAGCTTCTCATCAGAACTATTGTCTCTGAATAAAATTTTACTCGGTATCATTTACCCCCAATTTGAAATCTGCGACCCCCAGTTTTAAACTGGAGAAAAATGTTCAGCCAATTTGCCGTCAACCCATCTGATAACAAGGCCACGGTGCTGGATGGTCTACAGGATAAAAGAGCATGTCTATAGATGCCGTGGTCCAGTGCAATGCACAGATTTGCTGGAGAAGCACAGCAAGGTATTGCAGCATCTTGAGGAAGTGAAGCGTACAACCCAACAGTGAACTCGGTCCTTAGTGCAAAAACGAGCAAACACACATCCAGACATAACCCTCATACAGACATATGCATATATATATGTAAAATTAAATGTTGTTTAATAAATAGTAGAATCTTGGAGGGTTTGTATGAGCGGATAATTTCAGTCACTCGTTAGTCTCTGTCCACGGATAGAAGCTATTTCTCAGCTTGGTGATGACAGCTCCAATACACTTGTATTGCTTTCCCAGCGGGAGTAGCTGAAAGAGGCCATGCACGGAGTGGCAGGTTTACTTTGAAGACCTCTACCCATTACTATACCGGTATCGTCACCAGACCAAATACTACACCACGCCAGGGTCTCCTTTGGTGCCAAACGACAGGAATTTGGCGCTTTCTTGAACCGGTTTATGGCAGGAAGTGCCGATTGGTGGGTTTTTTGGCAGTTTTAGAAGGTTTTTTTTGGCTCTGGCGCCGCTTTTTACAACTTTCTTTCAGCATTTAATTTTTTTTAAAATCTGGCAACTCTGCGCCATGCCAGCAACATTACAGCTTCTGTAAACTAACACCTCCATCCTCTTCTCACTCTCCAACTCAACAGTCACTTTGCATACTTGCACTGCTGGTAAGAGAGATATAAATCATGGGAAATTCAAACTTGCAGGGTATTAAAATACTAAAAAATTGTTTGGGCGTATTCTGATTTGCATTGTTTCACTCTGTTCCACTCAGGGGTTTACCTGTCAAGTGTTTAGCCTTTTTAAAAGCCAGCATCTGCCTTGATAGAAGCTCATCTTTGCTAAGGGTATAATAACACAAGACACTTTCTGTTAAGTGCGCAGCTTTACAGCTCACACTCCCCTCCATTCCAATCAGAACAAAATGCAAATCTGCTAATACTTCATTTATCTCCTAAAGTCACGTCAATTTAAATATGCTTGAAGCTCTTTGTGATTTTTAACTATCTATTGCAATGTAATAATGGATAACCACCTGAGGAGAAGAGATGAGGTTTGATGTTAGGGAGTTTGCAGAGGTTTGCTATGACGTCGGAAACCTTGGCAAACTTCCCCTGACGTGTGGTGGAAAGTGAGCCGACTGGCTGCATCATGGAGTGGAAAGCCCTGCAGAAGGTAATCCAAACTCTCCCCACCCGTCGAAAAGAAATCTACATGGAACGTTTCCGTCAGAGAGCAGCAGAAATCGTCGTGGATCCACACCACCCAGCACACGCAGTGTTCTCGCTGCTTCCATCGGGAGGGGTGTCACAAGACTCGTACCACCAGGATCAGGAACAGCCACTAACCCTTCATCATCAGACTCCTCAACTTTAATCAGAGACTCGTTCTTTTGGATTTTGTTTATCACTGAAAATTTCTTCTTCTGTATTGCACAGTTTGTTTGCATTTCTCTCTTTTGCATACGTTATCTTTTTCTGGAGTTCAGTTTACAGTGAGCAAGAAGCAGAAATTCAACCTGGCTCACACAAAGAAAGAAACTTACTTTGTTAAAAAAATTTAATACATATAGATTTAACGCTGAACCCTTTGGTGGCCCTCTTCAGTACAACAGGAGGGAATGATTCTTCTTTGTCTCCGGTTCAGAGATGCGCTCTCGCTTTTGGTGAGGCGAGCGATTTTACTTAAACGCAAGGATGCTTCCCCGTCCACTCACGATCAGTGGTTGCGAGATGTCATATCTTGCTGGTAAAGATTCTTTATTCAATTAATAATTCAGATATAAGATTACAGACATTATGGGGGTCACTTACTTTCTTATTTTATAATTTCACTTCAATGTAATTAAATTGTAATTAAATTGTCCGACTCGAAGCTTTTCCATTTTCACAATTTTTTCCATCTTCACTTTTCTTTTTATTACTAATTATATCTAGCACCTGGCAACGCGATTAGAGAGGGGCTTCTAGTTTTTCCCCTTTTTATTATTTTTTTCTCTTTTTTGTTTTTTTAATACTTTTGGTTATTAGCTTTTTATATAAAAATATATAGTACTTGGAATACGAATTATGGATATGATTTACAACTTAAGTAGGTTTTTGATATACTGAATGTTTTATTAATTTTGAGTAACTTTCCTTATGATTTTATTGAATTGTATTATTCGTATAAGATCTTTATTATTACAATCAATGAATATACCCCAACAATAAATTTGAACCTAATTTGACCTCCTGGTTCTAGAACAGATTTTTTTCCCCCCTGCAGTGCCCATAAGGCTCTATATCAGTTGTTCTCAACCTTTTTCTTTCCACTCAAATCCCACCTTAAGTCATCCCTCTTCCATCGATGCTCTGTGATTAGTAAGGGATGGCTTAAGGTGGGAAGGGAAGGTTGAGAACCACTGCTCGAGACCCAATTGTTACTGAAATATTTTGCTTGAGAAAAACTGTCACTGGCCCATTGCCTTCAGAGTTCTGAAACCCTGCACATGACGAGTCAATGACGGACGATTAAAACAGTGGTTTTCAAACTTTTTCTTTCCACTCACATCCCACCTTAAGCAATCCCTTACTAATCACAGAGCACCTACGGCATAGGGACTACTTAAAGTAGTATGTGAGTGGAAAGAAAAAAGTTGAGAACCACTGCTCTAGAAACATCTCTTATTACACAAACCATCCATTACTCTGGATTTCAAAAAAAACTTGTCCACACTAGTGAAACACCACCTTTCTTGGTCTGTTGAAACTGTGAATATATATTTCATGCGTATACTCGTGCAAAAGAAGATATTATGTCAATGTTGACCTCTAAGTTTGGCCTAAAAATCTAGAATTTTCCATACATCTCACATCAAAGTCAACCCTAGTCCCTCACGTCGGAGCTCCTGATGCCTTGATCGCGAGCCCGTGCCTCCGCCCCAGCCTCCCGCTGACTGGAATGCCCGACGCCTCAACCGCAGGCTTCCCACCCAGACCCCCGCTCATCGGAGCTCCCGATGCATCGAACGCGGACTCAAGGCTCGACTGCCTGCCCATCGGAACTCCCGACACCTCGGCCCCGGCCAATCGCTGATCAGAACTCTCGACCTCTCCGACAATGCAGATACTTACCGTGGTCCCGACCTGCCTTGTGGTAGGAAGCGTGTTTTGACGTGCAGACACTGTATTGTTATTTTAATTCATTCTGTTTTTGTTCTTTATACATTTAGAGATCATTTTGACTTCTGCTACTGATACAGTATTTTGGATTCTCATGTGAATTTAAGCCCCTCACAAGTAATCGACCCTATAAATTTAATATTAAAAAAGTCACCTGCAAATTTTGGCTTTTACACAAGTACAAACACGGAAATGCTGGATGAACTCAGCCAGCCTTTCAGCATCCGTAGGAGACAAAAGATATATTGCTGACATTTGAAGGCTGAGCCCTTCTTCAAGAAATAAGCAGAATGAGCAAAAGACAGGAAATCTCAGAATAATGACAGTGCTGGCGGAGGGAGGGGAAGAGGTGAGAATTGATGGGAAAGAAGGCAGAGGGAAAAGGGAGAGAGATAGAGATGGGGGAGGAAGGCGACTGGAAAAGAAGTGGATGGAGGGGGTGGGGTGAGTTGAATGAAAGCCAGCAAGGAGGATATTAATGCCATCCAGTTGGACAGTACACAATCGGAAGATGAGGTGCTCCTCCAATTTGCGGGTGGTCTCAGCCTGGCAGTGCATGAGACCATGGACAGACACATCAGCAAGGGAATGGAGCGGGGAATTGAAATGGGTGGCCACCGCTGTGGCAGCGGACAGAGACACAAGTATATACAACACATTTATTCTCTCTATTCTGTACTTGGGTAATTTAATGCACACTATTTTGTAGCAGAAGTACAAGTTTGGCTTTAACAAGTAAGAATTTTGAGACATGTATAGATTATATTTCTGTGCATGACAATACCCTCATTATCATATTAAATGATAGGAAGGCTCAATGGGATTGGATGCATCGCTTGTTGTTAATATGTTCCCAGATGTGTCGTCGATGAAAATAATTCCATCAGTGGAATCAGTTCTGGCAAAATTGAACGAGAAGATTCAATGCGCAGGTGGGAGTTGCTCTCGGCTTCCTGTTTAATTAAAAAATTTCTTTCTGCAGACCACAAAAATCAGACGACAAACCCCATCCGGGCACATCTATTCCTGAAAGTGGCTTCAGGTAGGAGACGGTCACAAAGGGGACCAGAGAATCTTCCGCTAAGGCTAAATCTTAGAGGAGAACGAACTTGGTTCGCCAGACAATTCATTACCTCTACGCATTCGGGGTGGGGTTGGAATTTAGCAGATAAGAAGAATTAAAGAGCTCATAATGAAGGCTGACATGAATCCCAAGAGGATGAGCAGGGATATTTTGCATCATTTACATATCTTGCTCTGCTCTGTACCACGGTGACAACAGCACACTGGTTTGATCTGAAGCTGATCCTTAACACCCAGCTGCTTCACTTGTGGGTTTCAGGAATTTAGTTTTCTTGCTCAGTCGATTTCAGATTTTTTTTTCGGATTGCAGATTTGTTGTCAGAGTACATACGTGACATTACATTCAACCCTGAGATTCTTTCTCCTGTGGGCGAGACATAATTACCACTTATTGGCAGTGCAAAAATAAACTGTACTCAACGTACGCATGAAAACAAATAAAGAAATGTAAACATACAGCGAAAAAATAAAGTGCACAAGTACGAGTTCTTAAATGAGACCCTGACTGAGTTTGTCGTTGAGGAGTCTGATGGTGGAGGGGGTTCCTGAACCTGGTGGTGCGAGTCTTGTGGCACCGACACCTCTTTCCTGAGGGTAGCTGCGAGAACTGAGATCCAAGTGGTGTGGATCCTTGATGATTGCTGCAGCTCTCCAACGGCAGCGTTCCCTGGAGTTGTTCTGGATGGTGGGGAGGGTTTGCCAGTGATGTCCTGGGCTGTGGCCACTACCTTCTGCAGGGTTTTCCGCTCAGGGGTATTGGTGACCCCATACCAGCCTGCGGTACAGCCGTCAGCGCACTTTCCACCACACATCAAGGTTTCCGATGTCATACCAAACCTCCGCAACCTCCTGAGGAAGTAGAGGCACTGACGCGCTTTCTTCACAATGCTCTTGGTGTGTTGGGTCCAGGAAAGATCCTCCGGGATAGTGATTCCCAGGAACTTAAAATGTGCTCACCCTCGCCACGTCTGACCCCCCAATAATCACTGGATCATACACCTCTGCTTTCCCGCAGTAGCCACATATGTGAATGTCCCTTTGCTTTAATATCTGATGGTGTATTAGGAACGAACTTGTGCCTTCTCCCACCATTCCGCCTTCACTTGGAGACTGGAAAAACAAATACACATCCTTCTAATGCACACACAAATTCTCCCTTTCCATGATTGCATTGCACCTATTTCTCCCAATTCCACCGCCCCACTTCTTGTCAATATTCACAACCCCTTATACCCAACCTTTTGCAATCTAAAGGGCTGGTCTACAAAAGAGGGAAGAGTGTTTTTATTTACTGGCACGAGCCAGCATATATTACAAGCTTCTCTTGGAATAATCGTTCCTTATGTACTCTACCTTCACTTTCCTATTTTTTGTTCATTTATCCCCGTTCTCCATTGCCCCAGAGTCACTAAAGGCCTGTGCTTAGTTTGTTTACCAATACAGCAGGGAGAGGCCCCTCTGCCCACAATTTGTGTCAAAGATGAAGCAAATTTAAACTCCTCGAGTCAGCTGATACCAAGTCTGCATCTTGCCCTTCCCTGCCTGTTCACGTATCTGCCTAAATGTACAATTATTTTATAATATCTCTTAATTAATGAATTTCCAGTCAAACGGAAGGGTTAAGATCCCATGTAAAGGAAGAGATTAGAATTCCATTCACATGTATTATAGAAAAAAAACTATTCTTTCTAATTAGTTTCTGTTTAATGGGAAATACAAAGATATCAGTCAAGGCAACACAATTTAATAATTATCTCTTTTTTTTCCCCCCCATCTTGAATGAAGGGTAGACACGGACACAATCAAATACAGAGCAATGCTTGATAATAAGAATATATTAATTTGTACAGCTTCATTCAATTGCAGTATTGCAGAAAAAGTGTACTGTAAATCACTGCAATGTTATGCTTTAAAATTAAGGTAACAGGCCCTTTGAGTCCATGACTCCAGGCTGCCCAATTACACTCGGTTCATATATTCGAACCTCAGTCCCGATCGCTGGCGCTGTAACAGCGGTCCGCTATCCGTGCCGGCCTTGGTGTTTGATGGCCGTAGTCGACAGGATTTCAGAGGGAAGAAGAGTTATGAAGTCTCCTTAATCTGTGCCTTAGAACAGTAGAGCACAGTAACAGGCCCGACAGTCCACGATATCGGTAATGTCCATCTGTTTCTTGGTCAATTGGTTTCCCCCTCACCCATCATCATATTGCAGTTCACAGGCGTTTGGAGATATACAATACTTTTCCCCATATCAGAAGTTCTGAATTCCAAAAAGATCCAAAAACCGGACATTTGCGGCACCAACTTGCCCGTGTGGGGGCTCTGATGCTCTGTTGGCACCAGTTTGGTAACAACAGAATTCAGAACCAGCTGGGTGTCGGCACAGAGAAGCAGGCTGGAATGTCGAGCCATCAGTGAGTGACTGAGGACGTTGGCGAGTCAAGTAGCACACAGGGAAAAATGAGGTGCAAGGGTTAGCCCTTAAATCAAAGGGAATGAACGCTGATTGTCCTCTTTTCAGGTAACTTCCCTCCCCCCCACCTTTCAATTTCTTCCTTACCCTCCGCTGTACTTGCTTTACAAACTGTGTGTGGCTGTCTCCCAGCCGCAAGCCGTCGGAAGAAGCCTTCAACCCGGCATCATCGAGGAGAGCAGCCTCTCGGGAACGAGCGGGGATCGCAGTCGGGACTGGCGGCAGAAGGAAGGTGTCGGTAGCCAGTGGTGGCTGACGTTACTGTGCTGCTTTGGGGGTTTTTCTGATCACTAAAAACACCAAACAATGTCTGGACCCCGAGCGTTTCAGATACGGCGAAATGTATTGTACAAGTCTTCTGTTATTTCCCCATCTCCCTTACCTGGGAGAATTTCTCCAAAAATGTGACCTCATGCATTTCTGGATTAAAATCTATTTGCCATTCTTCCATCCAACTGAACAGACCATCTGTCAAAATCCAATCCAAAGATTTTGTCCTCAACCATGGCCAAATTTTGCATCATCTTCAAACTTAGTTTTAGTATGGTACCTACCTTTAAGTCTAAAGCAGTGATCAACACTTCCTCAGTTTCTTCACACATTCCAAAGACAAAGAAAAATTAAATGCTGTGCCTTAATGTACAATCCTTTTTCTTCAAAGTGATGGAACAGTCGGCGTACGGTTAGCGCAACACATTTATGGCGCCAGCGATCGATGTGGGGCTCGAATCCTGCGCTGTTTGTAAGGAGTTTGCAATTTCTCCCCGTTTCCGTGTGGGCTTTCCCCAGGGGCTCCGGTTTCTTCCCAGTGTTTGAAACTTACCGGGGGCGGAGTAAATTGGGTGACACGTCCTTGTGCGCCAAATGGCCTGTTACCGTGCTGTATGTCTAAATTAAAAAATTTAAAATACTATTACCGAGATCGGGTTTGAATCCGGCAGTGTCTGTAAGGAGCTTGCATGGTCTCCCTCTATCCACATGGGTATACTCCAGTGCTCCTTTTTCTTCCCCCCCCCTTAAAAAGAAATGTATGGGATTTGTAAATCAATTGGTGGATTTGGGTGGCACGGGCCTGTGGGCTGGAAAGGCCATTTTCCATTCTGTATCTCGAAATGAAAATAACCTCCTCCCCTCCAGGTCGTGATGCTTGCTTTGATGGGAGCCAAAGGCAACTCGACCCATTGTCCACAAGAAGCCGAGCAGTTTGTTGGTTAAGCCATTCCTTCTCAATGGGCGCCACAACAATAACCTTCGCCTATCAGAACTGGAAGCCTTCTAATGGTGAACTGGGAAGGAAAAGTAGCCAATCAACACTAACCCAGTGGTTCTCAACTTTTTTCCTTCCACTCATATACCACTTTAAGTAATCCCTACACCCTTGGAGCTCTGTGGTTAGTTAGTGATTGCATAAGGTGCAATGTGAGTGGGAAGGTAAGGTTGAGGATCACTGCTCTAGACCCAATTGTTACTGAACTATTTGGCTTGAGAAAAATTGTCACTGGCTCATTTCCTTTGGAGTTCTGAAACGGTGCACATAACGAGTCAATGAGGGACGATTAAAACAATGGCTTTCAAACTTTTTCTTCCCACCGATATCCCACCTTAAGCCATCCCTTACTAACCACAGAACATCGATGGCATAGGGATGACTTAAGGTGGGATTTGAGTGGAAAGAAAAAGGTTGAGAACCACTACCTATCATAATCAGAAACATGGGATCGATCTTCCCACAACCTTATACCTGTCAAGGGCTTCGGAGGATAAGAAAAAATTGACAAAGAACATGACTATTTCTAAGTCGTTGATAAAAATAAGAATAGAATACAGTTCTTAAGCCCCAGGAAGATTAAAATTGATTTTTATCTCTTTGTATTAACTTTCCTGTGCTACAAGCTTTCCCACAAAACACAGTGTTCGGTCCCTACTGAGTTGCAGAGAAGCCTAACAGGCACCGATGAGAGTTGATGATATTATCTGCGAGATTCCCAAATGGTCTATTCACCCATGTTATGCGGGTGGGGGGGGGGGGCAGCATAATTCTGCTTGGACCAACAGCCGCTGTGGCAAAGCGTCTCATGGGCATCACCAGGAGACGCATTGTCCTGCAGATTTCCAGTTCTCATTCAGGTGACCCCCTTGGAGCACTCACCACTGGTGCAGAGAGGGTCATCTAAAGTTGAGCCACAGGTTCTCCCAGTGGGGTTTCTGAAAATAGGCAGAAAAACAGAAAAAAATCCAGTTTTCAACCAATATTCTATATCTATGCCCTCATAGCCAATCTCCCATCTCAACTGAAATGCAGGTGACAACTTGAAGTATTCTAACAGCAAAGGTTCAAAAGTTCCTTTTATTTGTGATGGGATGATTCATTAAGAATGTAATTGTCATTTTTTTCTGCCGTGGGGCAAACATCGAGTTCCCCTAACTAAAAAGGAAAGAGAAGCAGTTGGACAAACTCCTGTCCAAACCATGAGCCCCAGATCCAAACCTTTCAGCACCTGAGGCCCTTCGGGAGCCACTCCTTGCCCTCAGTACTGGTTCCCCATGAGGCGGTCTCCAGCAGCTCGTGTGAGGCATACAACCACTAAGTCCGTCGTTGGGCTGTGGTCACCGCCCTGTAGGGTCATCTTCTCTGCTTCTCCATCAGAAGCGGTGGGTGGGGGGGGATGGTATGCTGCCCAACATAGGCACCGCCATCTTTGGCACAGACCCCATTCTCAAGTATCTATATCAGTGGTTCTCAACCTTTTTCTTCCCCCTCACATCCCACTTTACATATTCCCTCTGCCATCGGTGCTCTGTGATTAATAAGGAATTGCTTAAGGTGGTATGTAGATGGAAAGAAAAATTGCAAAAACTACTGTTTTAATCATCCCTCATTGATTCGATATGTGCAGGGAAATGGGCCGATGACAATTTTTTTGAAGCAAATATTTCAGTAACAATTGGGTCCAGAGCAGTGATTCTCAACCCTCCCTTCCCACTCACATCCCGCCTTAAGCAACCCCTTACTAATCACAGAGCACCGACAGCAGAAGGATGACTTAAGGTGGGTTGTGAGTGGAAAGAAAAAGGTTGAGAACCACCCGTCTATATCCTCTACTACCAGGAACAAAGGCAGTGTTTTAGTGGGAGGTTCCCCTTCTGCAGGTCAAACATCTCCTGACTTGACAGGAATGCCCCTGGGTTCACACATTTAGAACTCCTACTCTGCCGGAGCTTGAACATCTTCTCAAGGACAACTAGGGGCAGGCAGCAAGTTTAATCAGCGATGCCCCCATCCCAAAAAGAGATTTTTGGAAGTAAGATTGAATTAACTTGGGCCCATCCGGCTGACCATAATATATTAACCCCTGTGCATTTTTGAAGGAAACCTGAGCTCCTGGAGGAAACCCACGCAAACACGGGGAGAAATTTCAAACTCCTGACAGACAGCGCCGGATTCGAATCTGGTTTGCTGGCTTTGTGCTAACTGCTATGCTATTTGGCCTGCCCATACTTTAAGGTACTTCTATTCATTTGGAAGGGATCCAGGGGTATGTATTATGTGCAAGAACAGATTTAATTTAACTTGGGGATCACGTCTGGCACAGACACTTGTGTCAAAGGGCCTGTCCCTGAGCTGCACTGTTCCATGTTCAATTTATATAATTTCTTTCATGTCGTCAGGGTTTTTCAGAGCTTCTTGCAAATTAAGCGATACTTTTTGAACAGTGGTTCTTGTTTTAGGGCAGTGATTCTCAACCTTTTTCTTTCCACTCACATACCACTAAGTATTCCCTATGCCATAGGTGCTCTGTAAGGGATTGCTTAAGGTGGTATGTGAGTGGAAAGAAAAAGGTTGAAAACCACTGCTTTAATCGTCCCTCATTGACTCGTTATGTGCCTGGTTTCAGAACTCCAAAGGAAATGGGCCAGTGACAATTTTTCTCAAGCAAAATATTTCAGTAACAATTGGGTGTAGAGCAACTTTCCCTTCCCACTCACATTCCACCTTAAGCAGTCCTACTAATTACAGAGCACTGATGGCAGAGGGATTACTTAAAAGTGGTATGTGAGTGGGAAGAAAAAGGTTGAGAACCACTGTTTTAGGGACGTGACAGGTAAGCCACTTTTGTGATATTGTTTTGGGGGCTGAATATGGGGAAGCTTGGTTAACCCGACGCTGTTACAGCGCCAGCGACCCAGGTTCGAATCTAGTGCTGACCGCGAGGAGTTTGCATGTTGTCCCCATGTCTGAATGGGATTCCTGAGGGTGCTTTGCTTTCCTCCTTCCCTCCAAAAATATATGGGCTTTGTAGGTTAATTGATGCATTTGAGCGGCATGGGCTTGTGCGCCAGGAGGACCTGTTACTGTCCATTTATTGTCCATAACATTGAACAAGGTCCCACCAATACTGGGGTTGTAGATTAATTGAGGTATTTGGATGGCACAGGCTTGTGGGCTGGAAGGGCCTGTTGTCATGCTGTATGACTAAATTAAAAAATAATGAGCAGGTAATCTGTTTACTTCAATAATACTGATTAAAGATTAGGTGTTTATCACGAGAATGATCCATCCACCCACTCTTCTCTTCCACAATTAGTGGTTGTGGAATAATTTCCATCCAGCTGTAGGAAAATGGGGCATCACTAGTTTAGCATTTTATTGTGAAAGTGATGTCGTCTGCATTGTAGCATTCCATCTGTATTGTTCTGGAACTATTCAATTGGATGTTCTGAGCTAATGGCTTGAATGGGTCCTGAACTCAGAAGCTCCCTCATCACAGCTGAGAGCGTGGCCATGTACGCGGGAAGAGTGAAGCACAAGAGCGCTGGAGGAACTCAGCCAGTCAGGCAGAGTGGACAGAGAGTCGATGTTTAAGGATCTATCTCCCTTGGTAATCTCAAAAATTCTACGTTTACTGCATTTGAAAAAGTGCTAAATGCTTGAAAACCTGAGAGAAAATTTAATTTAAAAAAAAAATTTAAATATTTTACATTTAAATTTAAAACTAGGCACACTGCACGGTAACACGGTTACCGCGGTAACAGGCCATTTCAGCCCATGAGCCCGTGCTGCTCAATTAATACTCCATTAACCTCTGGTGGGAGGAAACCAGAGCTCCCAAGGAAAACCCACTCAGACATGGGGAGAGCGTCCAAACTCCTGACAGACAGCGCGGGATTCGAACCCCGGTCCTGATCGCTGGAGCTGTAATGGCATTGCGCTAACCCCCGGGACCAACTGTGCCATCAAATATTTGTTTCATCTCCGTCTGGTCCTGACATATTTCAACATTTTGTCGGCAGACCACTCCACAGAGTCCTACAGCATTCAACCGCCTTTCTGTCCAATTCAACCATCCTGACCAGGATGTGTATATCTGCTGTGTATATCTTTCTCAATATCTTTCACATTGTAATTGTGCCCACTGCTACATCGAGCTCAATCCAGAGATATACCACCTTCTAAGTGACAAAGCTGATGGTCAGAGACACAGTGAGTTGAATGGCCTTCTCCAGTGTCTGAGCCTGATGCAGACGGAGAGAAGGTTGTGGATCCTCAAACCCCCTCACTGTCCACATTCGCTTTGAGGCAGAAAAGTGAAAAGGCCACTCTGGTACATTAGCTGAGTAAAGATGAGAATGTTTCTCCAGGACCATGAAGGATATTTACATAAATACAAGTTAGAATAGAAGTTACACTCATTGAAATATTAAGATGTATAAAATACATGGTACCCTATGTTGTGGGAATTCAGGAGCCTGATGGCTTGGTGGGGGGGGGGGAAACAAAACTAGGTGTTAGGGCCCAAGTGCTACGGTGCCTCCTATCAGTTTAGATGAGGGGTGTGTGGAGCCCTTCACAATGTTTACTGCCTTTCACCTGCATCGAGTGTTATGGATGTCCTTCATGGTACCTTGGGGTCTATTTACGTGCACCCAATCAGCATCCCCTCGCCGTCCCTTTCAGCTTGCATGCCTGGTCAGTAAAGGCCTTCAGGAAGAATAACAAACTCCTCGACCAAGCAGCAAGGAACGTCAGCTGGTCCGTGGGCTCCTCTTAATCGCCAATTAACTGTCAAGCAAAAATCATCTGTGAAGCTTGTAACCCCACTACCATACGTTTCTTGACACACAGTAGACCTGGGAATTATTCTCACACATTCCACCAGTTTAAAACGGCGGCAACAATAAAATGAAATGCAAACTGCATGGAACTACCATAGCTTTTATAAAAATTAAGAATATGCCTCAACTGTTCTACGGTTTCGACAGAGTGACTCCAAATTAGAAATGGAGAAAAGGCTCGTTTCACTGCAGCACAGTCTGAGGGACTCAACACTTGAAAGATCAAAGATGAAAATGATTGACCCCATTCACCTCCTGACACTGAACCAATCATATTCTGAAAATTGGAATGAAGTGCAGGAAAGGGGGATAGGAAGAGTGGCGGTTGATTTAGGTCACTGTCAAAGCTGTTGATCTGTGTTCAGCGTGGAGAGATGGATGGAAAATGCAAGGCCCTAAAATGCCGGTTAAAATCCTCCACGCCCGGGTAATGAGAAAAAGTGGAATTGGACTCATTTTAGATGTGATAAAGCTGGTGAATCACATTGTCAACAACTTGGCTCAATCTCATTGCCATCGTGGAGAAATACATTTTAATTTCAATTTCTCACACTTCACATTCCTTCTCCAAAATGATCATTACGTTCAGCCGCCAGAATCCACAAAGTGGAGCAATAAGTTGTATTTATGCGAAGCTCAAGATGTCTGGCAGAGCTTAATCAGATTGAACTTGACCTTACTGCTTGTCAGATCAGTTACTTGCATCGTGGCTCGGCCAGAGGTAGGTTTCAACAGCAAGAGGAAGATAGCTCCGGATTTCTGCAGAAATGCAAGGAAGTTCTTCTTGCTCGCTGGTCACACAGGTAGACAAAATACACTTGTATAAAGCAAGAATAAATTACCATGAAAGAGGAAGAACAAAATAATAATTTTAGTTGGATAGATTTTTACATTGTAAGGAAATTCACCTGCTGGCTATTCATTCCGTAGGATGATGGCGGTTCTTTTCACTCAGTTTGTTGGGGTTTGAGATGTGTATTTTAAAGAGGATTCTTGACAGGTACTGCTTGGCAGGTGAGGCCTGGAGGGGCAGCAGGGGCAGAAGCTCTGTTGTGGTGCCTTTACGTTGCCTCTTTGAGCTTGTTCTCCACAGCATCCACCCTCCACTGTGAGCGATCTTGCACCAGATCTTCCAATGTCAGTTTTCTTAAGGCTCTGGTGCAGAACATCCTTGTACTGTAGTTGCTGGTTGCAGTGAACTGGCATTTACTGTGTATTTTCCTGATGGCCAGCTCCTCCCTTTGCTCCACCCCAACCTATCCCAATATAAACCCTGGCTTTCCCGCCCTACCTCAGATTCGCCCGAGGACTATTGCGTCTACCGGCCACTGACAGTTTGTACTCCTCACTTGTCTCTGAGTGCAATCAGTCACGTTACGCTGGTGTCCTCATTTACGGGAACGACTGGACAATCGGCTGTCCAAGATCTTCCATCTGGCATTCTGACAGCATGTCCTGCCCAGAGCAGTTGAACTAACATCACCAAGGTTGAACGTGCTGGTGTTCCAGCTTGAGACAGGACCTTGGTTTTGGAGACCTTGTTTCGCTGCTGCTGTTGGTCAAGCTGATGTAAGTGGCCCTGATATGGGCACCCTGCTCACATCCAATTCAACAAGGCCTATATGACAATGGCCCTGTACGCCTTGCACTTGGTGACCAACCTGATGTTCTGTGACCAAAACCAATCTTTCAGCTGACCAAAGGCAAAGCAGGCCTTTCTGATTCTTGACTCAATCTCGACATCTAGAGAAGCTGAGGATGTTATTGCCTGCCCACGTAGCAAGATTTGTTGACAGCATTGAAACGAGCGTCATCAATGAGGGCAGCTGGTTCTTCGTAGCTTGAGCCAAGGGGCTGGTTAGTACAAAACTTCCGTCTTTTTCAGGCTGCTTGTCAATCCGAAGCTCTTGGCAGCGACTGGCAAAGTGGCTGGTGATATCCTGTAAGTACGCTGGGCAAGAAGAATGTCCGAAGTTTTGAACTAAAATTAGTTGCTGGATGGTAGGGACGTTTAAGCGACAGGGTCAATTTCACTCTCTTCCGATAATGCTCGAGAACAGCTCGTGGAGCGCACTGCGTCATCGACACTTGTTGATGCTTTAACAGGTGTCTTCTTCTCTACAAAGACCGTGAGCATGGTTGAGTCAGCATTGCCCAGTAGTGTACTGCATATCGCAAGTGCGGGAACAGATCAGAACTTGAAATTGAAAGAACGAAATCGAAAAAATCTTGTCGGACCATTGTAAGTAGGGGAGCACCTGTACCTGGTACACCTTCAGCCAGACTCTTGCCAGTCCCCAGCTGTCCACTGCCTGGATCCCTCTACCAGAGCTGCCCGCAGCCCATGCGGGTTCCACGCCTCGAGACACTAACACCCCGCCATCTGCGTTCTTCAGCCGCAGAACCCCTCACTGGTTCATCGCCATGGTCACCGTCCCATAGGTCGTCTCCTTTGCTTGTTCTTCTCCAACGTGGTGGGGTGGGTGTTGTGCTCTCCCCATTTTCTGGCACCCTGCTTCTTTGGAAGTCTGTAACCCCCTGTGGCTGCTGCTATCTTGGGCACAGACCCCGTGGTCACAGAATTTTTAAATCCAACTGTCGTCGACTCCATCAACAGGCCGTTTAAAACCTGCGTGGAGCTGATGGCAGTGGGTCTGGATGGTTGGACCCCACAGAAGCATTGTTTCCCCGCTCCTTGCTCCCCACGGGCCCGCACCAACAGCAGCGTTGCCGTTACCGCAGCTCATACAAAAGAAGCCACGTACCAGCTACATTAAGCTTTGATGAGGCCACGAGGTGCATTGCATGCACCACTGGAAGGACGTGGGGGCATTGGGTAGGATGAAGAAGGCATTTATCAGGATGCTGCCTGGATCAGTGGGCATGGGGTGCAAGGAGATGTTGGCCAAATATAGGCAGAGGGGAGGCCTGAGGAGACAATCTGGTTCTTTATCACCAAGCTAAAAGTCAAAAGGAAGTGTGATGCAAGCTTTCTTTTAAAACATGGAGAGTGGCAGGTCCTGGAACAGGCCACCAGGGTTTTTATGTGCAGTGTGCAGACACACGAGCCATCGGGCTTTTACCCGTACTGTATCGTCTGATGTTTGGTGTGGAAACAGGCCCTTCAGCCCAACTCATCCTTGCTAACCAAATTGCCACTGTGGGGGGGGGTGGGGTGTGGACTGCATCGGGTGACACTATTCAGAGGGATGTATCTAAATAACTGCTTCTAAAACTTTTGTGAATTGTTATGCAGACATTTTTTTTATATAAAAATATCCCTCAATTAATTATAACAGCAAAAACATTGGCCTCCATGTATCAATATACCAACAAGGCTAAAACTCAAGGCTAATTTACTTTTTGAACCTCATGACAGAGCCGACCCCTCTCCCCCCCCCACCACAAACGCCACCATCACCCCAGACGTACAAGGAACACACACCTGTTTCTTCCATGAGGAAAAAAAAACAAACAAATGCTGGAGAAACTCAGCAGGTCAAGCAGCGCCTTTATGGAGCAAAGGCGAAGGTACATCACCGACGTTTCGGGTCGGAGCCCTTCGTCAAGGGTGAACGTTGGTTCTGTATCTTCGCCTTTGCCTCTTGAAGGCACTGTTTGACCTGCTGAGTTTCTCCAACATTGGTGTGTTTTTTTTTCCACTTAGCCACGGTGTCAACAGAATCCTGCGTTTTACCCATTTCTCCTACGCTCGGTACGCTTGGTCCGTGAGGGCGTGGGGGTGACGCCATGAGGGGGACACCAACCCTTGTGTCTGTTTGGTCCATATACAAAGCATAGAATACAGGAGATGGGGAGTGATGTTGAGATTGTTCAAGGCATTGGTGAGGCCAAGTTTGGAAAACTGTTCTGGTCACCGAATTATAGGAAGTATATCAACAAGGTAGAGAGAGAGTGCAGAGAAGATTTCTGAAAATGTTGCCTGGATTGCAGTATCTAGAATACAAAAAAAAAGATTGAGTAGATTGGGTCTTTATTCATTGGAGCATAGATGGTTGAGGGGGGATTTGATAGAGGTATTTAAGATTATGAGGGGGGGATAGATCGAGTTAATGTAGCTAGGCTTTTCCCATTGAGAGTAGGAGAGATTGAAACAAGAGGTCATGAGTTAAGAGTTAAGGGGAAACTTCTTCACTCAGAGAGTAGTGGCCATGTGGAATGAACTTCCAAGAGAAGTAGTGGCAGCAGGATCCATTTTGTCATTTAAGGAAAAATTGGATAGGTATATGGATGTGAGGGGAATGGGAGGGGGGTCATGGTCAGGGTACACGTAGGTGGGACTAGAGGAGAGGACTAGAAGGGCCAAGATGGCCTGGTTCCGTGCTGTAGTTGTTATATGGTTATATGTACCCATCCAAGTATCTTTTAGATGTCCTAATTATCCCTCCCTCTGGTTGCATGTTCCACGTGCACAACCACTTTTGTGGAACAAAGGTGCCTCTCGGGTAGATGGGTGACATTGGTGGTTTCATAGAATTTTTATGACCATTGAAGTCAGCACCAAAATAAAAATGTTAATTTCATTCATCATAGCAAGTATGACCTCATTGCTGTTAAAGAGTTCCTGAAAGTATCAGGACACCCAGTGTATATATTGGCTTCTTGTCAGATGTAATCCAGCTGATGGCTTTCTCAAGGGCACTGAATTTGTTGGGGTTTCCACGAGGCACAGCCAGGTTCTAATGTTAGGTGGAGCGAGCGCTTAAAAAAAGGCACCTCGACACCTACTAGATGGTGAGTCGTGGTGGATTGGCGGGTTGCACTGATTTTTCGGCAGCGTTGGACCAAATCGGGAAGGGGTGGCGATGGCGGCCCGGAGTGCGGGTGGAGTGGTAGCAGCGCCAGACTGGAGTGAGGGGGAGGGGATGGTGGCATCAGACTGGAGCAGAGTGCAGTGTGGCGTTGGACTGGTGTGGAGCTGGTTTTACAAGAATTGAGCAGTTCTATTACATTAACAATCAGACCTAATGGACCCTTAAAGGAAAAGGAGGCATTAGGTCAACTCAGGCACTGAGAGTGGTATACGAGAAAGAAGACCATAAGATACAAGGGCGGAAATAAGCTATTCAACCTATTGGGGAAGAGTGAGGGGGTGGGGAGAGCAAGGGGCAGATTGGAGGAAAGGAGTGTGAAAAAGGGAGGAGGAAGGACAAAATCATTCATGGAAACAATGAATAGACAGAAGAGATGTAGAAACAAAGATGTGAAAAGAAAGGATGAATAAAATTTTAATTTAGACATACAGCACAGTAACAGACCATTTTGACCCGTGCCGCCCAATTGACCTCCAACCCCTAGTACGTTTCAAACGGTGGGAGGAAACCAGAGGCCTTGGGGAAAACCCATGCACATCTGGGGAGAACGTACAAATTCCTGACAGACACTGCAGGATTCGAACGCTGGTCCCGATTGTTGGCGCTAGAGCTGGGTTAAGCTAACCATGCCGCTCCAAAGGATGGAAAGGGGTGAGGGAATGAATGGCCGAAGAGAGGGTGGAAAAGTGAATGGAGCAACAAGAGAAGGAAGGAGTAAACAGACAATGAATGTGTGAAAGAGACTCCAGACGATATAGTGCTGGAAGGAATGGAATTAGTGGAGGAACTGAAAGGAGGTGGGAGTGAAACAAAGAAAAAGGATGGTTTCTTTACTTATTAAATCACAAAAAAAAAATCAAAATTTAAGGGGAACTCCACTGTACAACATAAATTATTAATACACTTTGCCGTGGAATGTAATTCGGCAGCAATTGCTTTGCCTTCACAACTCTGTTCTGAGTGACTTTGGATTTTTCCCAGACACCCTCACTCGACGTGTTTGATGTCACGCTGCCTAACAACATAATCGGCAAATGAATGAACAGACTTCCTCCAAAATTTTTCACTCTAAGTACAAAACACCATCTCATTGGAAACAGTCCCACACCATCCATCTGGTCTAGGAAGGGCAGGTTACTAAGGAAAATTAATTTGGGTGGAACACTCTATTCTGACCCTCCTGGAACACTGAGCATAATTTGCAAGGAAAAATATGTTTGCATCAAGATTTCTAAAAGCTACCGAAAAAAGGAAAGTGCCGTCAGGCTGAGCACCGGCGCACCTCAGGGCTGTGTGCTCAGCCCACTCCTGGTCACGCCACCGACCCACGACTAGAACGTCAGATCCGGCTACCAAGTTGGTGGATAACACGACAGTCATTGGCCTCACCCCAGCGACGACGATGAGCCGTGCCACAGAGAATCTCGTGAAATGGTGCGAGAGTTAACGTGGAAAAGACGAAGGAGATGACGGTGGACTGCAGGGGGGAACCGGACACAACCACACTCCCCTCCACGTTAATGTCTGGTTGCATCACTGTTTGACAAGGAGGTGCCAACACAAAGGACAGGAAAACCTCCAAAGTGTGGCTAAATCGGCCGGCGACATCAGACTCCATCGAGGACAAGAGGCGGGTGTATTTAGAAATCAACCTCAACCCCCAAGGACCTCTCACCATCCAGGCCTTGTCCTCTTCATCCTGCCACCATTGGGAAGGAGGTACAGGAGACCGAAGATGAGGACCCAGTGGCGTAAGGACAGCTGCTTGCCCTCCGCCATCAGACTCCTGAATGATCAATGAACCACAGACCCTACCTCATTTTCTCTTATTTTCCTGCACTCCCTGTTTCTTTTGAAATGCATTTTCGAGCAACGTTGATACTGTAATGCTGCTACAAAACAACACATTTTATGATGATACGTTCATGAAAATAAATGTTTTATTGTGATTCTGTGTAGCTCAGTAGTGGAGAGAATAGAGACCATCATTCCTTGGAGTGGCACAAAGCATCTCCTCGCTTGTCAGGAAGGCTCAATAGGAACTGCACTTCCTGAGAAGTGAGGCGGGCAAGGCTACTGGCCACCGTCCTGTCAACTTTCTACAGGAGCTCTATCGAGAGCAAGAATGCGTCACAGTGTGGCGCGGCTTCTGAACAGCGTTGAGGCGGAAGTCAATTCACAGGACCATAAGAGCAGCAGAGAGGATCTCTCCCCTCCGATCTACCGGGATCGTTGTCTGAAGAGGGTGTGCAAAAACCTTGAGGACCCCTTCCACCCCGCACACAGCATCCTGTCGGGAAAGAAATACCAGAGCCCCAGAGTCAGAAGCACCAGGTTGAGGGACAGCTTCTTCCCAGAAGCAGTGAGAGTACTGAATGGCTGCTCACATGAACCATCCAGGACTATTTATTGAACAATTTTTTTTTATTTTTGTATTTGCATATATGTGTTGTGTCTGTATATACGTTTGCATGTTTGTTTAACTGAGGACCAGAGAATGATGTTTCGTCATGTTGTTCAGCTGATATAAATAAACTTTAAATGGGTGGGCAATTTGAAAGCTTTGTATGAAGAACTCTGGAGTATAATCTCTTCCATTTCTGAAAAACATTCAAACGTTTGAAAAGAGTATTACCTAAAATTGCTACCATGATGTACTCCTCCTGCGTTTTGGCTTCAAGCCTGACCTCCGGTGCCATGTGTGTGGAGTTTGCACCTTCTCCCACAGTTCCAACTTCCTTCACCTCCCCCCCCCACCCCCCCAACCCCCAAGACGTGTGGTTGAGTGGGTAAACCAGCCAGAGTAACTCGCTCCCGGTACTTAGATAAAGGGTCGAATCTGAAATGTACAGAGAACAAAATGAGACCAGTGTATTCATGTAAATAGATGCTGAGGTCAGCATAGACATGATGGGTTGAAGGGCCTCTTTCTGCGCTACATCCAAATAAAATTATGGGCTACTGAGACGTTTTTAAATGAGATTTACGCAGAGAATTGCTACAAACAGCTCACTGACTCTTGGCAACACCGGGAGAAGGTGGGATCTGTGGCATTGTCCTGAGGCCGCAGATAAAAGTTGGGTTTAACAGCTCGCCTGAAAGATGACGCAGAGTCTCCATCTGGATTTCTGCACTCTTGAGAGCCTTGAAGTTCTCACCTTACAAAACCAGCGCAAAATCTCCTTGCGTTATTGGAATGTCACTTCCCCCCCCGCCTTGTATGGACACTAAGTGATTCTGAAGGGACTCTCTTTTGCTTCTCTTCATGTCGTACTGTGAGGGGTGTCAGGCAACACCAATAGCCATTCTGACCGCAGGCAGAAGGCAATTTTGTGTAATATTACATGACAAATAAAGGAATCTTCTATCTTCACTTAATTGCATCTGTGAATATTTATCAATGTTTTTGCATTTATTATCTCGCTTCCTCTCCAATAGCACATTATGGTAATTTATGATATTATATTTGATTCATCTTATGTACCCATGAGGCTGCAGCAAGAATGAACGTTGTACTTCTGTATATGACCATAAACCTTTTACATCTAATCTCATCTCACAATATCTATTGTGCCAGAGCTAATGATAACAATGGTGGTCCGTCCCAGGATGAGAATCAGGAGGCCGGATGCTTTATTTTCGTCAAGTTTATTGTCCTCCGCTTTCTCCGGGTCCTCGGTGCAAAACACACAGATTCACAACCAGACATAACACATCTACAGACGAACAATACCCATGCAGGACAAGTATTCATATACACAAATAAATAGTTTCGTGAATATGATGGTCAGTGGGAGCTGTTCCGTTGGCCGTTCAGCGTTCTCACTGCCCGTGGGAAGGAGCTGTTCCTCAGCCTGGAGATCCTCCTGGATCTCTTTCCCAACGGGAACAGCTGAAGGATGCTGTGTGAGGGGTGGAAGGTGGATTTTCCACCCCCTCTTCTGACAACGATCCCAGTAGATCACGTCGCTGGGCGGGGGGGTGTGGGTGGGTAGGGAGACTCCAGTGATCCTCTGTCACTCTTATGGCCCTCCGTCCTCCAATTCATTTCTCTGCAGCAACCATACCACACAGTGATGCAACTGGTCAGGATGCACATAGATAGAGCTTCCGTGGAAGCTTAAATATGGCAGGAGACAAAACAAAAATGGGATTAGATGATTAGTGACCGGAAGAGGCTTAGCCTTCACCCTCCAAGTACCTTAAAGGGGTTGGGGCGGAATATGCTCATGTATGATGCAACAGGACAAGTTGATCTCCTTGCCGTCAGTCTTTATTCATTGCTGAGGTGTGGAATTTGCCTCTGGGACAACACTGGCAGCGCCACCATTTATTGCCCATCCCCAATTTTGCAAGAGGAGGTGGGAGTGAGTCACTTTCTTGAAATGCTGCCATCCTTTTGATGAGGGCAGAACTACAATGAGGATTGCATCTCCCTGATGGAGGATGGCGCGAAGATTGGTGTGGGTGGAGGTAGTGACCTGACCTTGGCCTGGTGGTCAACGTTGAGGAGGCACGGCAGACGAATCTTGGTTCATTGCTGCAGGGCACTTTGCAGATGGCATGCCGTGGACACGGATGGAAAAATGGATAACACGCACTGGGATGCCAATAAAGTGGGCGAGCTCATCTTGGATGGTATCAGGCAAGTGGAGAGCATTCCACGAGTGAGGGGCTCACATGGAAAATTCCTGTCCCTGCCTTAAGATTAAAGAACAAAGCATAGACATGATGGGTTGAAGGGCCTCTTTCTGCGCTACATCCAAATAAAATTATGGGCTACTGAGACGTTTTTAAATGAGATTTACGCAGAGAATTGCTACAAACAGCTCACTGACTCTTGGCAACACCGGGAGAAGGTGGGATCTGTGGCCAGCACAGTGCAGGCCCTTCAGCCCCCGACCCACGACGTGGCACCAATCAATATAAACTTACTCAACAATTTAACCCTTCCCTACCCCACACACATAACCCTCTCTTTTTCTTGCATCTATGCACCTGTCTAAATGGCCCTAAACCCTCCACCACCACCATCCCTGCCAATGCATTCCAGGCACCCCTGACTGACCCCTGACACCCGCCCTCCCCTCACCTCATATTCGCGTCCTCTAGCGTTTGCTACCGTTGCCCCAGGTTAAAAAAGGTGCTGGCGCTGCCCACCATCTCTAGGCCTCTCATTATTTTGTAGACATTGGAGGACACCTCTCATCCTTCTTCACTCCAAAGTGAGAAAAGCCCCAGCTCTGTTCACCTTAATTCTGGATCCAGATCACATGCATTGATTTGGTCTTAAGTCTGGACTCCCATCACTCCAAGATACTTGTAATCTACAGATGCCCAGCACAGGATTGACGATGGCAGAAATAAGCACAGCGAGTTTATTGAGGAGTGATTTGCTGTCAATTACTAGGAGACTCTGCAGCCAGTAGATATTATAAAATGATAATTCAGCACAGTGAATAATAACTTAATGGTCCAATCCATGAAAGGCATTCATAACATATTTCACAGCCACAATAAATCAGCAGACTTTGCGCTCGATCACAAGGCGCCTATTAATACACATTAGAAAGGTTAATGATTAATGTCTCTGTGGGAGAATTCAAATAGATCAGTCAGCGCGTGAAATAAGGTAAAGTTCATGGAAAATATAAAAAAGATTCATCCTCGGCTCCTGAATGCAGTACCACATTGGACTCGGTGGACATAGCTCAGGACATCACAGGCAAAACCCTCGCCTCCATCGAGAACATCTACAGGGAACGCTGCTGTCGGAGAGCATCAAGGATCCACACCACCCCCCAGCACACTCTCTGCTCTCATTGCTGCCATCAGGAAAGAGGTCTCGGTGCCACAAGCCTCACACCACCGGGTTCAGGAACAGCTGCTCCCCCTCCACCATCAGACTCCTCAACGACAAACTCCATCAGGGACTCTTATTTTGGCACTTCATTGATTTTTTTTCTCACTGTATTGCACCATTTTGCTTGTTTCCATTGAGTACAGATTTTTTTTCATGACCAATAAGGGGTAATTCTGGCTTGCCCATGGGAAAAACAATCTCAGGGTTATATGTGATGTGTAAGTACTCTGACAATAAATCTGAACCATCGACATTGAGAGGAGAAAAAGTCCATATATTTGGCTTGGAAGGGAAAGTTTGCATCTCTATTGAGCCTTCCTCTTCCATTTTAGAGTATCCCAAATCACTCTGCCGTTAATGGAATGCAGGAGCCAAATGCCCTCAGCAAAATCCCATGGATGCTCGAGTACTTTGATTAACAATTATCCTTTTTCACCAACTTTGAGCTGCTCAATAAGCAGAACCGACAGGCCAGAGGGCCTCCTCCTGCTTTGGATCTTATGTAAGCATGATGGTTGTGGGTCCTTCAAAGTCTGCGTGAGGTAGCAGACCATTTAAGGTCCAATCTGCGAAAAAAAACGCATTTGGATTCCCTCGCAGCTGAACCGTCACGGCTGAAACTTTCTTCTCGAGTCACTGGAGTGGAACTTGAACCACAAACTCCTCAAAAACGCAAACCGTATCTCGGAATGGAAATCATTCTCTTCAAGAGGGGCTGAGAGAGAGGGCGATGCATATAAGTGCAAGGAATAGGGCTCTAGATTAGGAGGAAATTAATTACCAGCTGGTATTTGACCTAAAGGTGGTGAATGGGGGGGGTCCCACTCCAGAGTCACTCTTTAGTCTTTATAAAATATGTATCTGAGTATTCACAGAATCGAGAGGAGCAGAGTGATGTTGATTAATCATCTGACAGCATTCAGGCATCCACATGAATGGTTTGGATCAGCCACTCTCAACAGAGCACATTGCCTGAAGACGGCACGTGGACATCTTCCATCTTGCACACTGCACGTTTCAGCTGCTCCCCTCAGGAAAGAGATCCAGGAGGATCAGAGCCAGCACCACCAGGCTGAGGAACAGCTTCTTCCAACAGGCAGTGAGAACGCTGAACGACCAAAGGAGCTGCTCACACTCACCATCCAAGATTCTCTCTATTTATTTGTATATATGAATACTTGTCCTGCATATGTATTGTCTCTCTGTACGTGTAATGTCTGGTTGTGTGTCTGCGTGTTTTGCACCGAGGACTAGAGAACGCTGTTTCGTCAGGTTGTACTTGTACATTCGGATGATTATAAACTTTGACGAATATCATGACATGAATAGCCGGACGACTGGAGGATGGGTCCTATCAGAAGCTCAGTGACCTTGCAGAGACTAATGAAATGAGGGAAGCCAAATGAAAACCCATGCAGGTCACGGGAAGAAATTATAAATTCCTTACACTCAGCTCTGGATTTAAACCCAGGTCATTGCCGCTGTAACAGCGCTGTGCCAACCGTCCGCTTATTTGCTGATACCTAAACTAATTTGAAGCATCTTATACATTTTATACAGGCGGAGTCGTTAGCGTAAGATCAAAACTGGACCGGGGTTCGCTCCAGCGCTGTAAAGACACATGGCTGCGTGGGTTTTCTCTGGGGGCTCCGGTTTACTCCCATCATTCAGAATGTACCGGGAGTGTATGTTAAGGGAGTGTAAATTGGGCGGCGTGGAATCGTGGGCCGAAATGGCCTGTTACCGTGTTTTATGTTTAAATATTAAAAAAAATTTCCTCACCAGGATTTGCAATGCATTTCCTGCTCGTTGAGTAGTTTTTATCCAGTGGTTAGTGCGCTCTTGGAACCCCCAAATACTGACCACAAACTACTCTGAGACCACAAATCTCTAACTATTATTGAATCACCACTGGTTTTTGCACTAAGTTACTCTGCGTATTTATCGGTCTGTCCTCTGAACTTATTGCAGCAAAAGTCCAAAAATCTGGACTGTTTGGGGATTGGGCTGGTCTGAACTTTGGGATTTTCCGGATTCAAATATATTCTTGACTTCCGTGTGGTCGCTGGTTACCACTGAGCATTTGTGACGCTTGCTGACACACGCAGGCACACAAAAGCAGAGAATTTTCAAGAGTCTGGATTCGTGGGTCATCCGGATTTCTTGGACTTTTGTTGCATCTCTTTCCATCGAGTAATTTCATGCAAACACTTGGAAATTTTCTTTTACAAAGTACATATTTGGCTGCAGCAAGAATTTCAATACACATATACATTGGACTTTTGTGTGCGGCAATAAACTTATCATTCATTCTATCATGGTCTTGTCTGGGAACATAAATACCCCTGAGCATAAAGCCCTCCATAAGGAAGTGGACATCACAGGCAAAACCCTCCCCACTATTGAGTACATCTGCAGGGAATACTGCTGTTGGAGAGCAGCAGCAATTATCAAAGACCCTCACCACCCAGCTCTGTTCTCGCTGCTGCCATCAGAAAAGAGGTGTCGGTGCCACAAGACTCGCACCACCAGGTTCAGGAACAGCTGCTCCCCCTCCACCATCAGACTCCTCAACAACAAACTCCATCAGGGACTCATTTAAGGACACTGACGTACAATTCATTGATTTTTTTTTTGTTCTCTCGGTTTATATTTGTTATCTGTTTACAGTTCTTTGTTTACATGTTTTATGCTGTGTACAGTTTTATTGCACTACCGTTAGTAGCAATTCTGCCTCACCCATTGGGGAAAAAAAAGAATCTTAGGGTTGTATTTGAAGTCATGTATGTAGTCTGAAATTTATCTCAGCTATGTATACTTTATTACAGAAGGGGACTTTTACGCAGGGGATACATAGGTTTAGACAATGGTAGGAGATAGATCTAAATATTAAAATTGATGAATCAAATTGGTCAGATTTGTGCTGGGAGTATGACAAATACTATAAACGTTAGATATACATTAGTTCAATATAATGTTTTTACACCAATTATACCACAAATATTAAATAAATTGGTCAGATTTATCAGATCAATGTTTTCGATGTGGTCAGGAGGTAGACACTTTTTTCATTCAACTTAGACTTGCCCCAAAGTGAAACCTTTTCAGTCAAATTTGGCGAGTTATTTAGAACAAGTTATAGGAATTAAATTCCCACAAAAATCCAATGTTATTTTTATTAGGTAATATTGAAGGGACAAGAACCAAATTGAAAATATCGAAATATCAAGAAGAGTTTCTAAAGATTGCTTTAGCAGTAGCAAGAAAATGTTATTTCGCAATAACATGGAAATTGGACCCTCACCCAGGCATGGAGCGATGGAATGCGGTGTTCCTTTGGAGAAGATTACTTACAATACGAGATACAAGTATAATGTATCCTTGAAAATATCTACAAATCGAGGGAATTAATTTATAAATCTTTTTCTTCAGATTTGACCCTCCTTTAATGTTTTAAAAGATATGTGATTGATGCCGTGTGGTGGGGGGTGGGGGGGGGGCAGGTTCCTATTCTTCTTTCTTACTTCTCTCTCTTTATTATTTTTCTTTATTTCTTCTTTTCTTTTGCTATTGGGATTTATTTAGGGAGGAGGAAGTTGGGGTTTATGTCATCATGTAGTACACTTGCTATTGATTTTTTTATTACTATACATTTTGTATCTGGCTACGATTACATGTTTGGAAAACTTAAATAAAGCTTTCAAAGAAAAAAAGCATGTACTCTGACAATAAATCTGAATCTAAATCATGATCCTTGGAAATGTATGAAAGAAGATAGCATAAAGGCTTAACATACAGGCCTTGAGCCTTCATGAAATTCCATTTGCATTCCAATGAGACTGACAGACTTCTCATTTTTTTTTTCCTACCTCTTTACCTTCTCTCTTTCTTGCTTTATTCTCTGACTCCCCCCCCCCCCCCCCACCCCATCCCAGTGGTCGGTCTCTCTCTACCTGAATTTCCACCTCCGTCAAATTCTCCCTCACTTCTACGCCTTCATTCCAGTTTTTTACTCCGTTTAAAAAAAATTCCATTACCCTTTGATGAATTTGCTATCACCCCTTTCTACTCCATCAAGGGACCCAACCTGAAACGTCGTGACCATTTTTTTTCACCATGGACGTTGCCTGACCTGCTGAGTTCCTCCAGATTCCCATTGTTTGACCAAAACATTCAACCCTTCCAGAGATAACATTTAACAAGAGCATTGCAATAAATAGGGCTTGGCTCAAGAAATTATAAAACTGCCTTTCCATCTGGTGCACAAGATCTTCAACCCGCTACCATCAAGAAGGGACAGGAGCATCAAAATCAGGACTGCGGGGTGGGGAATAGTTTATTCCCACAGGCTGTGAAATTGATGAATTCTGTAACAAATTAAAATCATCCCAAATAATATATTTTTTAATTATTTACGTGTTCATTTGGACTGTATATGGTTTTTTTGAGCGTGCACCATGGTTTAGAAAGATGTTGCTTCATCAAGTTGAATGTGTACGTGACTAGGGTATCAAGGTTTCTCAAAGCCCTAAATCAGCCTCCAGACCTTGTTTGGTCCATACGTGACTCTAGACCAATCAATATGGATGGTTGTTAACTGCCTTCTTCATTCAAATGCAGTTTGGGATGGATGGAGAATAAATACCAACATTGTTGGCAACATCTAGATTCTAAGAACAAATGAATAAAAGCTCACAGGGTTTGGAGTCACATAATGGATCAGACTAAGGGCCCGCCCATAATTCCTTCTCCAGTGGTCATTATTGAACAACTTAACCATCTGATAGTTTTGTCCCCATCTGCTTCTTTCACTATATTTGGAGTCATAGCTCACAGAAATTAACAGATTAACAAATGATGTGAAGAGCTTCTTGTCCCTTCCACATTTAATGTAACAAAAGGACTTGGGTGCTTGTATATGAATTCCAAAAGGTCAGTTTGCAGGTGCAGTAGTCTATCAAGAAGGCAAATGGAATGTTGGCCTTCATTGCTCGAGGGATTGAATTTTTGAGCAGGGAGGCTATGTTGCATCTGTACAGAGTATTGGTAAGGCGTTATCTGGAGGACTGCATAAAGTTCTGGTCTCCTTACTTAAGGATGTATTGGCTTTGGAGGTGGTGCAGAGGAGGTTCACTGGGTTGATGAGAGGGTTGGCCTATGAGGAGAGATCGAGTCATCTGGGACTGTACTCATTGGAATTTAGAAGAATGAGAGGTGATCTTATAAAATGATGAAAGGCCTAGATAAGAAACAAGTAGGTAACTTGTTTCCACTGGTGGATGAGACTAGAATTAGAGAGCATAGTTCAAAATTCAGGGTAGCAGATTTAGGACGGAGATGAGGAGGAACTGCTTTGCCCAGAGGGTGGTGGATCTGTGGAATTTTCTGTCCACTGAAGCAATGGAGGCGACCTCAGTAAATATATTTAAAACAAGGTTGAATTTTTCTTCACAAAGTAGGGGAATTGAGGGATATGGGGAAAAGGCAGGTGGGTGGAGATGAGCCGATCATCAGATCAGCCACCATCTCATTGAATGGTGGAGCAGGCTCGATGGGCTGGATGGCCGACTCCTGCTCCTATTTCTTCTGTTCTTATGTACAGATGCACCAAAATTATTTCCTGCTGCACCCACACAGGTACCAACAGAATAAATTAAATGCCAACAGAAATAAAAAGATAATAAAGATCAAAGGATAGATTCATAGGTGTGGCTAGTACAAGAAACAATGTGCCTTATGAACAGAAGAACGTATTAGTGATGGGATGGCAAGCAGACTCAATGGGCCAAATGGCCTACCTCTGCTCCTATATCATGATTAATTTTTTTTTCAGCGTGGGATAAAGGTATTCAACATTTAATTGCAAAATAGGCTTTGTTTTAGATGCCCAGTTGCAGGCTACGGTAAGTGGTCTGAGCACGTTTAAATTAGGCTAAGCTCTGATGTTCGATAGGTGCGGTATTCTTTCTCAAGGTACAAATTTTCCACTTACAATGGGTTAATCGGAACGCAACCTCGTCATAAGTATTCTGAAACTTAAAGTCACCTCTCTGAATTATTGAACTGGGTTTAGGGGTAACCATTAACTTCACTACAAGTCCATCTGAAGCATTTGATGCAGGGGCGATAAAAGCAACGGCCTGTTCCAAGCTCTGCTTAATCCACCCCACGATCAATCAATGCCACGCGTGTTCATAACAATTCAGAACTGGTAAGATGTTAAATATATAAGCTTTCCTTCAATGCTGGCAGAATGTGAAAAATATCCACAGATTGTTCCTCCAGGTATAATAAATACTCATTACTTTACCTCTCCTGTACTTTATGTGGATTCATAAACCTTTGCATTTTAATAATAATACTCAGAAATTGGTTTGATAGAATTATTGCTGACATTTGGATCTGACCTCAGCCAGAATTACTCTTGTAATCTATTTGAAGGTAATAGAATCATTTTAACGCCCCCCTCCCCCTCCCAACAGATCAGAATCCCTGAAACCTTCGCCAATGCTCATTTAGCAATAAGTCACTGTTCGAGTTCAGACTCGCGTTTGACATTTCAAGAAATCCTCTCGTTTTTGACTTCAGGTTAAAAAAAGAAATATTCTTCAGGAAAATAAAACAGCCCCCCCCCCCTCCCTCTTCTTAACCTCCTCCCCCTTGAGACCCTGTTGCTATGTTGACACAAGCCCTGGTTATTTCTCATTTCTATTCATGCACGCCTCAGTGATGCCTTTTATAAAACAGGAACACAATCTGTTTTAACCTGACATTGTTTTCAAATATTTTTTTTTGTCTCGTCCCTTCGCTACACATCCAGGAAAAAAAATAGGAAATATTTGAGAGCATCAAGCTTAAAAGCATTCAGAACAATATTTCACCCCACAGAAGCAAAATAAATGAACAGAAAAAAACTCAAAGTTAAAAAAAAAAAGCTCAGCAAGAAAATCTGTAGAGTGCAATACACAAATGTCAAGTCAAGTTTATTGCCATCTGATTGTCCAAGTGCAACCCAATAAAGCAGCGTGCTCTGGTCCTCGATGAAAAATACACAGACATACAACAAGACATAACGCACGCATCTCTACAAAGTCAGGCAGCACGTGGGACGAAAGAAACAAGAGTCAACTCTTCATTATTGGTGTTTGTCTCAGCTTTGCGGCCTCTGTGGTTTATTTTCAGCCTGCCCCACTGGACCTGCGGTTATCAATCTGCAACCTGGTGAGACGTCAGCCCATTTAACTCTGACAGCCACATACCTCGTCTTTGTGTGCTCTTTCATCTACCATTGTTCCTGCACCTCTCAATTCACTGACGTTCTCCCTTATTATTACTGGCGTTCTTAGTTTCTCCTGCTATTGTTGCACGTCGCTTTTTACTTGACAAGCCAAATAATGGCTTGTGAATATGAGCTAACAGGTCCTTTGGTCATTCAGCATTCTCACTGCCCGTGGAAAGTGGGGGTGAGGGTGGAGACAGAAAGCAGAGAAGTTGATGTTAATGCAATCTGTTTGGCGGGTGCCTGGATGGAATACTTTGTCTTGAAGGGGCTCGCTTTATCTTTCACATAAACAGGTGACAGGTCATCAACGTTCATAGCTCATTGGCCTGAAACCGCTGTGGAACAGGGTGGGAAAGTTTCCATATGACATGGCACCAGGAGGCAGGATGGATTTATGAAAATAATAATCTTCGTGGATGTCCATGAGATTTTTATTATTCACTACGAGCCTCAGAGCTCATTATACACCTCCATGCCGGTAACGTGCTTCGGGGCAATGACTCCACAGTTGTGTATCAAGCCCAACAGACCCAAGGTTTAATCCCCAATCTCAGCTCCAGACAACAATCGTCATCTGATTTATGTCCCGGAAAAGGACGGTCCCACAAAACTACACAAAGCCAATTGCAGTTACCCAGTGACAGGGAAAAGGTCAGAACACACTTGGGTATAAATAATTATAATGAGCGACATCAGAATTTTAGGCTCTAATCACAGGCTGGTGGGACTTTATAGGAAGTTAACGTAGAGGGTGCCCAATTGAGTAGTAATTGGAAACAGGGAAGAAAGGCTCAAATTGTCACACACATTTGTGGACTTCAAGAAAGGAAAACCAGAGGTGTTCAATGAGGAATTAAGTTTTTGGGAGTCACTATCTTTGAGGATCTCTCCTGGAGCCAACGCACTAATGACCGCGAAGAAAGCACATCAGGGCCTCGACTTCAGAAATTGATGAGAGGTTGGTATGACATCAGAAACCCCGGAAAATTTCTGCAGACGTGTGGTGGAAAGTGTGCTGACCGGCTGCATCACAGTCTGCAATGGGGACACCCAATACCCGAGTGTAAAGCCCTGCAAAAAGGTAGTGGCCACAACGCAAGACACCACAGGCAAAATCCTCCCCAGCATCGAGAATATCCACAGGGAACACTGCCGTCAGAGAGCAGCAGCAATCATCAAGGATCCACACCACCCAGCACATGCTGCTACCATCAGGAAAGAGGTGTCGGTGCCACAAGACTCGCACCCCCAGGTTCAGGAACAGCTGCTCCCCCTCCACCATCAGACTCCTCAACAACACACTCAATCAGGGACTTATTTAAGGACTCCTACTTTTGTACTTCATTGATATTTTTTCTCTCTGTATTGCACTTTGTTTACATTTCTTTAGTTGTTTACATGTGTACTTTGAGTCAGCATTTTTTTTTTGCATTACCAATAAGTGGTGATTCTGCCTGGCCCGCAGGAAAAAGAATCTTAGGGTTGTATGTGATGTCATGTATGTTCTCTGACAATAAATCTGAAATCTGCATCCGTCATTAACGTCACTTCCTGTCGCCTGAACCAAGCCTGCCATATTATTTTTAACATTTGAAATTTTATTTACAACATGGCGAAGGCCAATTCTTGCCATCGAGCCCAATTAACCTACCACCCTGTATGTTTTGGAGGGTGGGAGGAAACCGGAGCACCCGTGGAAAACCCACGCAGCTTCGTATTGTCAGTGTCTTGAATCCTGCTTCTGCACTCGACTTCAAAGTAAACTGGCTTTCGGAAGTGGAGTACAACGGGCTACCATGACTAGACAGCATGTTTAAGCACCAGCTGATGCAGGTTGAATGTTTAAGCATTGGAATCTACTTCCAGATGGTGAAAACTCCAGAACCATTTAAGTAAAAATTGGATGGCGCGATGGTAGAGATGTTGGGAGTGAAAATGTATGACAGATGGACGGTTTCATCTATTTTTATCTTGCGAAAGTTCATGTGCAAGGATAAAATTTAAAAAAAATCACACTTGGCTGTGGCGGTTCCTCCTTGATCTGAGACCAATGGAACTACGTCTCAAGGCAGCACCACATCCTCTGAGGCAGAAGCCCGTGGATTGAAGCCTCGGCTTAGGAAATGTGCACAGAACAACAACCCTGGTGCTCCAAGTGTGTGGGAGTGCTCTACCACCAGAGGTACTCTTTTGTGGTCAGGATCTCCTGGCAAGACCTCCTGTGGTTCCTTTTCAAAACGCAAGCATGCATTTCAGTGACCCGAGGCCAATATTCACCCTTCCCTCCCGGGCCATTAAATTACGTCGATTTCGGGAACTTGATGGCCACACATTGGCAGCTGCTCTTCTGCAGTGGTCACGGCGACACCGACAGAAGTGAGAATTCTGCCCCCAAGCAGAAAAGGCGGGGAACGCTCGGCAGGTGACGCAGCATCCATGGAGAGAGGAAGTGAGTCAACATTCCGGGCCTGCGGCACTTCACCAGAGCTGGTCATTTTTGTTCACTCCAACTGAAGGAGGAAGGCCTGAAAACCCCGCAAGTCAGGCAGCACGTGGGACGAAAGAAACAAGAGTCAACTCTTCATTATTGGTGTTTGTCTCAGCTTTGCAGTCTCTGCGGTTTATTTTATCCCTGCCCCATTGGACCTGCGGTTATCAATCTGCAACCTGGTGAGACGTCAGCCCATTTAACTCTTTGACAGCCACATACCTCGTCTTTGTGTGCTCTTTCATCTACCATTGTTCCTGCACCTCTCAATTTACTGAAGACACCCTCTTATTACTGGCGTTCTTAGTTTCTCCTGCTATTGTTGCACGTTACCTTTTACTTGACAACAGACTAGGGACCTTTATCATATTATACTGTACATTCACCATAATTACAAGCTGTGGGTGCACGCCTGCAGACATGTGTCTTTCTCAGGAATAACACGAGTGTGCTGTGATCTGCCGATGACATTATCATTAAAAAGATGGATTGCCATCTCTTTTTTTGCAGGCAATAGTGAATCAAAGTCACAGACTCATGCACCACTGAAAGAGGTCTTTCAGGCCGATGGGTCTGTACCCACCAGTAAGCATCCATCTGCACCAAGTTGTCAGGTAGACGTAGACCAACCTCCCCTCCACCCACATCTCGGGTAAAAATGGCAGCGTTGCCAGAGTCACTGTAACGGCAGCGCTCCTGCGGACCCAAGGGGAGCGAGGAGCAGAGATCGAGCGCTCCCGCGGGGTCCAACCGCCCAGCTCCGCACAGGCTTCGAATGGCTCATTAAAGGAGCCAACGGTAGATTTATTTAAAATCCCTTGACAGGATGGCGGCGCCTGAGATTGGCAGCAGCCGCGAGGGGTTACAGATTCGAGGGGAACGGAAGACTGGCAGAGGGCATCAGAAAACGGGGACACCGTTCCCTGTCTGAGAAGGAGAAGCAGAGGAGATGACCCACAGGACGGTGACCACGGCGGCGGACCAGTGAGGGGGCTCTGCGGCTGAAAGACCAACGTGTGTGGCGGGCTGCAGGGGACCCGAGGCGAAAAGCCCACGGGGGCGGTGGGCTGCTGGAGTCTGTTGTCGGGAGACTCGCACCGGCCCGAGGACTGCTGGTGACTGGCTCAAAACAGACTGAAGGGATTCCAAGTATCGGAATGGGGATGCGAGGTGGTGCCGAAGGCACTGATAGGTTCCTGTCGGATTTGGAGCTCAGGTTGCCAATGGTTTGGATTGGACTCTGTGTGGTTGCAAAGTCCGCAGACACTCAGTGACTCCTGAGCTTCTCCTTCTCTGACTGTAGGTGGTGCTTCGGGCAATTTCTACCGACGGCGAATCCGTCTGCCTTACAGCAGGCAAAACCAATTTCGTGTAATATGACCCTGTTTTAATACAGCAATAAATTGAATCCTGAATCTTAAACCTCTCACTGTCTCAGGAAATCTACTAAAATATTAAAGGATCCACACCTCGGCCGCTCTCCGTTCTCCCAACTTTCTTCGGGCGAGCTTCAAGGCATGAAGCTACAGATTCAAGGGCACTGCTTTTAACTATACTTTTGTTGAAACCAACACTAAGTTTCTGAACTTTTATTCATACTACACATGATTTATTGTGACACCACTCCTTATGCTGTTATTTATTTGTTGCAAGGGTATCAACTGCTGCCTAAGTTGACTTGTCTAGACAGCATGCAAAACAAAACTTTTCCAGAAACTCTGTGCATGTGACAAGTCAATTTCACCCTGTGATGAGCGTTCCAGCTCCAAGGTTAGAGTGGAGAAGTTGATCCCCGTGGAGCCATTTAATTTGTGCAGGATAGAGGATGGTTCAGACCATGTCCGCAGAAGGAATCTGTTGCCATTCACACATTTACTAAAGACCTGCAAACATAGAGAATCAATTCCTGATTATCCATCCGAAAGCAGCTTTACCAAAATTGTCAGTTATCCACGAAAGTTTTTGGTGGAGACAAGTTGGGGAAAAAAGTTGGATTTTTTTTAACTTGTGGTGCTCAAGTGGGACTCTGATGCACTATTAGCCCCACTTTGAATGCAGGAGAGCTCTCGTGTATGCAAGGTAAGAATTAAACTTTACTTCATGCTTTCCTGTTCTTTGTTGTTTTATGCTGATGCTCTTGGGCTGGGATCAGAGCAGAGATCTCAGGCTCCCGGGCTGGTTCGGCGACAGTGGTGGGAAGGTGTCTGGGATCAGAGCGGAGGCCTCGGGGCACCTGGGCAAGTTCCACAGCAGCGATGGGGAGGCGTCCTGGATCAAACCAGGGACCTTGAGCTCCCGGGCTGATTCAGCGACAGCAGTAGGGAGGTGGATGGAATCGGAGCGGAGAACTCAGATGCCTGGGCAGGTTCAGTGATGGCGGTAGGGAGGCGTTGGGATCAGCAATGGCTGATACAAATATTCTTCCGCTTAAACTGGGCTACTTAAAGGCATTTCTGAGATATCCGGAAAATGCCACTAACCGATACACACCCAGTCCCATGCGCTTCAAATGGTCGGAAACGTACTGCATTTAAAGTTTTGGATGAAAGGTACAAAGGCAACGTGGTCTGTCAAATGCAGGACCATTGTATAATTGAAAAGACAGTGGCTAAAAGATACAACAACTGTGGGACAATAAGATACCTTTAAAAAATTGCACTTTATGATTAACATAGTAGAAGATAATTCCAGCCATTTAAACCTATGCCTGCTCAAACTAACCTACAACCCTCGTACATTTTGGAAGGTGGAAGGGAACTGGAGGAAACCCACGCAGACATGGGGAGAACATACAAACTCCATTCAGACAGCGCCGGATTTGAATCCGGGCGCTGTTGCTGTAAGAGCGTCACGCGAACCGCCATGCTGACCGTGCCAAGATTTAGCGACGAATAAACATTGACCAGCCATGAAGGATAATCATCCTGGTCCTCTTAGAAATCTTGGCTTGGGATGGCTACAACTAGCACATTGGAGGGATCAATATTAAAGCAGCAGAGAGTATAAGACTAGTTCCTGAAATTATTCTCCAAAGCCTTATCTTAACGTGGCAATGTTTAAAATAAGTTTGAATCTACCAGGAGTCAGATTTATTTTTTAAATGTAGACATGCAGCGCAGTAACAGGCCCATCCAGCTGCCTGCCACCCAAATACACCAATTAACCGACAATCCCACCATGTGTGGAAGCCGGACCAGACACGGGGAGACACCCAAACTCAGACAGCACCAGATTCAAACCCGTCTCCCTAGCATGGTAATAACATGGGGAACAAGGCCAAGTAAACCTCTATTTCTTGACAAGTCACCCAGGGTGTAAGCTGCTCGTGAGCACAGGTATTCTCAATGTACTTCCACACGTGAAATCAATCTGTTATTCTAAAGGTTGGATAACCCAATAATTTACCAACCTTGTGCTCATTACAGAAGTCAATTCTGCATTTGTAAATATACGACAACATAACCCCCCTTGAGTGGGAGGTGCCAAGAAGCCAGCTTTGTTGTTTAGCAGATTGGCGACTGTCATCAACAAACCAGCTCGAATCCAGCCAGTGCCAAACCGTCCATAATTTATCGATGAAAGAAATTTTTAAAAGTATACCTCTTTAGATTTCTCTCCAGAATTTGGTTTGTAAAATTCACTGGGGGAAATAATGACTCCAATGCCTCAAAATTTATTGCACTTCTCCATTCTCTTTTGCTTATTCATTCCCAGTATGTGCACATCACCGAAAATGGCCAACTAAATCATTGCTACTCATTCCGATTTTCCCCTGAACAGAGAGAGAACAAGCACAGCGGAGGTCTGGCATCACGTTCGTAAGCCAGATGGGGATCTGCAATTATCAAGGCCCCACCCCCGACGCTCTTACTGGTTTTATTTCATAGAAAGTAAAATCTGTGGTGATATATCAAGTATGAGGTTCCAATCTAACACTTACCCTTGTGTTGCTTTTGACAAGTTTGCTGAGGGACAGGAACACCTCTGAGCAGGAACCCTGTTGTCATGCTATTGATGTAAGCGTGACTAAGGGTGGGGCAGTGTCTCGTTGGATTGGGACCCAACATTCCTTCCTGACCCTATATCTCAAGCAGCTACAGCACAGAAACAGGAACATTGGCCCAAATTTTCTGCTTCCATTTGCCTGAATTTAGCTCACGTCTATTCAAGCCTTTCCTATCAACGCACCTGACCCCATGACTTTCCAAACATTACACTACATACCCACTATCACCTTTTGAATCTTCTCCACTCTCACCTTAAACCTATATCTTCTTGGCTTAAATTCTCCTATGCTGGGAAAAAGCACTATTTATCTCATTTTTTTCCCCCTTGTGATTTTATAAACCTCTCTAAGGTCCATCTTCAGCTTCTTGCACTTCAGATTTATTGCCAGAGTAGCTTTATTTAGCAAACAACAGAGGTCACAAGTACAAATTGAAGGGAGACATCGGAGGCAAGTTTTTTTTTTATGTAGAGACTTGGAATGGACTGCCAAGGGTGGCGGTGGAGGCTGAAACATTGGGGGCATTTAAGAGACTCTATAGCTCCTTTTACACTTGCATCCCACTAAATTGGCTGTTAAGTGTCCTGGGATAGCAATGGGGGCTTTGGCTCATCATACTTGACCACCCTTAACTGGGACACTGAACGGTTTCACATTTGCAAGGAGCTATCCCTGGGGTTAGGACTGTTCTACCTTCTACCAGTGACGCCATGACGCATTGAGTGATGGTGAACCTGCCCTAAACCCTGATCAATGTATATTATATTTGAACAAAATTAATCATGCCTAATTATAACATAATTTAGCTTTATGTCCAGCACAATATGAGCCCTTCAGCTCCTGTTGCTGATGTGCAATCTATATAAACCTTTATAAGGGACCGTGAGAAAGTGCGAGCAATAAATAGCAATTGAGGACAATTTTTAAACAGGTGGGAAAACTGGCAGCTTTTTCCCATGGTCTTTATAAATTGTGCATTTTTGCACCACCATCTTTCCCCACACTGTTTAAAAATTGTTTTGTATTGCTAATTTATTGCTATTTATTTCCTCTCTCTCTCCCGCTGCATCTTTCCCGCGGAAAAGTTTATACCTTCATTTTAATCTTTCTTCCTTCACCTTCCTGCACTCATGCAAACACTTGGGTCATTTCAATCCCACAGGGCAATGACCTGTTCTACACTTTTCCGATTGCAACGCCAGTGTCTGCAGACAACAGAGATTGTACTAGGGAATCGAGGCCGTCAATCCCCGGCGTGAGATGAGATCATCTGACAACGGCTTTGAGCTGATTTTGCTTTCACACTGGACACTTTAAAGGCCGATTGGCTGTTAATTCCTGGGATCACTTGCAAGGGTGAAAAGGACTTCAGGCAGGCATATGGATGAAAGGAAAATAGAGGGTTACAGGGAAGGGTGGGTGTAGTACATTTTTAAGGAATACATGGGTGGGCACAACATCGAGGGCAAAAGTGGCTGCACTGTGTTGTAGTGTTCTATGTAATTACATACATCAATCACATCACATACAACCCTGAGATTCTTCTTCCTGCAGGAGAGGCAGAATTACCACTTATTGGTAGTGCAAAGAAATCTGTACACAATGTACACATGTAAACAGATAGAGAATAGTAAAAAAAAAACTAGACAATACAGGGAGAACAAAATATCAATAAAGTGCAAAAGTAAGAGTCCTTAAATGAGTCTGAGTTTGTTGTTGAGGAGTCTGATGGTGGAGGGGGAGCAGCTATTCCTGAGCCTGGTGGTGCGAGTCTTGTGGCACCAAGACCTCTTTCCTGATAGCAGGAGCGAGAACAGAGCGTGCGCTGGGCGGTGCGGAACCTTGATGGTCGCTGCTGCTCTCCAGTTCCCTGTAGATGTTCTCAATGGTGGGGAGGGTTTTGCCTGTGATGTCCTGAGCTGTGTCCACTACCTTTCGCAGGGATTTACGCTCAGGGGCATTGGTGTCCCGATGATGCAGCAGGTCAGCACCCTTTCCACATCTGTAGGAATTTGCCAGAGTCTCCGACAGTATACCAAACTTCCCCAAACCCCTGAGGAAGAAGAGGTGCTGACGATGTAATTAGTGTGTCAGGTCCAGGAAAGATCCTCCAAGATGGTGACTTCCTCAGAACTTAAATTTGCTCACCCTCTCCACCTCTGATCACCCAATGATCACAGGATCATACATTTTGGGTTGGTCCCAGCCTAACCAGCCACTTTTTATAATTCAAGCCCACAAGTCCCTGTAACACTCGTGAATCTCTTCGGCACCCTTTTCATCTTAAAATGATATATTTCCCATGGCTGGGCAATCAGAACCACATACTGCACTCAGCGTGTGGCCTCAACTACTTTTGGTGCAGTTGTAACATGACATCCCTGCTCCTACACTCTTGAATGATGAAGAGACCTGGGGCAAACACCTTAAACGGCCCATGTCACTGTGTACTTGTATCCCCAAGTCTTGCTGTTGTGAAACGCTCTCCATGGCCCGAATGTTCAATGGCTACCTGCAACACCACATGGGTGCCCTGTCCTCGACACTAGACCTTAGTTTATCTAATGGGGCACAAGTCAGGCCAGAAAGAGCGTTCATTTTACAACCTGAGCAGATCTTTCCATTTAATGTCAAGAACATCTTTCTCAAGCAGCACAGCACACTTAATTTCTACCCCAAACACTCACCAACAGGAATTCAGATGTTGTGTTCAATTGAGAAAGCGTGTTTGAGGAACTTGCACTCCAGAAGCTGCTGAAGTATTCAGTGCGTTGCTTTCACTCACTAACGCTTTGCGGGAATTTGAATGGCTGCACAAAACGCAGAGCTGTGAGGTGGAGTTATAACCCGATCAGTTCCAGGCCTTCCAAATTCACCCATTGTTGGTGGGGTCTGAAGTAAGCAGGAAGCACCACTTTGGAGGTGATAATGACATTGGAAGTAAATTTAGCTCTTTACAGGAAGACTGATGATAGCAAGAGGGGAACAATTAGCTTCCTTCTATTGCAGGCAGTGGCGCCACCCACTCATGGTGTACAAACCCCATCACCCCCGGACCAGACCGTACAGAATCCTTAGTCATGTTTTTTTGTGTTAATATTGCTTGTCTTTTGCAGAATGGAGGACCATCGCCTTCCCAAGATCGTGTTCTATGGCGAGTTCTCCACTGGCCACCGAGACAGAGGTGCACCAAAGAAGAGGTACAAGGACTGCCTAAAGAAAGCTCTTGGTGCCTGCCCCATTGACCACCGCCAGTGAGCTGATCTCACCTCCAACCGTGCATCACAGTTCGGCGGGCAGCAACCTCCTTGGAAGAAGACCGCAGAGCCCACCTCACTGACAAAGGAGGAAAAACCCAACACCCAACCCCAACCCACCCATTTTCCCCTGCAACCGTGCCTGCCTGTCCCGCGTCGGACTTGTCAGTCACCAACGAGCCTGCAGCTGACGTGGACATTACCCCTCCATAAATCTTCGTCCTCGAAGCCAAGCCAAAGAGAGGTAGCAAATACTATTGACCACAATATCGTAGCTAAAGCACCAGAAAACTTGACTCTAAAACTTAACATCTCATGCTTGGAGACAAAACAACACTATTCAAAGTATCATTGCAATTGAGTAATAATGACAGGTCGGACCGGAGCACATTAGAAAGTAAATGAGCCTTGTTGGTATATTGATACATGTGAATTGGGCTTACAAAAAAACACTCTTGCTGCTAAAACTATCTATAGGTATGTTTTTATATAAAGTAATAAATTTCTACTGAAACACCGCACAAAATTTTATAGACAGTGATTTTGGTGTCACCCAATGTGGTCTGCACCCTCCCCCACCCCCAACCCAGTGACACCAGTGATTGCAGGGGTGGAGAAAAGAAATAAGCATGGTTTAGTTGGAAACGTGCCTCGACCTTTCTGTCTCCAATGTGACATGGCACTGAAAACTTCCAGATGATAAAGTGTCAGTCAGAACAAATAATTGAAATGATGTTGGTCTGTGAATTGACACTAACAACGTTAGATATTAAATTGCTCATGGGAAACACTTCAGGTTCGACAGGCCAACAAGTCATTCATTAAAATGTGAAGAATTAAAGGGAGGAAAACCCACAAAGAGAAAACCTTTTAGTTTCATTGCAAGGGAACACAATTAATTTTGCTCCCTCATGCAGTAAAAACCCTTTGCATCTGGAATTCAAGCCACCGGTAAAACAGGACGTTAACCGCTATGCACGGTTGGTGTAGCGGTTCTGCGCAACAGTGTTACAGCGCTAGTGATCGGGACTGGGGTCTGAATCCTGCGCTGTCTGTAAGGAGTTTGTACGTTCCCCCTGTGTCTGCGTGGGGGCTCCAGTTTCCTCCCACCATTCAAAACGCGCCAGGGGTGTAGTTTAATTGGGTGCAATTGAGTGGCATGGACTCGTGAGATGAAATGTCCTGCTACCGTGCTGTATGTCTAAATTTAAATTTAAAATGTGCGATTTCATTTGAAACAATTCAAAAGCCGTTAATAGCTAGTGAACGGTTTGGGTTTTTGCGGCAGGTTCTCAGCCTGGGGTTCATTTGGGTTCTTCATTGCATACTCAGCTCAGAAGCAATTAAGGATGAACAATTCATTCATGAATTCAAATGAAGAGGAACTACTTGGTGGAACAACTGTCCACCTAGATCGGTTAAAATGGGTATTTCTTCATCTTAGAACACTACAGCACAGAAACAGAACTTTTGGCCCTTCCAGTGAGTGCCTCGTTCCTCGGACCTGCACCCTGACCACACCCCCCACCCCCAAACCAAGTACCAGCCAAAATACTTCTTAAATGTCAAAAGTTAAACCTGCCTGCAGCTCTTTCCACACTCCAACTTTGTGTGAAAGACATCCCCCCCTAATGATGCCATTAAACTTTTCCCCTTTCACCCTTCACCCACGTCCTCCAGTTTCTGTCTCAGCTAAACTCAGGGGAAAAAGCCTACTTGCATTTACTCTATTACCAGATTTTTAAAAGATATCTCTATCGAATCTCCTTTCATTCTTCTACACTCCAGACTCCCAACCTGTTTACCTTTCCCCGTAATTCAAGTCCCTTGTAAATTGGCCATCCTTCACTCAAGACTTTTCTATGGTCACGTTGAGCTGGATGTTCCCCCAATAGCTGTACCATTCACAGTGGCGCATGTGACGCAGTAGGGAAGGACTGACGGTGATGGCTCCTTTGTTATTGTCCATTCAGATGGTGGATGTGGCCGACTTAAGAAGCGTGGCCAACGAAGGTTTTGGTTAAAGGGGATTCCTTTCCCCAGGAATCAATCCCTCATTTTGTCAAGCTTTACATTGCTGAGCTTAAAATGGATGATCCATTTAATTCTGTTAAACCTGGTTGAACCTGAAGGCCTGGGCTCTGTACAAGGATGAGTACAAATCTTACCATGGTAAGTGGAGAATATAAATCTTGGAAATAAATAATCACAGAATGAAGATGTCATAAAAGTGTCCTTTTAACATCTAGCTCATTGACTCCTTCATGGAAAAGGACTGCTACCTCTACCCAGAACGTTGGACTCCTAATCCATATAGTATGGTAGGCCCTTCTCTGACTCCTCAGCCAAGAGGAACAATTAATCTGGCACCCCAATGAATCAAAATGAAGAGAAACCATTTGGTTTAACAGTAATCTAGGACTAAGAGCCATGGCCAGATTAAGACCATGCAAAGAGACGCAAGCCCAGCATCCAAAAGGTCAGACAAATTGCAAGGAGGGTCATAACAGGGGTGCAAAACATTCAGAGAGGAAGTTCTAGAATTGGGTTCAAGATAACTGTGATAATGTTCCTGGACTCGACCACAGAAGCCTGGACCACTAACCCAGAGACGCAAGATCAAATTCTAGCGTTTAAATTTATAGGTATATGCTGGTGTATAAGGCTGCCCTTGAACTTTAAAAATTGTAACCCCAAAACAATGGGTTGTCCTAAACATCAAGTATAAAATTCGAACCTTAACAGTGAAGTCTCAGTGCTCCCTGCCCCCTGCGGGATCCATCCGCCCAGTCCGTTCTGAACAGTCTTTATAAGGAACCAATGGTGGATTATTTTAAAATATGCTCATAAAATTTAAACCTTTACTGGGCAATTTACTTCTAAAATCTTGTGAATTAGTACATTAAATGTACCTAGCAGTGTCACTCCACTGGTCAGCGGTAAGTGCCAGACTTGGGGGTCGTCTTATACAGCGAGTTTAGCTCAAAACCTGCATTTTAGGTGGAGATTCAGAGGGATGCCTTATACACAAGTCATCTTATATGCTGGCATATATGGTAAATAGCCACGTGTGAGTAAACTTGAAACAATCCTAAAACTGGCCTGGAGCTTTGGTGTCCTTGAGGAAAGAAAACCTGCCACACTCACCTGGTCTGGCTTCTGACGCACTAAAATGGGTTTTAACTGCCATCTTAAATTGATTAAAATGTTTGAAACAACCCAACGTTGGACAGAAATTCCACCGGTGGCTTCTATTGTCGAAATGAGACCACGTGAGAATTATGAGCAAAATTCAATTGGATTTAATTTAGGGTAAACTTAACTGAAATATTGTATTTTGAGGGACAACAAAATCAATTTCATTGTCACTTGAGATTTTCTTTTCTTGATTTCAAGGACTTTTTTTTAAATAGTTGCAGAGGTGCCTTTACCAGGTTTCTAAACCAATACAAATATGATGTTTGGAGTGCAGAAAATGCTAAGCGCAATGGAAAAGCTTCTTTCTGAGTACTATTTGTAAAATATAAAACAGGATAGATCAGGGTGGTGCTCCGAAAAGATGTCTTGACCAAAAGTCACTTGGAGGTCATTATAAGTTCAATGGACATTGGGTATCTGTAATATGGAGAGACCTTCAATAGTACCAATGCTTGCACAGTTGAGGTAACATCATTTGGTCATGGTTGGCTGGGCTTCAATGCTGCCATGGGCAACACAGTTGGCGTTGGTGGTTAGCGCCACACCGTTACAGCGCCAGCGATCGGGAAGGGGGTAAGAATCCCGTGCTCTCTGTAAGGAGTTTTCTTCCAAGTTGTGCGCCCGAATCCCAGAACTTCCTCTTCAACCGTGGGAGTATCTTCTTCCAACAGATCTGCAGGGATTTGAAAAGGTTCCAGTGGCATAGCGAAGAGAGCAGCTACCAAACCACTCCAGGGATGCAAACCAATAATTCTGATGATAAAGCCCTGCAGAAGGTGGTGGACACAGCCTGGGACATCACAGGTAAAGCTCTCTGCCCCCCCCCACCCCAAATCGAAAACATCTACAGGGGACGCTGCCGTTGTAGAGCAGCAGCAATCATCAAGGATCCACATCACCCAGTAGACGCTCTGTTCTCGCTGCTGCCATCAGGAAAGAGGTCTCGGGGCCACAAAACTCGCACCACCAGGTTCAGGAACAGTTGTTACCCCTCCTCCATCAGACTCAGCAACAAATTTTGTGACAAATTCTGATTCTGAACAAACTCAACCAGGGACTCATTTAAAGACTTATTTTGTGTAATACAGAGAGGGAAATAAAAAATCACTTTGTTTTCACGGTTTTTAAAATTAAAATTTATTTTAAAAATTAAATTTAGACATAAAGCTTGGCATTTCAGCCCAAGAGCCGGTACTGTCCAATTACACCCAATTTACCTACAAACCCCAGTCTTTTTTGAGGGTGGAAGGAAACCGGAGCTCCTGGGGAAAACCTAAGTAGCCACGGTGTGAACGTGCAAACCTCTTACAGACGGTGTGGGATTCGAACCCCAGTCCCGATCGCTGGCCCTGTAAAGGCGCTGTGCTAACCACGCTGCTCAATAAGTGGTAATTCTGCCAGGCCCGCAGGAAAAAGAATCTCAGGGTTGTATGTGATGTCATGCATGTTCTCTGAGAATAAATCTGAAACTCTGTGGCATGTTCTCTCTGCAACCGTATGAGATTCCATTGGAAGCTCCAATTTCCTGCAGAACTGGCCCCTAATTGTCTCCTTAATTTAGGACGGTGGCAAAAATAGGAGAACTGATAGGCGTTTGAGAGAGGACAACATGCGGAGCTACGGGGAAACAAAGAGGAAATGGGATGGATAAAATTGATCAGTTCTCATGTACCCATTGGACTGAGTCCTTCCGTCATGGTAAGTACTGGAAATACTCAACCAGTCAGGCAGAAATGGGCAGCTCAGAGTCCTGATGAAGCATTAACTCCATTTCTCTCTGCCCAACCCAATGAGTAGCCCAGGCACTTATCTACCATTTGAGGTTCGGGCTGAACAACAACATTATCCAAAATTATTAATGCCAGCTGGTGAGACACAAAGATATCTTGGTTGAATGGATAATTTGTTGTAGCCAGGCACTTAGGCCCTGATGGCTCAGTGGTTACAGCACTGGTCTTGTAAACCAGGGTTTGCGAGTTCGTTCCAGGCTGGGGCCTCACTTCTGTGACAGGCGCTAGACAAAGTGGCGACTCTCTGTCTTCCTTACGGTAGACAACGTTAAAGAATTTCATCTATGTTACATTCTAAATGTGGTATTTCGCATTTTTTGCATCTCAGTAAAATACAATCTGGCCCTGACATGAGTCACGTTTTCCTTGGTGATGACAGCGATTTTCTATTTTTCCTTTACTTGTAATTATTTGCTGTTGAGATTCCTTAGAACACGACCTTTTCAATGAAATGAATGGCTTGACCTTTTACCAACCAATTTTAATTCATTGTTTTAAATCAGAAAACTGTTCTAAGTCCCTGTTTTGACTTCTATGGCATTTAATGGGTAAACTGTCATAACGAACCTTCTTTTCTGTCCAAAGGTAGTATTTGAAGCTCGAAGTGCAGCCAGTGAAAGGAGAGGCAGCCCAAGCAGAGCTTCTGCCTCAAAGGGCTGGTGGCCAAGGTTCAATCCTTACCTCTGGAGCTGTCAGTGTGGCGTCCTTCCAGTGTGGGAATGGGTTTCCACCAAGAATGTGTTGCAGGGTTATAAGAGGAAGGGGAATGATGGGATTGTTTTGTAAACAGTGGGCATGGACATAAAATGAATCTTGAATCATACAGTGCAAAACTGGCCTTCCTTAACAATGCTTTCTTTTTCAATATTATAGTGAACAACACATGAAGAGAGTAAATACAGAATCGAATTGTAAAAACAGAAACATGCAATGTATAACATAATACAATGTATAACTTTATTACATATTGAACAATATTATTGCTTCCTCCTTCATTTTGAATATTCAATAAAGAGAAAAGAAATTATTGTTAAATTCCCATCTAACCTGCTGACTGTGAAACATACCCACACCAATCCCATATGCCTATTTGCCGGTTTTAGTTCCAAGGACAAATCCATTTTAACCATCACAAGATGTAGGAATACAAGTAGGCCCATCGAGTCTGCTCTGCCATTTTAATCATGAACTGATCCATCCTCCCACTCAGCCCCACTCCCTGTAACCCTTTATGTCCAGACTAATTAAATACCTGTCAATCTCTGCCTTAAATACACCCATCGATCTCACTTCCACAGACACCAGTGGCAACAAATTCCACAAACTCACAACTCTCTGGCTAAAGACATTTTGTTTTACACAACTCTTGTTTTAAATTGATGGCCTTTTTCCCTGAAGTTATACTCTCTTGTCCAAGAATCCCCTACTATGTGAAACATCCTTGCCACATCTACTCTGTCCAGGCCCTTCAGCACTCAAAATGCCTCAGTGAGCTTCCCCTCTCATCCATCTGTTCTCCAATGAGTACAGTCCAAGAGCTAACCTTTCTATTCCTGGTATCATTCTAGTAAATCTTCTCTGAACTCTCAACATCTTTTCTCAAATAAAGTATGTAAAACTGTACATAGTACTCCAAGGGAGATAGATCAGCTCGTTGAATGGTACAACAACAACAACCTGGCGCTCAACATCAGCAAAACCGAGGAGATGATTGTGGACTTCAGGAGGAAGTCAGGGGAACACGACCTAGTCCTCATCGAGGGCTCAGTAATGGAGAGAGTCAAGAACTTCACATTTCTGGGTGTCAACATCCCGACCTCCATGTTGATGCAATCATGAAGAAGGCTCGCCAGCGTATATACTTTGTGAGGTGTCTGACGAGATTCGGTATATCACTGAAGACTCTCGTAAACTTCTGTAGGTGTACTGTGGAGAACATCCTGGCTGGATGCATCTCTGCCTGGTACGGAGGAGTCAACTCTCAGGACAGCTCCAGAGGGTTGTTAACTCGGCCTGCGACATCACAGGCATCAGACTTCACTCCATCGAGGACATTGAAATGAGGCGGTGTCTTAAAAAAGCAGCCTCTATACTCAAGGATCCCCACCACTCTGCTACCAGCGGGGAAAAAGGTGCAGGAGCCTAAAGATGAGCACCCAGCTCCACGTGGACAGCTTCTTCCCCTCCGCCATCAGATTCCTTACTTCTGGTGCACTATTAACTTTTTTATTTTTGTATAGTAATGTTGTAAAATGCTTATAGTATGAAAGTTTGCCCTGTGATACTGCCACAAAACACCGAATTCCATGAGTTGTTCACGACCAGTGCCTCATCGAGTCTCAACATCAGCTTCCTGCTCCTGTATGCTATTCCTCGAGATATGAATGCCAATGTTGGATTTGTCTTCTTCACCTCCAACTCAACCTGGAAGTTAACCTCCCAGTCCCTTTGAACCTCGGAATTTTGAATTTTCTCCCCTCCTAAACAATAACCTGCTGATTCCTTCCACCACTCGCACTATTTTGGTATCATCTTCAAATTTAGCCAGTCATCTAATCATTTATATACTATGTAATTACAATGTCATAATTATACCTGTGTCCACCATCTCCTCTGGCACCTGGCGAACTGAAAGACTTCCTTTTGTGTTGGTAATGAAGCCCTTGCCAGGTTCAACAATAGCCTCCCTGTACAGGAAATCTGACAGAAGATTTGCTTTGAAGCTGTATCCATCAAGGATTTCGTATCTTGAAAAAAACCAATAAAAGGTTTTATTTCTCTTCATTGCAGCAGGATTGCTTTGGAAGGGGTGGGGAGGGGGTTGTGCAGGGGAAGAACAGAATGGGGAACGGCCCCTCAACTTGCAGTGAATTATTAATTGGCACTAACTCTCAATGCAATGCATACTCAGTCGGCTGTTCAACTTGTTACCTCCCGCCACCCGGATGTGATATCCCAGAGAGGGTGCAAGGGAACTTCACTGCAATGTTGCCTGAAATTGAGTTGCTCCGTGATGGGAAGGCCCCAGAGAGGCAAGGTCTGCATTTGTGAGAACAGAATTGAAGTATACAAAATTATGAGTGCAATAAAATTTTCCCAAAAATTCAGAGGTAGCCATAACTGAAGGACAGTTTTAGGGTAAAGCAATGGTTTTCAACCTTTCTCTTTGTGCTCACATCCCACTTTAAGTGTCCCTATGCTATTCGGTGCTCTGTGATTAGTAAGGGATTGCTTTAGGTGGGATGTGAGTGGAAAGAAAAAGTTTGAAAATCGTCCCTAATTGACTTGTTATGTGCAGTTTCCTAACTCCAAAGGAAATAGACCAATCACCATTTTTCTCAAGCCAAATATTTCAGTAACAATTGGATCTCGAGCAGTGATTCTCAACCTTCCCTTCCCACTCACATTCCACCTTAAGCAGTCCCTCACTAATCACAGAGCACCGATGGCTTAGGGAATACTTAAAGTGGGATGTGAGTGGAAGGAAAAAGGTTGAGAACCAATGGGGTAAAGGGGAAGAGAGTTAGAGGGGATGGAGGAATTCCTTTTTCACCCAGATCGTGGTGAGCACTTGGAACACACTGCCTGAGAGAGCAGAGGAAGTAGAATGAGAAACAGCCTGCAAGCAGTGTCAAGACAAGCATTTGAATCGATTGGCCATTGATGGCTCTGGACCGAGTATGGTAAGGTGTGATGGACACCAATGGATCAGCACAGATGAATGCGATACCGCATCTGACTCTGAACGTAGCCCAGTGTAATTCAGTGATTGCAGAGAACCTTGGATATCCAGAGGTTGTGAAAGACAACCGGAAATACAAGGCATTCTTTGTAACTCAACTGGATAGCTTCAGAAATGGCTGCCATCACAAGCAACTCGGGGGAAAAAACTATTAAAATGGCATTTGGATTTTCCATGAACAATTTTATTAGTTATAAAAATATCTGATACAGGTAAAAGATTGGTTGAAAGAACTTAATGGAGGTGCAGTCATGTGATAAATCCTTCAGAAATACATATAATTAAAGTTAGAAAAATTATATTGCCTCTGTTGCAGTGAAATGTCCAAAGGCACTTCACAAACCGCAGTAGAAGGAGATAGAGATTGAAGCACGGTAACGGAAAGGTTGGGTTTTAATGAGGGCTGAAGTAGCTTTTAGTGAGATATGGTGACATAGTGGTGAAGTTACTCATCTGGTAAGCAAAATCCTGGACTATTGATCCAGGGACACACGTTTAAATCACACCGCAGAGTAATTAAATAAATCTGGAATTAAAAGCCAGTAATGGCGCCTACGAAACAACCTTTTGTTCACAAACCACCCAATGTAAAACTCTAGTCTATTTCGCTCCCTTTTCTAGCCTACAAGTGATTCTAAATTTCCCCTTTTGAAACAACATAGTTGAGGGATAATCCTTGGTATTGTTGGAAACTCCCCATTCTGAGAGTCATCCGACTTTAATTCCAAAGGGCTCACATGAGGGGCAATGAAACAAGGCTGTGGGCTGCAATAAGGGAGAGCGGGGAAGCTGGAAGAGATTGTTGAAGGAGGTCGGGGTTTGACGGGTGAATGGGGTTGACAGAAATGGGATCCAGATGGCAGTTTGGGCAAGGCTGATCAGGATAAAGTGGCTACCCTGCCACGTAAATATCAGAAACACATTAGGTGCTAGAAATGTGAACCAAAAACAGAAAATGCTGGGAAAACTGATGCATTCTCTTTCAACAGGCGCTGCCTGACCTCTGAAGTGTGGAGCACCTCATCAGTCATATGACCCAGCAGACAAGTACCCAGTTGGAAGTCACATCACCTGCCAATCAAGGGTGGACTCTGCCCACCCATTAGTGCACACCTGACCATTTTCCCCCTTTAATCATCTTGTGATTACCTGAGCCAGACCCTCCAGCTTACTGTCCTAATAAAATCAACCACATCCAATAGCTCTTCGATCCTGAGACAAACCCTGCTCCTCTCCAAGTTGAGAAATGTGGACAACGTTGGACGAGTCATTGGTAAGGTGTGCACTACATAGGATTCAGGGTTGTAAATTAGTGTTGCAGATACCATCAGAGCCCATGTTAGACAAGGAACAGCAGGTAGATTATTGTGGTCCATGGTTGATATAAATCTGTGTACATTTGCTGGTATTGGTAGTGTTAAGTCTGATTATACTGTGATGTGCGATTGAGAGTATTAGTGTGCCTTATCCTTGTTGCGATCCCCTTACATGTGTTTTAATAAAGATCCTTCCTGTGTTTAGCCTGTGTCCAGATTCGTTGGTCTTTGAACCCACACCACAACCACTTGAGTTTTTTTCCAATTTTTGATTAAGTCCCACATGTTGGGCAAGTCCCATTAACTAGTACCGGACAACTCCTAACATAGTCCGAGAATGTGAATGTACTGCAAACCAAATTTAGCTATTTCAACTTCATGGACTTCAGGAGGACCAAGAATGACCACCCACCACTACACACCAATAACCTTGTCACGGAGAGAACCATGTTCCTTGGAGTTCACTTAACTACTGACCTTTTCTGGACAAACATCTCACTTGTCAGAAGGCCCAACAGTGACTGCCTTTCCAGAAAAGACTGAAGCAGGCAAGGCTACCAGCCACCATTACGCCATCAAGAGTGCCATCAAGTGCGTCCTGGCTGTCTGCAGCACACGGTGGTATGGTTGCGGCAGAGAAATGGATCGAAGGCCAATCCACAGGAATACAAAAGTGGCAGAGAGTATCGCTGAGGTCTCCCTCCCCACTGCCCCACCATTGATGTGATCTACCAGGATCACTGTATGAAGAAGACATGCAAGATCATTGAAGACCCCCTTCCTCCCTTCACGCAGCATCTTTTAGCTGCTCACATTGGGAAGGAGATACGGGAGGATCAGAGCCGGCACCACCAGGTTGAGCAACAGCTTCTTCCCACGGACCACGAGAACGCTGAACAACCAAAGCAACTGCTCACACTGACCCTCTGAGAGTCTGGTATTCACGGAACGATATTTATTTGTATATATGAATACTTGTTCTGCATGCGTATTGTTTGTAGGTGTGTTATATCTGGTTGTGCTTCTGTGTGTTTTGCACCAAGGACCGGAGAACGCCATGTCGTCGGGTTGTACTTGTGCAATCGGACGACAATAAATTTGACTTGTCAACTCATCCCTTTGTTCACACATCCTCCCCTATCTTTGCTCGTATGAAAACTTATTTCTTATCTCTTAGTTTGTCTTTTTTTTTTATATTTTAATTTAATATGTATTATTGGAGTTGGGTTTTTTTTATTTACAAAGTGCATAATCGTCTGTAGTAAGTAATAATTCAGTATATCGGTACCTTGTACAGTGTATATAAACTCATCTTCATATTATAAACCATTATACAAGAAAGCACAGAATTTGTTCTCTTCCAGAAGCTAATTTGTATACTCGTGTACAAAAAAGACAGGAATCTGATGCAGCGGGGAAGAAGGCTCCTGTACCTTTTCCCCGATGGTAGCAGAGTGAAGAGGGCATGACCTGGGTGGTGGGGGTCTTTGAGGATAGAGGGTGCTTAAGACACCACCTCTTGTAGGTGTCCTTGGTGGAGCGAAGTCTGGTGCCTGCAATGTCGTAGATTGAGTTAACAAATCTCTGGAGGTTTTTCTTGTCTTGACCACTGGCAGATCTACACTAGACAGTGATGCAACTAACCAGGATGCTCTCCAAGGTACTCCTGTAGACAAGAGTCTTCGGTCACATACCGAATCACCTCAAACTCCTATACTTTATCATCCTCTTTTTGCTGGCTTTTGTTAGAGCACAGAAAGTGGCCCATTGAGTCTGCGTTGAGCATCAATTTGCATGAATCTGGCACAAATCCCATTTCTTCTCCCCTATCAACTCCATCCCCAGATTCCAACACTCACCTACGTTTACTGGGGTAACTTTCAGTAGCTAAGTAACTTAGTGACTCCTTGGTATTTGGGGTGTGGGTGGAAGCCAGAACATGTCATCACAGGGCAAAAGTCCAACCTCCACCCAGAGAGAACTGGAGGTCAGCAATGAACTCTCATCGCTCGAACTGAGGTAGTAGCTCGACCAGATGCACCTCTTTGTCATCTATTTGCATGCTCAACATCCGTTCTGGTCCCGTCATTACAGAAAGGATAGATGCTTCAGTGAGGGTGAAGAAGAGATTTACCAGGATGTTACTGGATTTGGGGAGATGTCATAAGGAACGTGGTTGACAGAGCTAGAGCTTTTTCCTTTGGGGTGAAGAACGATTTGAAGGTGATGTGATAAGAGGTGCACAGTAAAAATCGAAAAGTTTGGATGCCAAAAATCCTGATCACCAGAGAATCCAGACTTCTCGAAAACGCTAACTGAAATCTGGACCACCTGAGAATCCGAACTTCTTGAAAACTCTTGTCTTTTGCGTGTACACGTGCAAGCGCCACAGATGCACAGTGGCAACAAGTGACCATACAGACATTTCGGAAATGTAAGAAAAATTTTTTCTTTTTTTTTGTGCTTTGCATTTTATACAAAAATTTTTTCATTTAAAACTATTGAAATTTACCTGTTTATTCTCTTTATAATTTGAATTTTTGCAAGTATTGTCTGAGAATCGGGAAAATCCAGACTGACCCAGTCCCTGAGCAGTCTGGATTTTAGGACTTTTACTGTGAAAGATGATGAGGGGTCAAATAGGGTGACCAGCCATCTCCTTTTTCCTGCAAATACCAGGGAATAAGGTGAGTAATGCTTTCAGAGGTTGTTTTTTTTTAATTCAGAGAGTGGTGGGTGCCTGCAATGCATTGCCAGTGGTGGTGGTCATTGACACAGTAGATTAGTCAAAATACCCTTAGATAAACAAATGGATGCAAGAAAAAGGCTGCGAGGAAGGGAATAATGTTTGCTGTGGAGTAGGTTTGCATACATCAGCAGGGCGTCACGGGCTACGGGGAACGTTGCTGTCAGAGAGTGGCAGCAATCATTAAGGACTCACACCATCCAGCACACGCTCTGTCTTGCTGCTGCCATCAGGAAAGAGCTCTCGGTGCCACAAGGCCTGAACCACCAGGTTCAGGAATAGCTGCTACCCTTGCACCATTAGACTCCTCAACGGCAAACTCAATCAGGGACTCATTTAAGGACTCTTACATGTGCACTTTATTGATTTTCTTTTTGTTTTCTCTGTATTGCAGTTTGTTTACATCGGTTATGAGTTTACAGTTCTTTGTTTACACGTTTACGCTGTGTACAGTTTATTTTTTACACTCCTAATTAGTGGTAAGTCTTGCACTACCACAGGAAAGAGGAATCTCAGGGTTGTATGTGATGTCATGCATGTACTCTGACAATAAATCTGAAATCTGAATCCCCTGTATTGTGCTGCAGTGTTCTGAATAACGCCATGTTATTTGGTCAGAAGTCACAAGTAGGGCAGGCCATGGAGGTTCACAATAATTTCTTCTCTAAGCGACATTACTGAACCAGATGGGCTTTATGACAATCAAAAGGTTTCATGGTTTCCATTAGTGAGACTTGCTTTCTTCAACAAAAAAAAAATCCAGATTCATTCAATTACTCAAATTTAAATGCCGTGGCTGGCAGAGTGGGATTTTGAGCTGATGTCTTTGGCTCAATGGTCTCGAACTCTTGGCTCTGGCCCAGTAACAACCCCAACACCCCATGATATTTAACATGTAATGGAGCTTTGTCAAGTGGAGCCCCCTTGCCAAGAAGGCAGACCCTCACCAAAGCTTGATCTTGGAGTGTATCCAGGAAGCCAGGGCTGTAGCAATATCTTTTGAGGACAGCATTAATCCCACCAGCCTGCCTGAGTACAAACAAATTCAGGTTGAATGAAGCAGCAATGGCCACTTGTGAATGGAACGTTATTTGCTGCCAAGTTGAGGATTGCCAGTTGAGAGCATATTCTCTCCTCAAGCCTGTCTTCTGCAATTAATGATAATGAGTTTATTGTCATACACATCTTACATATGCACCAAAATTCTTTTTATAAAATTATGGGGGAATACTCGACGGAAATTAAATGTCAAAAAGATGTCGTTAGATTTACTCACGTTGACGGTAGTCCATGTTTTAGACTGGAGAATGGAAGTTCTTCAGGAGGATCAGATATGACCACTCTCCACTGCACAATGATAACTAGTGTCGGGAGGTGAGAGCATTAAGTTCATTAGTGTCCACTTAACAAGTCACCTGTCGAGGACACGCATCTCCTCACTTGTCAGGAAGGCGCAACAACAACCACACTTCCTGAGAAGACTGAAGTGGGTAAAGCTACCAGCCACCGTCATGTCATCCTTGTACAAGAGCATCCTGGCCGGCTGCATCACAGTGTGGTACAGATGCTGTAGAGAAATGGATTGGAGGTCAATCCACAGGACCATAAGAGAGGCAGCTTGGTGCAGCAAGATACCACAGGAGCCCATGCAGCTGAAGTCAGGCGCATCATCGAGGCACAACGAAAGCGTGATGTGCGCGAGGCCAGAGCAGCATCCACTGCCACGACAGCACCCACCCACTTGTGTCCCACATGAGGGCAAGCCTTTCAGGGCCTGGGTTGGCCTCACCAGTCACCTCTGGACCCACAGCCACCAATCTCCAATTTGACTTTTAAGTCACGGTCCAAGAAGGACGAACAACAACAAGAGTGGCAGAGAGGATCACTGAGATCTCCCTCCACCACATCCCTCCCTCTTACATTGATGCGATCTACCAGGATTGTGTCCAAAATCATCGAGGACTTCTTCCACCCCGCACACATCATCTTTCAGCTACTCACTTTGGGAAAGAGATCCAGGAGGATCAGAGCCATCACCACCAGGATGAGGAGCAGTTTCTTTCCATTGGCAGTGAGAACGCTGAATGACCAAATGCAGTAAAATTCAATGACCCCATCACTTTAAAAACTCCAACCTATGGAGAGTTTTCCTTCAGATCATCTTTAACGTCAATTTCACTGGGTCTCCTTGAACACCATTCGGATGGACAGCCGAGCACAGACATTGGCCCAAAAGTCCTGTTTCGATGCTGTACAGTAAAAACACAAATGCTGGAGGAGGATCTCAGCTGGTCTTTTCAGCATCTAGAGGAGACAAAGATCTATCGTCGACGTCTTGGGTCTCAGCCCTTCAAGGAAAAAATTAATTAGACAAGACAGAAGCAAGATCTATCAGAAAGCCTCGGAATTCAAACAATGGGAGAGGAATCCAGACCAACAAAAGGTGTTAAATGGATGTGATAAGGGACTAAGTAGAATTCATCATATATGTGCAAAAGGAGACAGGGAATGGAGGAATGGGAGAAGGGGGAGGGTGGTTAAACAAAAACCAGAGAAGTCAATATTAACGCCTTCCAGTTGGAGGGTGACAAGTTGGAAGATGAGGTGCTTTTCCTCCAGTCTACGGGTGGTCTCAGTCTGGCAGTCTGAGACCACGGACAGACCTGAAAGCAAGAGAATGGGATGGAAAATTGAAATGGGTGGCCAGTGGGAGATCCACGCAGTGCAGAGAGCCCAGGTTCTCAACAAAGCCATCTCCTAGTATGCATCCGGCCTCTCCAATGTAAAGGAGAGCACAGCGGGAGCACCGATGTGGTCGTGAAATGTTGCTTCACTTGGAAAGACTGTTTGGGGCTCCAAAAGGTGCCGAGCAGGTATACAGTTCCAAGACTCCATGTTACATTCGGCCAATGGCCATTAACACCACTCACACCAAGTTCACATCCTTACGTTCAGCGACTCTTCCTCAGTTTGCGAAAATCCGAGCTCTGCAACTCTGATTTGATTGTAATACCTTGCCTGAAAGAGCAGTTATCTATCCCTACCTGAGCTGGTCAAACAGTGTACATTTTGTAGCAGAGTTTCTCCAGCATTGTGTCTTCTCTTGTTAGTAAAATATCAGCACTGATTCCTTTGCACCACTGGATGCCACTGACTGGATTATACACCTGCAACATGTGAATCTTCTCATAGAACTGAGTCTACATTAGGCAGAATGGATGTCTTTTTAATGAGCTAACATCCACAGGCAAAAGTATTAATTTTTTACATTACACTAAACCTTTAAGTGGTAATGACATTACATTAAAATTACACGAACACGAACAAGCCTTTCAAATAAAATGTGTGAATTCATTTGCTCTGGTTTCTATTGGGCTCTATCGTCAATAAATCATGAGATCCAAGTTTGATGGAAAATGTTTGAAATGCCAATAAAGGTAATCGGGAAAGCAAGCATTCGTGCGACTTTTTCTGCAGTGGTGGATTGCAGGTACACACCTAGAGGGATCTCAATTGATTGAGAAATGTTGAACATTAAACTGATACAGTGTTCAATATTACCTGAGGTTACATTTCAATAATGGTTTACTATCTGAACTGATCCCAATTAGCCTTGTTTGTGGAAAAAAAACTTTCGATGCGTCCGTCAGGAGTGAAACCGATCATTATTATTGCCAGCCGGATAAATAAAAACAGATGTGTTTTCATCCGGAATGCTATTGATGAATATTCACGAGGGTATCTGTGCTGTTGACTAACACCACCTCCACTGATCATTCATTCATGGTGGCCAGCCATCACTGGCATTTATTGTTCATCCTCAGTTGCCCCTTAGCTATGGAAGCAGTTAAGAGTCAAATACGTTGTGGGTCTAGCATTCAGAGTGAATAAGCAGGAGTTTTCTTTCCATGAAGGAGAAGGACGTGAGCTTTATTTTAAAAGAACAAAACTCATTAGTGAACCAGATGGGTTTTTTGCAACAATTCAATGGTTAGCATTGCCAAAACTAAATCTTATTACGCAAAGGGTGACATGGTTGGTGTAACACCTTTCCAGCATCAGCCACGGTGCAAGTTCTCCCCGTGTCTATGTGGGGTTTTCCCCGGGGGCTCCAGTTTCCTCCCGCCATTCAAAACTTACCAGGGGTGTAGGTTAATTGGGTATAAATTGGGCGGCATAGACTCGTGGGCTGAAATGGTCTATTACTGAGAAGTATGTCTAAATTTTGAAATAAAAAATTAAATCAATAAATTGCTCTAGTGGAATCCATTGTTTAGGACTCAGTCTTCTTCACCTGTAACTTGACCTCTACGCTACCATAACTCTCTGTGACACATGAGGAGCAAAGCAAGCCTGCAGATGCTGGAGAACTAGATGGAATACACAGAATTGATGGAGGAACTCAGCAGGTCTGGCAGCGTCCAGGTGAGGTAGAGATTTCAGGTCTGACCCCTTGATCTCTTTGCTCGACAAGTACAGTAAAATCCCAGTTTTACGGAATTCAAGCAACTGGCAAAAAAAAAGCGCAGAAAACAAATAGATTATTTAAAAAGTTTATAATTGGTGCCCCCCCATCCCTCGTGGTCTGTTTGCATTTTCATGCAGTATGCAATCTCAAGCAACTGGAAAATTCACTTATCCCGCATCGACTAATCTCCACAGGTGCCAGATACCAGGGGTTTTTACTTTATTTATGATTTAAGTCATTGTGAGCCTTTTCAGGAAGGGCTATTCAGTCACATGGCAGGGAAACTGTCTTTTTAGCCCCCTGGCTCCGTGGAAAGGATCGAGCACCCATTTCACTGATGCGCACTAATCCTATTTTATTCCGCCTAATTTTCTGCATTCCAACCCGACCACACATTGACACACGAGGAGCAACCAAGAGCATCCAACTAATCGGCTAACTCGCGTGTCTTTGAGAAACCGGAACAACTGGAGGTAACCCAAGTGGTCAGAAGGAAGACAGGCAACCTCCACACAGAGAACACTGGAGATCAGGATCACTGGAGGTGTGAGCCAGCAACTCTATTGGCTGTACCACTCAGTTGCCCAAGTTTCTCACTGAATGTGAAAGGCAGGATCTGATGAATGTTTAATCTAGGTTACTGCATTCAGAGGCAGGAGAGACAATAATATTCCACAAATGCATGACATGGCCGCAACTCTGACAGTACGGTTGATGTAGTATTTAGTGCAACACCTTTACAGTGGTCCCAGCAATTGGGACTGGGGTTTGAATCCTGTGCTGTCTGTAATGAGTTTATAAACTCTCTCCATGTCTACGTGGGACTCCGGTTTCCTCCCACCATTTGAAACATCCCAGAGGTGTAGGTTAATTGGGTGTAAACTGGGCAGTACAGAGTCCCAGATGGCCTGTTAGTGTGCTGAAGGTCTAAATTTAAAAAGTTTAAAAATCGTCCACTCATTGGGTTCAGTCTTCTAAAGTTGGGGAACGTGCAGGGACCCTTGACATTGAGATTACATTGGGTGCAAGATTTACTCCATGATGAGGATTGGGGTTGACAGAAATGGGGATTCATAACAAGTTGGGATGGTGGGGAAACAGCAAGGTCCCAACAGATGGATGCAGGAATTACTCATGGTCCACATAACTCTTTGGCATCCCTGGATCAGGCCCAAAAAGTTGACTGAATTCTTCCAGCATTTGTTTTTAACCACTACCAATAAAGCCATCTCATCATGAGGTCTGCAGCTGTAGAATCTTGGTTCTTGCTGGCACCAAACAAATCTCTAAATTGTGAGATCCAAGAACCTGCTAAAGTTAAATTACAAGCATGAGCTGGAAGCAAAGGACTCATGGAATCAACCAGTATGTAATGCATTTCAGAAATGTCCAAAGGGGCTTCATACAGAATTAATTACTATAAAACTCAAGTTCTGTCAGAAGCTTGGCAAGGTGCCAGCCGTTTAGTCCGAGAACACAACATTGAGATAAATGACCAAATGACCCATTTTATTGGCTGATAAACCACAGAGAAAAATCCCGGAATGTGCTCTGGACCCCTCAATACCTACCTACACCAGTGAGTTAACATGAGAATTAAAGCAAAATATGTGAGGGAAAGGGATTGGGCTGAGATCGACAGATAGAACAAACGCCTTGTATATCACCAGGAGATTAAGAAATTGTCCGCGGCTTCTTTGCAGCAACTTTTATTTATTGTACAGAAGCTGCCGTGTAAAGGGAAATGGTTGTTGCTGTGGGAGAAAGTCCCTAAAAATACCAGAAGCCTCTGACCCCTTACCTTTTATTCCTTCCCTTGCATTTCCTCCCTCCTTCCCTGCGCTCCTCCACCCGGGCTTTACATTCAGACGCCTGCCTGCTTTTAGCTCACACCTTGACAACTGGTTCAGGCCCAAAATGTTGATTACTTTCCATAGATGCTGTGTGACCTGCAGATTTCTGTGTATTGCAGAAATCATGAATTATGTCATCTGGGAATCATCCACTGCAAACAGCTTACAGTTGCCCATCTTAAATGCATGGATAGATTTTTTTGTCTCCAGTGCAGCAACAAATCTATTTGAAAGAATACATTTGAAGTTCTGGGTCACTGAGCAGCCTCAAACTTAATAGCAAATTAATTTTTATAATGTTTGGAATGCTACTAAATTATGTATGATGGTTATTAGTCTTGGTTACAGAGAGAGCGGGAGAGAGGATCACAGCCAAAAAAAATTCCTCCTTCCATAGATTGAAATACGAGGGACTGACTCTCAGGTTGTTATGTGATTCGATGTCTTTGGATTCCTAAGGATGAGACTGAGGCAAGGTTAAATGCAGGGAATGTAAAGGCACGAGAAAGGGAAGGTGAAGTAAGGGAAAGAACTAGAGAGAAAGGAAGAAGACTGGAAATTAGGTTGAGACGGGAGAGCAAGAAAAAGAGGAGGGCAGGGAGGAGGGACAAGAAGAGTGGGAAAGAAAATAATAGCAGAAAGAGGGAGAGGTAGAAAATGAAAGCAGCCTGATCAAGCCCTCTGCAGCCTGGTGTGAGTCCTTTGACCACCGAGTCCCTCACTGCTCTGTGGCTGTGGTTTCCCTCCCTTTTGGGTCATCTCCCAGGCTTCTACTGTGAGGGAGCGGATGGAGTTCTCTCCTTCCATTGTTCCCCCAGGGAACCTCAACTGCTCATGGGTCTGACTCGCCATCCTGGGCACGGACCTCCAAGGGCTCTCCAACCCAAGAACAGACACCTCAGACTCCATCTACATTTTGGATTTAACCTGAACAGGCCTGCTGGCATCATGACCAGGCAGCAGAACCCTGAAGAGGAGAGCGAGGAGTTGTGTCACCACCCCTGTATCTAAGCCTGCCATCATTCCTCAGCCTCCGTTACACCAGGCAAGGACAGCCTCCCAAGAATTAGTTGAGATGGATGCATGAGCAACTTCCAACCTAGATCATACTCCTCCTTCAGTTGCTGAGCGAGAGGACAGAGAGAACAGGCCTATAGCAATGAAGGCTCTCGGTGCTGAAGTCGGACTTCTCTGCTCTAACCTGTAGCTCAACAACAGGGGTGGCCGAACTTGCTTTAAGACTCATATACGATAAACTTCAGATGTCTGAGAATCACAAGACTTAAAATTACAAACACATTTTTACTCTTACATGCACATTTTGTATCAAAAAATTGATATAAATATTTAAAAAATACATGTGGCTTTTTAAAACTACACCAATGGTTCTCAACCTTTTTCCTTCCACTCACTTCCCACCTTTAGTAATCCCGATGCCGTCGGTGCTGTGGTTAGTAAGGGGTTGCTTAAGGTGGAATGTGGATGGGAAGGGAAGGTTAAGAATCATTGCTCTAGACCTAATTGTTATTGAAATATTTTGCTTGAGAAAAATGGTCATTGGCCCATTTCCTGTGGAGCTATAAAACCATGCACATAACGAGTCAATGAGGGACGATTAAAACAGTGATTCTCAAACCTTTTTCCACTCACGTCCCACCTTAAGCAATCCCTTACTAATCACAGAACACCAATGGCACAGGGATTACTTAAAGTGGGATGTGAGTGGAAGGAAAAAGGTTGAGAACCACATTTATATTAGTTTCAATAATCAAAGAGTACGTATGTACAGACCAAATATCTTCAAAATCCTGACTGATTATTGTGAGTCTCCCTCTTGGCTGTGAGGTGTTGAAAAATGGCTGAAATGTTGTCGAGGGTGCACGAATTAGCTGTCAGGTGTTGATGTGTAAGGATTGCACGGCGCTTCATTCTCGCAAGCTTCATTACAGAGCACAGCATGAGGGTGGCTGGGGGTCAGGAACTCTGGTGGTTAGACATTCGGGGCCTAAGCGAGAATCAGGCGTTTGGCAAGGGCAAATCCAAGTTCAGGGCGTTGGGAGCTCGCATTTGCAGGCAGCCGGGCCGTTGGGGGCTCCGGTGGATGGGTGGCCAAGACCTTAGTGAGAGGCTAGGGCATCAGCAGCTCTGGTGGGCAGACAGACAGGGCCTGGGCGACAGCCCGTGATTGTGACATTGGGAGTGCCGGAGAGCGGGCAGCCTGGAGCACCCTAACACTCCGCTAATTTCGCCACCTGCAACATCGCTGTGGTGTGATGTTTGACAGAATCAGACACACACAAGGTAAAGACTGTACAACAGGCTTTAATCGACAAAGACTTCCACAGAGCCAGGCTGGCTGTGGCTGCAGGAACTCTGTGTGAGGCCTTGGAAGGCTGGCGCAGGTTTATATCCCAGAGGGTGATTGACACCTGACCGGGTGGGGCTTGATCCATTCAGGCCGACTGAATGACAGCCGGCCAGGTGTTGCCCTGTCCCCTTACACTCCTACAGGTTCAGAGGTTGCCCCCTGCAGTAGGCCGGTGGTTTACCACCACAATCACATCCCACGAAAACTACCATTTCGCACAATTCCTCCCTCAGCCAACATATTTCTGCAAGCTGCACGTTATATGTCCGAGCCACGGTTTGGCCAGCCCTGCAACCCCCCCCCCCTCCCCCTTTCAGCATTAACTCATCACAGGGGTGAACACAAGACACAACCGCACCCACAGCTGTCTATTCCAGTAACAGTTTGAGCAATATATTCTGACACGCCTCCATTCTTCATAGAGAGAACAACACTTAGCTTGCCTCAGCTACCGGGAACGAGCCCGTGTGATTTAGCATTTGCCTCAGCAGGACAGAGTTTAAATACCTTGAAGTGAACAACACAAGCTTTTGTTTTATAGCCCCTGTCAAACCTGCCAAGCAGAATCTTAAATCTGACAATCCTTTCGTTTACATTTTCGGACTGGCAATAATTCGGAGTTACCTCAAAGGCATACAATTTTGTAATTTCAATTTCATTTCGGGAGGAATTTTATTTCAATTTCTTGGTGAAACCTCCTTTCCCTATTTTTGACAAATTAATAGCTGGCTTCCTCACAAAGGATTTGGAGCAGGGCGCAGACTCCCCCATTGACCGTGCCCTCCAGTTCTAAGCACAACATAGGATTAAAATTGCTCACAATTGTTTGCAAAATGACTACTTGCACCTACTTCTCCTCCCTCACCACAATTTGGGGGCTGCAATTATTTTTTAACCAAAAAATTGTCTTTATTCACCATAAATTATTTTCAAAAGGAAAACCGTATGAACTATCTTCCCACCCTTTGTTTCACAGCCATACATTTCCATCACTGTACACTGTGACTTCATTTATATTTATACAAGTGCCACCACTGTGGTGCCTGGTCGTGACTCTACCGCTGCTTAGTTCCTCCAAGTGAAGCCACACTTCACTTCTGAATCTATAGGGGGTCATTTACTGTATCCGGTGCTCCTGCGGTGGCCTCCGCTACATCGGGGCATTGGACACACTGCCACAGCAAGAATCTGTTGGAACGATGGAGGGTGAGAGGTGGCCCGCTGGAGGTGTATAAATGATGAACAGCATTGATCGCGTGGAAAATCAGATGCTTTTTTCCCTCCCAGGGTTGAAATGGTTGCCACAACAAGACTGGAGAATAGTTACATGTGGAAGAGAAGCAACTGTTACAAAGCTCTGGGGTTCATTAAAGTGGAGCTCTCTCCAAGACAGACGTTAAGCACATGACCTGTTTTTACAGAATACTAAACTGCCAGCTCGCTTTAGATGACCAATCCTATTCAGAACCCAAGCTTGCTTTGAACGGGCCAATTTGTAGCGCCATCTTCCAAGACAGAGGTGTACAGCAAATCATTCTTCCCCTATACAATTAAAGCACGGAATGAGTTTTACCCATCCACACTCACCCAACCAGACCAAGTTAAATTTAAGACAGGTCTTCTTAAAAAATCTCCTCCTTAAGCACACCCTCCCGCACCTCCAGTTTAAATTCCATACTGAATATTTTGGAGGATCGTGAACCAAGAAATGTCAGGGGTAGGTTTTTTTTTGCAGGTAATGTGAGCGACTGTCTGCCGGCAACGTGGTGGAGGCAGATACATTAGCGTCTTTCAAGAGACTTTTGGATAAGAACGTGGAGCTAAGGAAAATAGAGGGCTAGAAATTTCTAAGGTAGGGACATGTCTGGCACAGCTTTGTGGGCCGAAGAGCCTGTATTGTGCTGTAGGTTTTCTATGAACTGCCCCTGTCCAGCCACTTCAGTTCCACGCACCATTCCCACACTGATGTGCCTGTTCAGGGCCTCTTGAGCTGCCAAACCGCAAACACCCGACAACGGCGGGATTAGCGTAGATATTACCGCACCAGTGGCCTGGGTTAGAATCCAACGCTGTTTGTGAGGAGTTTGTATGCTCTCCTCATGTCTGAATGGGTTTTCCCCGGGTGCCCAAGTTTCCTCCCACCCTCGAAAAGCAAACAGAATTGTAGGTTAATTTGGGTGTAATTGGGTGCCATGGGTTTAAATGACTGGAATCACCTTCTCCTGTGCTGTAAATTTAAATAAAAATGAAAATGTTTAGAAGATTAATATTTGTCTCAGCAGTTTCAAACCAGATGGCATCAATATCGACCTCCAATTCCATTAAGCCCCTTCACTTCAGTCTCATTCCCTCACCCTGTTTCTCCTCACCTCCTTCTCCTGCTTTTCTTCGTCCTCTCTATTATGTCTCAGCTTTTCTACCCACGAGCCTACGCTCCTCCCTCCACTTTGCTGGATGGGAGATAGACCGAAGAGACCGTTCCTTAGCAGCCTCCCACTCTGACCCTCACTTCCCTCTCATCTTTTGCCCTTTAGCATTTTAAAGCTGATATCCTTTCTCCTTCAACCCTAAAAGCCTTCACCTTTGCCACATCACCACCCAATCCGTCCTTGGGCTGAAGATAGCTGGCAGAAGGGGGTGCCAGGTATTGGAATCGGGATCCGAGAGGATGCTAAAGACAGGAGGTTGGGCGCTGAATGCCTCCATGCCGGAGGTTTGGATCTGGAGCTCGGGTTGCCGATGGTATGGACTGAAGTCTCTGTGGCTGCAGGTGATGAGGGAGCACTGGAGGCAAATCCATGGATACAAGATGACTCTGGAAGGATTTGAATCTCTGTCTGACTGTAAGGGGTGCTGGGCAATTTCTGCTGATGGCAGATCTTGGTCTGCCTTACGACAGATTAAATACAATTTCATGTAACATTACATCCATCTTACAAAAGAATCTTGAACAACCCCAGTTCTCCAGTGTAACCTTGCTTCTGAAACCAATTCATCCTTGCCACCATTCTGGTAAGTATTTTCCTTAACGTGATAAATCGTACAAAATAGCCAGTGGATAATTGTGGACAAGTGCGTCGAGTTGCCAGCAGGAAATTTAGATTCTTTTTTCCACATTTACTATCAGAGAACATACATGATATCACATACAACCCTAAAATTCTTTTTTCTGTTGAGCGAGGCAGAATTACAACTTATTGGTACTGCAAAAAACACTATACAGCGTATACATGTAAACAAATAGAGAACTGTAAACTGATAATGAACGAAAACAAACTCTGCCATACAGAGAGAATAAAAAAGTCAATAAAGGAATAAGTACGAGTCCTGAAATGAGTCCCTGATTGAGTTTGTGGTTGAGGAGTCTGATGGTGGAGGGGGAGCAGCTGTTCCTGGTGTGGGTCTTGTGGCACCGAGACCTCTTTCCTGATGCATGCGGATCTATTGGGCCTGTCATAGCTGCCTCTAACACTCAACTCCAAATCCTTCAAAATTGAAGGCATTTCCAATTAAGTGTGTGACTCGGTATAATTACAGACCTCGTGAAGAAAATGCATCGGGAAACACAAAATTCCTCATGGTTTTAATTTTCACGTTGGCAGCAGGCAGAATGACCAGGAAGTGCGAGTTATCATCTTTCACTCTGCCAAAAATGGAATTTCAACCTTGCCACAATGAACCAGTGAAGAGATTAAAACTGCACTCAATGCTCCAGGTGTGGGCTCACGAAGGATTGATCGAGTTTCGATACGACATTTGTACAGTAAGCATCTAAAAATCCGGTGCTGGAAATCTGGACCACCCAAAAATCTGGACCTCGAAAACTCTCAAACTTATTAAATTTAATAGGCTTTCGCATGCATGCGTAAGCGCCACAGAATCAAAGCTAAATAAATGTATTTTTTGTACTTTGTATTTTCATATAAAAGTGTCTTGTTAATATACTATTCTAGCCGTGTGCGACTCGAAGAAAGACACACACAGGCGTAGCGAGGTATGTTTATTTGGGCTGAAGCCCGGGTTTTATACTGTTGGCATTCCTGCCATTTGCCCCATCAACTGATGACACAATAGTGTGTTTCCCGCGCGTGGGCCCCCCTCCTTGCATTACAATGCCTTCTTCCCCGCGCGCTATGCCCAAGCTGTGCAGCGGGGGCCAGCACCACGTTGGGGATGATGCTGGCCCCTACGCAGCCTTTGTCTTACAACTACCAGTTGGCTTGCTGGGACCAGTGCCGCTGCGCAGTCTGCTGGCTCCTGGTTGCGCTCGCCACCCAGAGTGCCGGCCCGATTAACGTGGCAGTGTACCGCTACACTATCAAAATGTACCTGTTCATTTCTTCTTTATTCTCCTTAATTTTGAACTTGGAAAGTGCTGCCCGAGAATCCAAAAATACAGTCTGACCCAATCCCCGAGCAGTCCGGGTTTTAGATCAATGCATCCTTTGCTTTTCTAACTGCTTGCTGACATCATTCAATGACTTACATCCACACACGATCCTCAAAAGATCTCCTACCAATATTTTAGTTACTGAGTTGAATTTCTCAGTCACGGACAACTTCTCTGTGAGCAAATTTAGGGTAAAGAAAATGTTAAAAATTAATCACAATTGGGAATCTAAGTTTTGATAATAAGCTTTGCCTGAAACGAAACTTTCCTTCTCAAGTGACTTAATCAATATTCTTATATAGTTTTAATATTGAATTATTAAAAACTCTGCAAAATATTCTCTAAATTACATCATACAATTCATTATCTATTTATATCGCTGATCGATACATAATTCCCATTCTTGGGCTGAGCAGAGGTAGTATTGTAGCCTAAAAAACTCTCTAAAGATTCAATTCCCTGTAACCACAATTACCTTGATTAATTCTTACCCAACTCGATGCAGAGAGGAAACTTGACAGCATACAAATTACAGTAAAAAATCTCTGGCCTCCAGATTTCAAGCACTGGTAGTCTCAAGCAACCAGCAAAAAAAAAGAGGGAATTTTAAAAAGTGAAATAAAATAATGGGTAAAAATACTTCAGTTTGAAATTGTAAAATTAAATGCTCTCTGAAGCCACACAAACATTCAGTGAAAATGGAAGCAGATATTCAGCCAGCGGAGAGCCTTGGTTGGGCTTTGTTCATAGCAGCTGTTTGAATAAAGTTGTGTGAAACAACAATGGCATCACCCAGGATGATGCCGCTCGCTGTTGGGGTGAGTCTTTTAAAGTGTCTCCTTATCCCTGTTTGATAAGAGACATCCCGGTCAGAGGGTTTATCTATAATTTTATTGTTCGTCTTTCGGGCGGCTCTGTGGAAGGGGAGGAACCTGCAGATGCAGCGATAGTTAAATATTTTCAAAGATTGTGACTGAAAATAAAGTAAAATGCTTTAAGGTTTATGCAAGTGAAGTTTGTTCTGTGTAAGTACAGAATAGTATTTTTGACTTTTAAACTATTTATTCTTAATGTAATTGTATTAGTTGGGCATTGGAAGAGCTAGTCTTATCCAGCACCTACCAATCCCCCCGTAGGTGCCAGATACCAGGAGTTTTACTGTATTTTCTGAAGTTACTGATTTAGTTGCTGGAAGTAAAATGTAAACTCTGAACAGCAAACACCCACAAGTGCATTGGAAGAATAGCCAAATGTTAATGCTTTTGTGATGTTGCACACATGGCAATACAAAGTCTGGACACTGGAGAGAATTGCTGTGCTCTCTTCAAAACAGTGTTGGGGATCTTTTACTAATTGGGAGGGAGAATGGATTTAGCTCGACTTTATCTGGAAGATGGATTCCCTGACAGGGCAGCACCCTGTCAGTCTCGAGAGTTCCATGGTTAAGACACGCAAGAGGCTACATGGGAGAAGAGACTGATTTAGCCAAACAGAATCAGAGATGTCAACATTGCAAATGAAGTTGTAGCAAACCCATCCAAACAAAAAGCGACAGTCCAGGTCCAGGCTTTCTGAGTTAAATCTCAACGATCATGAATCAGTGGGCAAAGCCAGCATCTATGGACTCTCTCAAGAGGTCAGCAATGCGGCAGGCACAGAATTACACGAGATATGAGCACAGCGGGACTAAGGGGAGACTTTGCCGAGAATGAACCATTCTGTACTGAGAGAGGGAGGGACGACAAAGGGGCCATAGGAGTTGAGGATCAGGTCAGACGAAGACCCGGAGGGAGATTGGAGAATGGAGGAGGTGAGGTCTTCGGAAAGTATCTACCTTGATGAAGAGCTCAAGCCCAAAATGTTGGTTTTTTTTTTAAATCTTCCCTGCTGAAGAGAAATGGATCAGAGGTCAATCCAAAGGACCATAAAGGCAGTAGAGAGGGTCACTCCCTCTTCCCCACCCCAACAACTTCCCATTGATGTGATCGACAGGGATCGTTATGTGAAGAGGGCGTGCAAAATAATTGAAGACCGCTACCCCCCTGCACACATCTTTCAGCTGCTCGTGTCAGGGAAGAGATTTAGGAGTATCAGAGCTGGAACCACCAGGTTGAAGAAGACTTTTTGCCCCATGGGCAGTGAGATTGCTGAACAATCACTAACCATCCTGGATGATCATATTAACGAAACAAAATTTATTTATTTGTATGTATGAATACTTGTCCTGCATATGTGTATGAATGTTATGTCTGATTGTGTGCCTGCATGTTTTGCACCGAGGACCGGAGAACACTGTTTCATTGGGCTGTACTTGTACAGTCAGATGACAATAAACTCGACTTCACTTTACCTTTGCTATATAAAGGACACTGTCTGACCTGCTGAGTTTCTCCAGCATTGTGTTTTTATTTCAATCACGGTGTCTGCAGACTTTCATGTTTTACTACCATTACTGATGTCAGATTTCCCACAGCCCTTGCCCAGGGCGGCACAGTCACAGAACGCTGTAACAGAGCCAGAGACCAGGACTGGAGTTCGAATCTGGCGCTGTCTAAGGAGCTTGCACCTTCTCCCTGTGACCTGCGTGGGTTTCCTCCCACCCTTCAAAAAACAATGTACTAATGGTGTTGTGTAATTAAGCAGAATGGGTTTGTGGGCATAAAGGACCAGTATGTCTAAATTAAAAATTCCTGGAAACTAAGTTGCCGAGTTATCGGGGTGGGGCGTAAATCCCCCAAGGATCCAAACATCTTGATACTAGGCTTGCTCTGAATCACTAATTAATCTCAAAAGTGTGCAGGGATTCATAGGTTAATTGGTGTGGACCAGTTATGGGGTGGGGAAGTGTTCAGAATTAACAAATGGGGCCATTGTAGGATTGGTTTTGGATGTCTGACAAAATCTTAGTGGGATGAAGTGCCACGCAGAAACATTATGCCCATTTCTGACCGTCACAGGTTAGGAAAGATGTGGAGGCATGGAAGAAGGCGCAGAAAATATTTACCCTTGTTATCCTGGGAATGAAGGACATGGGTGGATAAACTCGAGGTTCACACATCTCTCTGCTTTGAAGCTTTTAACAAAATGAAGGACATGCACGGTTGAGATGGAGGCAAATTGCTCTGATTGGTGGTGGGGGGGGGGGCATCCAAAACAAATCGAAGGCCATCGGCAAAACTAATGCAAGGCAAGGGATTAAACACTAGCCCCTTTTGAGCGCAGAAAGAATCTCACAGGTGCATTTGGGAGGTCTGGACTTGCTCGTCTGCAATCCACCTAGGTAGGTAGTCTCAGCAGTGGAGCATATTTGGCTCATGGAGCCGGCTTTCATCGGTTCTGTGTGAACACGCAAGCCGGCTTCCTAAGATGGGTCACATCCATGGGAATACTGTGGCTTTGCAGTATAAAAGAGGCTACTGCCTTAGAAGGCGGAAGTTAGAGCTGTGTAGACATACAGTAATGTGCATGTAAAATTCAGTAAGAATAGTCCATCAACAGATGATAAGGGAATAAATCTGTAGGATAGTGGACATTGAAAGTCTTCCCAGTAAAAAAAAACTAATTTCAACATGAATACATTACAATTTCTATCCATCTATCTTTCAAGACATCCTCAACACATTAAATCCAATGAATTACTTCTGTACTGCTGTTCTGGAGTCAACAAAGCAATTGATTTGTGTGCGTAACACTACCCAAAACCTTGGCAAATCAATGAATGACCAAACGAGGTCCCTTTCATTAATGGAAAGAGAAGTTGTCTGTGGCAATGGGAGACTACCCTCCATTTATTTAGTTAAACAAGAAAATTCTAGGGCCGAGTGGAATACACAAAAGCACCAAGAAACCCAGCAGGTCACACAGCATCCATAGGAAAGGGTGACCAGCATTTCAGGCCTGAGTCCTTCGTTGGGAATTCCAGTTATTTACTGGTTTTCTCCTTTTCCCCAGTTCAACCTGAAGCATCAACTCGCTTTCTCTTTCTACACATATCGCCGGATTCACTGATAATTTTCAGGATTTAAAAAAAATTCAGCTCCTGTAGTTTTTTTTTAAAAATTTCCATTTGTGGAGACAATACTTCCAAGAATGCAGAGACCCTCAAATAGTGCAGGTTCTGACTGGTGTTTATATCATCCAATCACCTCCACGTCTGCAGATTCAGCTTAAAGGAACTGAATTTCTGAAGGGTTCAGCATGCATTCATTTCCAACCTGCATGCGAGGTGCCAGGCTGCGGATTGCAGGAGTCCGGCCTGAAACGGACTGAAGGGGTACCAGGGGTTTTGGGATGCGAGGGGTTCCCGACAGTGTCGGAGGTTCGGATCTGGAGCTCAGGTCACCAATGGTTTGGACTGGACTCTGTGTGGCTGCGAAGTGCTGGAGCTGAATCTTCGGACACTCGGTGACTTGGGAGTGGGGGGGGGGGACACAAAACTCTCTTTGCCTCTCTTTCTCTGACTATTAGAGGCGCTTCAGGCAATTCCAGCCGATGGCAAATCTGCCTGCCTTACAGCATCCAAACACAATATCATGTAATATTACCCTTGTGTACAGATTCTATCACCAATGTGTTTCTGTACAGATGGTCGTGTAGGATGACTGTGATTGGCTGAGTGCATAGCCACACCTACTGGCAGGTCTTAAAGGATGGCTCCTCGCCAGACCAGGTCATTCTGGACTGGTCGACCTACATGTGATACGCTTCAGTCTTCTAGTTAATAAAAGCCTCGGCTGCTGGCCCATCTGAGCTCCTGACACCCCGGCTGTGGACTTGCCTAGGCACCGGCTGCCAGCCTATCTGACCTCTCAATGCTTTGTACAATGCAGGAACTTAGTGTGGGAAAAGTAGTCTGTGTTGATACCATACCTTTCTCCTTAAAAATAGGTCCACAAAATTCAACTATTACACGTGTATATACGGAAAAGCTTTGTTTTCTTTTTGTCTCATGTCCCCTACATATTTTTTTTTACGCCGTTTTGCAGAGGGTGGCAAGGAACCAAAACTTGAGTGGTTAACAGGGAAGGTGGGGGGGGGGGGGGGATAAACTTTGAGCAGAGTCCGAAGTGAGGCCAAAGCTGAAAAAATTAAGGTTGAGAATAGCTGCTTTGGAGTGTTTGGGGCAAGGTTGTTTCAGGCATTCGAAAAGATTGCGAGTGAACGGCAGGATTTTAAGTAAAACCAATTAAACTCCGTGAGCGTGCAGCTCCACAGAGGAGCAGCACAGGGATGATTTTGTCCCAGTAGGATATTACCAGGCCTTGCACTTCCTCACCACATTGATCTTTCGTTCCCAATTGATTGGCAAAGTGGCCTGCGCCTTCCCCCGATAAGAGGCTGTCATGTGGCGCAGAGGAAGGAGCCACCAACCAGGACTTTCTTTCCTGCTGCTATCAGATTTCCATCAGTGCAAAATGATGCCTTGCTTATGGTGCTCTTTTATCATTAAATCCCGCCCTTTTGTTTTGTGCAACATCATACCATTTCGTACTGCCTCTGTTTTCATCTTTCCATCACCTGCTGTACTGTGTAGAGCAGGCATTCTCAATGGGAGTCATTCAGCTTCCCCTGGGGGCCACAGACTCAAATCTTGAATACTTTTTATTTGGTTTATGCAGTTGGTAAAGTGTCAGTGTTGCGCAATTGTTCAGAAAAGGTGTAAGGTACTTCTGTCTGATAGCCTACACCTCACCCTTGTGCAAGGTTTATGGAATTAAAATGTTGGTAGTACAGATAAAACATAAGCCCTTTTTCTGGAGTAATACCACATTGAAGCCATCTCAACGAGCAATGGCCGTCTTCATACTCAATCCCCCACGCAGCAGGAAATGCTCTGGGAAAAACAGAGCGGTTCCAGCTGCATGGGGGATTGTGGGTAATGAAGACGGCCATCGATCACGCATTAAAACAAAAGGAGGCTCAACCCACCAGGCTCCACCACGCTCCTGTCTGCCTCCGTCCGGCCACCATTGGGCTGCTTCCCAAGCCGCGTTCTCTCCTCGCTCCCTCCCCCCTCACCCACCCGAGTCACTTTCTCGACTTACTCTCTCCCTGCCCTAGCCCCATTCTTTCCAGAACACTTAAAAATATACTGTACATGGAGTAAAAAGTTTGTTTTTCAGTACCTGTTTAGCCTCCCAAACGTGAAGCCATGGATTGCAGATGGTTTTTGGAAGCAGATTCTACAAACTGGAATTTCTGGTTGTAAAACTAAAAACACTGGGCAGATGAATTTCACTCTCCAGTACGAACACTGCAACTGAAGGCAGCAAAGGGAAACCACTTCAGAACTTTCCCCCGTGTATAATCATGAACTCAAAATCAACGGTCTCAGCTCAAAGATGGTGCCTTCACCGAAGGAGAATGTTGGAGGCAACATCTACAATTCGGAGGGTCAGAGATCGTGATGGCTGGAGGGACTTGATCGCCCATGCCTAACGGTAGGGCACCTGAATGAAAGATGAGGTGGGGTGTAAACTGATCCAGTTTGGAGGTGGATCAATGAACTATGGCGATGTGGGGTCAATACAGTGAAAAATGACTTTCAACAAATCAGGATTCTTGCAAATAAAAATACTTCAGCCACATAAGTAAAATTTAGCACTTAGAGTCATAAATATTATATGAATAAAAATATTTAGACATTTGGTATCTTTATGCATTTGTGATTATTATGAGTTGTCCATTGTATGTGCACTAGGGTCCGGAGAAACTGTTTCATCTGGTTGTACATGTACAGTCAGATGATAATAAACTTGAACTCGCAGTTGGATTAGAGTGAGTGCCTCTGTGGGTTTTCCTCCCACCCTCCAAAACATAGGTCAATTGGGTGGCACTGTCTCGTGGGCTGAAATGGCCTGTTACCGTGCAGCACGTCGAATCAATAAATAAAATGAACGACCGCTTCACAGGGAAAAGAGCCCATAAACTTTGAGCCGAGTCCTATGGGGGCCATAGCCATAAAAAGGTTGAAAGGACCGATTTCTATCCCTCAAATCCCGTCCAAGCAAGTGGATTTGGCATCAGTACAGTGGCATTTCTAGTTACCAATTCTACACAGAATGATGGGGGAAGAGTATTTCCAATTTCTATTCTTGACTGAGAAAGCAGCTGGTTTCAATTTACAAATGGGTAGGAGGTCATTGACTTGGGAGTTTGTAAAGCAGCGCTGATCCTCAAAGACAGACGCCTCACTGCCAACTAATGCATAATTCCTGCAGTTTCACCCTCCGACCAGCTACATTACACACTATTATGGCACAGAGGTTTTGCCACGAAAAGCAATGTTACAGTGAGTTCGTCAGCTGACTCTTTAAATGCCTGGTAGAATGAACAGTTTAGAAGTGGATCCATTAAATTTGACCATGTGTGATCAATGCAACTTCAACAAATCACTGGTCAGGATCCTTGCAAATCAAAATAATTCAGCTTTCGTCCATCGCCATGTAATGAGTCAAACTGAGTAATAAATATATAATTACAATTTAAAGTTAATGTATAAATATTTTTATCTTGATGTGCTTGTGAGTATAATGGGGGGGGAGGGGGAGATGTGCGCACGTCCATGACCCGGAGAAATGCTGTTTCATCTGGTTGTACATGTACAGTCAGTTGATACGGACCTTCATGACAATAAATTCTGATAATAAACTTGAACTCGAAGTTGGGCAGTGGAGTTTTAATTCATTTTTATTTAGCACGGTCGAAGCCAATTCTGGCCATTTAAATCCACACCCAAATTAACCAACAACCCCATGCGTTTTTGGAGAGTGGGATGAAACCGGGGCCCCCAGGGAAAACCCACACAGTCGCGGGGAGAATGCACAAACTCCCTACAGACCTGGGTGCTGTGTAATGGCGTCAGTACCAGGACTATTCCTTTTAAAATAGAGTACGGATTTGGACTTTGGAGGAGGTGAAACAATCCTCAGATATGCTGGTGTCACAAAACTTGGTGGGCGTGTGGTTGGGAAGCAGTAGAAATTTCATCCAGAGAAGTATTTCAGTTTAGAAGCAAGGAGGCAATTTATTATAGAGGATTCATTTCTAAAAAGGGTACTTGATTAGAGTGCTCTTTCATGAGCTAGAGATGAACATGAAGACCATGCCTCCAAGAACGCAGGGGGCCCTGAACAGGTCTTTCTCAATATGCACTCACACTGAGAGGGATAATTAATTACGTAGCTGATCGAGACTGGCAGGCAGGTTCAGAAAGTGGATAGAACGCATAAAAGACCCTAGGCTTTAAGATTAGAGACATGGACAAGGAAGTTATAATGAATCTTTAGTGGCTTGCAATAAATTGTACAGCTCTTCCAGCTGCTGCTTCACAGCTCTGGTGACCCAAGTTCAGTCCTGATCTCTAGTGCCATTTGTGGAGAGTTCCACAAGTCCATGCTGCCCAATTTATACCCCTTTAACCTACACCCCGGTATATTTTAAACAGTTGGAGGAAACCGGAGCCCTCGGAGAAAACCCACGCAGACACTAGGTGAACGTACACACTCCTTACTGACAGCGCAGGTTTCAAACCCAATCGATTGCACTAAGCGCTACATCAACTGTGCCACCCCCTTCATACCGGCTCGCCATGCTGAATGGCCTCTTGCCATGCTGAAACCATTTGGTGAACATCCCAAATATCCAAAGCAAATGGCCTCAGGTTCCTTAAATCAAATGCAAACAACCAGGAGGACAGGGAGCATCCCACGGAGAGAGACAGACAATGTTCTATCAACCACAATGAAACTAAATACGTCTGGCCCTAGTTTAACTTCTCAAAATGTATCAATTAGTACTTGTCCAAGATCAATTTCATCTGTCAATCCTTGGCTCACTTTCCCAGTTGATATGGATCCTGCCGTAACCTTGGACCAATCTTCTTCATTGTCCGCCACACCACCAACTTTGGGGTCATCTGCAAACTCAATAATCATGTCACTGATATTCCCATCCAAATTATTAACACACAACGACCAACTAACACTGTTTTATTTAAAAGCTCTGCAACCGCAGAATCTGTGCCGATGATCGGTAGCAGCCATGAGGGTTTGCAGATTCCAGGGCTCCAGAGGACTGGCCCAGGGCTCCAGCGGACTGATGCAGGGCTCCAGTGGACTTGCGCAGGGCTCCAGAAATGGAGAAAACACCCTCTATTGGAGAAGCAGAAGCAAAGGAGACAACCCATGGGACAGAGACCACAGCAACAGACCAGTGGCAGGGGTGGGGGGGGGGGGGTCTACAGCTGAAGCACACACACTGTTGGGGGGCTGTTGGCGACTCGAGGTGATGAACCCATGCAGGCTGCCAGCTACTGGCGACTGCAGTTGAGGAATTCACACCAGACATCAGACCACTAGATATTGGACCAGGTATCAGAACCAGGATGCAAAAGGGTGTTGAGGGTGCTCAAGGTTTCCTGATCATGTCAGAGGTTCGGATCTGGAGCTTGGGTTTGGACTGTGTGGTTACAGGAACTGTGGCAGCGCTGGAGAGGAATCCACGGATGCCCGGTGACTCTAAGGGGACTCTTGCTTCTCTTTCCCTGACTGTGAGAGGCATCTCAGGCAATTTCTGCCGATGGCGAATCTGTGTGCATTCTGGCAGACTAAAGCAAATTCCGTGTAATACAGGAATTACACTGACCCCGACCCCGGTTTGGTCTGGAACTCGCATCGTAAATAGAAATTATCGTAAATTGAAATCAGGTGGTAAAACTCGAGATTTCGCCAAAAAATGAGATTTACCCAAAGAAATACATGAACAAAACCATCGGAACTTTGAAATATCGTATGTCGGGAGACCGTAAGTTGGGGTCTATCTGTATTGCAGATTTTTATTATATGACAAGAAAGAAATCTTGAAATCTTTGTGCCACAGGGCCCCCACCCACAAGAGAGAAAAATTAACCATCTTTTACTACTCCTTTTCTCCTTCCACCAAGTCCATTTTCTACCCATTGGACAAGGTGAACCTGGAGCCCCTGATCTCACCTTGTGGACCATCTTGCCATGTGGGACCTCATCAAAGGACACCCAGCCCCAGGAGCTCAGAAAGTTGTTAGCAATGCTTCAGTACTATTTCAATCGAGATCATATCAGGTCTCCCAATTCTGGTCAATATTTATCTCTGAACCACCATCACTGAAACTGATTTAAGTCAAATCACTTTTATCGTTCTTACCATGCTCTCACAATAAAGACAAGATAGCATTTCTCCAGGACCACGGAGCATAGTTACATAGATATAAGTTAGGAAAGCAGTTAACGCATTAAAATAATAAGGTATTAGCATTGAAAGTCCACGGCGCGCTATGCACATCTGTACTGGGAACTCAGATGCCTGATGGCTTGGGGGTAAAAGTGGTTTCCCACTCTGGATGCAAGGGCCTGAGTGCTTTTGTGGTATTTATTGTAACTCTTGAGAATATATTGGCCATCATGTTTCCCCAAGAACCATGACAACTATATTCTATTGAAGGGTCAGAGGATATGAAAAGTCCTCTACAAATATTAGCCCTATCCTGTTCAACGTGCAGATACTATAGGTAATGCCGCATCAGTTTTTTCCCCGAGCATCCTACTTGGTAACCAGTGATGCCTTAATATTTATTTTAGGATATAGATAAACATCATTGCATAATTATTTAGTGAAAATGCAATTAATGTTCACACATGGAGATTGTAATCATCTTTAATGAATCCCCATTGGGAACAGCGGAAGCACTGAGACTGGCAAATTTCTACAGATGTGTGCTGACTGGCTGCCTTACGGGTCTAGTACCCTGAGCGTCAAGTCCTCCAAAAGGCAGTGAACGCAGCCCAAGAAATCAGAGGACAACCCTCCCCGCCGTCGAGAACATCTACGGTGGGGGGGAGGGAAAATGCTGCCGTCAAAGAGCAGCAGCAATCATCGAGGATCCAGCATATGCTCTGTTCTCGCTGCTGCCATCAGGAAAGGTCTCGGGGCCACGAGACTCGCACCCCCAGGTTCAGGAACAGCTGCTCCCCCTCCACCATCAGACTCTTCAGCGACAACTCATTTGAGGACTCTCACTTTTGCACTTTATTGATTTTTATCCTCTGTATTGCACAGTTGGTTTACATTTCTTTATTTGTTGAGATGTATACGTTGAGTCCAGTTGATTTTTTGCACGACCAGGAAGTAGCAATTCGGCCTCCCCTGCAGGGAAATGGATCTCAGGGTTGAAATGTATGTAATTTGACAATAAATCTGATATCTGAAAATCTAGCAAATTATGGAACATACTGAAGAATATATAATCTGATTTAAGACTTCAAAATATAAATTCCAAATATCCTCTCTCAATCAAAATAATGTCCCCATTGAAAGTTCCTGACAGTTACGGCACGTTGATTCAGGTGAACTAAAAGGGAGAAGAGTTAAATGAATGTTCACAATTTTTCATCAAATACATCTGGTGTGTCAGCGTGAAGTAGGACCCAGGTGTTGGACTGGGTCAAGAATCGATGCCTGTTAAAGCGCTCCAAACAACTGGCTGAAGAAACATCCCTTGGTTGGCATGGATCAAAGGAAAACTCTTCATTGATGCATATTCCACTTAGCGCCCTCTCACTCTTTCTAATTAGCACCTCTTAGAAGCTGTCTGGAAATCAAAATAAAAACATTTTGTAATACAATAGCCCCGCTGATCATCTCCTACCCTAAACGATTTTAAAAATGCATTTGCACAAACTCCTGAACTCTTCCTTCGTTCACATCTGTTAGAACGACAGAAGACCACAGCACGGAAACAGCCCCTTTTGCCCATCTGGTCTGCGCCAAACTATTAGTCTGCCTCGTCCCATTGTTCTTCTCTTCTAGGTTCCTGACTGATCAGAATTTATTGTCACGAACGTGTCACCAAGTTGGTTGTTTTGCAGCAGCGTCTCAGAGCGAACATTTATATAAATCACCTTACAAAATAAATAGGAAAACTCAGTATCTGTGGTTCATCAATCATTCAGGAATCTGAAGGCAGAGGGATGAAGCTGTCCCTGTGTCACTGAGAGATCATCTTCAGGCCCCCCCATCCCCACTACTGATGGCAGCAGAGCGAAGAGGGCATGAACTGGGCAGTGAGGGTCCTTCAGGATAGAGGCCACTTTCTTAAAGCACCACCTCTTGTAGATGTCCTCGATGGAGACCTGTGCCCGTGAAGTGACAGGCCGAGTCATCAACTTGTCCCAAGTGTTGGCACCTCCCTACCAAACAGTGCTGCAAGCAGGCAGAATGCTCTCCACGGTCGACCCGTGGAAGCGCAAGGGTCTTCAGTGACAATCCAAGCCTCCTCAAACTCCACACAAAGGTGAGCCTTCTTTGTGATTGCATCGACATGGACAGACCCCTGGAGATGTTGACACGCAGGAATTCTATATCAGAGTCGCCCTGCCAATTGTTCAGATCCTGTCTCCAAACTCCCTGCAGAGACATTAAGCACCTCATTCAAGGTGACTGTTTGACGTAACACCAAGGAAATGTGGTATTGTCTGTTAACCATCCCATAAGTAGGGAAGGAAATAGTCCCCAAGTTCCTTCCTAACGTACACCAATAAAAATTTCTGCATTGCAACCATTCTTGAGGTAATCCGGTGTACAAGTAACTTTCAATGTCTACCCCCTCCTCCTCAACCACTCCTTTCCTTCTCGCTCACTTATTCGTTAACTGGGAACAGTTTACTCCAGAATCACAAAAGTCAAACTAATTTAAAAGCTATTGCTTTGCAAAAAGTAACCTGATCATGGTAATAAATTCAAGATTCATTGTTTGGTCACGTAATAAAGACTACATGAAATTTGTTTTCATCTGCCGCAATGCAGACAGATTCGCCATCGGCGAAATTGCCTGAAGCGCCTCTTACATTCAGAGAAAAAGCAAAAGGGAGTTCCCTCAGAGTTACTGAGAGACCGTGAATTCGCCTCCAGTGCTTGCGCAGCCCCTTCAGACACACAGAAAGCCGTCCTACTCCAGATCTGAACCTCCAGCATGATCAGGAGCCCTTCAATGCCCTCGGCACCCTCTCGCATCCCGGTACCCCTTCAGCCAAGTCTCCAGCCATCCTGTTGCAAGTCCCTTGACCGCAGTCGCCAACAGCCCGTCTTGGTTCCTCGTCTCCAGTCGCCCACTGTCAATGTGCTCTTCAACCTCATAGCCCCCTCTCTGGCCCGGCGCCATGGTCACCATCCCATTGGTTGTCTCCTCTGCTTTTTTTCTTCTCACATGGGTGGCGGTCTCCCTGTTTTCTGGTGCCCCACACCAGTCCTCTGCTTCCCTGGAGTCTGTAACCCCCGTGTGGCCTCTGCCAATCATAGGCACCGCCATCATGGGTGCAGACATTGTGCTTGGAAAAAATTTTTTAAATAAAGCCACCATTAAGCAGCCATTTAAAGTCTGCTAAAGGCTATTGGACTGCACGGTTGGACCCGGGGAGCACCAACTCCCTTCTCTCCATGGTTCTGCACAAGCCGGATTTTAGGAGGTCTGGCAGAATTATTTTACGAGAATGATTTTGATGAAAGCTAATTGTTTCGACAATTCGACAAAAAGAGCCTCTTTCACTTTTAGCTTGCTTCAATGGATTGGTAATCAATGCCTGAATCTTCCGCTCTTTAAGTTCCTCACACACCCAGGCCACAGTAGCAAGCGGCTCAGATGACGAGTTATTTTCCAAGAAAGTTGAATCACAGAACGGCAAGCCTCTGTTCCTCTCACCAGAGATATTGGTGGTGGTTCAGGTCGTTATAAATAATGTACGCCACTTGAGGATTTGGCCTGCTAACAAACGTAGCAAAAAGATCCGTTCTTTAAATCAACAGCTGACTTGTATTTCACCGTGCCTGCAACGTAGTTTCATTAATGAGACGGTTTTTGACAGAACACAAACCTAACTGGAGACAAGGGGAGTTCAAGGAAGGTCATTTAAAATACAGAAGTACAACTCAAGTGTTTGAAGGCTGAAAAAGAAAAAAAATAGATTTGTCTGCATTGGGAGCACTGGTCTTTAAGTTAACAGAACACCAGGTCAGCATACTTATCCCAGTTCAATGAATGAGGCATTCAGTCTTTTGACGTCTGTGTATTTGTGTCTGCACACAACACACATTGTGCATGCACATGTACATTTTTGTGTATAGACATGTGTCTGGAAATGCGTACATGGTTGCATTTGCACATATACAAATGGACTCGTGTACACTCTCAAAAATCTGCATTTTTATTTATTTTACAGTTAGGTCTGTACAATAATCTACATCATTCACATTTACATAGGAATCTCACCCAGAGGTGAAGTAACTACATCAGGCTCTGAACCAAATGGTTCTCAACCTTTTTCTTTCCACTCACTTGCCACTTTAAGTAATCCCTATTCCATAGGTGCTCTGTGATTAGTAAGGGATTACTTAAGGGGGTATGTTGGTGGAAAGAAAGAGTTTGAAAACCACTGTTTAAATCGTCCCTCATTGACTCGTTATGTGCACCATTTCATAACTCCAAAGGAAATGGGCCGATGACAATTTTTCTCAAGCAAAATATTTCAGTAATAATTGGGTCTGGAGCAGTGATTCTCAACCTTCCCTTCCCAGTCACATCCCACCTTGAGCAATCGCTGACTAATCACAGAGCACCGATGGCCTAGGGATGACTTAAAGTGGGATGGGAGTGGGAAGAAAAAGGTTGAGAACCATGGATCTAAAGGTCATCATAAGCTGAAGGGTTGGTTGTGGGGACAAACTCCCACTGCTGCACAAATGCTCTTTGTGTGTGTCTCAAACAACCTCTGGCAACCAAGACCAACTCCTGGCCTTCGCGTGAGTCTCACTGACAGGAGAAGGGGCAAGGGAGGGTCACTGACATCTTGAAACCGGTTGCTCTGGGCAGATGGGGCCTGTTAGCTGTGGAGGGTAACTCATCTAGAAGAGGGGTCAAATGGATAAATACTTTTCACGACTGAGAATATTCTATTCCAAGATACAATAGCATTCCGGAAATACCCCAGGATCTAAAAACTAATGTAGGATGGGTAGGCTTCTCCAGGAGGGACTCCAGACCATGCCAGCAGGGAAAGCATTACAAGGCACAGTGGCCTCCACAGGTGTGAGTGAAACATAAAAGTCTGCAGGCACTGATTGCAGTAAAAACACACCAAGTCTCACAGCATTCATAGCAGGTAAAGATATATTATAATGTTTCTGATCTGAGCCCTTCTCCAAGGTATAAACAAACAGGAAGCCATCAGAATAGGGCAGGGAGAGGACACCAGAACATCAAAAGGTGCTAAGGGAATGTGATAAGAGGAAAGGTGATGTTGGCTTTATGAAAGGAGACGGAGAAGAGGATATCTAAATAAGGCCGTAGCTCTATTCTCAAGGACCCCCACCACCCAGGCCACGCCCACTCTGCTACCATCGAGGGAAAAAAGTACAGGAGCCTAAAGACAAGCATTCAACGGCACAAGGACGGCTCCTTCCTCACTGCCATCAGATTCCTGAGTTATCAGTGAACACTGCCTTACTTTTTCTGCAATATTATTTTTATTTTTTATAGTAATCAGTTGGTTATAATATGAATGTGTGGACAATGACACGAATTTGAATCTGAGAGAGAGCTCTGGGAAAGGCAGCAGAGGGAAGAATGGGAGGGGAGGGGGGTTTAATACAGAAACCGAAGTGGTTCATGTTAATGCCATCTGGTTGGAGGGTGTTCTTTCTCCAGTTTGAGGGTCGTCTCAGTTTGGCAGTGCATGAGACCATGTTAGCTCTGGAGGCCATCAGTCTTCACTTCATGTCCCAAAAACGACTGGAACTGCTCTTCACACACTTCCAAAACTATCCTGAGATGTGCTAGGAGTCTCCAACTAGCACATTAATATTTACTATTCCTCCAATTTTGTTTTACAGTACTCTGTAAACTGTAGATCAGCGGTTCTCAACCTTTTTCTTCCCCCTCACATCCCACTTTACGTATTCCCTCTGCCATCGGTGCTCTGTGATTAGTAAGGGGTTGCTTAAAGTGGGACGCGAGTGGGAAGAATAAGTTTGAAAACCACTGTTTTAATTGTACCTCATTGACTCGTTATGTGCAGGGTTTCAGAACTCCAAAAGAAATGGGCCAGTGACAATTTTTCTCAAGCAAAATATTTCAGTAACAATTGGGTCTAGAGCAGTGATTCTCAACCTTCCCTTCCCACTCACATCCCACCCTCATTAATCACAGAGCACCGATGGCTTAGGGATATTTAAGGTGGTATCTGAGCATAAAGCCCTGCAAAAGGTAGTTGTCACAGACAAAACCCTCCCCACCATCAAGAACATCTGCAAGGGAACGCTGCTGTCGGAGAGCAGCAGCATTCATCAAAGACCCTCACCACCCAGCACCCGCTCTGTTCTCGCTGCTTCCATCAGGAAAGAGGTGTCGGCGCCACAAGACTCGCACCAGCTGTGTCAGGAACAGCTGCTCCCCCTCCACCATCCGACTCCTCATCAAATTCAGACTCATTTAAGGGCTCAAACCTTTTGCACTTTGTTGACTTGTCTCCCTCTGTATTGTGTAGTTTGATTACATTTCTTTATTTGCCTGCATGTGTACATTAAGTAGTTTTTTCTTTGCACGACCAATAAGTGGTAATTCTGCCGCGCCCGCTGGAAAAAGAATTTTAGGGCTGTATGTTCTCTGACAATTAATCTGGTTAATATGTCCACACGTTGTGTCGAGAATGTACCAGCACGTGATAAACTCAGACCATTTGGTGACCTGTACCAGATTTTTGTTGTAGAGACTGACCACTGACTACCTGAGAAACAGCTGCAGTTTATTGCCACACGCAAGATAATGATTAAGTTTTGAACTCTAGGTTCCATGGGGGAAGTACGCCAATGCTCTTAAAAGGGAAATACGATAGAGTAGAATTAGCATGTAACATCACAACACGGAACTCAAATGTATGACAGCCCTCTTTAATGCACGTGGATCAGTACAACTGCACCCACATGTGGCCTTTAAATGTACAATTAAAAATAATGAAGGGAACAAAAGAGCAATTTTGCAATCAAGCCTATTGTGGATTGTTAAAGCGTGACAACAAAAAGGCAAACTATCTGGCCCTCTGCCATTCTGTATGTGGTTTACTGTAATAAATCATTCAAAGCCAGGCCCACAGTGCTTCGACCCAACAATTCCAGCTCGGGTTCCCACTCACGTCCCTGGTCATTTCCACCCAACTCCAGTTCCTTCCAAACACCGTGACCCTGGCTGATTTCACCATTATTACAAAATGTATTACAAAACACTTCAACTGCCATTTCAACTGATGTTCAAAGCCTGTGGATTTCACATTTATTATTATTAAGCATGTACTCTCACATACAACTGAGATTCTTTTTCCTGAATTACCACTTATTGGTCATACATTAAAACTGTACTCAATGTACAGATGTAAACAAAAAGAAATGTAAACAACCTGACTGCAATACAGAGAGGAATATAGATCAATAAGGTGCAAAAGGAAGATACTTTAAATGAGTCGCTAATTGAGTCTGTCATTGAGGAGTCTGATGGTGGAGGGGGAGCAGGTGTTCCCGAACCTCTATCCTGATGGTAGCATCGAGAACAGAGCGTGTTCTGGGTGGTGTGGATCCTCGATGATTGCTGCTGCTCTCCAACGGCAGTGTTCCCCTGTAGATGTTCTCGATGGTGGGGAGGATTTTGCCTGTGGTTGTCTGGGCCCACTACCTTTTGTAGGGCTTTACACTCTGGGGTATTGGTGTCCTGTACCAGACCACGATGCAGCCAGTCAGCACAAATCTGTAGAAATTTGCCAGGGCTTCCAATGTCATACCAAACTTCTACAAACGCCTGAGGAAGCAGAGGTGTTCATGTGCTTTCTTCACAATGTCATATGTGTTGGGTCCAGATAAGATCCTTAGAGACAGGCTCCCAATAACTTAAATTTGCTCACTCCTCTGATCACTGGATTGCACATCTCTGGTTTTCCATTCCTGAAGTCCTTGGTTCTGGAGATTTTGAGTGTGGGGTTGTTGTTGGTGCACCATTCAGCCAGATTTTCAATCACCACCACCCCCCCCCCCCCCCCCCCCCCCCCCACCGACCGTATGCGGACACATATCCTGCTCTGATAACTCGGTGGTTCAAGCACTGATCTTGTAAACCAAGGGTTACAAGTTCATTCCTCACTTGGGGCCTCAATACGGTGAATGTCTTCCTTTCGGTAGACAAAGGTTAAAAAATTTCATGTATGTTGCGTTCTAATTGTAGCATCACAGGATAATAAAATTGATTTTTCTCATTTATTTTTTGCCAGTTGCTTGAATTCTGGATTACAGGGGTTTTACTGTGGATAGACTCGCTGGATAGCACAAAAAAGATCTTTATCACAAGAATAAATGCAATCTTTAACCCACTTAAATCTTTAATCCCATTTTATTCTCAACACAACTCCAATCAATTCCCCAGATTCTCACTCCCAGGACAATTTTTTTCCCCACCCACCACCACACCCCTGGGACACCAGAGACGACTGGAAAACCCAAGGGGAACCCAGCAGTTGCAAGGGAACGTGTGCAGATAGCACGGGAGATCAGGATGGAACCTGGGCCACTGGATCCGAGTGGCAGTAACCTGACCATCTGCACCACTTTTGCTCAAACGTCGGCAGAGATCTCTTTCGCCCAAAAAAAGCAATTCCTATTTTTGCAACAGGATCCTGTCAAAATGTCTGCTTACAATCAGCTCCGATATATATTTACACAAGTTTCTCCAAAAACCTAATCACACCCTCACAACACGACAGCAAAACATTATTTTTCAATAAAGGAGTAATTTGATTTTTCTAATATCCTGCATCACCTGGTGGAAACCCAGAGAAATCAACAGTGCAAACCAAAATCTCGCCTGACCTGTTCTCTCATAAATCTTGATTTGAAACTTCTGTCTCAAATCCTATTGGCTCCTCATAATTTCCTGGGTTACGCTGCTGTTTGACGTTGATGGAAAGGGTTTTATTTCCATTGTGAAACACAAAAGCCTGCAGACACTGTGACTGTAGCAAAGACATAAATACAACGAAGTAACAGAAGGGCTCAGGCCCAAAAACTTCTTCATCTCCTATGGATGCCAAGCTCCTCCAGCAGTTTGGTGGGTTTTTATTTCCACTGCCTGTTTCCCAGTCTCCAGAAAGCCTTGATGATAGTGGGAGATGCTTCAGTTAACTGGTCCACTGGTAGCTTCCAATAGTGAACAAAACAGAGGTGGGGTGGGGGCTCGCACACACAATGTCTAAATTTTGTGTCTGCAACAGGCCAATTCAGCCCCATGAGCCAGTTCTGCCCAATTCACACCCCATTTAACCTACACCTCCACCCCTGCAGGAAGTTTTGAAGGGTGGAATGGAACCGGAGCCACCGGAGAAAACCCACGCAGATGCAGGGAGAATGTACAAACTCCTTACAGACAGTGCGGGATTCAAACACAGGCTGGTCCTGCGCTAATCACCGTGCCACCTTTCTATTTACAGGAAATTTAAAGCAGTCCTGTTAATCCTATTCCCCATCTCTTGTACTCCAGCCTGAATTATTACCTTCAATTACTTGATTCCCATCATGTCATAACTACCCCCAAATTTTACCCTTGTGCCTTTAGCCTGAACATTTAAATCTTTTTACACTGAGCTTTTTTAAGAAAGACATGCAGCATGGTGACAGTTCCTTTCAGGCCATGATCCTGCGCTGACCAATTACAGCCAATTGATCTACAACCATCCCATACATTTGAAAGGGTGGGAGGAAACTTGAGCCCCGAGAGGAAATCCACATAGACACGGAAAGAACATACAGTCCGTGTAGGATTCTAAAACATTGTGCGAGCCTAACCGTGCCACTCTACTGCAATCCTGTCACCTCCAATATTGCCACAGGTTCTGCCACCTGTGGCGTGGTTCCATCACCGGACGCTTCTTCCCCTCTCTTCTCTGCCTTCTGCAGGGACCACTCCTTCCATGACTCCCTCAACCACTCATCCCTTCTCACCAGTCACCCCCTTATTACCAGCCCCTGCGACTGCAGGAAATACTGCACGTGTACCCGCACCTCTATTCAGAGAGGAAGATTGTTCTTGCAAGTGAAGCTACATTCACTTGCGAGTCTGCAGGGGTCTACTCCATCTGCTGCTCCCATTGTAGCTTCCTCTACGTCAGAGAAACTGAGCACAGACTGGGAGATATCACCCCATTTAGCACCTGTGCTCATCTGCTGTAATAGCAGGGATCTCCCAGTGGGCTCATGAGCTGCCCAGCTGAGACCCCCTGCAATGTGGAGGAAATGACACCTCAATCTGTCCAGCAGATGGCATTAATATCGCTGTCTCCAGTTTCCGATGGGACCACCCATCTCTATCGTTCCCAAGTCCTTTTTATCTCCTCCAGCACCCTTGCCCTCGCCTCTCTTGACCTCCCGATCCCTGTGTCCTTTCTCCCAGCTCTGCGTTCACAGAGCAACCCCACTCCTCTGATCAATTCCCAACTTTCATCTCCTGCCTCCTTATCCATGCCCACATCTGGCCTCTACTCCCCTTCCCCCTTCTTCCCTCCTCCCTCCATTCTTTTTCTTCAGGCACCTACTTGCTCTTTGCTGAAACTTTGATGAAGGGCTCAGGCCCAAAATTTTGGTTATACAGTACATCTTTGACTCCTATACACACTACATGAGCTACTGTGTTTCTACAGCAAGTGTATTTATTGCAGACTTTGTTTCACTCCTAAACAAAGCATTCACCTCTTGTACTATTGACAATTCTATCAATTGCCTCTCAGCTTTCATTACATAGACTTGTATAGTGAATGAGGAGACTCTGGAGAGCAGTATAGAACTTGGGGTGGGGGGAGGGCTCATGTACATACTTCCATGAAGATCGTCAGGGGAAAGATGGTAGTTTGGCACCCTTGCCTTCATGCCTCCCTGTCGATGCAATCACGAAGAAAGCTCGACAGAGGATGTGATTTGTGAGGAGTCGGAGGAGATTCATGTATATCACCGAAGACACTCAGAAATTTCCAAAGGTGCACTGTGGAGAGCATTCTGTCTGGTTGCATCACTGTCTGATACGGAGGTGCTAATGCTCAGGTCAATAAAACTCTGGAGAGTCGTTAACTTGGTCTCTAACATTATGCGCACCAGTCTTCACTCTATCTAGGACATCATCAAGAGGTGGTGTCTATCCTCAAGGACCTCCACAACCAGGCCATGCCTTCTTCACTCTGCTACCATTAGGAAAAAAGGACAGGAGCCTGAAAATGAGCACTCAAATGACAAGGACAATTTCTTCCCCTCTGCCATCAGATTCCTAAATGAACAATGAATCACACACACACTGCCTTACTTGGTCTTTCTCTTGCTCCATCTTTATTTGTTTTGTAAGGTGGTTTACATAAAAAGGCATGTCAGCCTCTACTTCCTCAGGAGTTTGCAGAGATTTGGTACAACACCAGAAACTCTGGCAAATTTCTACAGAGATGTGGTGGAAAGTGTACTGACCAGCTGCATCATGGCCCAGCATACCAATACCCCTGAGCGTAAAAGCCTCCAAAAGGTAGTGGACACAGCCCAGGACATCACAGGTAAGACCCTCCCCACTATTGAGTGCATCTACAGGGAATACTGCTAAGACCCTCCCCACTATTGAGTGCATCTACAGGGAATACTGCTGTGGGAGGGCAACAGCACCAATCAAAGCCCCACAACCACCCAGCACATGCTCTGTTCTCCCTGCTCCCATCAAGAGGTATAGGTCCCACACAACTCACACCACCAGGTTCAGGATCAGCTCCTCCCCCTCCACCAACAGATTCTTCAACAACAAACTCTATCAGGAACTCATTTAAGGACTCTTACTTGTGCAATTTATTGACTTTCTTTGTTCTCCCTGTACGGAGGTCAGTTTGTTTACATTCGTTATCAGTTTACAATTACCTTATTTGTTTATATGTTTACGCTGTGTACAGTTATTGTTTGCACCGCCAATTAATGGTAATTCTGCCGAGACAAGGAATTGCAGGGTCGTATGTGATTTCATGTAAGTATTTTGACAATACATCTGAAAATAAATGTTTGCACTGCTAGGCTGCCACAAACAAATTTCATGTTCAAGTTCTAATTCTGGTTAGTCACGGCATTTACAGGAGCTTGGACGTCATGTTCCAACCGTACAAGACGTTGGTGAGACTCCACTTAGATCGAGTCACCCAGCTATTGGAAAGGAATCATCAAGCTGGAAAGGGAGTAGAAAAGAATCAGAAGCACGTTGACGAGATAGTTGGGCTTGAATTATAATGGGAAGCGTGGAAGGACCTGCCCATCTTGCCAGCCTCATCTGTGGCCATGTCAGAAGCCGCAGCCTGGAACGCAAGTGGAAGCCACTCATTCACAATCCCCAGGGACTCCCAGATCAAGTGCATTTCTCCTATTGTTGAAAGCATCAAAGCCAATGATCAATTCCCAATCATACCGGGGAGGATTCGGATTGACTGCCGCCATCTTGGGTTTCGGATTGGCTGTAATACACTTGGAGCAGCCTTGAATCCCTTGCACAATCAGAGGAGCTTCCTCGTTCCACTTTCCTGGTTCCTCTGCACCTTTTGAGCAACTAATTTCCCAAAGGCTCATATCTCAGACTGCCTCATTGATCTGCGGTTGAAGTAAAAATAATTCAGCCAAGGTTTATGGTTTCCAGCAGCCTTGGTTTGGCCACACTAACACAGCCAAGCCTCTGTGATTAGTGTGATCAAGCCAAGGATCATGTAAACCATAAACCCTCAACTTGAAGTTGAACTGGTAATGAAGGCTTTCCCGGTGGAATTAATGCATCCTAAAACCTGCCCCTAAATGCTCCCAATTGAATTAGTATGTTTGGAAACTCCTTCTGCCACAAAACTTTCAATTTAGTCTCTGTGCAAAGATCACCTGGGCTTGGAACATCTGCTTCAGGTCCTCTGTGGACGTCTCACATGTATTGTTGAAAACACACACAACGTAGTAACGTAGGGTGGGAATCTGGCACAGATCAAGTGTGAAGGCCTTCCTCTATGCCAATTCTGAAGCATCCAGCCTTAGCTAGTCAGGGCAAAGTGACTGAGTGAGCTGGGACCTCTGGCACAACAGGTTACATGCTGGTAGTAGTTGGGCAGAGCTTTCTTGACACAGACCTGGTTAAAGTCGCTGACTAAGATTCGTAGTGTGTCGGGCTGGGCCGTCTCTCGTTTACTGACCACATAATCCAGCTCCACAATGCATCATCCATCAACCAAACTCTCCACCAACGTACCTTGCACTGCACCCAATGCCACAACCTGTGATCTTGGGAGAAAAATAATCATCTGCTGGAGGACTGCAGAGGATCGAGTGACATCTGCTGGGGGTATGGGGTGGGTACTCAAGTCTTGATGAGGGTTCCAACCCTTCTTTCCACCCCATCCTCCCTCGACAGACCCGCTGAATTCTCGTGTGTCTCCTGGATTCCAGGCTCAAGTACCCCTTCCCTCAGAGTCAGACCTTTGCCCAAACCCATGATTTTGTGATAATCCCACCCCTTGACGACATGGGATGTACTGTTCACCTTTAACGGATCCAACAGTGTCAGTTGATGAGTTGCATGTCAATGGTCTTTCCAACCCTCATGTCCTGGCCTCAAAAATCAGGAATCATTACCTTCACTTGACACTAATTCAGCAGGTACCTTTGGGGATGTTAATTTCTGGGCCAGCACCCCTTTAAAGCCTCTAAGGTACTCAAAATTGAGGCTGCTGGTTCTCCTTAATTAGCCATGTAGAGGACAATAACAGAAAGCCAGTTGAACAACCACAATCTCCAATTACTTTTCTGTTGTCTAGGAAACGATCAGTGGCGAGATTGGAACTGCACCCACTCCTTCAAGTCCATAATGAAAGAAAGCACTAGGTATTTCACAATCGCTGTGCGCCTGACACTTGGCTCCAGCCCAAAATAAAAAGGTCCAGTGTCTCACAGACCATCGTGTTTCATTCACTGCTCTTGTACCAGGCATTTTTTTTCCCCCTTTGCTACTTGATTGAATTTTATTTTTCCCTTCCGAGAAAGTGTGGCTTAAAGCAGTGGTTTTCAAACTGCCCCCTGAAGCTCATTCCACCTTAAGCAACCCCCATGCCATCGATGTTCTGTGATTAGTAAGTAATTGCTTAAGGTGGGATGTGGGCGAAAAGAAAATGTTTGAAAACCATTTTTTTTAATCGTCCCTCATTGACTCGTTATGTGCATGGTTTCAGAACTCCAAAGGAAATGGGCTAATGACAATTTTTTTTGAGCCAAATATTTCAGTAGCAATTGGGTCGAGAGCTGTGTTTCTCAACCTTCCCTTCCCACCCACGTCCCACCTTAAGCAATCCCTTACTAATCACAGAGCACCAATGGCCTAGGGATTGCTTAAGGTGGAATGAGAGTTTAAGGGGGCAGTTTGAAAACCACTGGCTTAAAGGAAGGTTACATTTAGATGGCGCCTTTTGCATCCTTTTCATTGCCCAGCGTGATGAGTGGAACCATGGCTCTGGTGGACAAAGTGTAACAGCCAATCTGCACAAAGCAAGCTACAGACTGAGTAATGTTCAAGGTTCCCTTTCCCGTTAAATATTAATACAAAAAAATGCAATCTACAGTAAAAGCCCTGGTATCCAGCATTCATGTAACTGGCAATCTTAAACAACCAGCAAAAAAAAAATCAATAAAAATTGGGCGATGTAATGTCATATTTAAGCTCAGAGAAAAGAATAAAGATATAAAGTTACACTTGGAAAAGGTATGGGGCCCATTTATAAAATACAAACATAACCGGCAGTTTTAACTGATGTGGGTGCGCAAGTGTGATCCCTCCGTCTTCTGGAGGTCGCGACTGAATCCACCTTTGTATTTCTCTTGTAACCTTGACTAGAGGGAAGGGATAGATTAGTATTAGTTTTAGAGGTTTTTTTTGAGATAAGTGGATTTATGGAATTTAAATGTGATTATCCCAGATAATATCCCTTTTTTCAGATTTTATTCAGCTATAATGTAATCTGTTATACGAGTATTTACCCAATTTACACATTTAATCATTTTAATAGACAAGGGATGGAATTTGAAATTTGTCATATTGTTCATTTACTATAATTTCATGTTATGTCCATATTATTTTGTTTTGCTTAATTAATATCTGATTATGTTAAACTCAAAATATTTTAAAAATAATTAAGATTTATAGGTACAAAGATAAGCAACTTTAAAATTGTAAGAGTAAATATTCTTTGATGTGACACAAACCTTTGGTGAAGATGGGATCAAATTCGAAATGTGCCAGAGGTGTTGGATAATCGGGTGTAAATTGGGCGGCATGAGCAAAACATTGTCATTAACCCATTTCCTTTGGGGTTATGAAACCATGCACATAACGAGTCAATCAGGTGCGATTAAAAATGGTTTACAAACTTTTTCACCCTCAAATCGCCATGAGAATAATTGTTACTGCTTTTTAAACTGGTGACCGTTAACTGGCCATTGGTTCCATTGGTGTATAGCATCCATTCTCAACAGCTGTCAAGAGCACTCCTCTGGGTACCCACAGCACATTTAAGTGCCAATTGCCTGGTTCAGATCTCAGAGAAAACATTGTGAGCCTGGCGTCTGAAGCAGAATCAACACCAACAAGAAGCAATGAAACTCAGAAATGTCAAGACCCCATTCACTCCAAAAGCTTTGGATTCAAACATTCCCTCACATTTCAGATTATCGGTGTGCCAGAGCAGCTCTCTGAACGTGGATACTTGGGTGTGAGAGAAGAATGGTCACTGATTGACCACAGAAAGCCCTGCTGACAGGAGTGACATTTCGGAACTTCACGGCAGAGATTTGCTGAGCTGCCAAGATTTCACTTCATGAGAAAACACGGCAGAGTGCCCTCCTCTGACTGGGTTGTCCTGTGGAGTCCCTTCTCACCGCAGATAATCCATGACCATGACATGGAGTAATTCCTTTCAAAGCTGGAGAATTGTGAGAAATTCCTATCCAATAGGGCAGAAGCTCAGTGGCGAAGCAATGGAGGTCAATAGATGAGAAGAAAGGCACTGTCACGCAGGAAAGGTTTGCTTCCTGAAGAAAAGAAATTGGGGATTAGGAAGTCAGTTTCAAGCTGAACACAAATGCTCCATCCAAATCGAGTCGAAGTTCTTTACTTCTTATATTACTTAGAAGAAAGATTTCTGGATTTTTTTGTATGTTACTTTTTGTGATTTTATTTAAAAAGATTTATTATGATAGCCTTAGCTGTAGCAAAAAAATGTATTCTGTCAACCTGGAAACTAGAAGATAGCCTGGGAATACAGCTATGGTACACAGAAATGAATTCCATTGAAAAAAATAACATATAATTTAAGAAATAACAGTATTCAAACAAATTTGGGAACCGTACATGGAACACAACAGAGAAGTCCTACCGCGGACCTCCACCCCCTAAAATGACGGAAGGAGAAGACGACGAAATGAATTGACCCAGTATGTAAAAGTAGATGACACAAATTTCTTGTTTATTTTCACTGTGTGATGACATTGTTTAATGTATCGTACATGTTGAATGTTGAGTGGGTGCGGAGGGCGGGGGGGGGGGGGAGAGAGAAAATGGCACTGTGTATATTCAAGAGGGAAATGTTTGTGTGTATTTTGGTCAGTATATGGTTCAGAGTGTGAAAAATAAAAAATTTCAAAAAAAAAGCTGAACACAAATTACAGCTTTACCACGTTACACAAGTTGGAGAACCATTCAACAACCTTTTGTTGAATTTGGCATGTTTGATCATTATATAACGATGTCGATGCGTTGCGTTAGTTCCGAAAAACATTTTGTCGCTGACTCATTTGTACTCGGCATCTGATACCTCTCGTGGCCATGTCCAACGATAGTCGGCCAGCACTGATGGATTCCAGTTGCTCTGATACGGCTTTTCCATGGTCGCAACGTCCTGGTGAAACCTTTCACCCTGTTCATCGCTGACCCAGCAAGTCCAAGTGCGAATGCAGGAAATTGATTTTTCAATGACACGTTGCACTTCGCTGTTTTGCATGCTTGAAGCAGGAAACAATGCTGGAGGCCTAGGTTACATATACACGATAGGAGAATGTAAAGGTGGTTTTCGTGATCAGTAACCCAAAATCCATAAAATGAGTCCAAAGCATTCAGGAAGCAAAACCTTCAGTGTCTAGTGCTATTGCGGGTGCTCACCAGTGTTAATGGCAACTCTTTGCTTGTCTTTATTGCAGGGAAATCATATAGGTTATTTGTGTTAGCACAAGACAATAAAAGCAACTTTGATCAAGCTTAGACATGCAGCACCGTAACAGGCCCTTTCGGCCAATTACTCCCCATTCACCTCCAACCCCCAGTACATTTTAGAGCAGTGGGACAAAACCGGGTGTAGAGCGCGTCAAAAGAACCAAAGGCTTGTTGATCCAAACCAAGGCTTTTATTAACTAAAAGACTGGAGCGTATCACATTGAGGTCGACCAGTCCAGAATGACCTGGTCTGGCTTGGAGCCATCCTTTAAGACCTGCCAGAAGGTGTGGCTACACTCTCAGCCAATCACAGTCATCCTACACGACACATTGGTGATAGAATCTGTTCTATCACACCAGGCACCCAGAGGAAAACCACGCAGATGTGACAAGAATGAACAAAATACTTACTGACAGCACAGCATTCTCAATCACTCCAACAGCAATGGGCCAACCACTAATGCTAACCTTGCCACCCCTGTACAGACAGAGATTAATAAACGTGAGGCAGCACCTCAGATGGATCGGAGGTCTGATCACCTGATGGATTTGGCTCAGTTTTCTACCTTCTGCGACCTTTCTCATTCCCGGCCACTTTTACCAAACAAGGACGCAATGAAACTAGCCATCGAGGAGCAAACCAAGTATACGTGAGTGAGCCTTCACTTGGCAAAGGTTTGGAATTGCTGGGATCGTTTAATGATGGGACTTAAATTGCCAATTCAGTTGCAAGTTAGCCAACAAAGCAGCTACTGGCAACAGCAGAACTGGCATACATATGTAGGACAAGTCAATTCCTACTTTGCAAGAGCGTGAGCAAACTTAAATGGAGAGTCGCCATCTCGGAGGATCTTTCCTGGACCCAACACACCAATAGCATTGTGAAGAAAGCACGTCAGTGCCTCGACTTCCTCAGGAGTTTGTGGATGTTTGGCATGAAACCCTTGCTAATTTCTACAGATGGGTGGCAGAAAGAGTGCTGACCAGCTGCATCGTGATCTGGTTTGGGGATACCAATACCCCTGAGTGGATAGCCCTACAAAAGGCAGTGGACGCAGCCCAGGACTCCACAGGCAAAAACCCTCCCCACCATCAAGAACATGTACAGGGAGCGCTGCCGTCAGAGAGCACCAGCAATCAAGGACCCACACCGGCCAGTTCTCACTGCTGCCATCAGGAAAGAGGTGTGGGTGCCACAAGACCGACACCACCAGGTTCAGGAACAGCTGCTCCCCCTCCACCACCAGATTCCTCGACCACAAACTCAATCAGGGACTGATTTAAGGACTCGGACGTGCACTTTATTTATATTTCCTCACTGTAGTTTGTTTATGTGTGTACGTTAAGTACAGGTTTGTTTTTTTGCATGACCAACAAGTGGTAAATCTGCCTTGCCTGCAGGGATATAAATCTGAGTTGTAAATGATGTCATGTATGACCTGTGACAATAAATCTGAAATCTGAAAGAGCCAAGCTTTTATTTTAAAATTAACACGTGTCGTTCGCCACACTATGAAGCCCAGTGGGGGTAAATACATCTGCCACAAATGATGCAAGCTTAAATTTACATCAAACACCAACAAGCAGCAATAAAACTCGGAACTGTCAAGACCCCATTCACTCCAAAAACTTTCCGCCTGCCCATTTGGATTCAAACACTCTCCTTCACATCTCAGATTGTTGATGTGAGCTGAAAGCTTAAGTGCTAATTTGAGTTCAAATTCACTTCTTCTCCCCCACCCTACAAATGTCAAGAAAAACAGATGATATTAGATTCCGGTTTACAAAACTAGGCAGCCTCACAAGCTGCCAAAATCCTTAAAATAACCAATCAAATGCAGTCCCAGAGGTGTTACCAAAGAATAAAACATTTTTTTAATAAGGAGCGTACCATTCTGGAACAGAATGCAATTAAAGTACCGAGGAAATCCACCAATTAAGAGTTGGGGATTGAAGCTCAGGAGAAAGTACACTAATTGGAATAGATCCCAGAGAGTCAACAGTGGGACACTGGTGTTTGTTGTCCACACTTTTCTTGCAACAATTAGTTGATCTGTTAAAAATCCAAGCAATTTGCAGAGTGAATAAAGATTGGGGACTGCACTGAAATCCTGCAAGCAAGAGAGGTCACCAGGTAAGATGGAGAACATCAATAGCTGCTGGCGTCCAAGAAAAAGTCACAGTCTTTCAACCTCAGAGATGCCCTCACAGGAGAAGGGGCAGTGAGAGTTCAAGCGGAGGTAAGAATTTGTATTGCAATCCTAGAGTGTTGCCAAGTGCTTTACAGGTTCATTTTTTTCCCACCGTATCACAGTCCTGAAGACATTTCCAAAGCAGAGTCCATCAAAGCTGCAGCTGATTTTGGGAGCATGTATGTCCTCGGGCAGGATGACCTGGTGAGGTACATCTCACCTGAATGCTCATTTTGCAGCGCAGTCGAATTCATGACTCTCCAGGAGACGTGCAATTGGTTTGAAGGGTAATGAAGTGCAGGTCCGGGCCTTTCCTCACCCTCCTCCCCACACATTAACCTGGACGAGGCCTCCCCAACCCCACCACCTTTCTAATTCAGTTTGTTTTTGCTCACACCTTGATGAGGGCCTCCAGCCCAAAATGTTCGCCGCCCTTTCACTTCCTGCAGATCTCCGGCATTTTAGGGCATAGCACTGGGCCACCGTAATCTGCAGACTTCCTTCGGGAAGGTTCTGGCTTGGCGAACAGGGATGGGTCATTGGTCTGCTGGCAGGGGAACACTAGGACAGAGGTGTCCCCCTCCCATTGGCATACATGGGTGGGTAGTTACTCTCAACGAGCATCTCCAGTCACTCTCCTGGCTGAAGCAACAGAGTGAATGGTCACTCGGATGCAAGCCCCGAATTGTGTGGCTGTTCTCCCAGCAAGACATTTAACTGGAAGGTTTGCTCATCTGCATTGCTCCCTCCCTGCTGGGAAACCTTCTCGAAATGTACTGCATCAAACAACATACTCAGCGCTACATAAATTGTTTGTGTATCACATTTTGCATTATCTGTGGAATCCATCCACTATGTGACAGCAAAATTGGACTCTGAAGGCACACAAGCAAGATAACTTCTAAGGGAATCTCAAGGAACAAGATATGGGGGGGGGGGGGGGTAATATTACAAGATTGCATATGCTAAAGTCAGGAGACACAAAATGCTGGGGGAGCTCGATGGATTGGGCAGTGGAAGGCTATGTTTTGGCCCCAAATCCTTCATTAGGAGAAAGGGAAGCAAATGAGAGTCCTTTCAGAGACGCATGGATTTGCCTTCAGCATTCCTGCAGCCTCACAGACCCCTGCTCGAACCACAGGCAGACCGACCTCCAGATCCAGATCTCCAACACCATCAGGATGGCACCCGGGCATGCCAAGATTAAAAATAATGTACAACTGGTGGCTGCCCTGCAGGGAACCGTGGACTTCAGCATTCCAATTAAACACAAGCAAACACGCAGCAAAGTTCCCTCTGCTGAACCCTGCTTGGAAAGATTGGGGAGAAACTGGTGTCACCTCCCCTGGAAACCGCACATCTTGCAAATTAGTCACCATTTCCAAGTCCCCTGAACTCTTTTGGCACCAGATAAAAAGGAAAGCGGGGGAAATATCTATTCTAAGAGCACACATCTTCTTCGAGAATCAGAAACTTTTAATAACATCACAGACAAGCCTGAACTGATTAATGCAACTGTTCATTTTCCACAAAAATGTGTTTTTAAAAAGAGCATCGACATTCTAAATGTACTAATGTTTGATATTCACTTCACTTAAATAATCTGCTCAATACGACATCATACAGGTGCAATATTAAACTTTAATGCAATTACTTACATGGAAGCATCTTACAATGTGATAAAGGTGGAATATTTAACTCGCTTCACAGTGAACTGTGCAGTGTATATATTTTCTAGAAAAAAGACTACATTGCAAAAGAATTATTTGTGCTTAGATTAATTACCATTCCCAAAAAATTGTTCAAATCTGATGCGTACTTCCATAATGAATAGCATTGACTGCAGGGAGAGAATACGCCACAAGATTATTCAAATGCTTGGCCGAAGGTGGTATTAAAAAATGATTTTTTTTCACAAAATTAGTACCTGCAGCTCAGTTGCTCATTTAAACGGAGTCTGCTCACCCCCTTCCCAAATACCAACTCTTCTCGCTATTTAATTTTTCTTTATTGCAATGGCTTAATGAATTTTTCATTAGGAATTTATCTTCATGTTTGTTTAATAGGTTCCCAGTCAGGAACTGCTGGGAGGAATCCATGCACAACAGTTCGCATTTAACAGGTGATGGAAGAATTTCTGCATGTAAAGAAATTCTTTCCCCCTCTTAACTTTTCATTCTTCATCTCCTGCGGAGGAGAAGGGTCCTGAAAACAGAGGGTGTCTAAATATTCACGACTTTCCCTGGCACATCAGCCCTGAAAGAAGGAATGTGAATGAAACCAAACTCCCCTCTTGTCAAGGGACTGGATTCTCCAGTACAATTCTACAAATGGGAGGGTTCAAGTGAGGAACAGGCCATCTCGAGATGCAATCGCTTTCAGTTTAGGAGACTGAGAGGTGGTCTCAATGCCATGGTTAAAGGAAATTTGATGAGTACTATTTCCTCTGCTAAATATACAGGGAATCAGTTTGACATTACTAGCTAACTAAGATTCACATCCTCAGGGCAATTAGTATAAGTATTAGGTGATGCATTTTGGAAGGACAAATCAATGAGTACAGGGTTAATGGTCAATTACTTAAGAGTGTGGATGAACAGAGGGACCTTGGGGTTCAAATCCATACATCCCTGAAGGTTGCCACACAGGTTGACAGGATAGTTAAGGCGTCCTATGGGATGCAGGGCTTCATTATTAGGGGATTGAATTCAGGAGTAGAGAGCTCATGTTGCAACTCTACAAATCTTTGGTAAGACCACATTTGGAGTAGTTTTCAATTCTGGTCACCTCATTATAGGAAGGATGTGGAAGCTATGGAGAGGGTGCAGATTTATCAGGACGTTGCCTGGATTGGAAAATAAGTCCCATGAGGCAAGGTTAGCGGAGCTGGGACTTTTCTCTTTTGAGCGTAGAAGGATGAGAGGAGACATAGAGGTCAACAAGATTATGAGTGGCATAGATAGGGTGGACAGCCAGCACCTGATTCCCACAGCAGAATCAGCAAACACCAGAGGATGTGTGCACAAAGTTAAGGGAGGAAAGTTTAGGGGAGATGTCAAGAGTAAGTTTTTTTTTAAATAAGAGTTATGGGTGCCTGGAATGCCTTGCTGGGGGTGGTAGTGGAGGCTGAAACATTGGGACCATTTAAGAGACTCTTCAACACATGGATTAAAGAAAAATAGGGATTTTGGGAAGGGAGGATTTAGTACTTTTTTGGGAAGCAAGCAATCAATACGTTTCCCCCTCTCACAAGATGGTAGATACATGGAACACTCCATGAATGACTGTGACTGTAAGGAAAGCCTAAATCTTGGGAAAAATCTCATTAACAGGTTTTCACGATACACATTAGAAACAGACAGGAGGTTGAGCAGTCTCTGTACAAAGGGAGTTCAACACGCAAGTGGTAGTAATAAAAACTTGCAGGAAATCTGGAGGAACTCAGCCGGTCTTGCAGTGTCCACAGGAGGTAAAGATAAATGACCCTTGAAGAACTCAGGCCCGAAACACTGGGAACAGCCGAGTTGCTGTAAAAAGAGAACCAAAGGTGTATTTCAGATCCAAGTTCTTCCATCAGGAGAGCTGCATGTTCTGATAAAGGATCTTGAAAGTCACATCAACTCTGCTACCGTCTTCACAGATGTCAAGCGTTTACAGTGTCCTTTTAATTTTCTATCAACTTTTTTTTGTGGCACGTGGAATGGAATCATAGTGGAGATCCTCCCCCACCAAGTTCAACTCAATGGCCTCCTTCTGCTCCTAATGCTTCGGGTGTTTCGAGAGGAATAAAGGGGTGTACTGTGGAGAGCATTCTGGCTGGTTGTGTCAGGCGGCAATGCTCAGGACAGGACAAAACTTCCAACAGTTGTTAACTCGGCCAGCGACTGCCTTCTGTCATTTTTTTTGGTAAATTTGAGACATACGGCACAGCAACGTGCCCTTCCAGTCCACGAGTCCGTGCCGCCCAATTAACCCACAAGCTGCTGGGTTTTGGGATGGGTGGGAGGAGACCAGAGCGCCTGGTGCAAATCCATGCAGACACACTCAAACGAGGGTCACTGGTGCTGTCAAAGTGTTGCCCCTGTAAATTGTTCTTTTTAAAAAGTCCTCAACATTTAATGCATATATTGAAGATTGAATTAGATTTTCCTGAACAGTTATATTCGGTTCTCCACACTGGAATCTAAGTAGAATGCCTTGAAGACTAATTCCATTGTTTAACCCATAATTCTCTCTGAAGTTATGCGTAAAGCAAAACAAAAAAATCATAAAATCCTTATTAAAGATGTACTTCAGGGTTCAAAATTTGGCACTTTTGGATAAATTGGAACCAGAGTTGGCAGATGTCAAACTGGAAGATTTAAAGTGTTAATCATCCTCTGGTGCCTTTCCAGTGTGCACTTCAAAGTTTTACCCCAGAGTGAAATTGACATAAAAAAAAATGAAATGAGATATTCTGCAGGAAGAGGGGAACAGAAAATAAACAGAAGATTAGTCACGAATGCCCATCGTGACAAGTAGGCCATGTTCCAGGTGAGACCCAATGGATTCTATCAGTATTCATCTTCATTATCTTCTACATGCACAACCCAATGAAACAGAGGCTCTCCAAGTCACAATGCAGGCACACAAAACACACATTACTCAGTAATTATCACAAAACTAATTAAACAAATATTTGGCATTATTTTCACAAGATACCGTTCGTCCGTCTCTCAGACTGTGGGTAGATGCTACTCCCTCAGCCTGGTAGTCCTCATTATGATGTTCCAGGATCATCTTGATGGGAGTTGGTTAAAAATGCTGTGCGCTGGATGGAAAAGGGTTTTCTACAATTCCTTGATCCCCAATTAAACAGCGCTCCCAGTGATTATGGTCTACAGAGGTAAGGGAGACCCCAGTGATCCTTTCCGCTTTAAAAAAAAATCATCCTCTGTGGAGACTTTCGGTCTGATGCTTTGCAGTTGCCCAACCACACAATGATGCAGCCAGACAGGCCACTCTCAATTGTGCTTCTGTATAAGGTTGTCAAAATGGGGGGCTGGTAGCCTTGCCCTCCTGAGGAAGTGTAGGTGCTACTGCACCTTCCTGGCTAATGAGATGTTCCAAGCCCAGGATAGTTCAGTACTGATGTATTCAATATGTAAACAGTTCTTAAAGTTAAAACACTAAAAAAAATTTAAGAATCCATAATTCCCACAATATTAAGGATTTGTACAACCCAATGACCAGGTTGGGAGGGGAAAAACACAATGCTGGATAAAGTCAGCAGGTCAAACAGGGTCTTCATCAAGGTCAATGGTTCAAGCCCGAAATGTTGGTACAAGGACTGCCTAAAGAAAGCTCTTGGTGCCTGCCCCATTGACCACCACCAGTGGGCTGATCTCGCCTCCAACCGTGCATCTTGGCGCCTCACCGTTCGGCGGGCAGCAACCTCCTTTGAAGAAGACCGTAGAGCCCACCTCACTGTCAAAAGACAAAGGAGGAAAAACCCAACATCCAACCCCAACCCACCAATTTTCCCTTGCAACCGCTGCCTGTCCCGCATCGGACTTGTCAGCCACAAACGAGCCTGCAGCTCCATAAATCTTCGTCCGCGAAGCCAAGCCAAAGAAAGGAAAGATAAAGGACCCTGTTTGACCTGCCGAGTTTCTCCAGCCACAGTGTCCACAGATTTTTTTTTTTGTTTTACTTCTATTTGGAGGGAATGTCGAAAGAGGAAATGGTCTGGCCCATCACCTGATGAGATTACATCTGATCCGACCTCAACTCCCTTACTGTATCGAAGAATACTAGAACATTGACCAAATCTGATGCGCCTTTCACAAAACCTCATTTCTCGCTATCTTGGGGAATTTGCCCGTAATGAGGGCTTCCTCTCTTGCTAAATATGGAGTATGGGACCTCTGGTGAATTGAGGTCACACATCCACCATCCCGGGAGCAATTTCATGATGCGTGTTAGGGAACTTTTCAGCCTTGAACCACAGTGGTTAATAGTTTATTTTTATTTTCCCTTCCAGCGACAGTGATCTCGGAGGATCTGTCCTTGGACCTCCATGTCAATGCAATCAGCGGCTGCGCTTTGTACGTCACCAAAGACTCTTACAAACCTCGATGGGTGTATTGTGGAGAGCATTCCGATTGGCTGCATCACTGTCTGGTATGGAGGCGCTAATGCACAGGACAGGAAGAGGCTATACAGAGCTGTGAACTTGGCCTGTGCCATTACGGGCATTACCCTTCACTCTATTAAAGGCACCTACAAGAGGCAGCATCTCAAGAAAGCAGCCTCTTTCCACAAAGACCCTCACCACCCAGGTCATGCCCTCTTCACACTGCTACATCAGGAAGGTCGTGAAGATGAGCTCAAGGATAGTTTCTTCCCCTCCTCCAAACTCAACCGGGGACTCATTTAAGGATGCTGACTTGGCACGTTGATTATTAATATTTTTTTTTCTGTATTTCAGATTGTCTGCATTTCTTTTTTCTTTACATTTCTCCCTTTTTATATGTGTATTTTTCCTTTAATAAGTATTGTGCACTACAAATAAGTAGAAATTCTGCCTGGTCCATAGGGAAAATAAATCTCAGGATTGTGTCTGGTCACGTATGTACTCTATCAATATTTTTTTAAAATTTAGATGTACAGCACACTTCGGCCCATGAATCCGAGCCACCCAATTTGCACCCCATTAACCTACCCCCCAGCACGTTTTGAACACATGAGAGGAATCCGGTGGGATTCAAACCCCGGTTCCAATCTCTGGCGTGGTAAAAAGCATTGTGCTAACCGCTACACCAACCATGCCACCCACCCCTTGAAGTTTGATCACACATTCCTGAAATTTACAAGGTCTCCTTGAATATCTGCCACTTTACCCTTTCCTCCATTTTCCCCGATCTACCTTCACCAACTCTCCCCTCATACCATATACACCGGCTTTTTTAAAAAAAAGTTCAAGAGTTTCACTTCAGACCCAACTTTCCCGCCTTTAAATTGGATTTGAAATTCTGCCGTGCTTTTCACTTTTTCCAAAGGGATTCTTTACATTGAGATCATTAATTAATCCGGTCTCATGGTACTATTTGTTCCTTAAGGTGTCGTTCCAAGAAATAGTCTCAAATACACACAGCTTATCCTCAAGGTTATCCTTGCCAATTTGATTTGGCTCACCTCTATCATAATTAAAATCGCCCATGATTATTACAGCAACTCTCCTTCAAGACACTTATTTGTTGATTTATAACGTCCTTCAATACAGCTGCTGTCATATGGCCTATTTACGACTCCCATCAGTGACTTTGTCCTCTTACTGTATCTTATCTGGTCAAGAGGTGACTAGTGGAGTGCAGCAAAGATCTGTTCTGGGACCCCTGCTCTGCGTGATTTTTATGAAGCTGGGTCACTAAGTTTGCAATGAAGGTTGGAGGAGTTGTGGATGGAGCTGAAGGTTTAGACAGGATACAGAGTTGGGCAGAAAAGTGGCAAATGGATTTCAAACCATCGTGAGGTGATGTGTTTTGGAAGGAATAACCAGAAGGCTGAGTATTCACACTGGTCAGTGTGGATAACAGAGGGTCTATGGGGTGCAAATCAATACATCATTCTAAGGATGTGGAAGTTATGGAGAGGGTGCAGAGGAGATTTACCAGGATGTTGCTTGGATTGGGAAACTAGTCTTATGAGGCAAGGTTAGTAAATCTGGGACTTTTCTCTTTGGAGCATCGAAGGATGAGAGGAGACTTGATAGGGGTCTACAAGATTATGAGAGGCATCGATAGGGTGGACGGCCAGCCCCTGTTTCCCAGAGCAGGAACAGCAAACATCAGAGGATGGGTGTTCAAAGTTAAGGGAGGAAAGATCAGGGGAGACATCATCCCCCTCCCACTCCCCCAGCCCCCCACCACAAAGCGAGAGTTGTGGAGGCCTGGAATGCTTTTTCTGGAGTTGGTGGTGGAGGCTGAAACATTGGGGGCATTTGAGACAGACACATGGACGAAAGAAAGAGGGATATTGAGTAAGGAGGGTTTAATACTTTCATTTTAAAAGGGAAGTATGGGTCAGCACAACATTGAGGGCCAAATGGCCTGTACTATCTTCTATTTTAAATATATTTAACATCACCAGCGCGATCTCATTAACAGTTTCCAATTTTCTTTCCAAGAGATACGGGAAATTCAACCTAACAACAAAACGATAACCATCAAGTTCCTTTTTTCTTGTTACAGTAAATCCTATTTTCCGTTCCCCCTCCCACAACTCCATCCAGATTGTTCCATTTGCCTGCATGCCTTGGGCCAATTTTTTTCCAACGCACAAATTTTCGTACGGGGGGACGGGGGAGAGGGAAACCAGAGCACCCGAAAGAAACCCACATGGTCATAGGAAGGGCAAACTCTGCAGAGAGAGCATCCAAGATTAGGATTGAACCTGAGAGCCTGAGGCAGCAATGTCTTTATCTGCACTACAACGTGCAAGAGCAGGAGAAGGCCACTTGTCCCGTCGAATCCACTCCGCCATTCTCCCACAACCTTTGATAACATGACTGTTCAGATTCCTATCAATCTCTGCCTTAAATACACCCCACAACCCGGCCACAGCCCTTCCTAAAAGGTCTTCCTCCCTGTGCACACTAACTGAAGAACTGCAACCTGACCTGTTGAGAGAAAAAAAAATAATTGCTGATGAGTGAACTTTCTAAAACGTTTAAGTTTGCTCAACTATTGGGAACTGATAGCTGATTTAAAAGATCACAGATCTCACCATTATTTAGATTAGAAAGTTGCTATAATTTTTTTGTTTGGAGGCCTGCCCACACTTTGTCCATACCTTGATAAAGGGCTCAAGCCTGAAATATTGGTTATGCGCCTTTAACTTCACGATACAAAATACGCTTTGACCTGCTGAGTTTCTCCAGCTTTGCTTTTTCTTTTTTGCAAGAAAGATCACTGCTTTAGATCCACGTTCGTATCGAATAGAATTGTACAGCATGAAATAGGCTCTTCGGGCCCTTGGCAAACAAGTTGCCATTCTGGGCAGGTCCCAGTTGCCTGCATTTCCTTCGCAGCCCTTCCTCCCTATGCTCCCTGGCTCTCCATGCCATCAATGACAGATAAAGCAGTCGTTGCTTTCTATAACCGCCAGCCTAAAATCTTCCCATGATAGTCTAACAGTTCCTCAATTGCATCTTTTTATAATGTAGGACTGTTACTAAAATTTTATGACCAGAAATACAATGACTCTTTATTCTGCAGAAGTAGTCTTCAGGGAGTACGCAGCACTCCACGTGTGAACACTGTGGTGATTGTGAAAACCGTGGTGGTCGGCCATTTCAGACCAATGCTCCCAAATACCCATTGCACGATCAGATTGCTTCCGTTCGCCGTAATGCTTGCTCTTCTCCAATTCCGTGTTGCTGAAAGTCGGAACGCCAATGGGCACGTTCGCGTGTTGCTCGGAGAAGCAGGTTTGAACACGTGCTTACAAATTATTACTTGACCATCCCATCTTCTCTTATTTTCTTAAGCTTTCCCCTCTGCTCAACGCTGTTAGAGCAGCAGCAACCAGTGTTCGAATCCGGCGCTAGCTGTGAGGAGGTTGTACGTTCTCCCCACGTTGCGTGGGCTTCCTCCGGGTGCTCTGGTTTCCTCCCACCATCCAAAAGTGTACCGGGTTTCTAGATTTATTTGGGTATTTGGATGACATGGGTTCAATGGCTGGAAGGGAGATTGGCTGTACGTTTAAAATTGTAAAAAATCTCTACTCCTCCATCGAATAGCAAGTTTCAGGCCCCAATCATTCCCAAGTGAAATCACTCAAATTCCCTGCTGGAGTTGAACTATCACAATCCTGATACCCTGAGATAATCATTTCCACAAAGGGCTCCAAGGAAAATTAGATTCACGACATGACAGAACAGAGCAGAAGTCATCCATTTTGATAGAACAGTTCACGACGTTATTACCCCAGCTCCTCAGTCACCATCAAATTCCCCATTTAGGCATTCATTGGGTCAGAATCGCACATCTACTTAAAATCGAGATCCATGGCCCTTTGTAGGGAGACATTAAGGGAAGGGCTGAGGGTTTGTTCTGGAAAAGCAGCTTCTCCCAGTTCTCAAATCATTACCATCGCTTTAAAACTAAGGTTAGCTGATTACTGGTGTTACATTTGCTTCTCCGATGTGATGACATGCAAGTTGAAGGCACAGGAATCAGCTTTTAAATTTAACTCTAACAGCATCTGATTTACACGCATGATTTACAACTCAGATTATCTGAAGTGATCGGGTCTGGGCCCACGTCAGATAAACTTTTTTTGGAGAACTGGTCATTTTTAAACAGCCCAGTAGCAACAGCAAATCACTTGTAACCGTGTTTGAACAACAATAAGGGAAACCCTTTTAAGCATTAATGTTTAATTCTCACCCAAAAAAAAAATGCTGGCTGCCACTGATCACCGCCAACAAGGCCCTGCTCCTGCCAGGACTCCGAGGCCCCCGCCGATCAGTTCAGCTGTGGAAAATTTCTTTTGGATAAATGAGGACTTTGGAGAATCCGAATTTGGATCATCGAGGTGCGAGTACTTAAATTATGAATTATTTTTTCTCTCCTTGACAAACAGCTTTGTTTTTGGTTGTGGATATAGCTTTTTTTTTAAAAAAATATTAATGTAACTTGTTTTATTGAGAATGCAATGGATGAAGTTTAATGTATTATTTTGACTTTAAAATGTATTCTGACATACTCTGTACTTTTCAATGTGAACTTCAATAAAAATATTGAAAACTAAAGAAATTCAACACAGTAACAGTCCCTTCTGGCCTTTCAAACGCACCAATCGGCGTACAACACCAGTACATTTTAAAAAGTGGGAAGAAAGCCACGCATGGGGAGAACGTACAAACTCCTGACAGACGATGTCAGATTCGAACCCAGGTCGCTGGTGATTTAATAGCATTGCATTCATCACGAGTCCAACTGTGGCGCCCTTGGTGGAAAGTATCTCACCAATCATGAATTAACTATCTCCCTTAGGGAATGATGAAGGTTCACAGGTTCAAACTTTCTCCTGCGGCTGCCAACCAACTCCATGGAACTTTTTGCTTCATCTCAGTCTGACACCCAGCTGTGTGTTATTACCTTTATTGAGGTGCTGCAGTTCACACGTCGACAGGAAATGTGCAAATCTGTCGAAATGTCCAAACTAGCTCACCCATCAATTTTTCAACACAGCGTGTCTGTTGACCTGAAAGATTCTGCGTCTCATTCTGACCAGTCTTCAATGTCAACAACTTTTCACTCAGAGTGTGCTTCACATGATTAAAAAAAAAGATTTACCTGTACGATTCCCATCCGGGAGATCAACCACTTTGCAGTTCAGTAGGTCATGCAGGCAGATTCCTGAGCCCAAGATAATTCAAAGCAATCTCCCTTAATTATGCTAAGAGTCGAGCTCAGGAGTGCGGCCTGCTCTCTAGGTTACAGCCAGGAGGCCAGTTACAGAAACATATTTGCTGATTTATACCTGCTTTTCACAGGTCATTATATTTCAAGTACAGGGAGTCCTGGCCATCAACGCATGCATGAATCTGCATGCTTTTGGAACTGTAAATATCATCTTTAAGAACACCAGAAGGGGGTTAATGAATTCTATAAACTGCAAATTAATATTTCTTGGTAATAAAATCACTTGCACCATTGGTCCATTAGTTAGCCTATAAAATATATTCTTTGACATGCATCCCATCTTGTACTACAAATTATCACATGATAATAACATTATGGTCTGAATTAACATTGTATTCTTTGTCTATTAATGACTCAGCTACAATCAGTCCAAGTGCCACCTCAATGCAGGGAGCTCACAGCTTAGATCTGCGGCCATAGCCCACATACAAATATTTCACAACAAAATGCCAAGGAAGCTGACACATTATCTTAGTCACCAATAGGTTGAACAGGGAGGACTTGATCTAAAAGCCAAGAGATTGGGATATACCATTGAACTTGGTCCCAAGGTGATGGGCTTTTCTTTTTCCACCTCGGTCAGATGAAGGACTTTTGGTCACGTCAAGTCTGATTGCACAAGTACAACCCCACGAAACAGCATTCTACAGCCCTCAGCGCAAGACACGCAGACACACAACCAAACAATCCCTGGACCCAACACACCAATGGCATCATGAAGAAAGCACGTCAGTGGCTCTACTTCCCCAGGAGTTTGCAGAGGTTTTGGGATGACACCCTGGCAAATTTCTACAGGTGTGATGTAAAGTGTATCGATTAGCTGTATCATGGTCTCGTATGGTCAAGTATTCAGAAACACAAATATCATTTTGGGAATAGGAGAGTCTCAGATGGTGAATGTGAGCAGATCCTTTGGTCGTTCGGCGTTCTCACTGCCCATGGGAAGAAGCTGTTCCTCATCCTGGTGGTGCTGGCTCTGATCCTCCTGAATCTCTCTCCTGAGGGGAGCAGCCGAAAGATGCCATGTGCGGGGGTGGAATGATTATGAGCACCCTCTTCAGTCAATTATCCTGATAGATCACATTGATGGTGGAGGGGCGGGGAGGAGGGGTGAAGAGACTCCAGTGAGCCTCTCTGCCGCTCTTATGGACCTGTAGGTCAATCCATTTCTCTGCAGCAGAAGTACCACACTGCGATACAAGCCATCCAAGATACGGTTGATAGAGCTCTCGTAGAAGATTGACATAACGACGGCTGGAGGCATTGTCCCTTTCATGAAATGCAGTCGCTGCTGTGCCTTCCTGACAAGTGAGGAGTTGTGTATTCATGATAGATCACTAGTTTAGTGAACTCCAAAGAACTTTGTGCTCTCCACTACAGCCCAAGGGTGTAGTTACCTGCCTTCATGACTATCGACCAGCAACACTTTCATCAACAGCGATGAAGTGTTCTGAAATGCAAGTGTTGACAGCTCCTGTCTAAGCTGTGACATGGATATGTTCCATTTTGCCTATTGGCTCTTGACTACAGTTTGGCATCTAACATCATCCCCTCAAAACTGATCAGAGACCTGGAACTCAGCACCCCACAATGTCATTGGATCCTGGATTTCCTCATCTCCAGACCACAATCAGTGAAGATTGGCAAGAACATCTCCTCCACAATCTCCATCCGTACTGGAGCACCATAGGGCTGTGTTCTTAGCCCCCTGCTCTACTCACTTTACACTTACAACTGTGTGGCTTGATACGACAATAACACTATCAACAAATTTGCCGACAATACCACGGTAGTGGGTTGTATAAAGGTGAAGAGTTACTCAAAGTCACCTAATCTAAGGAACTGATTGTTGCCTTCAGGAAAGAAAACACAGAGGAATACAATCCAGTGATCATTGAGGATCAGAGGTGGAGAGGGTCAATAAATTTAAGCTCATGGGAGTCACCATCTCGGAGGATCTTCCCTGGACCCAACACACCAACGGCATCATGAAGAAAGCACGTCAGCGGCTCTATTTCCCTAAGAGTTTGCCGAGGTTTTGGGATGACACCAAACCCTGGCAAATTTCTACAGGGGTGTGATGGAAAGTGTGTCGATTAGGTGTATCATGGTCTAGTATGGAGACACAGTGCAAAGCCCTCCAAAAAAAAATGTAGTGGACACAGCACACAGACAAAACCCTCCCCCTATCGAGAACATCTACAGGGAACACCACACTGCACATGCTCTGTTCTCTCTGCTGCCATCAGGAAAGAGGTATCGGTGCCACAAGACTCACACCACCAGGTTCAGGAACAGCTGCTCCCCCTCCACCATCAACTCAATCAGAAACTCATTTAAGGACTCATGCATTTTATTGATTTTTTTGGTTCTCTCTGTATTGCACGATTTGTTTACATTCATTATCTGTTAACAGTTCTTTAGTTGTTTACATGTATACACTATGTCGTCTTTTTGCACCATCAATAAGTGGTAATTCTGCCTCACCCACCAAAAAAAAAATCAGCGCTGTGTGATGTCATACATGTACTCTGGCAATAAAGTTGAAATCGGAATCAGAGATATCGATGTGTCATGGAAGGTTGTAATTCCAGGTCCTCCTGAAGTCAACAATCATCTCCCTCACATTGGTGAGTGGGGCTAAAGAGGAACAAAGTCAAATGGATCGGTGCATGGGTGGTACACTGCACGTGTCAGGGTAAATCTCTCACTTCCTTGTCAAAGGACATGGGTTCACACCGAAGATGATCTACGCTTATGTTCCTATCAGCTCTGAAGGACCAAACATCGTCCTGTCGAGCAAAAGGGACAAAGACCATGTCAACTCTAGGGGGTAATGTGATGCTGTCAGTCAGACGTACAAGTCCCACGGTACAAGAAAGGCAAGCACTGACAGAACACCACACCGTTGGCTGGCCTTGGGTGCTGAGGTTGTGCTCTTGTCTATGTGTTGATGCAATGAATGGATGAATAATGAATGGACAAACTTGGAGATGCTGTTATCTGGATTAGACATTGCACTGAGGATGTCATTCAAGTTCATCATCTGACCAAAGCAATGTTTCTCCACACACACACACACACACACACACACACACACACACACACACACACACACACACACACACACACACACACACACACACACACACACACACACACACACACACACACACACACACACACACACACACACACGTGGTACGATACCCTGTTATAGGCTACTGTTCAATCTCACAGCCTGTGTGAAGAAGCCTGTAAGTCCCGACTTTGATGCTCTTGTACCTTCTCCTTGATGTCAGTGAGTCATCAAAACTGTGCAAGATGGAAGGGGTCTCCAATAATTGCACTGGACAATGTAGATTTTGCTTCCTGAATATATTCCTGGGTGCTTTTTTTTTGTTATGGACTTTAGGCTGTTGAATTTTCTTGTAATCAGTTTTAAATGTTATAACCTGTTTTGGTGATTTCCTGTCATATCTTAAGTCTACTTCAAGCAGACAAAACCGTGAAGTGCAACATGTCATTGAAAATTCATTTTCTGCATTCGGACTTGGGAGTTTCCTGCTGATCTCGGTGCCGTCAGTAATGAACGTGGTGAAAGGATGCACCATGAAAAAGTGGCATCAGGGCAACTGGAATCCATCAACCCTGCCCAACCATTGTGGGACACTGATACGAGAGGCACCAGATGAGTAAAAATGAAAATCAACGGCAAAACAGTGTTAGGTCAGTTGAACTAACACCATGTGTCAGCATCATGAGGTGATTAAACCTGCTAAATTCAATACCAGTTAATTTAATGATTCTCCAACTTCCGAAGTGATACAGCAAATCAGAAATTATCCGTGTGTTCATCACCACCCATTCTTTTCGGCAATCAAATCTTTTGGAAAGAAAATTGTTATCCAGTATTATTTGAACCCATTTAAGCAAAACACCCAGTAAATATCATACACAAAGGAAAGATCCCACGGAAGGTTGGATTCACAGTCACAGGTAAGTATCCTATGGTTCTAATTTGGGAAGGAAATTTCTACGGTAATTCTGACCAGGGGTGTAACCAGATTCTAATGTTAGGGGGAGCAAGAACATTAAAAAAAGGCGCCATGACCCATACCAGTCGTTCAATGGTGGACCGCACTGATTTTTCAGTGGCGTTGGACCTTGGAGAGGTGGGATCGGACAAGTGAGGCAATGGCGGAGGACCAGGATTGGGGAGCTGGGGAAGGCACCACTTTTGAATAGCGGTCACTACACCACCGATTTTGACCAATATTAACCTTTTATATTTGGTCACCATTGCCTTGCATTTTGTTGGAGATTCACTGTTACTTTTCCTGTGTAACAGAGATGGTGGCGTTAGTCTACTAGGAGAGACTGAGTCGTCTGTGCCTGTACTCACTGGAATTTAGAAGAACGAGTGGGGGAATCTGATCGAAATGTATAAAATTATGAAAGGAATAGAGAAGATAGAGGTAGGTAAGACGCCACCATTGTTGGAGACCAGAAAACGAGGGGACAGAGCCTCAAGATCTAGGGTAGTAGGACAGAGATGCTTTTCCCAGAGGGTGGTGAATCTATGGAATTCACTGCCCATTGAAGTAGTGGAGGTGACCTCAGTGAATATATTTAAGGTGAGGTTGGATAGATGTTTAAAAAGTAGGGGAATGAAGCGATAAAGGGAAAGGCAGGCAGGTGGAGATGAGCCCATCAAGATTTAATTGAATGGAGGATCAGGCTTGACGGGCCGGATGGCTGACTCCTGCCCCTAATTATGTTCTAACAGCAGTATCGTAGTCTGCGGCAGTGCGCTCCTGCAGCTTTTTCTTTTCATTCGATGGAAAGCTTAAAGGATACCACCTCCCTGTCTGGACACTCAAGGCACGGCCGCATCATCTCGCCCTGCTGCATCTTCCTCCCTGAGCTAATATTACCACCAAATAGATAAATATCTTCAAAGCGCGGTTCTGAGAGCAATACAAAATGGCAGCTCTGATTAACTAACATCACACCCACTGTAACCTTGACCAACTGCAGAATTCATCTGTATTCCCTGTTATATAACCCTGTACATCAGTGGCTCTCAACCTTTTTCTTTCTGTGATTAGTAAGGGATGGCTTAAAGCGGTATGTGGGTGAAAAGAAACAGTTTGAAAACCACCGTTTTAATCGTTCCTCATTGACTCGTTATGTGCACGGTTTCAGAACTCCAAAGGAAATGAGCCAGTGACAATTTTTCTCAAGCAAAATATTTCAGTCACAATTGGGTCTAGAGCAATGATTCTCATCCTTCCCTTCCCACCCACACCCCACCTTAAGTAATCCCTTACTAATAACAGAGCACCGATGGCATAGGGATTGCTTTGAGTGGAAAAAGGTTGAGAACCATTGCTGGACATAAAAGAGATTCGAAGAGTCTGACAATCTACTCATTGAAAAGGTTACAATTCAGCATGGATGCTGAAGCCAAAAGATCCCCTTGAAGTGTCAGGGATGTTTTCCTTGGATATCCAGTTAATCAATAATTCACTAATTGATAGAATCATTAAGACAAGGGACGGAATGGTTAGCACAGTCGTTCTCAACCTCTTTCCCCCCCCCCCCCCACATACAACCTTTCTAACCACAGAGCACTTACAGACAGCCAGCAGCCATTTCCTAGGGGAGGATCAGCAAACCCCAGAGGACAAATGTACAATGTTGATAGAGGTAAGTTTAGGGGAGTCATTAGGGGAAACTTTTTAAAAACTATATACAGGGAGTTGTGGATGCCTGGAATGTCTTACTGGGGATGGTAATGGAGGATAAAACATTTAAGAGACTTAGGGGTAGGGAGGGTTTAGTACTTTTAAGGAAGGGATACATCAGTTGGCACAACATCGAGGTCCAAAGGGCCTGTACTGTGCTGTATTGTTCCATTGTCTATAAAAAAGTGGTCAAGATCCACTGTGTTAGCACAAAGTTGTGACAGTGCTAAGACCTTCCATTTTCCTTTTCAGAACAGATTTCTCTGGACACCTTTCATGAGGGGGAAAAGGTGCAGGAGGCTAAAGATGAGCCCTCAGTGGCCCCAAGGACAGCTTCTTCCCTGCTGCCTGAAAGGAATTAGCATGCTCTCCTCATTTCCGAGTGGGTTTCCTCTTGGTGCTCCAGTTTCCTCTCCCACCCCACTTCGAAACGAGACCAGGGTTGTAGGTTGATTGGGTGGCATGGGCTTGTGGGCCAGAAGGGCCTGTAACCATACTGCATCTCTAAAATAAAGGCCAGAGGCTGATGCTTCGTACATTTCACATTGTGGATCCCTTAATTTACAATACCACACCCAAGTTATAATGGTTATTTAATTGGAGTCTTGGGAGTTGGTTTTACAGTAACTTTGACCCCTAGGACACAGCAATCCCCAATTGAAGTGGTAAAAATCAGTTACATATCACCTGAAGGCTTCTTTCATGTTATGAAACTGACAAAGATACCGTAGTCATAAAAATACAGTTCCTTCTGAGAATTTAGAATTACAGGCAACGCCGCACAAAAGCTGACAGGAAGCTTACATCATTTGTACGAGAGCCGAGCGTCTTGTATTCCCATTTCTGGCATTAGGCAAATCTCTACCCGTCCCTCAATCTACATTCCAAATTCAATTTCGAGTTTTGCACACAAAATGCCGTAACAGTTTTTTTTTTCCCTTATGCTGCAAAGGAAAATTTAAAAAGTTCCAGTGGGGGAAAAAATGCCAGCAGGTCGAACAGTGTATTTTGTACAGCAAAGTTCAAGCTTGAACTCTTAATCAAGGCATAGTGAAGGCAAGCACCAGTATTGAGAGCAAAGCAAGAGAGTCCTTTCGACTGCCACGGATCTTGTTCCCCACTCTACTCTACCCATGAACCCCATTTCCAGCTCGCTTCCCCCACCCCCTTCAGCTCAGCTTTCAAATCCCGGAGCTCAATCAGCACTTAGGATTTTAATTTTCAAATATTCAAAATAGCTCCTCTCTTGTGTCATAAGAAATAGGAGCAGGAGTTGGGCATGTGGCCCGTCAAGCCATGATCATGGCTAATCGGATGATAGGCTCATCTCTACCTATTTTACCCCATATGTGAGTGGAAAGATAAAGTTTGAATCGTTCACAATTGACTCATTATGTGCAGGGTTTCATAACTCCAAAGGAAATGGGCCAATGACAAGTTTTTCTCAAGCAAAATATTTTAACAACAATTAGATCTAGAGCAGTGATTCTCAACCTTCCCTTCCCACCTTAAGCCATCCCTTACTTATCACAGAACAATGATGGCATAAAGATTACTTAAAATGGTACGTAGTGGAATGAAAAAGGTTGAAAACCACTGCTCTATCTATAGGACTTTCATAATTTTGTGTGTTTTGACAAGATCCCGTCTTATTGTTCTAAATTCCAGCGAGCACAGTCCCAAACACCTCAATCTCACCTCATAGGTCATAGCACTGAGAACCCTTCGCCACCCCAGACTTCCATTTTCCTTTTCAGAACAGACAAATTTCTCTGGACACCTTTCATGACCACAGAGTCATGAAGCTAATGGGGTTAAGTTCATGAACTGGACTTATGATCCAGAGAGACAAGTTCCAATCCCACCAGAAATCAACTGTCACGAACAAGTCACGAAATTCGCAGTCCAAACGTTCATATTAGAACCATCTTATAACATTACTATTAAAAAAACTAATAGGGCACGAAAAATATTGTCTTTGGTTCATTGGTTATTCAGGAATCTGATGGCAGCCGGGAAGAAGTTGTTCTTGGGCCACTGAGGGCTCATCTTTAGCCTCCTGCACCTTTTCCCCCTGATGGAAGCAGAGTGAGGAGGGTGCGGCCTGGGTGGTGGAGTCTTTGAGGATAGAGGCTGCTTAGTTAAGAGAACACCGCATGTAGATGGCCTCAATGGCATCAAATCTTTGATGTTGCAGGCAGAGTTAACAACCCTCTGGAGTTTATTTTCCTGTCCTGCGATTTGGCCTCCGTACCAGAGAGTGATGCAACCAGCCAGAATGTTCTCCACAGTTCACCTGTAGAAGTTTGAGTGTCTTCAGTGATATACTGAATCTCCTCAAACACCTCTCAAAGTATAGCTGCTGGCGAGCCGCCTTCAATCTGGAGGCTCCAGGAAAGATCCTCAGAGATGTTGACACCCAGGAATTTGAAGTTCCTAACCCTCTCCACAACTGAGCCCTCGATGAGGACTGGGCAGTGTTCCCCTGATTTACTCCTGAAGTCCACAATCATCTACTTGGTTTGGCTAAGGTTGTTCTCAACGAGCTGTTCCATGTCGCTCCTGTACGCTTCCTCATTGCTGTGTGTGATTCTGCCAACAATTGTTGTGTCATCGGCAAAGATGTAGATAGTATTGGAATTGTGCCTGGCCACAGAGTCACGGGTATATAATGAGTAGAGCAGTGGGCTAAGAACGCATCCTTGGGGTGCACCTGCGTTGATAATCAGTGAGGAGACGACGTTGTTTCCAATTCATACTGACTGTGGTCTTCCAATGAGAAGGTCAAGGATCTAGTTACAGAGGCCTAGAATTCTTGACCAGCACCGAGGGAATAATTGTGAAGGCCAAGCTGTAGTTGATGAAGGTGATCCAGAGCTGAGTGGAGGGCCGGCGATGTGTAAAGCAATTTGGATAAGATCACCAGGGAATCTGGTGAGCTTATTCAAATAATAGCTATGATTTTTTTTAAATAAAGTGTGGTGGGCTTCAGTGAAACTAGACATTTACCCAGGGCAGCACGGTTAGCTGTTAACACAACACTGCTACAGCACCCGGGACTAGGGTTGGAACCCCGCGCTGTCTGCGAGGAGCATGTACATTCTCCTTGAGTTTCTTTCAGGTGCCCCAGTTTCCTCGCAATGTTCAAACTAGAAATGTACTGGTGGTTGGCAGTCAATTAGGTGCAATTAGGGCACCACAGGCTTGTGGACCGAAAGGGCCTGTTAACTGTGCTGTATGTCTAAATTTAAAAATGTAAAAGAAAATTTTAAAATTAAACCCTCAGGGAAATAAAAATATCTGTACAGAATTACCCAGAATATATCCTTATCCTGGCCTACAATCTTAATTGGGTCTTCAGTGTAGGGGAAATCAGGAATGGACAAAAGGAACAGGCGTTAAGTCGGGTTGGAAGTGAATGATAAACACCATTAATTATTAGCCAATGTAATGCAGGAATAGAATAACTGTGTTTGTCCTGAGAACTAATCAATTAAATGAGCCAACATGTCCACAGCAAGCTTATTATCAAATGTCCTTTGTTAACAATCACCCCCCACCCCTCATTCTTCATCTTCCGTTTATTATGAACTGCAGCTCCATCTGTAATTTCGTTGGCTGATGGCATTTAACAGGATCACCTCTTCTTCGCAATGTAACCCAAGACGGTAGACATCAGTTTCACATCAACAGCACCCGTCAGAGCTGTGTGGATTCTCATGTTTAGATTTCCGTGGATTTTTTTTTTTAAAAAAAACATTATCCACACCGCCCGGACAGCACAGCCAAAGGCAGAATACATTACCCAACTCATTTTACCCCCAAGATATTTGAGCGCTGGTGCAAATCTGGAACCATATACCAATATACCTCATTGAATGGCAGAGCAGCATCGATGGACCAGACAGTCTACTAATAAATTTAGATATACAGCACTCTAACTGCCCCTTCTGGCTCACGATGCCACGCCACCCAATTGGCCTACAAATCTCCGTGCCGCTTGAAGGATGGAAGGAAAATCCACGCAGGCAAGGTGAGAATGCACAAGCTCCTTTCAGCCAACGCCGGGTTCGATCCTGGGTCACTGGCACAGTAACCGCGTTATACTAACCACTACGCTAATCGAGCTGCCATTCCTCTGAACAGTCAAGCGATCTCCTTTCCAAGAGTCAACAATACCAGCTTGAATTTAAATACGTCACTGGACCTGCCAGTAGTTTGAACAGAAGTCTGCATGGCTGACGGAATTTCTGGAGGTGAATCTACGACTCTGAAGACTGTTGGTTCTTTCTCTCCTACTGTAAGGGGCGTCAGACAATTGGGGTGAGGCAATTTCTTGTAATATTATTTGTTCTGTACTATTTTTCATCAATAAAGAAATCCTGAACTGACTTCTTGAACCACACCTCTGGATATTGGTTAATTAAAGTAACCATTGTTCAACCCTGCTCTTCAACCTGATATGGGCATAATCAGGGTTTGAACTCACAACATCAGTGTCTATATGTTCTTCCCCCCCCCCCCCCCCCCCGCCACCACCAGAGCAAAAGACTGATGACATGAATTACAAAGTCCAAAATAAAACTGTAGGCAACCAAATTAAAGTGGAGTGTAAACAGGTTAGTCCACAAACCCCAGATTGTCACCTTTTGAGCAAACATTTGGCCCCGATTTCTCTTGGCTTACATAATCTTGATGTAGGAGCAGAACCACAGGTCTCACTACCAGCATATCAAAGATAGTTTATGGCTCACAGCAGCTGTTTCTATTGTTTGAGGTGCCTTAACCTTCACACTCTGATAACAGATTATTGTGCTCTAGAAGACAGCTCTTTGAACCAAGCCTTCCCTCAGACACCTTGTGTTTGCTCCCAGATTGATCACCGGAAGCGTAGTTGTTCTATTCCCACCAGGCACTGCCTAACAAATAGAAATATTTATCATTCACTTCCAGCGCTACTTAACACCCATCTGTTCCCTAATTGTTCTCCATGGGGGAAATGGCAGCATGCAGCGAGTTGGCCACGTGTTCATAGAGTTTGGCACTGATCCTGTTGGGCAACTGTATTCCTGCCTGTTGAAAAAGGGTGGATTTTATGTACAGAAAGCGAGGCCTGGTCCCTTTAGCAATGCCTGATGTGAATTCCCATGAGTGCCCCTGCTTAAAACTCAATATTTCTTGCCCAAACCGTTCTGCCTCGATCTCTTCTCTACCCAGGACAGCTCTTTTAACAAGGCTCTTTGACTGAGCTTGGGTCTCACCCTGCATGGCTTGCGATCATGAGGTTGAGCACCTTGGCTCTGTCCGCCACAATCGTGTGGATCTCCAAGTGGCCATCCATTTCGATTCCCTATCCCATTCCCTTGCTAATATGTCTGCCAATGGTCTCATGCACCGTCAGACAGAAGCATCCATAAATCTTCCTTCTGGGCACCATCCAACAGGATGGCATTAACAATGACCTCTGGCTTTTGTTAGACAATAGACAGTAGGTGCTGGAGTAGGCCAATTGGCCCTTTGAGCCAGCACCGCCATTTATCGGATCATGGCTGATCTTTCCCTTTCAATAACCAATCCCATCCTTATCCCCATAACCCTCAACTCCCCTGCCCACAAGAGCCTTATCCAACTCTCTCTTAAATCTATCCAATGAATCTTCCCCCACTACACTCTGTAGCAATGTATTCCCCAGACCCACAACTCTCTGGGTAAATAAATTCTCCTCATTTCTGTCTTAAATGGCCTTCCCTGTATTCTTAAACTATGCCCTCTTATCCTAGTCTCTCCCATTATTGGGAACATGTGCTCTGATTTTACCCCAATAATGCTAAATATCTCAATCATGTCTCCCCTCATCTTTCCAAACTCCATTGCATACAAGCCCAATCTTTCTAACCTATCCGCCTATTACAATCCTGCCATCCCGGGAACTAACCTTGTAAACCTGTGCTGCACTCCCTCTATAGCAAGTATGTCCTTTCTTAAATTAGAACTGGACACAGTATTCCAGGTGAGGTCTCACCAGGGCCCTGTACAATTGCAGGAGGGCTTCTCTACTCCTATACTCCAATCCCGTTCGCCTTCTTCACCGCTTGCTGAACCTGAACGCTAGTTTTCAATGACTGGTGAACAAGTACCCGCCCCCCACTTCTTCCCCCAGCTCCGTCACTCTTTTCCTTTCACAGAGCCAAAAATCAATTCTCACATATCCAATTAAGACATTTCGTGGGTCTGGACTCCTCCCCCCAGCCAGCACTGTTTATCTTGAGCTTCCCTTTCAGGGCTCAGATCTGAAATGTCGGTAATTTATCTTGGCCTCCTATGAAGGCTGTAAGACCGGCTGAGTTTCTCCAGAATTTCTGTGTGTCTTAACCACAACCAGAGCATCTGCAGACTTTCAGGTTTCACTCATGGCTTTTGGTCATCCTCAGCCAACAAAGAAAGAACTGGGAAGGTCAAGCAGTTTCTGCTGTCAGTGTATTGGGTTGGGGCCTTCTATCAGGATTAAAGTGGTCACATTTCATTTCGGGGGGGGGTGCATAAAAGAGCTAAGTACTGGAAGGATGCACGAGAGACAAGTAGAGGGAGAGATCACTGGGAAGAAGAGGCAGTATTTCATGACCTTTTGGACCACCTGCAACCATCAAACTAGTTGTGACAGGAGCTATGCACACCACTGAGATGAATGCCAAGGAAGTTGCCGACATATTCAAAGATTGCACATTTAGATTTTGTTTCACAGCTCAGCTCGGAGTTTACTCCGAGTCCTCCTCCATTTACAGTTGCAAGGGAATTTCTTGAATTAAGCATGCCGCCCCCTGATTAATTAAGATTGAGATTCCAATCAGTGAAGTTGGAATCAAGTAATAATATTCTGCATGCATAATTTTCCCGACACGGATAACAAACTATTCTGCAAGGAATAATCTGTGCAGATTTTAAAGTGCCAGAGGGGCACGACAGTAGTTTGTGCTACTACCTCACTGCTCCAACAACCTGTCCTGGAGCTAACACAACGAGGCAATAGCAAAAAGGGCACACCAACATCTTAACTTACCAAAAAGTCTAAGGAGATTTGGCATGGTCATCAAATACACTATCAAACCTCTGTAGATGTTCTGTAGCTGGTCTACTGACTGCCTGGTTTGGAAACTCAAGAGCCCCGGAATACAGAAGGATGCAGAGAGTGGCAAACCCATCTGGGGCATCGAGCTCCTGTCCACTGCTGATGTCTACATGAGGCAGCTAACATAATCTGGGATGCCCATCACCCTGGTCACAACCTCTTCACTACCTTCAGGCACAAGGTACAAAAGCCCGAGCTCTGTCACCTCCAGGCTCAAGAACAGTTTATTTCCCCTCTAGAACCATCATGCCCTTCAACCCTCCAAACTACCCTAACCATAAACAACTCCAAGATATCTCGCTGCCCTAGTAAAGCATCATCATTTTGGAAGTAAACGCAGCTATGAATATTTACTTAACAGCAACTCCTCGTCCTCCATCAGTCGTGATTGACCATGGATATTACACCTCTGGTTTGTTGAGCAGCATCGACCGTGGCCATGAAGGCCAGCCCTAGAACAGTTGCTCAAATATAGGGCATTGTTGAATTGTTGTACTTGCTCAGCTCTCCGGTCCTCAAACTAACTCCAATCACTCTCTCGCCTCGCTTGAGGCGATGATGAAGAATACCTTGCCATCATCTGCCACTTGTACTTCATCACACGAAAACAAAACTGCATCATCTCACACAACGTATCATAGATTGAGCTTTTACTGCATCACTGCAGTATTTAGAAACTGGAAAGAAATTCAGTGATTTTATTCATAGCCAAACAGAAACCTATTCTGGCCATTGAAATCTGTGTCATCCAGTTACACCCAAATTAACCTACAGCCCCATAAGTTTTGAATGGTGGGAGGTACCTGGAGACAGGAAGAACGTACAAACCGTACCGTCAGGGCCGGATTTGAACCCAGGTCGATGGTGCTGTAATAATTGTAGCTGACAGACAAAAAATAACCTTGCACTACTGGGGATAGACGAGAAATGTTCAATGGTGTCCTTTGAACCATTAGGGTTCACGCCAAGTGAAAATCTAAATACAACTTTGAAAAAGATCAAGGGAGGTTCTTGACCATTGCTTTCATAGTACCAGTCAACATTGCAGCACAGAAACAGGCCCTTCAGCCCATCTAGTCCGAGTCGAACAATTATTCTGCCTCGTCCCAATGACTTGCAGCTAGATGGCTGTTCTCCATACCCCACCCATCCACCTACCTATCCAACGTCAACTTAGATGTCAAAATGGAGACCACATTTCAGCCAAAATTTATCCTTGAATCAGCATTTGCAGGTGTGGGGGGCGGGTGAGGGAACTTTTTAAATAGTGAGGTTGATTGTCACGAATAACACCACTGAAAGCAAGGATTTTTGAAAAGAATGCCAGTTGTTGCAAAAGGGAATGGGACGAGTTATTGAAGAATAATATAGATTAGATTCAAATTTCAGATTTATAGTCAGAATACATACACAACTCAGCTGTAAATTCTTGTTGTGATAAATGTAAGAGGGGAGAGGCTTCTTTAATTCATATGTTCTGGACGTGTCCTAGCTTTGAAAAATACTGGAGGGAGACTCAAACTTCAATTCTTAACATAAATTTAGAGCCTAATCCTTTGGTTGCTCTTTTTGATACAACTGGAGATGATATTCTTTCAACTCCAATTAAATGTCATCTGTCTTTGGCCTCACTCTTGGCTAGACGTGCAGTATTGTATCAGGGGCTCCCAACCATTTTCTTTCCACTCGCATAACACTAAGTAACCCCTAAGCCATCGGTGCTGTGTCATTAGTAAGGGATGACTTAAGGTGGGATGTGAGGGGGAAGGGAAGGTTGAGAATCACTGCTCGAGACCAATTGTTACTGAAATATTTTGCTTGAGGCCCATTTCCTTTGGAGTTATGAAACCTTGCACATAACAAGTCAATGAGGGATGATTAAAACATTGGTTTTCAAACTTTTTCTTTCCACTCACCTGAAGCAATCCCTTAATAATCACAGAGAACCTATGGCAGAGGGAACACTTAAAGTGGGATGGGAGTAGAAAGAAAAAAGGTTGAGAACCATTAGTATAGATAGAAGGTTGCTGCCCCATCCACTCATGCTCAATGGGTCAGGGACATTCTGTCCTGTTTAAATTTATAAAATATTTGTTACTCAATTAATAATTCAAGTACAAGATTTCAAACCTTGGCGACCGTTCCTGAATTACTTTCATAATCTCTAGGCATAATGTAACGGTTGCTCTTGGCAGAGTTACTGAAATTAAGCACGTCCCCACAGCACGGGGGTGAACCAGTAACTGAACTTTACTTGAATCTCTCGCGCTGTTTTTAAGGGGACGATTATTTTCGGTCTGGGGTGCACTGATCTAAGGAAGTGGCATCAGCGCATGGCAGAGTCGCTGCCTGCCCAACACCACACAACCAGGAAGTGGCGACATCTCCCGGGCAATGCGCCAGCTTCTCCCGAGAAGGGAAGGGGGCCCGGCCCATCTCGTCTCAGCCAACTGGGGCGGTCACTCAGCCCACTACAATAATATTATTTGCAAATTTTAAATATTTGCTGTTTTATTTCATGAACGAAGTACTTTTGTTTTAGTCATACCTTGGGTTAGGGAATGGGCTTAGAAATCACACTGTACGTGATAAAAATCTTTCTGATGTCATTTTGTATTATGGTTCAGTCATGTGTTTTATAGATTGGCGACTGATCGAAGTTGTCATTCCATAAATACTTTGTGCACAGGTAGCCCCCCGGCTTATGACCGTAATTGGGACCGATGAGTTGATCGTAACTCGGGGACCTCAGGCTGCCGCCGGGAACAGGGGACTCTAGCAGTACTTTTAATACAAAATATGTACTTGTACAGTAGTTTAAAAAATATATATTTTAAAAATTGGTCATCTGTGCGGGTGGACATCGCTGACTAAGTTGAGGACTACTTGTATGCATGTTTACTTATGAAAATCAATAAGAATATTTAAAAGGAGTGAGCATAAATGGCCATGAGGTTCTTTTTCTGGGTGGGGGGGGGGTTGGGGAACTCTAGGGAGAAAGCCAGAACAACTGAACTGTTCTACGATAAGCCAACATGAACTCAATGAATCATGCCTTCTGTCTACCATCGTGGCATGGTTAACGTAGTGATTAGTGCCACACTAGTACAGCAACCGCGCCCTGGGTTTGAATCCGGTGCTGTAAGAGCGCTGTTAACCACTACACGTTTGTGCATTCACCGAGTTTGCATGGGTTTTCTCCCACCATCCAAAACGTAGAGCGTTGTTGGTTAATTTGGGCACCACAGCTTTAAATGACCAGAATCAACTTCCACTGTGTTGTGAACATTTGAAAAAAAATTAACTGCTTCATTCTATTCATTGAGAGAACATCAGGCAGGAAATGATGATGGAAAAAAAGACGAAGTGCAGAGAAAGGGCAACAAAATAAAAATGGAGTAAGTGATATCAGAATGAAAGAAAAATGCATAATATCCCTTGCCACCTTAATTGATGATCTGCTGTTATTCATTGGACTCTGCAGGAGTCCAATTTAAAATGATGGTTCTTCCAAGAAGACAGGAAGCACAGCGTTAATATCACTGGCCAAACACAGAGTTATGCGTCTTGTCAAGAAAATAGAGTTTAAAACAAAAAACATTGTGGTTTAGAGCAGATCAGAATATATCGTCACGAACAAGTCATGAGAAGGCAACGTCTTTGGTTCATTAATCATTCAGGAATCGGATGGTGGAGGGGAAGAAGCTGACCTTGTGCCTCTGAGTGCTCGTCTTTAGTCTCCTGTACCCCCCCCGCCCCTTCCCCCCCCCCCTCCGATGGTTGCAGAGTGAAGAGGGCCTGGTCTGGGTGGTGGGGGTCTTTGAGGATAGATGCTGCTTTTTTAAGACACCGCCTCGTGTCGATGTGCTGGATGGAGTGAAGTCTGGTGCCTGTTGTGTCACCGGCCAAGTTAACAACCCCTGGAGTTTATTCTTGTCCTGAGAGTTGGCGCCTTCATACCAGGCAGTGACGTAGCTGGTCAGAATCCTCTCCACGGTCCTCCTGTAGAAGTTTACGAGCATCTCCGGTGACATACCAAATCTCCTCCGACTCCTAACAAATTATAACCGCTGGCCAGCCTTCTTTGTGACTGCATCAATGTAATGGTTCCAGGACAGATCCTCGGAGATGTGGACACTCAGAAATTTGAAGCTCTTGACCCTCTCAACTACCGAGCCCTCAACGAGGACTGGGTCGTGTTCACCTGACTTCCTCCTGTAGTCCACAGTCTCCTGGGTTTTGCTGACGTTGAGTGCAAGGTGGTTATTACTGTGACACCACTCAACGAGCGGATTCATATCCCTCCTGTACACTTTCTCATTGTCGTTTGGGATTCTGCCAACAACTGTGGTGTCCTCTGGAAACTTGTAGATGGCATTGGAATTGTGCCTGGCCACACAGTCGTGGGTGTATAGCAATTGAGAATTGAGATTTAGTTCTCAATGAAAAATCTCAATCTTTGAAACAGCAACTTTGGGACTTGTGGGTAGGAATTAGATTCACAACCAGCTAGAGATTCAGTTTACTTCATTTGCATTAAACCCGAGTAGTATAAACATTGAATTCAGCATTGAACAAATCACTGGAGAACTCTTAGGCTGCAGTTGGGGGCTATTTGCCTCATTACATCCATGCTTGTTCCATTTTAGAAAAGTAGAAATTTTGCTTGGCCTGCAGGAAAAATTGCAGAGTTGTATACGATGTACTCAGACAATATGAACTTTGACCTCATTGTTCATGGCTAATACATCAGTGCCTGGCTTTCTGCTCCAAAAGGAAAATCTCCACTCTGATCCAAGTTTAAATTCAGTGATAACAAACTCAGAAAATGCCGTGCATCATTTTTAATTCAATATTGTATAGTTAAACAACATTCAGGTCAACTAGCGATTCGCACCAGACTGCGGACAGCTGGTGAGTGGCTCAAAGCTGGCTGAAGGAGTACTAGGTATCAGGACCAGGATGCAAGGGAGGGCCAAAAGGTTCAGATGGTTGTCAGTGGTTTTGCCTGAACTCAGGCTGCGGAAGTGTCGGGAGGATAATCTACAGACACTCTGACTCGGGTGGTGGGAGGGAGGGGGCGAAGAGACTCTTGCTTCTTTCTCTGTAACAGGTACTTCAGGAAATTTCTGCCCGTGGCAAATCGGTCTACCTTACAGCAGGCAAAAGCAATTTTGTGTAATATGACCCTGTTTTTGTTATAACACGGATAAATTAAACTTTGAATCAAATGCAAAAACATTTATTTCAACAGGAATGGGGTCTCCCTTTATTGACCACACTCACTGGGAGCATTACCTAAACAGGGCACAAACAATTAGACCCTTTGTATCTTTGACCGTTGCCACCGAGGTGGCACAGGAGCATCAAATTCAGGACTGCCAGGCTGACAAATAGCTTCCACAGGCTGGGAGATTGATGAACAGTATTTTGCAACCAAGTATATCGCCTCAAACCGTGCATCTTGGCGCCTCACAGTTTGGCGGGCAGCAACCTCCTTTGAAGAAGACCGCAGAGCCCACCTCACTGACAAAAGGCAAAGGAGGAAAAACCCAACGCCCAACCCCAACCCACCAATTTTCTCCTGCAGCCGCTGCAACCGTGTCTGCCTGTCCCGCATCGGACTTGTCAGCCACAAACGAGCCTGCAGCTGACGTGGACTTTTACCCCCTCCATAAATCTTCGTCCGCGAAGCCAAGCCAAAGAAAAAAAAAATCCCAAAATATTTATACATCTTCGTTTTAAATTACACCTTGATGAATATTTGATGATTATGTGCCATGTATTGAGTGAGTGTAGGTGTGTGTACTGTGGTCCGGAGAAATTATTTCATCTGGTGGTGTACGTACAGCCAGATATCAAACTGGTAACATAATATGCATCTAACAGTGTAGCCCAGTTTGTGACACAGCCTTTGGTAATGTATCACAAAAGCTGAGCTTTAGTATACAAAACGTTCATCAATTGCATTCAATTCAGGGGCGTAGCCAGATTCTAAAGTTAGGGGGAGCAAGCATAAAAATGGCACCATGACACATACCAAATCATTTTAAATTCATGATACATTTTTTAAAGCATCCTTTTACCATCCGTGGGCCAGATAGTGAATGGTGGATGGGCCACACTGGTTTTTCAGCACCTTTGGACTGGTGGCGGTGGGAATGGACGGATAAAGAATCGTTGAAAAAGCGCCACTATTGAGAAATGTGCTCCCCCTCTTGCTTTGCCACTGATTCGATTGTAGATTCTTTGAGTGTAATCCATTCAGGCTTCAGTAGGTGTGCAATTGCTTGTTCACTTTTTTTTTAATATAAAGTATTCATTTACAGGCATCACTAGGAAAGTAAACATTTAGTGTCAGTCTCTGATTGACTCCTAAATGGCTTGCTGGTTTACAAAGTTCACCACTCAGGCCACACAGACTGGTTAAGGAAAGCAGTTTACTTTCCCCAAAAGACATTACAAACCAATGGTCACCACAACCAACATGAGCGAGGTGAACTTCAATGCCCTAGCTGCGATGGTGGGATTTGAACAGTTATCCAAATGACCAGTCAGGGACCCTAGATTCCAGATTAGTAACTTGAAGACCATGCAGTGAAGTACAAAAGTCGGCAGATGTTGTTAATGTAGTCAAAACACAGAAATGCTGGAAGAACTCAACTTGAGGAAAGGCTCAGGCCCGAAACGGTGAGACTGGCTGAGTTCCTCCAGCATTTGTGTTCAAGACCATCCTATCCAATCTAGAGTCACGTCTTGAGCCACTGATACCATTGGATTTTGGAGCAGAGAAAGGAAAAAGGTCAATGGTTTCATAGCTACAAACTTGGGGATTAACAAGGCAGAGGCGATCATGGTCTGATTCTTAGACATTAGGCCCTTTTCTGGAGGTAAGGGAAACAATTAAAAGACAGTGAATATCTGTCTTTACAGTCACATTTTTCCCCCCACTATAAAAGGGCAGATTGACTGTTTGAACTCACTCCATCTACTTCGGGGAGGCTGGTAGACTCAGATGGAGTAAAGTTGCTCTATCACCTCTGTTAAAGGATTGCCGCTGAATACTGCTCCAAGGGGGAGGCCCGACGACATCATCAGCCCACGACCCAGGAGGCACGCATTGAAAAAACCCATATGGTTAATAGAGGCGATTACATTGTGCAGATCTGACCGAGTCTGCTTGCACTGCTCTTCGGTCGCCATTTTCGAGTATAGGCCGCTTTCCCTTCTCGGCGCGGCTGTTTGAGGTGACGGTGCTACTCCACCACTCGCCCCCGCCTCCTTCAGCCGTGGAAGACGGCACCCAACTCAGCTCTGCTTAAAAGCACCACAGGATCCACCTTATAGGTCGCTACCATAAAAAGGTAAATTTGCCACTTTTTTTTTTAAACTTGAGCCGGGTATAATGTGAGGTTTCAACATTTAAAAAAGGGCTACTATCAGTGTGTGAAAAGTAAAATTACTGGCAGGACCAGGTTAAAATAGTAGGAAACAAAAATCTGCACTGTGGTTGAAGTAAAAAGCACAGCGAGAGAGCATTATGGCTGGTTGCATCCCTGCCTGGTATGGAGGTCAAGAAAAAAAATCTCCAGAGTGCTGTTAATTTGGCCTGTGACATCACGGGCGCCAATTTTCACTCCATCAAAAACATCAATGGGAGGCAGTCTCTCAAGAAAGCACCCTTCTAACCTCAAGGATCCCCGCCACCCAGGCCATTCCCTCTTCACTCTGCTACATCAGGAGCCTGAAGACGAGCACTCAGCAGAAGGAGGACAGTTTCTTGCCCTTTGCCATCAGATTCCTGAATGAATCTCCTTTGATTACAACCCTCCTTTGTCGTCGTCTTGCACTATTTTCACTTACTTGCAAAGTGATTTGCACCGTGGTGCTCCCACAAAGCAAATAAATTTGTGACATGTTCATGACCATAAATTCAGAAGGAATAATGTTGAAGACAGCATCTTAAACACAGCTGCAGGGGAAATGCAAGTGAAATCCAAACAGCATTTGGTTTAACGACTCGACCAGAACTCAGAGACTGATTGTTGTATCAAGGTTGGGTCAAGTATTAAACATTAGGTTCTGCAAATCACACTTGGTCCAGGTTAGCCATGGGCAGGTTTTCATTTTAGCCAGTGTCTTTAGAGATTTGCTTTCACGTGGATAGATAAAAACGATCAGTCCTGAATTTGATGCTCCTGTATCTCGAGAGTAGGTGAAATCAAAGATACTGAGCATTGGACAGAAATGGTCTTCAATAAATATTTGAGTCTTATTTAACCATCATTCTCAGTAAATGTCAAAGTTCCCAGTGATCTTCTCAGCCACTTTAATGACTAAATTCGCACATGAGCATCCAAAATACAAGCAATGCAATTTCTTTTGAGTCTCCGTCTTGTTCTTTAGCAATCCAAGACCAATCATGGGACATTTCATTTGTGCATTTAAATTCACTCATTAATCACCCTTGAGGATTTTTTTTTAAAAAATGAAGATCAATTGCAGCCTTCAGAGGAAATTGCGTCAGAAGGTGAAAGATAATTGACCAGAACCATGATAAACCCAATTTGGAGTCAAGTTGCTTAATTTAATGCCATTTAGGTTGAGGAGAAGTAGAGTCTTTAGGGGGTTTGGAGAAAAGCACGATGTTGGAGAAACTCAGCTGGTCAAACAATGTCCCTTAAATAGCAAAGGGAGAGATACACGTGGTGGAACCACTGTTAATACCATTTGTATCCGCATGGCTGGCTGGCTGATTGAGCCTATGGCTCCTCCCCCTCGATTCCCCTAACAAAGGTAGCAACACCATAATCCCTGGCCCAGAACAATCTCAGGTCAGCAGCACGAGACACGCCTTCTGTTTAGGGTAATAAAAGCCTGTCAAACTTCTAGTCTTTGGGAGTTATTGATAGTGCATCAATGCATACCAACGTTTTTGGGCCCGAGCCCTTCATCAAGGTACGAGGAAAGCACCTGCCTACATTTTACTCATACTTTGAAGGGCTCAGGCCCAAAATGTTGGTTAAGTATCTTTATCTTTGCTACAAAAGTACACAGTTTGACCAGCTGAGTTCCTCCAGCATTCTTTTTACTTCAACTATGATGTCTGCTTTCCTCTTGGGGTGGGGGGGAGGGGAGGATTTGAACAATGAATCTGTGGTCAGTGAAGAGACAACCAATATAACAATGTTTACCCTGATAATTTATGGATGAACGACCTAACTCAAGTCATAATAGTTCCTCCATCCCTCCCTCGAATATCACCTCAACAGAGCCCAAGTGTTCTCATTTCATCTGTACTATCGTCTCGGATCAAGCACCTTTGTTATATCTCCTGGCTGACCTCTCTCCTTCCACGACCCGTTGAAAGCCCTCAGCTTTGACCAAGGACTTGGTCAGCCATTCGAACATCTTCCTCCCTACTTAAAATTTCACTCACAGAGCGAGGATGAAATTGTCAAGGCCAACATTTGCCGCTCATCCCCCAGGTTTTCTTCAGAAAATGGCCGGGTGCCACATCCTTGTGCTGCTGGGATTCAGTCCCAATGACTATGAAGGGACATGAATATATTCTGAAGCTGGGATAGGATTCAACTCAGAGGGAAAGTCGTCTCCTTTTTGTGCACAGTTGACACCAAACACAATGCAGGAGCTCTGCAAATGCAAAGAGTTGTAATTCTTCCCAAATGGCTTCACTATCGTCTCCTCAGCTGCCCACAACCTTCACCACCTCCACAAATAACCAGCCGAATCAATCTCGCATTTACTCATTACCAGTTTGAACCTGTGGCTTCATCATCTGTGATTTAATTTCAAGCCATTTTGGGGACTTAGCTTTTCCTGTAACATTTCCTATTTTATATGCATGAGGATTTTTTAAAATGCAGTAAGTTGCTGTGATTATAGAATCCATTGGATGGATGAAGCAAATTCAATGAAAAAGAATTAGATAAATGCTTGGAGAGGAAAAATGTTCAGGGTTCTGAGGAGGGAGCAGGGAGGAAGATTAATTGGAAAGTTCTTTCAAACTGTGAGCTAATGAACAAAGGGGCAAGTTGTCTTCTCTGTATGATAACACTTGACTTCTTTATTACCTCTCAGATACAATTGAGAAAGGACAGTTTAAAAAGGTAGTACTACAAATCTAATAATGCATAAATTTGGACTTTGGCTGCATTGTTCAGTAATGCCTAGGCTCGTCACTTAATTTTAGTCACGTCAAAAGGAGCCAACATCGATATGTTACTGCAGTAAAACTCTGAATGATCCAGTATCCATTTATTTGGTACCTGACTCACTCATTTCAACACCATTATTCCCTGAGCTCTGGTCAACAAGCTCCACACCCTGGGCCTCTGCAACTAGATCCATGACTTCCTCATTGGAAGACTCGAGTCGGGACGAATTGCAATCATGGACCCCCTCCTCACCAATGATCAATATAGCCACTGCTCTGCTCAACATACATACACACTTAATTTTGAAATTTAGACATACAGCACGGTAATAGTCCATTTCACCCCTTGAGTCTATGCTGTCCAATTTACACCCCATTAACCTACACGTTTTGGAGGGTGGGAGGAAACTGGACCTTCATGGTCGTAGGTTAAACATAATGTGTGCTGAATGCAAAGGGATCATTCACAGAACCACATGCAAACTTGAGAAGCAACGGTTAATATTCCATCTGGGCACTCTCCACCCAGATGGCATTAACCTTGACTTCTCCTGGTTTCTGCTAGCCCACTCCCCATTTGCTATCCTTCTGTCGCCTTTCCTCCAGGTCTCCACCCCCTTCCCACTCTGTTCAGAGAGAGATCCCCCCCTCCCCTCATCCACCTACTACCTCCTGCTTGTGAGACTGTGCTCCTCGCCTTGCCCTCGCGCCCCCCCCCTACCATTTTATTCAGGCGCCTGCCCACATTTTGCTCACGCCTTGTTGAAGGGCTCAAGCCAGAAGTGTTGGTTATGTATCTTTACCTTTGCTGTATAAAATTGACTGTTTGGCCTGCTCAGTTTCTCCAGCTTTTAAAAAAAAATCTTTAATCTCTGTATCTGCCAACTTTTACTTGGATCTTCAATAATGGTTTGAGCCTCATTTAAACATAATTCCGGGCAAATAGCGTCAATAGAGATCCTACTGATCTTCTCAGCCGTTTTGATGATCCTCTCTCGATTTCTAATCCGATGCTTTTCAGTGACCATTCTACATAGGACACTCCCAATTGTGCTTCTGCAAGAGGTTGCCAAGATGGGGCGGGGGGGGCTGGTGGCCTTACCCTTCTCAGCCTCCTTGGGAAGTGCAGGCACTGTCTCACCTTCCTGACTAATGCGGTGTTGTTATGGGTAATTGGTTAATCCAGGGACAGTGGACTCCTGTTTCCCTTATGTATGTGCATGGCTGGCCCGTCCTTTTGTTGCTCCTCCCCAAAGGTCAGCCACACGAGATGTGCCGTCAGTTTATGGTAATTAAAGCCTATCAGTCAGGTAACTTCTAGTCTTTGGAATTATTGATAGGGCATCAATTTTATTACCATACATACACAAACAGTAATACAGTGGTTCCACCACCGGGGGAGGTGTGGCCACAAAGGCAGGAGGTAATGGATAGAGGAAAGGGAGGGAATAGCAGCGAGCAAGCATTCTACAAAGGATGTTGCAGTGAACTGGGATTCCCTGGTAGGGTGTTGTGCTGATGGCTGGCCCTGCCTCCCAGCTCTGCCCCCAGCTGTTCACTTGTGACCCTGGTTTCCCACCCAAACCCAGAACCCTTCTGAAGACCACTGTGAGACCCTACCCTTATAAGCTAATAAAAGTGTTCATTCTCCCTCCAGTCGTGAGAGCTTTTATTCACACTACAAATGTATTGAGAGCAACTGCATCACCTGGTTTGGAAACTGTACCACCTCAGACTATGAAACCCTGCAGATAGTGGAGCCAGCGGAGAAGATCACTGGGGTCTCTCTTCCTACATCTACAACGCAATGCACACGGAAAGCATACAACATCGTAAAGGACTTCTCACATCCTTCTTGTAAACTTTTCTCCCTCCTGCTATGTGGAAGCAGGTACTGTAGCATTTGGGCCCACACCCCCAGATTGTGCAACATTTTCCCCCCAAGCCATCAGCTTCTAAATTCCTAGAACATGCATGTATTAGTATATCATGGATTTCTATCATATTATGACAATATTTAACTCCTATAAATCTGCTCCATGATCCTGGATAAATGTTATCTCGTCTTAACTGTGCATTAGTAGTTATGGTATGAATGGCAAAAAAAGGAGACTTGACTAGGTGAATAGAGGAGGGGAGGGGCAAGGAGAGCAGAAGGGGGAAAGGAGAAGAGAGCAGGTCAGAATTAAGCAGAGAAGTTGAAGTTAAAGCTATCTGGGTGGAGAGCGCCCAGACAGAATAATCAGGTGTTGTTCCTCCAATTTGCAGGAGGTCTTGGTAGGACGGTACACGAGGCCATAGACAGACATGGTTGGCTACTGGGAGGTCTCTATCACTGGTGCAGATGGAGCAAAGATGCTCAAGTCCTGTTTCCATTTAACTGTCCCTGTTTGCTATCAGGTTCAAGGCTCCTTTCATTGTCACAGTATTAAAAATATAATAGACTTTGACTTCTGTCTGCTGCAAGGCAAACAAAGCCACTTTTAGGATTTCCCTAACAATGGGAAAAAGTCCCTCCAAAACTCCAAGAAAGTAGTTCGATTTTCTCATTAGCACCATTGAAAACCGAAAATGTTGGAAGCGCTCGGCAACCTCTATGGAGGGAGAAACAGACTTGATATTTTATAGAGGACAGGGTTGGTGTCACTGGTTCATTAACTCATGGTGTCATCCTCCACCTCATGGACCTATTGGACTGAGCATAGAAGAAACAGAGGGGGTGTGTGGCGGCACTGAGCAGAGAGGGGGCTCTGAAGGTTCAAAAATTAAATTAGCCTAGAGTTTCAGCCTTGTAGGTATATTTATACATTTCAGCTGGGCTTACGAAAAGTGTTTTTGTTGTTATAACAGGGATATCTTTGATTAAAAAATATTTTTTTGCTGAAACTTCAAAAAAAGTTTAGACACAGTCGTTTTGGTGTCACCCGGGAAGGTCCGCACCACCCTGGTTACTCCAGTGATAGAGGAGACGCTTACTGGAGAGAAAATGTAGCTTGGTTAAAGTTGCAGAGAAGATGCACGTTCCTCCATCTGCAACTCCAATTCAACTGTTTTTTTTTCCCTCCCTCTGCAACTTTGGTGAAGTGTGTTAGAACTGGGCCTTTAACTCGGTTTCTTTTTCTCGCAGGCTGCCCGACCTGCTGAGCGTCCCCAACATTTTCCGGTTTTAATTCAGATTTACAACTGCAGGGTTTAAAAAAAAAATTGATGCCGATGATTCCCTTGAATTACAAACAGGCAAGAATCTCAGAAAGTTGAAGCCAAGATGGTGAACTGAATGGTTCAGAAAGGGTCAGTCATAATTCAGAATAAAATTGCAGTACAATTACAATATCGTGGGCTGGGCAGGTTGTGAAGCAGGCATCAATAATTGGTTCTTATAACCCACATGCATTCATGGGTCAGTTACATTGCTTCACACTGATGCATCCAGGGCAGCGGTGTTTCTTTCCCATGCAAGCATGGGGGAGGGGGGGGGTCAGTCATTAATGCACATCAAAACAAGATAAGTGACAAGCAGCAGAGGAAAGACGAGCAGAGGTATTTTTGTGTGACGAGTTGCCATGATCTTAAATACTCTGGCTGCCTGGGCAGTGGGAGCAGATTTAGTCGCAGCCCATAAAACAAATTGAATATTTGAAATTCAAACATCTGAAGGTTGCCTGGAAAGCAATGAAGAGTGGAACTAATTGGATAGTATCAACCAACGGTGGACACAGGAGAAAAACCCTGAATGGCCTGTGTCTGAACAGCTTCACTCGCAGCCGAATCAAAAGCAGAGGAGGGCATTTGTGCTGCGTCAGCCTCCGAATTTGAGACAAATGTAGATTGCAGTACATGGTTCTCAACCCTTTTCCCTCACAGACCACTTTAAGTCATCCCCATGCCATCGGTGCTCTGTGATTAGAGAGGGATTGCTCAAGGTGGGATGTGGGTGGGAATAAAAAGTTTGAAAACCACATAAATGTACCTGATTGACTTGTTAAGTGCACAAAGGAAATGGACCAATGACAATTTTTCTCAAGCAAAATATTTCAGTAACAATTGGGTCTAGAGTAGTGATTCTCAACCTTCCCACTCACATCCCACCTTGAGCAATCCCTTACTAATCACAGAGCACCAGCGGCTTAGGGGTAACTTAAATTGGTCTGTGAATGGAAAGAAAAAGGTTGAGAACTACTGAGTTAGAGTGAAGTGCATTGATTGGCAATAACTGATGCACAGTGTCCAGCAATCGCTCGTTTAGGTACCTTGCCCTTCAGCGTGGGCGATCAGATCTCTCCATCCATCATAGTCTCTGACCATCTGACTGTGATAGTCTCGCCAATCCCACAAAAAAAGGAAAGTAGAAAAAGGTCACCCACCTGCCCACGGCACCACTACACATTTAACATGATCTTGGCAGATTCTGCTGGCCTCTCTCTATTCTCCTCCGGGCCAGTTCTACATAACCCTCAGTTCCACAATCATCCAAGTAATTTTCCTATCCCCACCTTAACTAATTCTACCAATCTGGTTTCCACCACTCTTGGGGACAGAATTTCTGAGATGCATTATCCTCCAGAGAGGAAATTTCTCTGCACCAGGTTAGGTTCTTGTTGGCTTGAACAAGGTCACCCAACCCCTCCCCATTATTCTACACATCAAGGAAAACAGACCCAAATTGTAGATCCTTTTGTGATAGGACACTCAACGGTGTGGTTAATTGACCTCCATTTCAGGGTCACCTTGTACTCCTGGAAGTTTTGTTACATCATGCTGTTGGGTCCTTTATCCCATCCCCACACCAGGTATTAACCTATCTGAAAGGGATCAGAATCTAATTTATAGAGATACAGCATGGTAATAGGTTCTTCCTGCCCGCATTCATCCATGTGACCAATTATCCAAGTAACCGTGCAATTCTTTGGAAGGTAGGAGGAAACCATAGCTCCTTGAGGAAGCCCGCAGAGGATAAAGGGAGAGCATACAAACTCCTTCCAGAGCACGGCGGATTCAAACCCAGGTCGTTGACCATCACACTGCCAACCCTCCTAGGAAGCAGAAAAACTCACTGCGCAAACTGCACCATGATTTCCTGTAAATCACCAACCCGGCATTTTAAGGGGGGGGGCCCGCTTCAAGCATTGACAATGTGAGAGCAGGTTGTGCTTTCACACCACCAGAAGGAGATGAGTGAGTTCACCCCACCAAGTAAGTATTAGAGCCAGGTTGAATTTAACTCCCTCTGCCAGGTTGGGACGTTTCACACCGCACGATTACCGGGAATGGACCCTCTAAATTAGCCGGTTAACCCACATGGAATCAGCGGTGAGAAAGGGGCTTGTAATGGCCTTGCATCAACTACTACTCCCTTTATTACCCCATTAGGTTTAGGTACAAGTTAAAAGGGCATCAAACCAACATGACATCTGAACAATTTCAAGTGGGAATCCTTTTTAGAGCCTGATTATTTTTCTTCTTTTACTGGTTGAGACAATTTCCTAGAGAAGGTTCATTTCTTTGGATACCATAATAATGGAGGGCACCCAGGGCATTACTGACAGAATAAGACATTTCTCAAGGAGAGACAGAACTCATCAGGTCAGACAGCATCCATGTGTCAAAATGGTCAGTGATTTCAGGACTGAACCCTTTACCAAGGGCAACAAGGACACATTTCATTTAACATTTAATGCACTTTCCTTTCAGAAGGAAATCTTCCACCTGGTCCATTTCTGACTTCAGTAAACAATCCCATTAGAAAAAGCCTCTGTTCAAATGTGATTGGGAATGGGTAATAAATATTGGCCCTCCTCTTTCCAGCCAATTAAAAAATGAAATCCTTCTCAACTCCTTGAGGGACATTGACCCAATATATTCCTCTACATCGTGGACCAACTCCCATGCACCAGTTCAACACTTACTTCATCCATCAGGTTCTTTGCACGTTTCCAGCTTGCTTTCGGGAGAGGCCTTTTGACTCACATCAACACGTGACTGGAGAGCTCGTCGAAAGAACCAAAGACTTGTGGATCCAAACCAAGGCTTTTATTAGCAAAAGACAGGAGCTCTTCACAGGTGGCCGACCAGTCCGGAATGACACAACCCTTTAAGGCCCAGACAGTAGGCGTGGCTAAGCTCTCAGCCAATCGCTGTAAGCACAGTCTAGATATTATAACTATATACACTATATACATTGGTGATAGATCTGGACTATCACAATGACCATTCCTCCTCCTGTGGGGTCTGTTCCCTTAATCCTCCCTGCAATCCCCTTACTTTTCAGGACTCTCCGACAGGTAGAAACACCTCAACGCGTCATGACCCCTTAGCCTCTACTTCACCAAGATCACCCTGTCGTTTTGCATTTGGCTGCTTTGGGAAGTCCTGAAAGGTGCTATCAAAATGCAAAATCTTCCTCAGTTTACAGCCTCCTCCCAAGGGTAATCTCTTTCAAACTGACTGCTTGTTTGATATGCTGCCAGATACTGATTGTTAAATTATACACTCAAATGGATATGAAACATTGATTTTAAAAAGGAACATCTATTAATGTTCACAGCGTCATCACAAGCTGGACCTCAGTCCATGAATATATGCAGATGTTAGTTTTCATGGGTGTTTGGTGCAGAAAAGAAAATGAACTGAAATTCATTTCTATGTAAATTAAGCAAACTGTTCGCATTCCTTGCTGCCAAGATTAAACCTATTGGAATCAATTGAACTTTACAGCAAATCCTATTTCAATTAAAAAGCTGCAATTAGTCTTGCACTAGTCAAAAGATATGGATGAATATTCATTTATTAATGTTTTCCAGACTTTGAATTGGGATTAGAGATCCATTAAAACGTTAGAAGAGATTAAAATGAGAGAGTTGGCAGTGAAGGGGCGGTGGTAGGTGGGAAGTAGGGGAGGTGTCTACACGTGGAAAAAAAAATACATTAAAGATGAACTCACTTTAAGCTCTGACAATGGGCTGTTCTTTTACCATCAGGGTGGAAAATCCTGGGGTCCACTGAAACCAAGGCGAAACTGACAAGATGCAGTGAGGGAGCTTGTAACCCACCTTGGGGCAAGTATGGGCTGGGTTGGCTTTTTAAAAACACGCAACTTTTTAAAAAAAGGTTTGAAGAGCAAGTCCATGCCAATATGGGCTGGGGAGAAGAACAGAGCAACAAGGAAAGCGGCGTCTTTGGTGACCCAGATTGAAAGAATGCAGAGGGATGTTACCAGAGACTTGAGAAACTGAGTTAAGGGAAAGATTAAACCTGTCCACATCCCTGGAGTCACTGAATAATGAGGGGAGAATGGTATACAAAATTACAAAGGGTATAGATGGAGGCTTCAGGTTAGGTGAAGGCAAGAACTAGAGGTCATCGGTTAAGGGTGAAATCATTAGGGGGAACTTCTTCAAGTAGAGAGTTGCAAGAGTGTGGAGCACTTCGCCAGTTGTGAAGTGGTGAACGCAGGCTCACTTTTGATATTGGAAAATTTGGATAGGCATTGGAGATCTCTGGTCTGCGCACAGAACAATGGGACGAGATCAAATGATAGTTCAGCAAAATTCACCAAAGAGCCTGTTTCTGAGCTTTAACGTTCTGTGGTTCGATCCAGATTTCCAGGGCCATCTGTATACGGAGCAATATCTTTTGACTGCACAGACTTCACCCAGGTGCTCCGGTTTGCTGCTCCATGGGTTGGCAGGTTAATCGGCCCCTGCAAGTTGCCCCTTGTGCATGTGTGAGTGATCGAATCTTGGGGGGGGGGGGAAAAAAGAATCTTAACATCATTGTAGGGAGAATAAAGCAGGAATATAAAGCATTATCGACCTTTATGATGGCTGTTGCAGACTTGATAGGCTGAAGAAATCACAGATCATCGAACTCTATACCAATGCAGCCGACCAACGTACCTCATCTCTGCTTAGTTTATCTAGCAGTTAGTTCATCGGCACCAGACCTGGGTTTGGACCCAGCACCGTCTGTACGGTCTGCATGTCTGTGTCAGTTTTCTCCAAGGACTCCAGTTTACTTCCACCATTCGAAATGGTCCAGGGTGTATGTTAATGGGGTGTAAATTGGGCAGCATGGACTCGTGGGGCGAAATGGCCTGTTATCGTGGTCCACGTCTAAATTTTAAAAGTATCCAACTCCAAAAGAGATAAAGGTTCCCTTCTCTCAAGTTCAACTTTGGTGGCGGTGGGGAAGGGGTGGGGGAGAAACCCAGCCAGAAGATCTTTGTTAGAATTACTTGCTTTGAGAGAATGCTCTCACTGCATCCTGGGATCCATGCTTTATGCCAATCCATTGCCACTTGCAAGCTCTTGAGAGGATATGTCATCAAGTTCCAGCATTAGCCCCGGCATTGGATGAAGGAACCCTGACTCACTGGTTACCGCAGTGGTTCTCAACTTTTTTCTTTCCACTCACACGCCACTTTAAGTTATCGCTATACCACTGGTGCTCTGTGATTAGTAAGGGATTGCTTAAGGTGGAACAAAAAAGGTTGAGAACTACTAAATTTAAGGATACACAAGAGGTGCTGGTGTCTGGAGCAAACCTAAAACAACTGGAGGAACTCAGGAATGATCAGCCTCTGTGGATGCAATAGTCAACATTTTGGTGTCATGACCCTGCATGGCAACTTCGAAGAATGCAAGTTTAGATCCTAATAATGCTTGGCAATTAGACTAAAATGAATGGAAAACCTGGTCACTGTCCAATCACCCTGGAAACATAAGACTGAATGAGAACATTCCTGATGACAATATAATGTCCCACAACTTATGAAATTACCGGGAGCTTTAAAATAATTTGCCAAAAGAAACTTTAACCTTGAAAAGGAAAATATATTTAAAATAGAACTATTCTCATTCCATCATGGGTGGGAAAAGCAGAAAATAAACAATAGTTGATGTGAAACCAGAATTTCCACAGGGATTCAAAACAATTCAGATGTGCAAAACCTGCATTCAAATCCTTGTCAACTCAAGAAGCCAGTGCTTGGAACCAATCTCTGTCAGAAATTACAGGTTAAAATTCCTTACCAAAAAAATTTAACCCTTCACACCATGTCCCTGTCTTCAGACACTATCCACAAGCCCATATACTACACCACACTACACAAAATTGCTTTAGTCTGCCATAAAGGAAAGATTCACCATTAGCATTGCCTGGCGCACCTTACAGTCAAAGAGAAGCAAGGGGTGGGGGGGGGGGGGTCAGTCCTCCCCAAAGTCACAGAAAAAGGGATCCACAATCTATTTAAAAGGCCTAGGCAGAACGACATAATTATCCCTCAATCAATATCACAAAATCAGGTGGATCTAATCATTCCCTCAGTACTGGCATGTCACATCAGTTTAGATTTTTTGTTCACTCATTTCTAATCAAGCACAACAGAATAACTGGTCCAACCATTGCCTCCCAACACCAGAAACTCTGATTCAGTCCTAACATGTGTGAGTGTGTAAGAATTGCTATGTATATAGAGTACAACTCAGATTATCCAAAATGGTCCGGACAGGCCTAAGCTGGATAAACATTTTGCAAATTTTTTTTTTTTTTTAATATATATATATATATATAAAAACACAACCCAGTAGAAACAACAAATCACTTGCTTAACAGTGTTTAAACAAGGGAAGGCTTTTTTAAAATCATGTTTAATTCTCAGCAAAAAATAATCCTGGCCATTGCCGATCACTGACACCTCGCTGCTGCCGGGAGCCCGCTCTCCTTGATGACGCTGGGACGAGGGATTATTCTGACTGCTTGCGGCTGGGAGGCAGTGGTCTGCAGTTTGAGAGGGAAGAGTTAGAGAGAAAGGTCAACAGGGGAAGGTAAAGAAAAAATGCAATGAGAGAGGGGAGGGAGTTGACTGAAACGAGGGCAATCGTCGTTCTAATTTCATGTCGGGTGAATTTTTTTTTCCAACCTGTGAGGTCCGTTCAGCTCCAAAAAATTTTCAGATAAATGAGGATTTTGGAGAATCCAATTTCAGATAATGAGTTTTACTCCATGTCGTTTGTGTCTAGGGTGTAGTCTACATCTGTGTACACTGTGATCTGGAGATGCACTCTTTCATCGGGTTGTACATATACAATGAGATAATAAACTTGAACCTGTATGTGGAAGGACACCTCCTCTGACCTGCTGAACATTTATTCTAGAATCTCCAGCATCAAGATTTTGCTGTTCTATTACGTTGTGTTTGATCCCATAGAAGTGACCTCAGTAAATATATTTAAGACAAGGTTGGATAGATTTCTTCATAATTAAGAGATATGGGGGAAAAAAAGGCAGGTAGGTGGAGAAGAGCGGATCATCAGATCTCACTGAATGGCGGAGCAGGCTCAATGAGCTGGATGACCGACTCCTGCTCCTGTTCTTAGGATCCCGGTATCAAAGATGCAATGAAAATGGGTCAAAGTCACGACCTTATTTTCTCTCGACATTCGCAATTATTTATTCATTTTTAAATGGATCTTACAGCAGCTTTTACACCTGCAATGTTGGCAAAACAAATTTTTTGACACGACATGACAATAAATTCAGATTCTGAGGAAATGGACAAATGTGGATCACATGCAACAATAGAGATTTTGTTCAATTTGGCATCATGGCTAGTAGTGGGTCAAAGGGCAAAGGTTATTTTTCTGAGATTTATTTGCAAACTGGAAGAAATAATTTTTTTAAATGTTATGAAATTGGGGAAAATGACGTTGCTTGGGATGAGATAATTATTTGCCTGGGAAGATGTCCGTTGAATGATAAGAAACAGGTGGAAGTGATGGGAGGCAGGTCAGCTTTGCAGTCCAGTGTTTTCAGTCTGCCTTAACTCGCTGTGGTGATGAGGATATGTGAATACATGACTGTCAATGGGGAGCTGGCCCGTCCACCATTGGTGTTCACTCCCTGGTCTCGCCTTGATCTAATGTGATCTAATGTGGATTCTGATGTTTACCACTTGCAGATCAAATGTCGAAAACAATACTAATTACACCAGCGTCAATTTCATTCCCTGTACTGACGTGCACATCAGGATTGACAGGGGTGTGGAGACAAAAAAAGGGAGCTTGCAATGACATCCTGTCAGTGTTGGTCCAGTTCACAACCCTTTCCCCTTCAACTCTTTGTGGAGCTCATCAGAGACCCCTCAGTTCCTCACAGCACAAAGACAAAGGTTGGTCAACGCCAGTGATAGGCTCTATCAATAATTCCAAAGCCGTAGAGAGAGGAACTTTAGACTTGCAAGTGGCCCAATTCCAAGTGCTCGACTGAGGACAGGTTGAGGGAGGTCGACCTTCCTTCCAGGTCACAAGGCGAGACCAGGGAGTGAACACCAATGGTGGACGGGCCAGCTCCCCATTGACAGTCATGTATTCACATATCCTCATCACCACAGCGAGTTAAGGCAGACTGAAAACACTGGACTGCAAAGCTGACCTGCCTCCCATCACTTCCACCTGTTTCTTATCATTCAACGGACATCTTCCCAGGCAAATAATTATCTCATCCCAAGCAACGTCATTTTCCCCAATTTCATAACATTTAAAAAAATTATTTCTTCCAGTTTGCAAATAAATCTCAAAAATAACCTTTGCTAGTCTTGGTCTTTCGGGATAATCCTTTTCAATGCAACTTTCAGTTGAAGTAAACCTGGATGTTTTGTTGAACAAATTATTTTTCTTCCCGCTGAAGTCAAATTTGGGGGAAAAAAAACCTTACTTCCTTACAGATGCTGTTTTTCTCTGATAACACTGGACAATGAAGATTGGGTGGGGGGTTGGGGGGGGCAGGAGTTAAAATGGGACTGGTTGGCTGAATGTTGGGAGAATTGAGAGGCGTGCTGACCCTCGTGCGAGGCTAGCTGTATCTAAGGAAGATCAGATGTACTGAACCACATTTATAACCAACTTCATAATTACACTGGACAATCAACATTTTGATTCATGAACACTTTCGGGCTGTTGATCACGAAAATCAACTTCAAATTCATCATGTACCCTTTTCAATAAAATCACCCATGTTTGTGGTTTCCGGTCATATTTTGCCTACTTTAAGCGTACAAAACCACCAAGTACAATTCATTTTTTGATCATAGAACATAGGCATGGTGATTTATACAAAAACACAAGAAATAGGAGTTGGCCATCCTGCCCATCGAGCCTGGTCCGCCATTCAATGAGATCATGGCTAATATGATTTTATTGACTCAACTCCACCTATCTGCCTCCCCCCCCACCCCATATCCCTGAATTCTTTCTTTATAAATGTAAAAATCTGTTAAACTGAACCTTAAATATGCTTCCCTAGGCAGAGATTTCCTCAAATTCACTATTCTCTGGGAATATTTTTTTTTTGTTTTACCTTATCTCCATCCTGAATCTTGAGGCCATCTCCCTAGTTTTGGGCTCACCTACCAGCAAGAACAATGTTCCACACTCTATCTTGCCTATTCTTTTCATAATTTTATGTTTCTAGAAGATCTCCTTTCTCCTCGTTCATCTCCAGGATCAACCTCCTCTGGATCGCCTCCAAGGTCAGTATATCCTTCAAGTGTGGAGACCAGAACTGTACACAGTGCTCTAGATCCGGCCTCACCAGTACCTTGCACAGTCGCATGTGACCTCCCTGCTCTTGAATTCAATTCCTCGTGATGAAGGCCAACATTCATTTGCCTGCAACCCAACATTTTGCGATTCATGTACAAGTTCTCCCAAGTCCTGCACGCTGCAGTTTTTCTTTGCACTCTGCTGTACAACAGTAAACTTTGAGCCTTGTTCACGAAGACCAATTCTGACGGCACCAAGATTGGCAGGAGAAAAGTCCATGTGCAAATGCAGAAAATGAATTTTCAGTGATTATATTGTACTTCATGGTTTTGTGTGCTTGATACGTGTTGCCAATCAACTGGATGTAGTTTGCTAATTAGGTCACATCTAAAAAATGGTACACAATATGAAAATATTAAGGTCATTTTTAATAGTGAGCTGTCATGCATCCATTAAAGCCCACCGCCAGTGGGCTGATAACGCCTCAAACCGTGCATCTTGGCGCCTCACAGTTCGGCGGGCAGCAACCTCCTTTGAAGAAGACCGCAGAGCCCACCTCACTGACAAAAGGCAAAGGAGGAAAAACCCAACACCCAACCCCAACCAACCAATTTTCCCCTGCAACCGTGTCTGCCTGTCCCGCATTGGACTGGTCAGCCACAAGCGAGCCTGCAGCTGACGTGGACTTTTTACCCCCTCCATAAATCTTCGTCCGCGAAGCCAAGCCAAAGAAAGAAGAAAGTGTTCAGGAAGCAAAATCCTCAATGTGTCGAAGTCAAGCACCCATTTTGCTTTTAAACACCAATCCTCCCCACATTCTCTTCAACTCTCCACATCCTGGATTTTTACCCCTCAGCCGCCACCAATGGCAATCTCCAGTGGACCATTAATCTAGTAACCTGCGTCTTTTGAGGAGGTGGGTGGAAACCAAAAAGGAGCCCCCTCACCCCCGACCCCCCCACCCAACGTGGTCCTTGGGGAGAACATGAAAAACGCGGAATGAAAGGAACAAGATGTTGGAGGAGGAGAAAGATGGACACGTGGAAACTAGAATGCATGATCAGATTTACAGGAGTACTGCCAACTCTAGTAACAAAAAACTTTAATCCACTAGTGATAGAGATTCTATAAATTATTCATAGATGAAAAATGAATAAACCATTTACAAATCAAGTGAAATATGGGTAAAGCAGAGGGGGTGGGTGGGGAAATGGAGGCCAAGGTTAATTATAATGGCAGCGTTGCAAGAACTGTTTTTGAGGAAGCCAAATTAACATGCATTGCGCATTGCAAGTTAATGATAATTCCGTACATTGAAATGAGGGCCTGATGAAGATGCTGCCCCTCAACTCAAGGCAACAGAATTAATATGCACCATTCATTGTGGCTCAGATCACTTGCTTACATTATGCTCAAAATAAAATTGGATAGAATTGAGAAATGCACTTTATTAAAGCTTCAGTTGTAGATCCCGGAAATCCTTGTAATGCACAAAGAATCGGACGACTTCAATCAGTGAAAAGACAGTGTCCCTAATTACCATGTCCCTGATTTAAACTTTCCATTGCATCCTTAATAGCAACTTTCAAATATTAATTTCAGGTTTTGCTCATACCTTGAAAGGCTCAAGCCTGAAACGTTGGTTATGTATACTGTTTGACCTGCTGAGTTTCTCCAGCATGGTGTTTTTACTTCACATGTTAATTTCCATGTCTTAATTCAGGTTTCAGCTCAGAGATGATCATTTTTTGAAAGTTGATGAAATGGACACAATATAAATGGAGACTTTAATATGAAATAATGCCCCTGAAAATCTTCCACCCTAGATTCAGAGGTTTGAGGAGTTGGAACGGAACTTGCCCCTTTATTAATACCCAGCCACAAATGGGGTTTTACAATTCTTTATAAAGGTTCAAACTACAATCATCTACATTCAGGACCATTGAAGAGTCTTTTGAGAAGTTGTTCTGTGGAACGATCAGGCATTGTAAAGCTCCGTCTTACTGCTTGGAATGGCCAAGTATTGTCTCAATAACAATCTATGTATCTATTGAAATGGGCTTGTAGGTTAAGTGAAACATTCTACACAAGGACGGTATGGTTAGCATAGCCGTTTCAGCGTCAGTGATCAGGAACAGGGTTATAATCCCACGCTGTCTGTTAAGAGTTTATACGTTCGCCCCGTGTCTGCTTGGGTTTCATCCTGGTGCTCTGGGTTCCTCCCACACTTCAAATGCATGGGGGAGTGGGAGTCGGTCAATTAGATAGCTTGGGCTCATGAGCCATAAGGGGCTGCTACCTTGTGGCATGTCTAAATTTAAATCCTGTGATTGAAATGAGGGCCTGATGGAGACGCTACCCCCTCACAACTCAAGGCAACAGAATTAATATGCACCATTCATTGCGGCTCAGATCCCTTGCTTACATTAAACAGCTGTATGTTCAAGTTAACCCATTCGATTCTTCTGCAACCAATCTTTCTCACTAACACAGGGTATAATGTGAAAAATAAAACAAACATACAAGTTTGTGTTCAAGTTAATTTACCATCTGATTGTACAAGTGCAACCTGACAAAACCACATTCCCTGGTTGTCTGTGCAGCACACAGCGAACACAGACAAATGACATATACATAGTACTTGTATACAAATATTAAATATTATTGTTAAGTAAATAATTGAGCCTCAAAGAGCGTATTGGAGCAGTTCCTTTGGTGGGTCAGCGTTCTCACTGGCCGCGGGAAGAAGCTGCTCCTCAGCCTGGTGGTGCTGGCACTGATCCTCCTGGATCTCTTTCCCAATGGAAGAAGCGGGAAGATGCTGTGTGGGCTGGTAGGGATCCTCACGAATTTTGGGAGCCCTTAGACAGTGAGGCCAGTAAATGCCATCAATGGGGAGAGAGAGACCCCAGTGAGCCTCTCTGCCACTCTTGTGGCCCCTGTAGATTGACCTCTGACCGGATGCTCTACAGCAGTGGTTTTCAAACTGTCCCCCCAAACTCATTCCTTCTTAAGCAATCCCTTACTGATCACAGAGCACTTCTAACATAGGGAATTACTTAAGGTGGAATGTGAGCTTGGGGGCAGTTTGAAAGCCACTGATCGACAGCAACCATACCGTTTCATCTGTTGGCTAGACCTCTGTACAGGGGTGCGACAACTCGTGTGACAATGTTGGACAAGGAATGCTTGTATTCCCCAAAACGTGGGTCAGTAGATCTGGCTTTATTGATACATAGAAAATCTTAGGGGTCTTGACAGAGGCACCTGGAGAGGACATTTCCCATCACAAATCTACAAAGTTCACCCCACCTATCTGATAAAGTGAAACAAAGGCACTGGTAGCTCAAACTCTCCACAATGTATGGGTAGGAGACAAGTTTACCACCAGACTAACCACATCTTTATTTACCAGCCAAGCTCGACGGTCTGCCCATCCCTAATATGTCAGGCCAATAGACAAATTCCCAAGCTATTATTTCACGCCATTCACAAGCATTCTCCATAGACTTTCCCACTGTTGCTTTGTAAATCCTTTGCTATCCCAATTTTCCCCTTTCCCCTTCAAAGCAGCCTATATTCATGAGCAATTCAATGTCTACAATTCGTTTCTTGAGAATGCACACAGGTTCCGAAATAGGAGTTGTTAGAACAACTTGAGAGGAACAACAGAGAAAGGTGGGGAGACAGAACTGTTTAGAAAGAATTCAACAATTGAATGTCTAAGCTGAGATCCAGAACTGATGCAAGTATTTAATCAGTAGGCTCTATAGGGATACAGGAATTGATCCATCATATCTACCTAATCCCAGCAGAACATCTCCAGTCAGAATTCATTGGAACTAAGCAGTATTTGCTCCGATCATATATACTATACTTTGTCACTCTTTAACAGCAGTCTTTTCGTGTATCCAATGTGCTTTATGTATTTGGTACAAGTTTGTACAGCTGTCTTGTCAAACTCTCAAGGCTCTGTGACCTCTTACCAGCTACTCCTCCACTGCAGCTGGGCTTGCCTCTCTCAAGTTGGTTTCACTTCATGCATGCTCCCATAGTTGGCAAAGCCCACCAATGAAGCCACTCTCTCTCTCTCTGCGTAACATTTTACACCATTCTGAAATTCAGAGCAGCCAACGCACAGGCATGGGGTGGGGAGGAGAGCAGAGTCTAGGGTCTTGCTGCCACTGGACCCTGGTGAAGGGACAGGATCCTGTGTAACAGTCTCAAACACAGAGGGTGTGTTGCATGAATAAAAGCTCATGACTGGAGGGAGAACATAATTTGCTGAAAACTGAGGGTAGGGTCGTACAGTGGTCTTCAGAGGGGCTCCAGGTTTAGGCAGGTTTATATATGGGTAGATGGGGGCGGAGCCAGCCATCAGTACAACACACTACCAGTGAATATCATTCACTGCAAAGTGCACTGCTTAGATCAGTGGTTCTCAACTGTTTTCTTTCCACTCACATCCCACTTTAAGTAATCCCTAGGCCATCGGTGCTCTGTGATTAGTGAGGGATTGCTTAAGGTGGGATGCGAGTGGGAAGGTTGAGAATCACTGCTCTCGACCCAATTGTTACTGAAATATTTTACTTGAGAAAAACTGTCATTGGTCCATGTCCTTTGGAGTTCTGAAACTGTGCACATAACGAGTCAATGAGGGACGATTAAAACAGTGGTTTTTCAACCCTTTTTCTTCCCACCTTAAACAATCCCTTACTAATCACAGAGCACCGATGGCCTAGGGAATACTGTGAATGGAAAGAATAAGGTTGAGAACCACTGGTTTAAAATCTCTCTCCTTTTCGAGGGGATCATCATCTGAAGAGGCCTCCCAAAAATCAGTGAGAATCCCTTCTAGTGGCAATGAATTAATTTGCTGGGAGGAAAAAGTTATAATACTGATTGTATTGACTTTCCAGAAAACTTTAAATTTAAAAAAATGTATTAATTTAATTTTTATATATATAGACACAAGAGAAACCCAAGACACAAGAGAAACTTGTCCGTGAACTACTCTTTGCAGACGATGCCGCTTTAGTTGCCCATTCAGAGCCAGCTCTTCAGCGCTTGACGTCCTGCTTTGCGGAAACTGCCAAAATGTTTGGCCTGGAAGTCAGCCTGAAGAAAACTGAGGTCCTCCATCAGCCAGCTCCCCACCATGACTACCAGCCCCCCCACATCTCCATCGGGCACACAAAACTCAAAACGGTCAACCAGTTTACCTATCTCGGCTGCACCATTTCATCAGATGCAAGGATCGACAACGAGATAGACAACAGACTCGCCAAGGCAAATAGCGCCTTTGGAAGACTACACAAAAGAGTCTGGAAAAACAACCAACTGAAAAACCTCACAAAGATAAGCATATACAGAGCCGTTGTCATACCCACACTCCTGTTCGGCTCCGAATCATGGGTCCTCTACCGGCACCACCTACGGCTCCTAGAACGCTTCCACCAGCGTTGTCTCCGCTCCATCCTCAACATCCATTGGAGCGCTCACACCCCTAACGTCGAGGTACTCGAGATGGCAGAGGTCGACAGCATCGAGTCCACGCTGCTGAAGATCCAGCTGCGCTGGATGGGTCACGTCTCCAGAATGGAGGACCATCGCCTTCCCAAGATCGTATTATATGGCGAGCTCTCCACTGGCCACCGTGACAGAGGTGCACCAAAGAAAAGGTACAAGGACTGCCTAAAGAAATCTCTTGGTGCCTGCCACATTGACCACCGCCAGTGGGCTGATAACGCCTCAAACCGTGCATCTTGGCGCCTCACAGTTTGGCGGGCAGCAGCCTCCTTTGAAGAAGACCGCAGAGCCCACCTCACTGACAAAAGGCAAAGGAGGAAAAACCCAACACCCAACCCCAACCAACCAATTTTCCCTTGCAACCGCTGCAATCGTGTCTGCCTGTCCCGCATCGGACTGGTCAGCCACAAACGAGCCTGCAGCTGACGTGGACTTTTTACCCCCTCCATAAATCTTCGTCCGCGAAGCCAAGCCAAAGAAAGAAGAATAGATTTATCCACAGCCAGCTAAAAAATTTTTAGAATCAGGTACATATCCATTCTTAACAAGAAATCCACAAATATATTTTAATTGAAATCCCAAATGGATTTGGATTTTGGATGCCTTTCTACCAGAAACTTCCCACTATAAATGATAACTGGGTAAGGTATTGTGGAGATAATATTATTGGACTGCTAATCCACATGCCTGGGCAATTAATCCTGAGACACTGAATTGAAATCCCAACATGGCTCTTTCTGAATTCAGAAAGCAAATTTTTAAAAAATCAATCAGCATCGGTGAATGGTGACCACAAAAAAAAATCCGTTTTCGTTAATAAAACCTCATTTGGGTTACTGATGCGGAAAACAAAAGTCTGTTTTCTGGCTTACTACATGACTGTTGATTCACTCAAGGCAGCCAATTCGTTGCCACTCAGTGCTGGTACCTGGTGGGTCTATTCCAGAGAAGAATCAACTAGGTGTCCAAATTTAAAAGAACATTTAAACAAGATTTACTTGCAAGTCTGCTGCAACACTCAGTTGAAGAACAGGACTGGAAACCTGCACCCTTTCCATTGGACATTATAGCACAGAAACAGGGCCCTGCATCCCTTCCACTCAGTGCCAAACCAGATCTTGTGTGGACAGCCAGCACAGTTTCTCCCCAGGGAAGAAGGGAGGAAAGTTCCAAGGAGACAGGTAATTTTTGTTTTTTTTTTATTAAAAACTCTGCAAGAGGAACACCTAGAGGACTCTTGGACAGGCACATAGATCCTAGAGAAATAGAGGATTATGGGTGCGAGTTAGGGAAGGGTTATATTGTTAAGTTTATATAGGTCCACTTGAGTCACTAGGGGTTGCAGACCATACCAGGTGAAACCATCAGATTGGGGGGGGGGGGGGGAAGACACCAAAATGACTGCCTATAAATATTTCCCACATTCCAGCAGAATTATATTATTTTTTAATATCCCTGTAGTTAGTTATAACTAAAAGTGTTTCTTGTCAGCCCATCTTTCATATATCAATATCCCTACAAGGCTAAAACTCAATTTAGCGACTTTGATCTAATAGCCACTTGGAAGGCCAGGTGAGATATTCGTTTGTGATGTGTTTCAATTTTTCCCCAATACAAATCCAGATATATTTAAGGCATTTAACATGCAAACTGGTAACCATCTTTAACATTCGATGGAAGGACTATCAATAACATCGGCATTAAAACTCCATGAGTACAGAGTAACATTTAATGCTTGTGGTCAAAGTTATGAGTGTTTCACTCACCTTGTCTTTATAAAATATCATCTAAAGCTCCAGTTTCTCATTGGACATTACTGCACTTCAGCTCCAATTGGCCTTCATGCAAAAGTCATTTTCCTCTCATGTTTTGCACAGGTGATGATGTCATTGGCATGGCAGTGTCACGTTAATGACTTGACAAAAGTTGGATCAGAGGGTCGCTTCAGGCATAACTTCATTTAGAGATGTAGCACAGTAACAGGCCCATCCAGTGCACACAGCCCAAACACATCCATGTGACCCATTAACCCCACACTCTTTGGAACGATGGAGGAATCGAGAGCACCTGGAGGAAACCCATGCAGACTTGGGGAGAACATACAAACTCCTTACTGGATTCAAACCCGGGTCGCTGGCACCACAAGAGAGACAAACTAACTACTACACTAATCACAGCACTCTTAAACTTGCAGTAAAGCAGGATGGCCAAGTGACCTGTAAATTGCTAATTTAAGCACACAGACCATCTCGATCCAGTGCTGTCACCGTGAGTCCATAGGAGCTCTGTAGTGTGTGGGGGGCCGGGGAGGAGTTGAGAAGTTCTGGCTTAAAAAGCAGAAGCAACATTTTGCCTTTATTATAATTGTCTTGATAGGTTGGCTCTAGGAGAGGTCATCTGATATGTTGACTCCTGGGGCAGCGCTATTACATCACCACCAACCTAGGTTCTAAACCAGTAAGGAGTTTGTATGTTCTACCTGCGTCTGCGTGGGTTTCCTTCAGCTGCTCCGGTTTCCTCCCATCCTTAAACTGTGTTATGGGTCACTTGGGTGTAATTGGGCAGGCATAGGCTGGAAGGGCCTGTTACCATTTAAAATTTCCATTACAATTCCAGATTGCAGACAGTGCTATTTTTCCAATGTTAAATAAAATTGTATTTATATACAGACTTTCTTGATCTAAGAGCATGCCAAAAAAGTTTTACTGCTGCAATTGCAATAATTGGAAATTTGGATGCCAATTTACACAGCAAACTCCCTCAGCCAATGTGATTATGGCTTCATTTGGTGAAGGAAAACGCCTCAAACCGTGCATCTTGGCGCCTCACAGTTTGGCGGGCAGCAACCTCCTTTGAAGAAGACCGCAGAGCCCACCTCACTGACAAAAGGCAAAGGAGGAAAAACCCAACACCCAACCAACCAATTTTCCCCTGCAACCGTGTCTGCCTGTCCCGCATCGGACTTGTCAGCCACAAACGAGCCTGCAGCTGACGTGGACTTTTTACCCCCTCCATAAATCTTCGTCCGCGAAGCCAAGCCAAAGAAGAAGATTTGGGTTATAACTTTTTTTTGGAGGAGGAACTCCACTGCTCCTCAACCAGACCACAATGGAGACTTATGTTCAGCGACAGACTGGGTCAGCAACAGCAAGTGCCAACATCCTTGGAGGTCTCAATTTAAGCTTGCAATGGAGAATGCCAGAAACATTCAGCAGGTCAGGGAGTCTTTGTCGGAAGGTGAAGACAGACAACCCAATGTTCTAAAAACCCTTGGGAGATGAAACTTCCACTCAGTCCCTCTTCCCTCCAGATATGGGCAGACCCTTAAAATACTTCCAGCATTTTACATTTCTATTTTAGAATTCCAGCATTTTGATTTTCATTGATTTAATGTTCATGAGTAGAACAATTTAGAGTGAAGCTGAAATGGTCACCAAATGTTCGTAGGATCGAATTCATTCCTTGAAAGTTGTAGGCAGGTAACACCTCGGAGTGCGCCATTTCTTCAAGGGTATATTGAAAAAGCAATGGGTGTATGTCGATTGTCCATTTCCTTCTCGAACAGAAGCCCCAATACTTGAGCCGATACATTGGGAAGGAGACTAGTAACAGAAAACTCAACCTGCAATTAATTGCCCACTTAACCTGTGAATAAACTGGCATTCCAAGAGAAGCAACATACATTTGGGTTGAAGACAAAAAGAGATCAGGTTAATACGACCAAATGTCGTTTTTTTTTAAATTCTGGTCTTTTGATTAGTTTGAACCCAAGTCTTCTGTGAAGATGTACAGCATGAAAAAGGCAACTTTTAGAGTTTTCAATTATCAGATACTTTCATGGTAATTAGCTTTGCTGAAAGGATGCATTAGAGGTTTCTACAGACCAACAATCTGCCACGTCTAATGGCTCTTTACACCCAGCTACACTAATCAATACCCATGGCCAGCAAGATCTCTTGGAGGTTCCAATTAACCACCAATTAAAACAGACTCAACAGTGAAGGAATTGACTGTTTGATGCACACTTCTGAGCATTCACAGGAAAGATTGGATGCAGAATTTTTTTTTAATTAAGTGATATTATCAGACCTTATCCATATTTAAGGAGTTCGATTTGGCCCTTGTGGCTAAGGGGATCAGGAAGTATGGAGAGAAAGCAGGTACTGGGTACTGACTAAATGATCAGCCATGATTATAGTGAATGGCGGTATAGACTTGAAAGGCCAAATGGCCTTCTCCTGCACCTATTTTCCATGTTTTGTTTCAATGTACAATAAATTGTAATCTCAGATGTAATGCAGGATTCAAATCGATTCTACATGCAACTATTTTCTTCATCTCAAAATGAGAGAATTTGTTATTGGAGACATTGTCCTCTGGTACACAAAAAAAAATCAAAAGAACAAAATGTGAGATGAAAAAGGAAGCGAAAGTATCCAAAATTAAAGGTTTGGCCACCATCATGTCAACCTTCCACAGGTGCTTCATTGAGAGCGTCCTGGCCGGCTGCATCACAGTTGCTGCAGAGAAATGGATTGGAGGTCAATCCACAGGACCAGAGGAGTGGCAGAGAAGATCACTACTTCCATGAAGTGGAGGGAGATTCTAATCTTCCGAATCATTGACTGAAGTGGGCACACAAAATCGTTGAGGACCCCTTCCACCCCGCATGCGGCATCTTGCCACTGCTCCTGTTGGGGAAGAGATCCAGGAGGATCAGAGCCAGAACCACCAGGCCGAGGAACAGCTTCTTCCCACGGGCAACGATAAAAAAGGAGCTGCTCACATTTACCATCCGAGACTCAAGTCATGAAACAATTTATTTATTAGCATGTATGGATACTTGTCCTGTATTTGTATTGTTTGTCAGTATGCAAACTGTGTCTGGGTTTCATCAGATTATACTTGTGCAATCAGATGACAATAAATTTGAGTATAGGTGTGATCTAGGGTTTGATAAAAATTTATACGCAACTTTCTGGTTTACTCTTTCTAGCCTTTCAGAAATAAAGATCAAGACTTAATTTGTTTCTTTGTCCTTGACGTTTAACTGCTCCGTGATAAACCTTCTGTGGCCAATATATCCACGGACCAAAATCTGTTTGACCCTCTACCACATTGAAGGTTGTACTGCAGCGGCAGCTCCACTGCTCCGACAATACCACACACACCACCAGACGGGTTGAGCTCAGTGAGCAGAGTGGTTTATTGCAGGCAGCTGGGCTGCACTTATACTCCCAGTCCGGACCTGGCTGAGAACCGCGCTGGAGGGCGCTGACGTCAACCGGGTGTCACATGGTTCCCCCAGCATGGCTTTCTGGGCCCCGTGCTGGAAGGACCCCCCCTGACGGCGCCATTTTGGCCAGCTTCCCCGCCACGTGGGTTACAAGCCTCGCCACAGTGCATTCAAATATTGACATTCTCACCTATTTTTTGGATAAGGCTAATTCTGATCCATCAAGGTCAGAACCTCTGTTTATAGCTTTGCTGTTGTATGCAAGACTCACATTTGAGATTCAGAAGGGAATTGTTAGCAAGTGGACACCAGCCCATCCTCAAGAATTATATTTGAAGATGGTTAGTATGGCAGAGGATCAACGCTAGTGACATTGTTCTGCATCATTTAGACAGAGTGCAAAGATCATAGGATTTTATATTCCTTGACGACAAAGGACTCTTCAGCCTCAAGAGTTACTACCAGATCCTATATTTATTTCACTGCAACCCATTCTCACATGGCTATTAATTTTGATTCTTTTTTAGATTTAGACAAACAGCAGTAACAGACCCTTCTGGTCTCTTTCTTTCCCCCCCCCCCCAACCCCCGCAGTCTACGCTGCTCTAATTTGTACATTTTTGAAGGGTGGGAAGAATTCTGAGCACCCTTTAAAAACCCCCAGAGAGAGAGAGAATATGCAGATAGTGCCAGATTCAATGTGATGTCCAAATTTGGATAGACGGCCCCTTCCAGCCGAGCCCCATGCTGCCCAAATACCCCAATTAACCTACAATTCCCCCCCCCCCCCACGCAGCTGGAAGGAAACCAGAGATCACCAAGGAAACCCACGTAGATATGAGGAGAACATACAAGCTCGTTAGACAGCACTGGATTAAATGCCCTCCAATTCTCCTATCACTCAGCTACACCACCCGAGCTTCACACCAGCATAGTTTAGATGTGCGAGGAAACGAAGCCAGAGAGTGCAAAGTCCAAGCTGATCAAGGTGGAATCCAGGTCACAGATGCCGCAAGTACTGCCCACGATACATGCATATAGACAAGGTCACATTCATTTACAACATACGCTCATTTAATTGCATTGGTTTATTGGACCAACCAAGGTTGGTTGGTTGCAACATGCAAACTCCAGAGGTCAGAATACTTTACTGAGCAACAGGTAAATGGAATTAAAGCAGTTCATTTCAATTGTCAAGATGAAATCAACTGGGTCTCTGTGGACGGACGGCCTTTCCAGAACATCTGGTGCAACCAACCAACTGAAACGATATCTATTCTTCAGCAAAGCCTGAAAGAAAATGACATGTGCTGGGGCGACTTTTTAAAAACAAGTCTGCTTGAATTTTGCATGGTTAACTTTCCAACTTCATCTGTGATGTTTTACAAATTGCTCAAGTCCTGACCACGTCTGCTGTAATTAATCCAAGCTCCTCCTCATCATTAATTATCAGTGATCAAATCTTCAACTCTCGAGAGGAAATACAGAGAGAAACAAAAAGCATTCATCCCCTTTCCCTCTTCAGAGGAGCAGAGCAGCAAATTCAAATAATTCAGGAACTACATCCAGTTTAGCACCAATCTTTTCTCCTCCTGTGGAGGCTGCAAGATCTTAAGAGTTCCTAAAGCATTTCTGTGCTCACTCACTTTCTTCCCCTTCTGCATTTGCTAGCACTCGGTGCCAGGATATTTATAGGCTGCCCACTGTAATTGGTGCATGTACAATTCCCCCATTGAGGGGCTGGTTCTGAGGATGCACACTGCAGGAAGTTCTCCCAAGTTCCTGCATCTCCCTGCAGTTGTCACCAAGCAAATCCAAAGAGTTTCCACATTCATGTCAACTTGGTTCCCAGTTTTCAGATGTCAAGCTTCAAACACAGAGGGATTCAAATTAATCCTGACCTACAAGCCACGAGATGTATGCCAGCCAGGTTTGGCAACAAGCTATACGATTGTCAAAACAGACTGAGCAGAATCTGATCTTCTCATTCACCTTTGGTTTAGTTATTGTTGTAAACTGACAAATTATCAAGTTATCCATCTTTAATATCTTTCTGAACCGGCCTACACCCTTGTTTACAATCATTTCCTCAGTGTGGCTATTAATCACAGTTGAGAGTGGTTGTGTGCAAGAGAGATGTTGGGAGGCAGTTCTGTGAATTCAAGACAAAAAAAATTAAATTATACAATGAAAAACAGGGAGCCTAAGCAGGCTATTTGCTGAGCTGAAGTTGACAACTGCAGTCACAGTGTGAACTGCATTGTAATTTAATGCGCTTGACGTCAGTTACTTGCTTTCCAAAAGCGTGGTGACGGAAGAACAGGACAGGGTGGATCAAAGCCGTGTTCAGCACTTTGCAGAAGAGGTTTGTTTATCGCGTGAAGTGGTTGCTAAGCTTTGAATCCCATCTGCTCACACCTCCTGTTGAGTGAATGCAGACATTGAGGCAGTAGGCCATTAGGCAGGCGAACCGGCCCCGCTTGTCATGCACGCAGCAGGGCAGCCGGCCAAAATGGCACCGTCGGGGGTTTCCTCCCGACCTCAGCACCAGGCTCAGAAGCCCGCGCTTGGTGACCCACATGACGGCCCAGTGACATCAGGGCACCCCAGTGCAGTTCTCAGCCAGTCCGGGCTGAGAGTACAAGTCCAGCCAGGCAGCCTGCAATAAATCAGATTTTTGCTCACTGAATTCAACCTGTCTGGCTGTACGATCCTTCAGTTGGCAGTGTAGCCACCATTACAATTGGTGACCCCGACAGGTTCAAATGTCTTTGAACACAATATGAATGACCCTTTGATCAACACTGTAGCCATCAAGCTTCCTGACTTCTGGGTTCAGGAGCCGGAGACTTGGTTCAGCCACGCAGAGGCTCAGTTTCACCTCCGCCAGATTTCTTCGGATTCGACCAAGTTTTACCATGCGGTCGCCGCCCTGGACCAGGCCACTGCCAAACAAGTGCTGCACCTCATTCAGCACCCACCCGCGGAAGTACGGGACCATCCTAGACTAGTACCCGTCCCTCCTCAAGCCACAGTTCTCCACCACCTCACCACGCCACGGGGTGTTTCATAACATCCCCACCCAAGGCCCGCAGGTCCACGTCAGCTCCCGCCGGATAAGCTCCAGATAGCGAAGGAAGATTTTTTGTATCTGCAGGAGCTGGGGATCATTCGATGCTCCAACAGTCCTTGGGCCTCATCACTCCATCTGGTCCCGAAAGCCTCCGGCAGCTGGTACCCCTGCAGAGATTATCGACGGCTTAATGCGACAGTACCTGACCATCACCCAATCCCTCATATCCAGGACTTTACGACCAAACCTGCACGGCGAAAGGGTATTCTACAAGGTCGACCTGGTGCGCGTGCATCACCAAATCCCAGTGCACCCAGAGGACAGACCCAGAACGGCCATCATAACCCCCTTCGGCTTGTTCAAATTCCAACTGGGCCCGGAGGCGTGGAAGTAGACTGTGTGGTGACTGCTGGGGTTGAGATTTGCTGTTTGGGCTCACGAACGCTGCCCAAACCTTCCAGCGCCTTATGGACATGGTGGACAGGGATTTGAATTTCATATTAATTTACCTGGATGACATCTTTGTCGGGAGCAGAGACTGGGCACAAAACGTCTCACCTGTGCACCCTCTTCTCCAGACTGGCCGACTTCAGCCTAACGATCAATCCAGCCAAGTGCCAGTTCAGGAAAGAGTCCATGCAGTTCCTGGGCCATACCATCATGGCCAAAGGAGCCACACCTGCCGCTACGAAGGTAGCTGCAATCAGGGAGTTCTTACGCCTGGAAAACCTCAAGGGGCTCAGGAGTTTGCAGGTATGGTCAATTTCTATAACCGCTTCATGCAGCTGCTCTTTGCCCTCATCACGGCCAAAAACAAGTCACTCACCTGACTCCAGAGGCCAGCAGGGCATACAAAGCCACAAAAGATGCCCTCGCGAAGGCTACCCTGCTCATCCACACACACTGACCTGCATATGGCGCTCTCCTTCGATGCCTCTGCCATCGACGCCATCCTGGAGCAGCAGGTGAATGGACAGTGGAAACCACTGGCATTCTTTAGCCGACTTCTTCGCCCTCCAGAGCGCAAGTATAGCGCTTTCAATCATGAGTTGCTGGGCATGTACCTGGCAGTGCATCATTTCTGCCATTTCTTGGAGGGGAGGCCTTTCACCATTTTTACCGACCACAATCCCCTCACTCAGGGGCTTGCTATGGCAAGAGATCCCTGGTCGGCCCGCCAACAGCGCCACCTCTCCGTGTCGAAGTTCACCGACATTTGGCACAAGGCGGGGAAAGACAACGTGGTTGCTGACGCACTCAAGACCGGCCATTTGCACGCTGACACACAGCCTCTATTTCGACCAGCTCGCCTGGGACTAGAAGTCCAATGAGGAGACACGGGCCTTCAGGACTGCCATCACGGGCCTGCAGTTCCAGGACCTCCTAACTTCTCACGGTGAGGGCACCATCTTGTGCGATGTCTCCATGAGCACCCCGTGACCAGAGGTTCCCCAGCAGTGGCGCAGGCAAGTCTTCCATCATATCCATGACCTTTCCCACATTTCAATCAGGTCCTCAGTCCGTATGGTGGCAGAATGTTTCATCTGGAACAGGCTTCTGAAGCAGATTGCGGACTGGAGCAGAACCTGCACCCATTGCCAGCTTTCCAAGCTGCACAGGCACACCAGAGCGCCCATACAAGATTTCAAACACATCTGGGAACGGTTCAGCCACATATATGTGGATATTATCGGACCCTTACCCATTTCTCAAGGTAACCATTACCTTTACAGTCGTAGAATGCACCACTCATTGGCCCGAGGTGATCCCGATGCCTGCACAGACTCCTGCTCCAGAGCGCTTTTGAATGGTTGGGTTGCCTGGTTCGGCGACCCAAATCATCTCACCAGTGATCAAGGCACCCAGTTCACCTCTGCACTCTGGGCACAGCTCGCCAACAGGCTGGGGATCGAGCTACATCACACCACAGCCAATCACCCACAGGCCAATGGGCTAGTTGAGCAATTGCACTGCCACCTCACCGGCCCCGACTGGATGGACGAGCTGCCTTAGGTGTTCCTGTGCATCTGCTCGACACCCAAAACCTACAGGCGTCATCAGCTGAGCTGGTCTAGGGTGCACCACTAGTCTGACCAGGTGAGTTTGTCAACAAATCTCAACCCCAGCAGTCACCACACAGTCTACTTTCACACCTCCGGGCCCAGTTGGACTCCTTCACATCCCCACCACCACCCAGACATGGCACATGGGCCTCTTGCGTCCCCAGTGAGCTGTACTCCACAGAGCAAGTTTTTAAATCAGGCGGCGCCCATCCACAGTACCTCTACAAAGACCATACGAAGGGCCGTACAAAGTCATCCAGCGTTCAGGATCCACTTTCACACTGGACATCAGTGGTAAGAGGGAACAATTTACAGTGGAGAGGTTAAAGCCAGCCCACCTCGACCCCACCGAACTGGTTGTGGCCCAACCCAAGAAGCAAGGCCGTCCGGCAAAAAAGGACATTGGTGCCAGTTCTGGGGGGGCTGTGTGGTAGTACGCCATTAGGCAGGTGAACCAGCCCCACTTGTCACACGCGGCGGGGAAGCCAGCCAAAATGGCGCTGTCGGGGGTTTCCTCCCGACCTCAGCACCAGGCTCAGAAGCCCGCGCTTGGGGACCCACGTGACACACCGGTGACATCAGGCCCCCCCAGTGCGGTTCTCAGCCAAGTCAAGGGTGGGAGTACAAGACCAGCCAGGCAGTCTGTAATAAATCGGTTTTTGCTTACTGAACTCAGCCTGCCTGGTTGTGCGATCCTTCAGTTAGTGTAGCCGCCGCTACAACAGCTTTATAGTAACAAATGCCACACCTTTTCAACGAGGCTGCATCACATATTCGACACAGTGAAAATGTTGTCAAGACAAAAGGGGTTCGCCAGGTTTCACAAAGAGACAGTATTTGAATAGGAAATAATGTATTCAAAGACCTCTCCCCTGAAGAATGTGGCATTTCTCTGAAAAGATGATTAGAGATTGTGTTTTGGCAAAGCAACAATTCTATTCAGGTGCAAAATCCACCAGAAGACCAGAGCTTTGCAATGAGCATGTGGTGGTGCATGGCACAAACTACAGGATCCCTGTGAGGTATTGGCATTGACAATTGTACCAAATACAAGATTCAAAAATTATAAAGAAAAACACTCTAGATTCAAGAGCACTTCTATTCCTCACTCTCCTTCCACCCCCCCCACCCCCCCACTCCTTCTATCAATCTCCTCGAACCCCAACCACTCCAGGATCACTGAAAGATCTGTGTGCACAATTGAAGCGTCACTTTTCTAGCATTAATTAGGACAAGACGAAAAATTGCCAACTCGCTGGAGTATCGATGGGAGACCTCCTACAGTGGCAAGGGGTTCAGCAGGGAACTTCAGGATAAATGGGTGACAATTTAAAACAGGGATACGGAAAAAAAAAATCATAGGGTCGGGTGTCTGTGGAACTTGTTTCCACAAGTTGCTATGGAAGGGAGGTCATTGGGTGTATTTAAGACAGATGAACAAGAATTTGATTAGTCAGGGCATCAAGGATTCTGCAGAGAAAGCTGGGCAGTGGGGCTGAGAGGGAGGTTGATCCAGCTCATGGTTAGAATGGCAGAGTAGACTCCATGGGCCACCACCTCCTCCATCTTGCAATTAAAACTATTAATTTTTTTTTTAAATCTATTTATCTGCTTCATGGTGGTTGGCTGCAGCAGGCAAGAACGTGCATCAGAAGTCGACAGATTTTAAACAAAGCCGTTGAAACTGTGACCCTTATTTCCTCAAAGTTTCAATGCACCTTGCAATGTGTTCTCCATCTCGCAAGTTCCCGAGAATAAAGACAAAGTCTGCCTTTCCAAATTATTCCTCAGACCCACGAGAGGTAGAGTGGAATCAAGTTCTTTGGCGCACACTGACCATCCATCTGCTCATTTTAATATTAGTCGGACACCAACATTTTCTTCTGTCACGTTCCCAAAAATGTCCCCTACTCCCAGATTTTTGAATAAGAGGCAAAATTTACAGATTAACCAACCCACATTTTGGAACATGACAGGAAACACACACCCATAGACAGCACTGGACTTCAGCATCAACTGCTATTCACTGGAACTGCAGGCATACTAACTGCGCCCTTTGGTCCAATAATTTCTTGCAGTGTATGGCCCTAGTTCAAGTCCATTATCATCCCTGATTGTACAAGGGCAACCTGGGAAAAACAGCATTCTCTGGTCCTCGGTGCAAAACAATCATCCAAACGTACATCCAGATGCAATCCATAGGATGCACAAGGTAGTAGGGGGAACCTGGGAATGATAAACTAGTGAGTCTTAAGCCGGTGGTGTCCAAACTATTGGAGAGGATTCTTAAGGTCCAGATTGACAAACATTTGTAGAAGGGATAGTCAGCACGGCTTTGTGAGTTTTATTGAGAAGGCAACAAAAGAAATCAATGAAGGTAGGGGGTAGATGTGGATTTTAATAAGGCATTTGACAAGTTTCCCCCATGAGAGACTCATTGGGATACATGGAACCTTGGCTGTGTGCATCAAAATAGTCTTGCGTATAGAAAGAAGAGCAGCCATGCTCCAAAAAGTATTCTGCCTGGATGTCAGTGACTAGTGGAGTTCCATGGGGATCTGTCCCGGGACCCCTGCTCTTTGCGATTTTGATAACTGGCCTGGAATGAAGAAGCAGAATGATGGGTCATTAAGTTTGCAGATGATACAAAGGTTGGAGGAGCTGCAAGGAGGATTGCTTTTGGCAGGTTAACAGAGGGCCAAAGGGTCTGTACTGTGCTGTAATGTCCTACATTATATAAAAATAAGTAAATATTGTTTAATAAATAGTAGTCTCAGAGGGTTTGGATTAGGAGTTCATCAGTTCTGTTGTTTCAGGAAGAAACTGTTCCTCAGCTTGGGGTTTCTGGCTCCGAAACCCCTGCATCTCTTCCGAGAGGAGTAGTTGCAAGATGTGTGTCAGGTGGCAGAGGTCCTAAATGATTGCAAACTCTAGTCATTAGATCAGTTCTACCTCACACTCTCCCAATGGGCATTATTGGGAGAAGAGGTCCAATGTAATGAGAAACCAGAAAAAGGTCGAAGCAGAGAATTCAAAAAAGGAAGAGAAACATGGATACAGTTATCAGATTCTATTTTGAGTTTGTGCGTTCAAATGACAAATTGGTTGAGAAACTCTCCTCCCGCCCCCGCCCCCCCTGCCCATTACAAACATGTACAACCAAGAACCATTCAATTAAGCACTAAGGAATCTCACCCAAGGCAAGCACTGCTCAAGTACAGAGCTGCAACCACCTTTTTGAATTCAAAGGCCTCGCAGCAGCCATGTGGAGTCCATCAAACTCTCAATAACCCAGTTTGGGTTTACAGAAGCGAAAGCACAGGAGGGACTTCTACCCTGCCTCAGGAACAAAACTGAGTCGACATTAATTTACAACTGTTTGCTGATGCCATCCAATACCATCACCGAGTTGTACATTTTGATTCACACATCTATTACTCAATGCTTGCCACTTCACACACATCAGAAGCAGTAATGCATTTCACCCAAAGCATCTTTTTTCCCCTTTGCAAATATCGTTCCTTTTCAGAAACAAGTCTTCATGAATTGAGGAAAATGTAAAAACATAATTCTCAAGAAACTCAGCAGGTAAAGCAGTGTTCTTTCCATAGCCACGGTTTCAGGCTTGAGCCCTTCATCATTGATAAGCATCCTTGCCACATTTACTCCGTCCAGGCCTTTCAGAATTCAAAATGCTTCCGAGATCCCCTTTCATTGTTCTTCTCTCCGAGTGCAGTCCAAGAGCCATATCTGCTAACCCTTTCATTTCTGGTATCATTCTAGAAAATCTTCTGATACCAGTATATCTTTTCTCAAATAAGGTGCCCAAATATATACACAATACTCCAAGGGAGGTCTCACCAGTCCTTTATAGAGGCTCAACATTACACCCCTGCTCTAATATGCTATTCCTCATGAAATGAATGCCAACATTACATTTGCCGTCTTCCCCACTGACTCAACCTTCAGGGTAGCCTGCATGAGGACTCCCTTGACCCTTTGTACCTCAGAATTTTGATTTTCTCCCCATCTAAATAATAGTCTGCTCTCCATTTCTTCGACAAAATTAGAAGATGCATGATAACTAACAGTTTATTAATGCATTTAATTCAACTTTTAATCACTTAGCTATTGAATAAGGGCCAAATGGCTCAGGGCCACACAGACTGGGAAAGTCTCAGGTGGATCAGCTGATCTGTACAGCCAACAGATCTCAAACCTGGAATGGGAATCATGGAGCTCTAATTGGCCTCAATGGCCCTGGGATACAGATAGGGTTTCCAACACTGAAGATCTGCATGGGATTCTCTGAGAATTAGATTAATTACCCATTGAGAAACCCAGAAGACAAAAATAAAAATGTGCTTCTGAGAAATTACACCCTGAAAAAAAACTTGGGACAACAGCGTAGCGGTTAGCACAATGCCAGCAATCCAGCCAGGGGTTGGAATTGCATGCTGTAATGAGTATGTACCTTCTCCTAGGTTTTCTCCAGGGGTTCAGGTCTCCTCCCACCATTCAAAATGTATTGGGGCGCAGGCTAATGGGATGCAAATTGGGTGGCATGGACTCTTAGGCCAAGATAGCCTTTTACCATGCTGGATGTCTAAATTTTAAAAGATTTAAAATTAAAACTTCAAGTTGAACACAAAGATAATTTCAGATTTGCTGCATCACAGGAATTCGGAGAAACATTAAGTTAAGCATATTTCATCGCATAATGATGCTACCACATTGCATTAGTTCGACCCAAAAATGTTTTGCCGCCGATTTTCTTTTGTATCCTGCCTCTCATGTCAGTGTCCAACAATAAGTCAGGCAGCATTGATGGATTCCAGTTGCCCTGATGCTGCTTAAGGTCACAATGTCCTGGTGAAGCCTTGGTACACATTCATCGCTGACTGCAAGATCAGCAGGGAAATGGACTTTGTGACATGTTGAACTTCATGGTTTTGTATGCTTGAAGTAGACTTAAAAATACAGAGACAGGAAATCACAAAAATAAGGTTACATCTAAAAACTGTACGTGATAGTAAAAGTTTAAAGGTATTTTCATAATTAGAAGCCCAAAACCCACTAAATGCATCCAAATGTTCAGGAAGCAAAATATTTGTCATCCAGTCTTAATTTGGAGTAATACTGGAGGCAGGGAGTGGATAACAAAAAACTGTTGACTAAGTTTGCATGGGTCAGATTTGTGTTCAAGCACATGGCCAATAGGATGGTTGGAAATAGAGGGGCCTACAAGATTAGCCAGGTTTTTAAATTGGAAAAGTAGGTAGAGGCGGGGTCTTTATTTCCTGGACCATTGAAAGCTGCAGGGTGAAGAGGGATTCAACTTCATTAAATTTAAAAATTTAAAGTTTATTCATGGCCTAGACATTTCACCACACGAGTCCATACTTCCCAATTTACACCCAATAAACCTACACTCCAGTTTATTTTAAAGGGTGGGAGGAAACCAGAGCACTTGGAGAAAACCCACGTAGACATGGGGAGAATGTACAAACCCCTTGCAGGCAGCGCAGGATTCAAACCCCAGTCCCAATGGCTGGCGCAGTAAAGGCATTGCACTAACCGCAAAGCCAACTGTACCGAATAAGATGAATTCTTGCAATCTTTCCTCAAGGATAGACAATTCCAGTACGAGAGGCCATAGGTTTAAAGGTGAGTGGGGTGAGTTGAAACAGACCTCAAGGGAAAATATTTTTCCACCCAGATTGTAGTCATATTTGGAATGAGCTGCCAAAGATACCAGTTCCAGGACTGATATGATGGGATTAGCAGCACATGGACCAAATGCAGGAAAGTGGGAGAAGCCCATAATGCCAACTTGGTCAGCATGGACAAGTTGGAATGAAGGGTCTATTCTGTGCTCTCTCATCCTTCAATTCCTTCTTCCTTTCAGAGTGGCCAGTGGGTAGTGGACAGAGACAAGAGAGGTCCAAAAGAGAATCCGATCCCAACTCCCCAGCAAAAGGTTTCATTTCACTTCTTTCAGACATCCCATTTCACAAAAGCTGTTGAGATCCTCATGTATTGGTCACTGTACAACCAAAGGCAGGAAAGTTGGCCTTCATTGCTGGAGGGATTGAACTTAGGAGCAGAGAGGTTACGCTGCATCCGTACAAGGTACTGGTGAGGCCGCATCTGAAGGACTGCGTCCAGTTCGGGTCTTCTTACTTGAGGAAGGATGTGCTGGTTTTGGAGGTTGATTCCAGGGATGAGGGAGTTAATCTACGAGTTGTCTGGGACTGTACTCAGTGAAATTTACACAAATGAGGGGATCTTAAGAGAAACGTATAAAATTATATAAGGCATAGATAAAATGGAGGTAGGCAAGTTCTTCCCATTGGTGGGGGAGACTAGAACAAGGGAACATAGCTACAAGATTCTGAATAGTAAGATTTAAGACAGATGAAGAATTGCTTCCCCCCCACCCACCCCCCGAGGGGGAGAATATATGGAATTCACTACCCATGGAAGCAGTGGAGGTGACCTCAGTAAATATATTGAAGTTATATAGATTTTTATATAGTAGGGAAATTGAGGGATATTGGGAAAAGGCAGGTGGGTGGAGACGAGGTCAATCATCAGATCAGCCATGATCTCATTGAATAGCAGATGAGGCCTGACTGGCGAGATGGTCGACTCTCACTCCTATTTCTTGCAGTCAAACTGGGTACAGCAAGTTCAGGCTGCAGCTGTGAAGAGAAATGGACTGTCCACACCATGGGTCAGGCCCCTCTATTTCCCCCACCCTTCAAGACCTGAAACTTTGATAGCTTTGATTCTCACAGAAAGATCCTGACCAGAAAAAGCCATTCACTCCATGGATGCAGCTCAAGCTGTTGAGTGCCTCCAGCTCCCGTGTTGACAGAGAGAAGGCCCAGCGACTCGTCATCCACAGAGCAGCTCCTTCAAGGGTGCAGCACAGCCTCGATAGGAATACCAGCCTGCAGGTCTCCGAGGAAAATCTTCTGAATTTAAAAAGGTAAGAGAGAGGTGGGGAAAAATTGGAGAATTGGTTTCCTCTGTTTTCACTGTCCACCCCATTCTGAAATCAGTAATTGTTCCCCTGGATTGTGATTAGCAATGTTCAGCTCCTGATATACCATCTCATTTTGCAGCTTGTTACTGCCCCTCACAGGATCTATGGCCTCAGAGAAAACCACACTGCTCTAAAAAGGAACCCTCGTGTGCTCATCTCCATGTTAAAAATAGTCACAGATACACCCTAAAGCTATTTGTTGATAAAGCAGGCAGATTAACATCAATTCAAATCCCCAGTGGATGATCGAAAAGTAGTAAAGAACGCAAAGGGGGGGGGAAAGAAAAGGTATCAGAAAATATTCACAAAATTGAGACAGCAGAGAGAAAAACGATGAAAGACATGACAGGATTCTAGAGGAGATTACATTTTTTTTCCATTTACATATCACGTCACCTACTTAACACCTCACTTATCCTTTTTCTCAATGTTACATTTCCCAAAGTCTGAACATGCATAAAATCTGGTCAAATATTTATCAAAGCAAAATTAAACATTATGGCCCACAAACTAATCTATTGATTTCTTGTTCTGTTTTATGCGGATGCCGACCTCCAGAGCTTAAAGTGAAAATAAATAATTAATTATTGCCCTAAATAAAAATAAAATCAATATTTTGCAAAGTTAGCCAAATAAATTGGTCCCATAAATTCTCAAAATGCGATTGCAAAAATTGGATTCTTCAAAGACAGACAACTCTCTCGCTGCGGCTTGAAAAGGAAATGGCAATATAGCCAAGAACACTGCACTTTGAACTGGTTCTCCAAGTCGAGCTTCTAATCATTCATTCCAATGCTCAAAAAAAACTTTTTTTGGCTGCTCAATTTTCTCTTAGGCAGTCACTCGAGACTGGACAATCCATTTCTACTCCACTTCTGTGGATGGAAGGTCCGGTATTAACTATTGTATTAAGTTTCCAATTATCCAAAATGCTTGGGTCCAGAAGTTTTTCGGTTAACCGGATATTTTTTACCCCCGGCTAATGGAGAAATTGGCAGCCCAGTAGCATTAGCGAAATATTTGTATCAGCGCTTAAACAAACAGAAAAAACAAATGGAAGCATAAAATGTCAAATTCTTACCAAAAAGATCTTTGCTTGCAAAATAAATGGATGAAGATTATTTTCCCTCCAACTTCTAAAAATTTCTGAGAACTGAGAATTTTGTTTAAGTGGTTTTTGGATAATCGGAAACATACTGCATTAGATTTATCAGGATTCTGGTGTAGATCACCAGCACGAATTGCCCACCCTAAATACCTTTAGGAGTTTGACTTGCCCGTTCATTGGGAGTAACCCATAATTAAAAATACAGAAATGTTGGAGGAACTCAGCAGATCTTGCAGTGTCCATAGGAGGTAAAAATATTAGACATTTTGAGCCAGAGGCCTTCCTCAAAGTGTCGGGAGTATCTTTTCCTCCTGCAGACACTGCAAGACTTGTCGAGTTCCTCTAGCAGTGGTTTTCAAACTTTTTCTTTTCCCCTCACATCATCCCCATGCCATAGGTGCTCTGTGATTAGTGAGAGATTAATCTAATTACCTTAACAAGTCAATTGTACTTAATTGATTCATTATGTGCACAGTTTGACAATTTTTCTCAAGCAAAACAATTGGGTCAAGAGCAAGTGGTTCTCAACCTTACCACCCCCCCAACCCCCTGCCCTCACATTCCCCCTTAAGTAATCACAGAGAACTATGGCATAGGGGTTACTTAAAAGTGCAATGAGCGTGGAAATAAGAAAAAATGTCAAAAACCACTACTCTAGCCTTCTGGTGTTTTTACTACAATCACTGCAAACTTTCTAATAGTTGTTTTTGTCATCATTTTGGACAGCTAGACAGAGTTCATTGACCAAATTCAAGTCAGTGGTCAACTTGGTCGGATTTGAACTCTAGGTTACCAGCGTGGAGACCAACAGTGCCAAAACCCACTATTGCAGGAACACCAGCCCAAGGTCCACTGCAGAGGTGGAAAACCACTGATAAAGAATCAAGCTCCTCTTTGTTCTTGCCTGCAGAGCAGATCGAGACCAGCTGAAGTCCCATTCCAGAGGTCACCGAGCTCTCAATTGTTCTCCATTTCTTTCAGGAGACCTTTTTCCTCTTTTTCCTGGGGTTTACGAATGGGACCGACTACAAGGAACCAGAATAGACTTGGTGGGATAAGTATCTTCTAAAACAAGTCTCGGGGGGAAGTTTTATGGGCTATTTTGCTTTCAGGGTGTGTGATACACTTGTCACAAATGAAAAAGCAATGAAATTTTATTACATTCATTTTTGCACTTCACTTAAAGCCTGCCATATCATTAATTATTGATTTAGATTTTAAAAATCTACACCTATACTAACCAATCTCAAGGTCATATTCAATAGCCTTGTTAGGGCTCTAAACAAGCCAGAAATGTGCAGCATACAGAGTCATATACAGACAGCAAGTACAAATATTTTCCATTGCTTATTTGTCATTAGGTATTCAAGCAGCCTCCAAAAAGGCACGCCCTTTGTAACTGATCCACTGAACAGTTAGTGTTGGAAAGCGATCCAGAATTCGACGAGCTTTATGGTTTCGTTTTCAGTAGGAAGAATCAGTCCACAGTGATGGAGACGTTTATTAGGCCCACCTCACATCTCACCATCTCTCTGCTATCACTACCCATTAGCGACACAAGCCAGCCCATAAATCACTACTAATTTATGCTAAAGTCATTACGATTTTCCTTCTGCCATCATTGAATTTTATGCACAGTTACAGCGGTTTAGTGCCAGTCAAGAGCTCAATCCTTGGCATAAAAACATGAGAGCGTGGTCGCCATTCATTGCAAATCATTCCATTAGTGCAAACTGCGGCGTGGTAGAAAGAATGCAGCTAACAATTTATTCTTGCGTTGTTACTTACAATTGGAGATGTAGTTTAAAAAATGTTCATAAAGAGGCCGAAAATTTGACATGGAGGTTTTCCCACCGATTTTCTAGGAATTGAAGACAGGCTGTGTAATAGTCCTTGAAAAGCCAATGCTTTGATTGGTTGAGTACTGTAGATTTAATTTCACTGAAAACATGTCCGTTGCTATAATACTTCCAAGTAATGACAAACCACTTGTAGAAAGTTCTTTTCGGTAACAAAGGCAAAACAAGCAAAATCTAGGACTCAAAACAATGTTAAAAATTCTGTGGCTTATGCCTTCGGTTTTCAGTCTTAAATCCATTAACAATTGTGTGGTCACAGCATGATAGCCAAATTATTCCATTTTGTGCAGTCCCTCAGTTCAAAGGGGACTTGCACTGCTCAATGAATATCTGGAGACCTGGAGCACTGACCCAAAGACAATTCATAATCTTCCATGACGGATGTAGAATTTAAAGTCTACCAACTGAATAACTATATACACAGTCGGAGATGACTTATCAAGGTGGTCTCTGGATATAAAAAAAAACTGCATATTGCTATTTAAAAATTTATACATCTCCTTCACTTTAAAGCAACAGGAGCTGGGACACCAAGATATTGCATCTGCTTTGAACCAGCAAAGTGATCAATTCCGAAGTGGCGATGCTGGTCAGGGCCCACCATGAAGTAAGGCCCCAAGCATCCCCACAGAAAAGAGTTTGAGGTCAAAGCAACATCTGAATTTAAAAAACTACCTGCTTTGAAGTTATAAGTTCAGTGATTTTTAAAGCAAAAGGTTAAAGGAGATTGAAGTTAAAAGGGATGGAGTTAGCCAAAGGCGAGGGAGGTTTGGGGAGGGGTAAAAATTGTGAAAATAAATATCCTCAGGTGTTTGAGGAGGTTTGGTATGAACCAGAAACTGACAAATTTCTACAGAGGTACAGTGGAAATCATGCTGACCGGCTGCATCATTGTCTGGTGTGGGCACACTAATACCCCCGAACACAAAACCCTCTAAAAGGGAGTGGACGCAGCCCAGGACGTCACCCTCCACACTATCAAGAGCATCTACGGGAAATGCTGCTGTCAGAGAGCAACAGAATCATCAAGGATCCCCACCACACGCTCTGTTCTCACTGCTGCCGTCAAGAAAGAGGTATCGATGCCATAAGACTCGCATCACCAGGTTCAGGAACAGCTGCTCCCCCTCCACCGTCAGACTCAACGACAAATTCAGATTAATTTAAGGACTGACTTTTGCACTTTAAAATTCTGTGTATTGCAGTTTGTTTACATTATGTTTACAGTTCTATATTTGTTTAGGTGTATACACTGTACAGTTTTTTGCACTTCCAATTAGTGGTAATTCTGCTTTGCCCATAGAAAAAAAAGAATCGTATGTGATATTACGCATGTACTCTGACAAGAAATCTGAACGAGAGAGGCAAAGCACAAATATCTGCAGACACGGTGGTTAAAGTAAACAATGCTGGAGAAAATCAGCTGGTCAAACAGTATCCTTTATATAGTAAAGGTAAAGATACATAGCTGACATTTTGGACTCGAGCCCTTCAGCAAGGCATTCATAACATAACAATTACAGCACGGAAACAGGCCATTAGGCCCTTCTAGTCCGCACCGAACCAAACACCCCTCTCTAGTTCCACCTCCCTGCACAATGCCCATAACCCTCCATCTTCTTCTCATCCATATACCTGTCCAACCTTTTCTTAAATAAAAGAATTGACTCCACCGCCATTATTTCTCCCGGAAGCTCATTCCACACGGCTACCACTCTCTGAGTAAAGAAGTTCCCCCTCATGTTACCTCTAAACCTCTGCCCCTTAATTCTCAACTCATGTCCTCTTGTTTTAATCTTTCCTCCTCTTAACAGAAATAGTCTATCCACATCCACTCTGTCTACCCATTTCATAACCTTAAATACTTCTATCAAATCCCCTCTCAACCTTCTACGCTCCAAAGAATAAAGACCTAATCTGTCCAATCTCTCCCTATTCTGAGCTTTTCCAGCATGGTTTCCCATTTGAAAAATGCCCACTTCCGATATCCAAAACAAGTCAATGTGCCTGGGCTTTCATACAGGAGAAAACTTGGTTTGCTGTTCCTGCAATGAGGTTGTCCTCATCATGGGTTACGGCACTAAGCACACAACCTCGATAGAGATGTAATGCACAGCATCCTTACCAATCAAACCATTGGCTTTCCACAGACACTGATGCAATTAATAATTCTTACACATGTCATACACAGCAAAGGTCAAATCAGTGGACGTCGCCTCAAAGCACAGGTGAGAATGCGTGAATACCAATTGGACAAAAGTGAAATGCAAAATGTTCAGTCACAAAAGCAAAAATCCAAGTCAGACCTAAATATAGAATCACCTCATTAAAGCTGACACCCTCCAGTTAATTCTTTAGCACAGATTTAATATTAAAAATACAAAAATAAATAAGGGCAAATAGCAGAGCCAAAGATCGAGGAGGTCAGGACTTCAGCTTGCTGAAGTGATACCAAATCACATCAAAAATTTAGAAGCAGAGCACAGAAACAGACCCTTCTGGCCTACAAGCCCATGCCCTGCAAATGTCCACAAGCCTACAAGCCAACCCAAGTTGTTGGAGGATGGGAAGAAACCAGAACACCCAGAGGAAACCCACACAGATCCCATACTGTCCCGCAGGATTCGAACCCAGGTCACTGGTACTGTAATAGCGTGGCCTAACCATGCCATCGCATGTTGCCAAGATTAGATTGGATGCTCTTAAGTTGTGAATATCAGATTGATCACACCCAAAGCAAACTTGTGTGGCAGCCATCAAGAACTTGGTGGTAGAGGCAGAACCAGAGTTGTGGGGGAAGGGGGGATTGGTTGGAAAGATTTCAAGATTTAAAGGGTGAGACTTGAAGTGAAGAGGAGGAAAAGTGAAACCAGGAACCAATTATTCCACCATAAAATTTGTCATAATTAAAACAGAATAAAATGGTGATTGAAGACCACCAGGGACTGTTCCACTGTGGGGGTCTGACTGCCCAGTCCAATTGACATTAGTTCCATGCAGGCTTTGAACAGCCAGGTAAAGAAGCCAATGCTAGTTTATTTTAATCTTGTGACCACTGGGCCCAAGAGAGTGGCATCCATGATCGGCAGCAACCTCAAGAGATGCAGAGGACTGGCAAAAGGCACCAGAGAGAACTCCTCCCCCCCCCCCCCCCCCGCACCCAAGCAGAAGAGTCGACCCACAGGATGGTGACTGCCGCACTGGACCAGTGAGCAGTTCAGAGGCTGAAGAACTCACTGCTGGTAAACAGAGGTGAGGAATCTGTACAGGCTGCAGTGAAGGAACTCACACCAGTCTGCAGAAAGTTGGCTCGAGACTGGCTGAAAGTGTATTGGAACCAGAAAGTGAGAGGATGGAGGCTTCCTGATCACGTTGGAGGTTGCCGACGGTTTGGACTGAAGGCTGCAGGAATGCTGGAGGTGAATCCACAGACACCGACTCCTCCTCGGGGAAAGACTCATTTTGCTTTTATTTCTCTAAATGTAAGGGGCACTGGGCAATTCCAGCAAATCTTTGTCTACCTGTAATTTTATTGAGATTTTATTGTGTTACAAAACTGAATCATGAAAAACTCAACAAGTTTCTGAACTAACACAATTCAAGGATCAGAGTGTATCACAACTGAAATAGTTTTAGGAATCTGCAGCGCGTCAAAGCCAAAGTGTCCATTAATACCAACAATACAAACAGGAGTGAACGTCACCACAACTCTTGGGCGAAACGGACAACGGGTTTAAGAGGTTGACAGAAAAGAGGGAAGGTATCCCTCACTTCTCATTTGCTTGCAATTGAGAGGCAGATGATAGAAAATGTTTTGTTTCACTCAACTTAAACACAAAGGATGGTCAACACTCCCATCTACAGTTACCATTTCCCGCCTCACTCTGCATTTAAAAAATCTGGCACAGATCGACTCAGGTGCCAGGTTCACTGCAGACAATCTATTCAATACCTTGTTAAAAGCATTACAAATTCCAGTTCAAGCACAAAATTAAAAGATTCAAGTATAAAACAAACCATGTGATAGAAAAAGTGGGATTATTTATCTATCAGTTAATTAAAGCCAGTCTCCAAGAACTGGAAACAGGTCAAAGTTATTTTAATTCCAGTATTACATTGCAATGAATAATCATGGGATAAAACACTTTCTACTTGGCAAAAATATTGAAAATTTTTGGTCTTTCCCCATTTGTGACTTTTCATCGTTCGGAATATGGTTTTGTATTTTGAATTTAAAAGGTAAATTATCATGTCATTTCGTTCACAAGTAATGGAAATGCTAATGTTGCAGTAGTTTTGTGCATACATACACACACACGTTGCTCTCAGGTCAAGTACGGAGTGCATCGGTTCTCCATCAAATACAACTGAAAACTCAGGCAAAGGTTGGACTGGCATGGGGGTGTGGGGTTCAATGGAGAGAGGAGTTAGGCTGAGCATAGAAGGTACAATATTTACTACCAAAAGGAATGGTTGGGACACAGCCCTCACCACTTCCTCCTTCCCACATTATTCCTACAAGCACAGCAAGAAATCCATTGAAAACTATTGTTAACAGTGTCAAATAAACCCAGATCAAAGGCCAGTATTAACTAATTTTACTGAAACTTCGAACACTATCTGCTGCCTCCCTTTACACTTCAGATAAAACATTATACATACACACAAAATATTGAACTGCAGTTGATTTTGCACATCTTTCTCTTCAGAGGGGAACGGTGGACCAAATCAATAGCTCTTGGCGCTAACCTTGGATGCACCTCATTGTTCTTGCCTTCAGTCAGGTGGGCCTCTCCCCAGAACAGCCCCCACCACTCTCATCTGCTTTAACCTTACTGATGTGTCCCAGTTTTCAGAGACCACCACCAGGCATATATACTCTGTGTCCCCATTTCCCAGACATGGTTATATACCATTACCCATGGATCCAGTCTGGAGTATATACATAAAGCTTTAAATGGTCAGCTTCCACATGGTTAAAACACTCAGTTTTCTCAAGTTTTAGTCATCTTGTTTGGCTCTTTGCCAGTATGAGTTCCTATGGCACAGAAAGGCATGGTTGCAGAATTTTAAAAAATTGTCATCTTACCTTCCAAGGCAATCACTTCTGGCAGAATTGCTTCCAGAATCTCACACCCACATGATCACGGATAAACAGGTACAGATTTGAAATAGTAATTCTTTTAATGTTGCCCAACACGTGGTGTTCTAAAAGAAGACACCTGAAAATAATGGGGGTATTGAAAATGCTTGGGCTAACCATTATTTTGCTTTTGGGTGAAGCCATGCATAGACCCTTCTGCCCACAATGTCATGCTGATCTACATAAACCGACTCCACAACAATCTCATCCTTCCCGACCCACAAAGCACCACCTTTCTTCCATCATTAAGTCCATCCCAGAGGTTTTCAAGTGTCCCGTGTACAGCCACTCCTGGCAAATCACTCCAGGAACCAATCACCCTTTTTCTTTTTTTTAACAAAAAGCTGCATAACCAAATATGAACGAGCATTAATGGAGATGAATTGCGCTGTTCTAAACTTCCAAGCCCCGGGAAAAGCCAAGCTTCATACTTCAAGTCTAATATTTCACCAGGAGGACACTTCAGAAGCAGTCTCTTTTCAAACCACCTCTGCAGAGTGTCAGAAAAATGCAGCGCTCACGACAAAAGGTGGCAGGAAACTAAAAGCCAGGCAGATGCGGCTCGCAAATTTCAGACTCTGGCAGCACGAAGCCACAGGATGGGTTTCTGACACACATACAAAAGCAAAAATTGATCGAATGCTGGAGGGAGAAAGATGCAAAGTGTTAACCTGAAGATGGTCAAATATTAGAAAGGAGACATACCTTCGATCCAAGGCCAATCTCAACACATGATAACAAAAGTCATTTTTTAAATAAAAAAAACATCTATTGAACAATGTATGCATTCAAGAGTATTTGCAGATAAAGGTAAACATTTCATGTCAGCACACAAACTTAAATGACGGCTACTTCAAGGGATTTTTGTTTAAATATATATGCAGGTCGGAAGGTAAAGGGGTCTGAAACGGCTGTGTATAGGTAAAGGTGTATAGTGTATAATGCCATCGCACAGTGTCAGAAAAGGACTGGTAAACATTGATATTGTTAGAGGGAGTGAGAATCCGCCCTTAATAGTGGGGACCACACCATGGATTTTGAGGACATACATATTTTTTTTTAAATAAAGTCACAACTTTTTTTTGGGTTGGAAACAAGATCATCAAGTGACCCCAACCCTTCGTGTCGTGCTCCTGTAATACACATTTCCCCCAGCTCCGAGGGGCAGGGCTCAAGGTTCTCTCGCCAGAACCCTGGACAGAAATAGACTGTGCGAGAAACTACAGCTCGCCGCCTTCCATCCAGCTTTGTCACCTCCACCGTGCATGTCCTCCCAGGACGGTGACCTGCTGAAATGCTGGACAGCTCCTCCCGCTGAAGAGCGAGGCCCGCGGAGCACTGGACCCGAACTGGGGAGGGGGCTCTGAATTGAATGCCAGGGCTCGCCCCCCAATGGGACATGGCGCAAGTCTCATGCAACTACCTTGAAATTGCGGAATCGAGAGAGGCAGTTGCATTTGCAGGAGAACCTCTCTTAAATACAAATCTACGCGTTGCACATCTGCCACAAGTTTAATAACATCATCTCACAGCAGAGGAGAAAAGTCCCCATGGTCGTCGCTGTCATTTCAAAAACAAAATGCAGATGGAATTTTTAATTAACAGAGAAATATTGATGCTTAAAACAGCTGTCATTCCCCGTCTGAAGGATGCAACACGGTTTTCACACGGCCACCTTTGGACACAGGCGTAGGCACCAATAAAACAGTCTCCCTCGGTCAAACTGGAATGCCTGAAGTGGAATGTGCTGTCATTTGCTCAGGGCTCCTACCGGAGCACATTCACCTGATCCGCTTAATCTTGTGACTGAATCCATGCCAACACTGCCGTGTTGGTGCTTCCAACGTTGACCCTGCAAACCCCCCCCCCCAATCAACAACCAAATAGTTACTACAGCTTTCAGGGTGATTTTGAGGTTTTTTTGTGGCTCTGGAAATGCTGGAGAGAAATCCACCCTTCCATCTGAAGGCCAGATATTGGATCTGTGGTGGAACTTCCATGGTTGTGTAGGCAACAACAAAAAATCCCACCCAGGATTGGGATTTGCTTTAAACTGAAATAATTAACGATCTGGCCTTTGTATTTAAAAAAAGAAAACTTTCTGAAAGGGTTAAAAGTGGCTCAGAAGGCCAACACTCAATTTTGCCTACGTTTAAGGAAAACATCTCAGAGGCGTTTTTCGTTTTTGCAAATGATGTGGTTGGATTGCAAAGCAGTCAAACACAATTGACAAGGGTTATCCAAAAGAATGCACCCCCTACTTCTCGAGGTTTGCACACAACACGGTGTCATTAATGAGACACCCTGGGTAGAAATCAGAACTTTGCTTGAAGAGTAGAAATATTTAAACATTGGAAAGTACATAACTCACAGTGGCAAACGGAGAGGGGGGATTTGGGTCCTATCGTACACATGTTACACGAACCCGGCCTCGTTGACAGAGAACTATAAACTATAATTCAATGTCAGGATTTGAATGATCCCAGAGAGTCGCAGGCAAATCACATTTCAGTTTTACAACAGATTCCTCGACTTGCAACAATCTTGTCGACTGCAATGTCCAAGACAGATTGATGCGTTACTTCGTAGGGAATGGGATTAAAAATAAAGAAAATCGCTCTCCCTTCCCGCTCCTGACGCCGAAGCAACTGGTCCAGCCGGCGCTTTTAATACGCGATTGGAGAGTTTCCACCAAGGCCACGCAATTGGCAAAATACAGTGCGGGCTCGAGGAGAAATCGGTCAAATCGACACTTTAGAAGCGGGTGCATTTACTCACCCCTGGCAATGTCTTCTGTTCGTGCAAAGCACTTTGAGCCTTCAGCGCCGAGTCCCTGGCACAATACGTGAGGAAGGCACAGCCTATAGTGGAAACGGAGCAAGTTACTCTCTACTACAAACGCCCGTGCACTCAGTACCGCAGATAAAGGCAATGAACATTTACCTCGATACTCATTAAATACCCTGCTTTGCCCGGACAGCCAATTTTATCTACCCTCCCCAGCCACAATAGCTGGAACAGTTCAAATTAAATGCAGGCTCAGTCACCGAGGCACTTAAAGCAGATCTGCTCTCGAAGCAGGTTCAGTTCCAGGCAGTTTTCAGTTCTGACCGATTGGACTAACTAGTTAATGGAAACTTTTGAGCCTAATCAGTCCAGTTGCCCGGTGTCAAGCTCACTGTGGTGCTTCAGGTTGAAAGGCAGACCTAATTTGTGGTAGAACTCCCTACAACCAATGCATTAACTTGGCGTGAACTCCTTAATACATTGTATTGCCAATTGCGAGAAGCAATTAAAAAATCAGCTTTCTCAAGCCAACGTGCTTCGGCGAATAGGTTTCACCAGCTGATGACCACCCAGAGAATAAAATGCAGGCATTTCACGTGGTTAATTCTCGCTGAAATTGGGAGTTAAGCAATGGCACCTCTTAACATGGAACTGCAACAGATGTGGATTAGACTGGCTGCTTCTCCTGGTCTGTCCCAACACTCTTCAGCGCACAGACACCAATCAATGGCATTTTACTAGAGCAGGGTGGACGTTAAAAATCCCCTGCTTATCACAGATTTGTTTTAAAAAAAGTTCCAGTTAGATACACTGTAAAAAAAAAAATAATGAAAAGAAACGAGATCTACACTCTAGGGCGATTTAACACTCTGAGCTCAGCCAATACACAGCAACCATTATATTAATTAACAGGATTTCGTGGTCAGTAACGAGCGTGAAGTGTTACCTCTTGGTCAATCGCCCGGATCTACAGGGAATTCCAAAGACGGGGGTTAAGCAAACAGGTAAATCAAAATGAATAGAAGAAAAACATTCGAATCTGTCAGGGACTGAAATAATGCAACTTAGCTGCGGAGAGGGAGAAATCCAATTTATTTTATCATACCTCAATCAGTATTAATCAGTCCTCGTCCTCAGCAGGCATCACACACCCATGAGCTGGGAATGTTGGGGTTTGCATCGGATGACTTGGCAGAATTTACAGTTTAAATAAAAAGGGAGGAGGGGGACTTCATCCAAGCGAAGTAACAACAGAAGTGATGGGCGAGCACCTCATCAGGTTAGTGGGAATGTATTGTCGTGGAAACTTTACCAACGCTAAGGTACTTTTAATTCCGGATCTCATCCGACTACCTGCTTTGGAGAAATTGGAATTAATTACTAGGGGGAGCAAGGAATAGAAAGAAGCCGCCAGGGAGGAGATCAAGCGTCAAAATGTATGTGATAAAATCAAACTTTAGATGGTTAGGAGAATCGGTTTGGGGGTGTGGGGTGGTGGCAAATGAGCCCCTTTCCTCCACAGTTGCACAAGTGTCTCAGCGAGGGAGGGAGACCGCTGTCCAATTGCTGAAGCGGACACCCATCTGGGACTCGCGGCTTTCCCAAAAGAGGAAACTTTAATGACGGGTCGGTGGAAGGAGGGGAAGAGTTGGGGGGGGGGGGGGGAGAGATCAACTGGCTCTTTGATCTGGTGGGGTTTTGGAAGAGCAAACCATCCACCTCCACCCTGTCCCTCCGTGGATGTAGATCGACATCCATCCATTTATGGAGAGAGACGCACCCCCCCCCCCCCCCCATCCACAGTGAGAGAATTGAATGGGAGACTCACAGACCTTTGTGTATCCCAGTGAAACGATCCTTCAGTACCGTCAATTCGTAGATCTTGCCAAATTCCTCGAACAGCGGTTTTAGGTCCTTCTCTTCTAGGTTGCGGGGTATTTGGCCGATGAAGAGTTTGATGGCGTCGTGATCTTTCATTGGGATGGTGTTCTGACTGTGGTTTAAGCCGTTCATCCGCCCGCTGCCGCTACTGTTGTTGGTATCTAGCTGTACTCCGTTGCTCACAGTGGCCATCTTCAAGCGCTGTCTCTCTCTCTCTCTCTCTGGTCGCCCACGTCAGCCCTCTTTAACTAAGAGTCTGCAAGTCCTGACGTCAAGCTTAGTGCTGAGAAAATGTTGCTGGATCCACATACACAGAGCCTCAAAGCCACGTTAACCCTACCCCACCACCCACCCACACACAAACATATACAGACACTCCTTCAATACAGTAGTAAACCACGAAAGTCTGCAGACATCGTGGTTGAAGCACAAATACAACGCTGGAGAAACTCAGCAGGTCAAATCGTGCACTTTGTACAGCAAAGCTAAGGATGCATAACCAACGTTTTGGGCTTGAGCCCTTCATCAAGGTGTGGAAAAATTGTCTGGGCACTCTCCAGCCAGACAGCATTAACATCGACCTCTCTGGTTTCTGTTAGCCTATTCTCCATTTTCCCTTTCCCCTTCCTATTCACAGCACGACCCCAACCCCCTGTTTGCTGCTCTGCCCTCCCTATTACCTCCTGCCTTTGGGACCGTGCTCCCCCTCACCATTTTGTTCTGACGCCTGCTGCCACTTTTCCCATACCTTGTTGGAGGGCTCAAGCTGGACCTGCTGAGTTTCTCCAGCTTTGTGTTTTAACTTTATCTCCCTCGATACAGCCTGTATTGGGAGGTTAAAGCATTGCTACCCTGCAAGTTTCCTTCTTGTTCGAAGTACTTCAGGTGTTCCATGACCCAGCTTGGATCTGATTGAACTGCATCCAACAGGGTCTCTATCAGAAATTGTGCAGATTTATACAAAGAGAAATCACGGAGAGGGGGCGGGGAGATGTTAGAGACAAAGGGGAGAAACCGAGTGGGACAGAGAATAAAGGGTGCGCCCATGCTAGCATGAAGAACAGAATTCGTGAACTAAAATGTTAAATTAAGCAAAATTTCCTTAAATATGGGCAGACAAAGATTCCCTATCAGCAACAAATGCCCAGCGCTCCTTACAGTCAGAGAAAGAGAAGTGAATGAGAGTCCTCCCAGGGTCGCTGAATGTCCATGGCTTGGCCTCCAGTGCCCCCACAGCCTTCAGTCCACCCCCCAAGCTCCAGATGCACACCTCTGACATAGTCAGGAAGCCCCCAGCGTCCTCTCGCATTCCGGTTCTGATACCTGGTACCTGGGAGTGAAGAATGACAGTATAGAGAGGGAGAGAGGAAAGAGATTGGCGAAGTGGGGGGCGTGAAAGCCAGGAGTGAGGAGATTTGGCATGTCACCAAAGACTCCAGCAAATTTCCACAGGTGAACCGTGAAGAGCATTCTGACTGGTTGCATCTCTGTCTGCATTGGAGATGTCAATTGTCAGCACAGGACAAGACTACTGAGAGTTATGAACTTGGCCATCATGGGCATCGGTCTTCACTCCTTTGAGGTCATCTACTGTGTCCCTTATGTGTAGATGTTTCCAAGCAGCTGGCCACATCAGGCAGCTGTGCATATCCAGATAGCGGGGCAAATCCTCGGTGATCCTTGAAGCATCCCATAATCCAAGGTAAAGTCAGATTGGATGATGGCATTTCTCTCCATTCTGAGACTGACCTTGCAGCATCCACATCCTCAACTGGGCTCACCAGCTTCCCCATCAAGAGAGAACACGCCCCATTTGAGAGGGAGAAGCAGAGACGATGACCTTACGGGGAAAGTGACCACGTCGACAGACCAGTGAAGAGCTCCGTGACTGAAGAGCACACAGGCTGCTGGTGACTGTGGTCAAAGCATTCATGCCTGACTGCAGACTGGCTTGAGAAGGGCTGAGTGCATACCAGGTATCGGAACTGGGTGCCAGGGGGTGCTGAGGGCCCTTCCTGCTCATGTCGGAGGTTTTGATCTGGAGCCAATCTGAAGTCCGTGTGGCCGCAGAGGCTGCGGGACCACTGGGGGTGAATCCGCTGACGCTCAGTGGCTCTGAGGGAGTGAGGGGGGGGATGGGAATTACTCTCTTTTGCTTCTCTTTCTCTGTGTTCCGGGAAATTCCCACTGATGGTGATTCTTTGTCTGCCTTAATGGCAGTCTAAACTCAATCTCATGTAATTTTACATCTGCTTTATTACAGGACAACAAGGCAATCGTGAATCTTGAATGAGAAAGGGGCAGTCAGATAGTCTTCTACTACATTGTCGACAGAACAAGGTGACAAGACTTCACTGATACTCTGCACACCACCCCCAATGCCCAATTCCACCATCAACTTGTTGAGATAATTGAATAATTGGTTCTGGAATAAATGGAACAGAGAGGCCATAAGCAGACAGAAGAATACCAACAATCACTTGCTTTGATCCAACTCCTCAATAAATTTCTTTGAATCTACATGACGACGAGCCAGACAAGAGCTTTCGAACAGGTCTGCGCTGAACAGGGTGCTAAACTAAACTCAATCTCTGCTGTCTGCAAGCGATTCAGATCCCAAATTCCCTACATATTCATGTGTCCACCTGAAAGCCTCTTAAGTTCCACTGATCTCAGAAACTGAGACCAAACTTGCAGGGGTGGGGGTCTGCTGGTGCAGGTATGCCAAGGCTCTGCATGGAAGCATCAATATCTCCCCCAGTCTAACAGCATGGAGGTCAGAATCAAAGTTCAGACATAACCAATTGCATTCAGATGTCTGAAGAGCAGCTGGTGAAAGAGCAAAGATATTGCTATTGTCTGTGCTGACTTCCCATTCCCAACTAGTTTTCTAGGTAGCCCAATCTCCCTCATGCCAATCGATCCTCTCCTGGATTGTATCATTTATTAATCTCTCGAGATAACTTGCAGCTGATAGTTTGACCCTCTAACTCAGGTCACAGGCAGTGAGCGCAATGCCATGGCAGCGCCAGTGACCCAGGCTTGAATCTTGCATTGTCTGTAAGGAGTTTTGTACATTTCTCCCTGTGACCTGTGTGGGTTTTCTCAGGTTCTCCGGCTTTGTCCCCCCCAGTTAATTGGGGCAGGATAAGTTTCAGTGGTCAGAATTGGCTTCTACCATGTTGTAAATATTTTTTTTTAAATGACTGGAAAACGTTGGAGCACTTGGTGGAATCCATGCAGTCGCTGGCAAGATCCACCCAGATGGCACTAAAGATTGAGGTTGAACAGATTTCATTAAAATATAGGACATGTACAGCTACAGCAAAGTATCGGCCCTTCAGTCCACAGTGTGGTGCTGACCTAATAACATACTCGAATTGGCTGCAACATAACCCTCCATTTTTCTCACTTCCATGTACTTATCTCTTAGTCTCCTTTTATACTTGCCCCCTCTCCCACCACCATTTTGCTGGTAACTCATTCCATGCACCCACCACTCTCTCTGTGGGAAAAACTGACCTCTTACACCACCCCCCACCCCCCGTACCTATTCCCAGGCACCTCAAATTTATGCCTCCTTCATGCTATCCATTTAAGCCCTGGGAAAGTGCCTCTGGCCATCCACACAATCAATGCCTCCCATCATCTTGTACACCACCAGGCTCAGCGTCATGGGGGGACATTTGTGAGCCATGCCCCCGCACCCACCCAATCTGACATTGCACAAACCCCCCCCCCCCCCATCAGTGCCCCCTCTACGATTGCTCTAATGCCTCTCGATTAGATTTGTTCTGACGCCGACCCTGCGCACCTCTATCAGGTGCAAACTGCTGGCAGCTCTACTAGCTGAGTAGAATAGAGATTTCAGGGCTGAAACATGTGGAAAGCACAGAAAGAGGCCAGCTGGCTCATTGTGAATCAAAGTCTATGTTGGAAGAGTCAGGAAGAAGAAGCGAGAGCAAAAGCACCGTTGACTTCAATTGCAGGATCCAAACGTGCTGGAGAAATTCGACTAGTCAGGCAACAACCATGGAAGGAAATGGCAGTCAACCTTCTGGGCCTGAACCCTTCTTCATGCGCACAGAAAATCAGGATAGTCACCGAATAAGAAGGTGGCGCGGGGAGGAGGGGAAGGGGAAGAAGTATAGGATGGTGGGTGATATGTGAGGAGTTTTGAGGAGATTCAGTATGTCATCATCGAAGACTCGTGGAAACCTTTGAAGGTGTATCATGAAGACCATTCTGGCTGGTTGCCTCACCGTCTGGTGTGGATATGCCCACGCTCAGGAAAGGAAAAACACCCCAGAGGGTTGTTAACTCAGCCTGCAACATCACAGGCACCCAGACTTCACTCCATCGAGAACACCTCCAAGCGGCGGTGTCTTAACAAAGCAGCCTCCACCCTCTTCACTCTGCCACCATCAGGAAAAAGGTGTACGAACACTCAGCGGCACGAGAACAACTTCTTCCCCTCCGCCATCAGATTCCCGAATGATCAATGAACCAAAGACACTGCCTCACTTTGACTTTTTGTGGACTATTTTTATGTATTTTGTAAGGTGATTTGTATAAATGCTTGCACTGTGAGGCTGCCGCAGAACAACACATTTTGTGACATGTTCATGACAATAAATTCTGATTGTGGATACAGGTGGGAGTGGGACAGAAGAAAGAGGTGATGGGAAAGTGGGTGGAGAGCTGAGGAAGAAAGCTCTGAGATAGGAAAAGGGAGGAAGGAGACTGGGAGGTGGAAGGAGTGATCACAGGGACAAGGGAAAGTGAGAGCCCCGGGGAGAGGGAAGGAGATTTAAGGAAATTTGAGGTTGATATTGATGCCGTCTGGTTGAATGGAGTTGATTCCATCTCTTGACTCCTGCAGCAAATCCACTGGCAAACATGCTACTGTGCTCCTCAGAGCAGGGGGATGAGTTGCAAGTTTTGAAGAACTGATCTGTAAATGCTGAGAGCTGAAGATGGTGGGGGTGGAGGGAGGGTAGAGGGGAGGGGAGAGATATTTGCAAAAGCAACCTACCTGGATTCTTGCTCTGTTCTGGTATCCAGTGACCTCTGCTGGAAGGCTTGTGTAGACATAAGGGGAACAACGAAGGACATGTCATCTCCTCCCTGCTGGGTTACTTTGCTCACACTCCATGCTCTCCATGAATAATGCTGGATAATGCTTTATAAACGGTGGCTATGGTTTAAAATTTATCCCAGAAAGGAAGCTTTTTTTGTGTGTGAGAGAACTGGCAAAGCAAAGAACAGCTATGAAGAAAGTGCAGAGGAGATTGAAAATAAATTGCAGTTCTGCACAGCATTGTAATATTAGCAGAGCCGCCAAGACAGTGAATGGGGCACAGTGATTTCACGCCCACTGAACCACCCCTCTGCCACAGTGTGAGTACTGAAGGAGTTCGGCCTGATCAGAGGTGGTGCCATTCAGGGGCAGATGTTACACTGTCTCTCTCTGGTGGAATGGAGTGATTACTTATAATATTGCAAAGAAAAGTGAGAGGCTTCTTCCGTCCACAGTCAGCGACAGATCATTCATTCATCATTCCATTGCAAGTCGTGGAATCTTGCTGAGGGGGAAATTAATGGTCACATCTCCTACTTGGAATACTGGGTTCAGTTCTGGTTACCTCTCCGCATGAAGGATGCGGATGCTATGGAGAGGGTGTAGAGATTTTGCAAGGATGTTGCCAGGGTTGAAGAGCATGCCCCATGAGGATAGGTTCAGAGGAGAATTGGTGTTTTCTCCTTGCATCAACGTAGGATGGGGGGGGGGGGGAATGACCTGATGGAGGTATACAAGATGATGTGTGGATGGCCAGAGGCTTGTTTCCAGGGCTAAAATGGCTTACATGGTTTTGGAGGTGGGGGGGCTGTAGGCACATAGTTTTAAGGTGCTTGGGGGGCAGACAGGGCATGGCAGAAGCATGGAATGCGCTGCCAGCAATGGTGAATCAGAATCAGAATTTATTATCATGAACATGTCGCAAAATCCGAGGTTTTGCGGCAGCCTCGTGGTGCAAACGTTCATATAAACCATCTTACAAAATGAATAAAAATAGGGCCTAGAAGAAGAAAAAGACAAAGTGAGGCAGTGTGTGTGGTTTAGTGATTATTCAGGAATCTGATGGCAGCGGGGAAGAAGCTGCCCTTGTGCCGCTGAGAGCTCGTCTTCAGGCTCCTGTATCTTTTCCCCGATGGTAGCAGAGTGAAGAGGGCCTAGTCCACTGCTGGTGGATGCAGGTACCATAGGGTTTTGGTTTTTTTTTAAAAAATTAGACATACAGCATCGTAACAGGCCAATTCGACCCTACGCTGCCCAATTTACACCTCAGTCGCCTACATGCTGGTATGTTTTGAAGGGTGGGAGGAAACTCGAGCGCCTGGAGAAAATCTACACTGACACTAGAAGAATATACAAACAGCATGGGATTCTAACCCAGGTCCAGTCCTGATCACTGGCGCTGTAAAGACGTTGCACCAACTGCTAGGCCAACCATGCTGCCAAAAGAATCTATCGAGAGATTATTAAATAATGACATGAAACAGAAAAAAATAATATTATGCAGGAGGGAAATGCTAGGCAGTTAGATTGAATTATTAGGTTGGAACTATGCTGTGCGCTGAAGTACCTATACTCAAATTTCAGATTTATTGCCAGAGTGCAAACATGACATCGCATACAACCCTGAGATTCCTTTTCCCTGCAGATCAGACAGAATTCCCACTTAATGGTAATGCAAAAAGAAATGAACACCATGTATACATTTAAAGAAATGTAAACAAACTGATCAATAAAATGAGTCCCTGTGTAAAACCTTGTGTTTTTGACTCTTAGTTAATTTTATGGCTGTCTCTTTAAGAGAACTATTGTTTGTAGTGTTACCATAGTGAATATGTTGTAATATGTCGTAGTATCCACCCAGGCTAACGGCTTTCTCTCATTCTACGAGATGTGAAGGAATTGTAAGCATGAGAAATTTTTGTATCGTTATATATCTTTGTATTTTTATAGCAGTTCTTAGCTAATGCTTTTGTTATAAGTTTTAAGTAATTAGAATCTAAAGGACTATCATTAAACAGTAAATGCTTTGTTATTCACCGTTATTAAAGTATTGTTGTGAAGCTATGTAAAATATTTATCCGTTCCATCAACAAATTAAAACTACATAACGTAACAGCCACAGTGTTTGATTCATTGGATAAATTTGGGATATCACAGTTCATGATTTGTAAGACGATACACTGAAATTAGGTGTCGTCTACACCCTGACTGAGTTTGTCGTTGAGGAGTCTGATGGTGGAGGGGTAGCAGCTATTCCTGAATGTGGCGGTGAGAGTCTTGTGGCGCCGAGACCTCTTTCCTGATGGTAGCAGCAAGCCCAGAGCGTGTGCTGGGTGGTGTGGATCCCTGATGATGGTTGCTGTTCTCCAATGGCAGTGTTCCCTGTAGATGTTCTCGATGAGGGGGAGGGTTTTGCCTGTGAAGTCCTGGGCTGTGTCCACTACCTTTTGGGGGTATTGGTGTCCTCATATATACTGTTGATTGCTATATTCCATGTCCTATTTTACATTGTTGTCGTGATGTCTTTCAAGAGCCCTTGGCAAACACTCCCTCAACATCTATCGATTCTTCCCAGCATTCTTATCAGCCAAGTGTCAACTGGTTGGGTACAGAACATGACCAGCATATCTTCATGCCCAGATTTCAGACAGGTAAAGGAAGAGAATCCCCAATCCTGCAGAAAGTCTAATGGAGCAGATCCAAGTCAAATTGCTTCAATATCATTTAACCCATGAAGGACAGTAAATGGAAGAGCTGATGGATAAAGCCAAGCCAGAAAAAGAAAGGTGAGAATAAGAATGACTACAGATGCTGGAAAACTGGAGTAATGTACAGCAAGTTGGAGGAACACAGCAGAGAAGGCAGATTTCGAGGGATCCTCCATGTCACAAGAAATAGGAGCGGGAGTGGGCCATCCGGCCTGTCGATTGTGATCATGGCCAATCTAATGATAGGGTCGTCTCCACCCACCTGCTTTTTCCCCATAATTCCCTCGATTATGTAAACATCTATCCAACTTTGTCTTAAATCTATTTACTGAGGTCGCTTCCACTGCTTCAATGGGCAGCGAATTCCATAGATTCACCACTCTGGGAAAAGCAGTTCCTCCTCATCTCTGTCCTAAATTTACTACCTCATGTCCCCTAGATCCATCTCCCATACCAATGGAAACATCTACCTCAATCTATGCCTTTCATAATTTTATGCATTTCTGTAAGATCCCCTCTCATTCTTCTAAATTCCAGCGAGTATAGTCCCAGACGACTCAATCTCTCCTTATAGGCTGACCCCTTCATCCCTGGAATCGACCTGGTGAACCTTCGTCAGTGAGATCTTCCAGCATTTTGTGGAATTGCTCTGTATAAAGGAGGCTTCAAAATCAGACAGCCTCCAGATAAGCTGATCATTGGGTGGCACTGTGATTTAGGAAACAGCTTGTGCAGATGTTCAGGATGCCGTGAGCCACAATTCTATCACTCCTCCTCCCTCCCCCTCCACCCACACACGTCCTCCCCCTTGATGCCACAGTAGCACTTTGCCAGCTGAATTAGGATATTTCTGGGCCTCAGAATCTCAGACAGGCACCCACTACTTCAAGAGAGTGACATTTCCATTTCACGCACCAACCGTCCTTGAGGCCTCAACGGAGAGAGATTGCCAACTAGTGCAAAAAAAAGCTGTGTACCATGGATTTGTACCTATTAGGGGATGGTCAAAGCTGATGAAGTCATTTCCCTCAGAGTATGTGGAGAAAGAAGGCAGGGGGAGAGTAAGAGGGTAAGAGAGAAAGAAAGAAAGAGGGAGAGAGAGAATGCAGAAAGTTAGAGATGGAGAAAAGTAAAGTTTGAAAGACATTATTGCAGAGCGAGGTATAGACAGAGGGAGATAAAGAGAGGTGTAGAATGAGTGTGATAAATGGAGAGAAAAATCTAGAGTGAAGGAGAAATGGAGAGACAGTGAAAGCAGGAGAATGAAAGTCATGAAAGAATATGATGCTTTGGCCTTGAGCCCTTCATCAAGGTAGGAACAAAATGTATGCAGGTGCACAAACAAAATGGTGGGGAGGAGGAGGAGGAGGGGGCAGGGGGAGGAGCACAGTTCCACAGGCCAGAGGTAATAGATGGATGTGGGGAGGGAGGGACAGCTCTGTGAATGTGGAGGGAAGGGAGTGGACAGCTGGAGGAAAGAAGACAGAGGGACACAGTCTCAAGATTTCGGGGGAGTAGATTTAGGACAGAGATGAGGAAAAATAGTTTTTCCCTGAGGGTAGTAAATGTTTGGAATTCTCTATCCAGGGAAGTGGTTGAGGCTGCCTCATTAAACATATTTAAAATTTGGTTAGATAAATTTTTACATGATAGAGGAATTGGGGGATATGGGGAGAAGGCAGGTAGGTGGAGTTAGGTCATAAATTAGATCAGCCATGATCATATTGAATGGCGGAGCAGGCTCGATGGGCCATTTTTGGCCTACTCCTGTTCCTACTTCCTATGTTCCTATGAAGGGGAAAGGAGGGAGAATGGAGAGTAGGTTATAGAAGAAGAGAAATAGATTGGGTGAGAGAAAGGGAAATTGTACTGTGGTTATCGAGAAAGGTAGACCCAGAATGAAAGTGAGACAGGGAGCAATGCACAGAGGGACAGCTCACAACAGAGATTTTTATATTATTGTTGTGAGATGGTTATAATATGAATGTTTGCTCTATAACGCTGCCACAAAACGTCACATTTCATGACTTGTTCATGACAATAAATTCTGATTCTGAAAGGGAAAGAGAGAGAGAGAGAATGAAAGATAGAGCAAATGATGGAGAAAGAGGAGGGAGGGAGAGAGAGAGGGAGGAGGGAAGGAGGAGAGGGTGACTTTCATCCCTTCAGTCGGGAATAGATGTAAAGTCGCCCCGTTAATGAAAGGTCAGTGGACTGATAAATCTCTTCAAAAGAGAATATTGCACCAACTGCATTTTTTAATTCTTGAAGGATATTTGACCATCTGACTTTCTGAAGTATTGTTAGTGAAACCATCTCAAATAGCAGTAATGGTTGCATAGTCTTAGAGACCATTGACACTTACATTTATAAATTAATGTGTTCTCTCTCTCTCTCTCTCTCTCTCTCTCTCTCTCTCTCTCCTTCAAAGCAACGGCACTCTGTTACTTTAGACACATGAAAAATTTAGCTTGAACATCTATTTACAGGTCAGTGTGTGAAGGAATTACGAGTATAATTGGCGCAGTGGTAAGGTGTGACACATGATATCCCCTACAAGCCCTGTTATAAATTAGCCATGACATTAGAGTAAAGAGCTCACAGAAGAAAACACAAGGGGAATACCAAGTTTATACAGCCTTGACTTGTTGACCCTGATGCACCCTATCAGCCATGCCCTCACCTCTGAGTCAGAAGGTTGTGGGTTCAAGTCCCACACCACCTGCATTGCCACTAGGTGGGTGGGTGGGTGGGTGGGTGTGTGTGTGTGTGTGTGAGAGAGAGAGAGAGAGAGAGAGAGAGATATGCAGGTGCACAAACAAAATGGTGGGGAGGAGGAGGAGGGGGCAGGGGGAGGAGCACAGTTCCACAGGCCAGAGGTAATAGATCGATGTGGGGAGGGGGAGGACGGCTCTGTGAATGTTGGGGGAATGGAGTGGAGAGCTGGAGGAAAGAAGACAGAGGGAAGGGGAAAGGAGGGAGAATGGAGAGTAGGTCAGCAGAAAAGTCGACACTAATTCCATCTGGTTGAGAGCACCCAGACTTAAAATTAAGTGTTGACCCTCCAATTTGCAGGTGGTCTTTGTTTGACTGAGGCCATGGACAGACATGTCAGTGTAGGAGTGGGGCACAGAATTGAAATAGTCGCCAACTGGGATATTCCTGTCATTAATGTGGACAGAGCGAAGGTGCTCATTGAAGTGAACACCCAGTCTCTCCAATGTAGAGAAGGCCACAACGGGAACATCGGATGCGGAAGATGACTCCCGCGGATATGCAAGTGGAATGTTGCTTCACTTAGAAGAACTATTTGGGGCCCTGAATGATGGTGAGGGAGGAGGTGTGGGCGCAAGTGGGGCACTTCCTGGGGCCACAGTGAAAGGAGCCAAGTGGTCGATTAATGGGAAGGGATGAGTGGGCGAAAGATTTACAGAGGGAGGGCAGAGGGGGAAGATGTGTCTGGTGGTGGGATCATATTGTAGATGGCAGAAAGTACTGAGAATAATGTGTTGGACGCGGAAGCTTGTTGGGTGGTAGGTGTCCTGTGTTTGTTATGTCTGAGGCCAGAGGGGGCCAGGGCAGATGAGTGGGAGATGGAGGAGATGTGGGTGAGGGCAGAGTTGATGGTGGTGGAGGGGAAGCCACGGGTTTTGGAAGAAGGAAGACATTTTGTATGATCTGGACTGGAAGACCTCATCTTGGGAACAGATATGTCAGAGAAATTGAGTGAAAGGAACAGAATCCTTGCAGGGGACTGGGTGTGGAGAAGTGCAGTCGAGATAGTTGTGGGAGGTGGGAGGTTTGTAAAAAAAAATGCTATAGGATGTGGATGTGGTCTCGTTTTCTGCACGTCGGGGAAAACAAATGAAAATTTGGTGTCAGAAGCAGAGATGGATCTTAATAGGTTGATTTTACATTTTCCCAGTAGAAAGTTTATCATTAAAAAAAGAAGGCCTTATGGTAGCTATTGGTGATTCAATCATTCTATTCATCTGATCTGAACTGTGAAATGTAGTTCCTTGGTTCCATGCCCACATCACCTGATGGACACCTTGTGGAAGAAAAAAAAAATCTGTGGCCCTTAGTCCTTTTGGAAGGAAGAGGATTTTTTTGATATCGGTGTTCCTATTTTATAACCATAGCCCTTACTATCATTTGGTAATTACAGTGCGCAATGGTTTCTTTCCTCTCCACCTCTCCCCATTGGAGTTCTGGGTGTCAACAGGGATCATTACAGAGCAAATTGAATCATTAACGTCGGCTCCCAGCTAAATGACCATTGACAACACAATTCCTCCCACTGCAACCATGTTCAGAGGATGTGGCAGTACAGAGCGAGAGAGACCGAGCGAGAGAGACCGAGCGAGAGAGACCGAGCGAGAGAGACCGAGCGAGAGAGACCGAGCGAGAGAGACCGAGCGCACAATGCATTAACTATTTACTTTGGATTTCCATCCGCTGCAATATTTTGCTTTGCAATGGTGTGGCTACTGCTCTCTCCCTTTCCCTCCACAGATGCTGGCTGACCTGTGTGTTTGCAGAATTTTCTTTCTATTCTGTCCTTTGTTTTTTATTATGCCATCTTCTGGCAAGCTTCTCATCAAAAGAAGCCTGGTGTTGCCCACCACCTCTTTCAGCCCAACCTAACACAAGATTAAATAATGGCCGAGGATTTCCCCAAAGCTGGCAACTCTCGAGTAATAAAAGAAACACTGCAGATTCCGTAAGCCAAAAATTAAAACAGAAATGCTGGAAGTACTCAGCACATCAGGGCAGCATCTATGGAAAGAGAACTGGAACGGGCCACGTTAACTCTATTTCTCGCTCCACAGATGCTTTGTGACCTATTGAGGGCTTGGAGCAATTTTTGTTTCAGCCCTCAGAGTGAACCATTTGTTCAAATTTCATAGATTTAGAGAATAATAGAAAATGGGAGCCATTCAGCCCTTAGAGCCTGCACCAACATTCAAAATGATCAAAGCTCTCCATGCAACCTCAGTACCCTGCTTTCTCTCCATTCCCCATGAAGGTTCCTTTTATTGTCTCATAATACATAAAAATGTAATATGCATGATAAGGCAAACAAACTGTCATCCTGAGCATTGCCCGGTGCCCCTAACAGTAGGACAAAACAAAGTAAGGTAAGTTCCTTCAGTTGCACTGAGTGTCCATGGATTCCCCTCCAGCGCTCCTGCAGACTCGGCAGCCACACAGACCCCTGTTCACTCCATTGGCAACCCAGGCTCCATGTCCAAACTTCCGATAGGATCAGGAAGCCTTCAACGCCCGAGGCCCTTCGGGAGCCCTTCCTTCCCACCCCCCCCCCCCCCACCCCCAGCAACGTCTCAAATCCTAGTTCTGATACCTGATGGACTTCATGTGCAAAACTGTGAAAGGGCTGAACAGGGTAACTGTGGGGAGGATATATGTAGGGCGCCACTGGCATAGCAGTTAGCCCAACGCCTTTGAGCACCAGCAATCGGGACTGGACCTGGGTTCAATCGTGCACAGTCTGTAAGGAGTTTGTACATTCTCCCTGTATCTGTGTGGGTTTTCCCCGGGGCTCCAGTTTCCTTAATGGGGTGACATTGGTCAGTATGGACTTGTAGGGCTGAATTAGCCTGTTGCAGTGCTGTATGTCTAATTTTTAAAAAACTAATTTAAAAATATCAAGAAACCAGCAGGATCAAGACATTTGGGACAAAGTTCAGGAGAAATATCTTCATTCAGAGAGAATGAGAGGAACTGTCTACTACAGAAGTCTGGGGAGACCAACCCCCTGAACAATACTGAAGAAAGAACTAGATTTCTAAAATGAAAAGGCATCCATGCGCACGAGAGGAGAGCAAGACCATGGTTCAGTGATGGCTTGAGGGAACTAATAGCCAACTGCTGACCCTCTATTCATAGGACGTGGCAGGACAGAACAGGCCTATGATGTTCTGCTTGCCTCAGTAAACTTAGTACACAACAATCTAATTTTTATTTTCCTTTAGCCTCTATTTTTCTCACCTCCATGTGCCTATCTCAGAGTTTTTATGCCCATGTATGTCTGCAAGGCGCATTAAAACACATGGAATTTCCAAATCTTAAAAGTAGATCTTTTGTTCCAATTAGCAAGGAATCATTCTGGATGGCAAGATGTAGAAAACTTTGAGTTCATACTGAGCAAACTACTAACAGCCCCGGTCACCTCTCAGCAGAATAGGACAGAGGAGTGCTCAGCTCTAGTCCCTGTACTCTTGTGGCTGCACAGCCAGGATCATCTTGAAGCCAATCCACTAATGCCATCGGTGCTCTGTGATTAGTAAGGGATGGCTTAAGGTGGGATGTGAGTGTGAAGGGAAGGTTGAGAATCATTGCTCTGGAACCAATTGTTACTGAAATATTTTGCTTGAGAAAAATTGTCATTGGATCATTTCCTTTGGAGTTCGGAGACCCTGCACATAATGAGACGGATTAAAACTGGTTTTCAAACATTTTCTTTGCACCCACATCCCATCAGTAAGCGAACCCTTGCTGATCTCAGAGCACCAATGGCATAGGGATGACTTCAGGTGGTATGTGGGTTTGGGAGGGGGCGGTTTTAAAACCACTGCTGTAACTGAACATCTATCTTTCATATTTATTAAGTATCGCAGTTGAATGCAGATTGGAGTTTTTTTCTTTTACAAAGGACGTGTTTGGCTGCAGCAAGTAAGAATTTTGGCGCGTGTACGTATTACACCAACAAGTATGGCATCATTACCATCAAGTAGGGAGAAAGTAGAAACTAACCAAGGGAAAGTAGCCGAACATCAAGGGCAAGGTAAATATTAATAAAACAGCATGAAGCCAAGAGAACTGGATTTTTATCAGTGTATTAAATATAAAATTAAACTTAAAGGATGTACAATGCACCGTCTCTTGTAACAGTTCATTCATATACAATGTGAAATAATCTAATCCCACAAGGTAGGAGCTCTTTCAAGTGCAGATATAAATTCCATTAAAGTTTTAATACATTATTTATTACTTAGTCTGTAATGATTTATTAAAAGTTTGTAATTTGGCAATATGCATATGGGCACTTTTATTTGAGATTACACATTCCTTCTTGGCTGTGAGGAACGGGCGAATTGCAAGAGACAGCTTCGAGGAAACGCTCTCCAAAGGGAAGCAGTCACTCCTATGAATGTTTAACGGGAATTGAAGAGGATCTCAATCTCACCATTCCGGCTTGAAGGGAGCAGCGGGAGAATAAAGAGGGAACATCACAGAGATAAATCGATGCAGGTGTGAATAAAAGAACAAATACAAAATATGAACTTGGCTTCGTGTGTCTGGTTGTTCGAGTCATCTGACTGCGCAAGTACAACCTGACAGAACAGCGTTCTCCGGTCCTCGATGCAAAACATGCAGACACACAACAAGACATAACACACACACACACACACACACACACACACACACACACACACACACACACAGGCAAACAATACACATGCAGGACAAGTATTCATGTATACAAATAAAGTTTCAGGAATATGTGAGTCTCGGAGGGTTAGTGTGAGCAGTCCCTTTCTCATTCTCACTGCCCGTGGGAAGAAGCTATATCCTCAGCCTGGTCATGCTGGCTCTGATCTCTTCCCCAACGGGCGCAGCTGAAAGATGCGGTGGGTGGGGTGGAAGGGGTCCTCAAAGATTTTGCGCACCCTCTTCAGACAATGATCCTCGTAGATCTCGTCAATGGGACTGGGTGGGGGTGGGGGGGGGGGGGAGGAGCGAGACTCCAGTGATCCTCTCTTTGTCACATATGTAGTCTGCAGCCTTGGGGAATGGGAGTAGCGCTTTAATATGTGAACTGTGTCTCAATGTAGCTTTCTTCTCTCTGTGTTAGGGCTGGATATCCACAAGTCTGAGAAAAGAAATCGAGGAGAACGGAGGGATTACAGCTGCAAAGGGTGCAGAAAAGATTCATGAGAATGTTACTGAGACTAGCGGGCTTGAGTTAGAAGGAGAGTCTGTGTAGCCTGGGACTTTTCTCCCTGGTACACCAGGGTTAAGTTCAGATTTATTGTCAGAGTACATTCATGACATCACATACAACCCTGAGATTCTTTTACCTGTGGGTGAGGTAGAATTACCTCTTATTGGCAGCGCAAAAAAACAGCACTCAAGAAGATGTGTATACATGAAAACAAACAAATGCAAATGACCTGACTGTGCAAAAACATCAATAAATTGCAAAAGTAAGAGGGCTGGAAGGAAAGATAGAAAGACGACTTTTTTTTAAATCAAGAGACCAAACAGTTATGCCATGTCACCGACAGAACAAGGAACATAAAAATAAAACATTCCTTTTGTTTTGTTGGACTTAGATTCCATCGTGACGAAAGCTCAACAGTGCCTCTACTTCCTCAGGAGTTTGCGGAGGTTTAGTTTGACATCTGAAACCCTGGCAAATTTCTACAGATGTGTGATGGAAAGTGTTCTTTCCATCATGGTCTGGTTTGGGGACACCGATACCCCTGAGCAGAAAGTCCTGCAAAAGGTAGTGGACACAGCCCAGGATGCGGCAAGAAAAACCCTCCCCACTATCGAGGCCTTCTACAGGGAGAGCTGCCTTGGGAGAGCAGCAGCGATCATCAAGGATCCACACCACCCAGCACATGCTCTGGTCTCACTGCTACCATCAGGAAAGAGGTATTGGTGCCACAAGACTTGCACCAGCAGGTTCAGGAACAGCTACTCCCCCTCCACCATCAGACTCCTCAACCACAAACTCAATCAGGGACTCAGTTAAGGACTCTTTCTTTTGCACCTTACTGATTTTTTTCTCTCTGTACAGTATTGCACAATCAGTTTGTTTAGATGTCTTTATCGGTTTACATGTGTACGTTGTGTACAGCTTTATTTTGCACAACCAATAAGTGGAAAAACTGCCTGAGCCACAGGAGAAAGAATCTCATGGTTGTATGTGATGTCATGTATAAACTCTGACAGTAAATCTGAGATGTTGCTGAGAATCTCAGGATTTATTATCTGTTGAACTTAGTGTTGAAGGGATAGCAAAATTTCTCCAAGTTGAGAGATGTTCAGTTGATCTGGACAAACCTGTTGGGAACATCAGAGTCCAATTCCTGAATGTTATCAGTGAAGTCGTTCTCCCCTTCTTCTGAATTCTACACTGTAAATGTGTGCAGTCCAGGTCTACCTATTCACATGACATTTTTCTGCAATCTAAATAACTTTGCTGACCCAAAACCAAGGTGGATGGATTTTTGATTCTAAGTATCCTAGGTCGAACTGGCTGAGCAATCTCTTTGCAAATTTTTTATTCCTTCCTTGCCATGGTGTATTGTTTTTAAATCAATATAACCTGAAAGAGCTGACAGGTAAGACAAGCTAAGGTACAACTCATCTTGAGAGTAGATAACACAGATCATAAATAATGAAGAGAGATGTTGGACTATTTTCTGAGGTGATAAAAGGAATTAGAAGGATAAATGTGGAGATATCTTGTTGCCGATGCAGGGGAACTGAATCCTTTAGAATAATGGACCATGTAGACAATTATAACAGAGAAATGTATCTGCTGGGTTTGTTAGAACAGTTGAGAAAATTTCACTGCTTTACTCTGGTAAGTTTGTTTCCCTTAATGAGTTATTTATCAAGAAACATTCACTGTACTGCTTGATAGAATTATAAATAGAGATAGCTTGATGTGTGTTGAATATTGTTGGAGTAATGCAAGGTGCTATTACAGCACCAATGACTGGGGTTCGAATCTGGCACTGCCTGTACATTCTCCCCATAAGTTTCCTCCACGAGCTTCCTCCCGCCATTCAAAAATCTACCGGGGTTGAAGGTTAATTGTGTGCAATCAGGGAGTACAGCCTCGTGGGCCACAAGAGCCTGTTACCATGTTGTATGTCCAAATTAAAATTAAAACAAATTTCTCCTGTCGAGCTCAAAGGAGCTTGGGGGGGGTTCGGGTGCTCAGATGGGCAGGGGGTCTGGGCCAAAAGTAGAGGGGTCGACTTTGACATGGGTCATTTGGGGGAACGACGACCGACTATTACATGAGATCGACTATTAAACGAGTATATATGGTACTTTGGTTACAACAATTACCCCAGTGTGGAAAGAGATGAAAATTATAAAAGCGAGATCGAAATACATTTACACAGTTATCGTTAAAATGTTCAGTAAATGAAATAGTGCAACCTAAGCTTATTGCGGCAGAATTTTAGCACTGCCCATGGACCATTTTGATGGCTTTGATCAAAGGCCTTTTCCACTTTCTCCAAGTGAACCTGATCATCAGAGATATTTAGAAATTTTTGAAGAAACATTTAAATAATTAAAATTATTAACAAAATATTCAACTGAAACCTGCATTCCTTTTGTAAACAAATTAAAATATTTATCATTAATTAAAACAAAGTAACATAAAAATCTTACTTTCAATTAACTTCATAAAGAGATCAGTGATCTGATTCAGATGAATGGGGTGACACTGGATTTGCCAGCGAGCTGGTGATCGAAGACAAAATCCCCAGATGCCCTAAAACGGTTAGTGTAGTGGCTCGTGCAACTCTATTACAATGCCAGCAACCTGGATTCAAATCCGGTGCTATCTGTAAGGAGTCTGTATGTTCTCTCTGTATCTGTGAGGGTTTCCTCAGGGGGATTCTGTAACCTCCAACCCACCAAAACCCGTACGGGGGTTTGTCGGTGTATTGGGGGCATGGGCTCAATGGATGGAAGGGCCTGTTACCTTGCTGTATCTTTAAATTAAAAAGAACACATTTTAAAATTTGCTCAACAGTTCAGGCTACATCTCTGTGTAACCTTTCGGGTCGGAGACCCTTCAGTGAACTGGGAAAGAGAGATAAAACATGTTACTTTTTCGTTTTCGACGAATGAGCCCCCATCTTCTCTACAACTTCAAATTCCTGGGTGTCAGCATCTCCGAGGATCGGTCCTGGAGCCTCCATGTGGATGCAATCATGAAAGACGTTCGCCGGTGGCTATACTTTGTGAGGGAGAGGGGATTCGGTACATCACCGAAGACTCTCAAAAACTTCTACCGGTGAACCGTGGAGAGCATTCTGGCTGGTTGCATCACTGTCTGGATCGGAGGTGTCAATGCTCAGGACAAGAATAAACTCCAGAGGGTTGTTAACTCGGCCAATGTCATTACAGGCACCGGACTTCATTCGGTGTCCTAAAAAAAGCAGCCTCTATCCTCAAAGACTCCTCCCCACCCAGGCTATGCCCTCTTCACTCTGCTGCCATCGGGGAAAAGGTACAGGAGCCTCACGACGAGCACTCAGTGGCACAAGGACAGCTTCTTCCCCTCTGCCATCAGATTCCTGAATGATCAATGAACCAAAGACCCTGCTTTACTTTGACATTTGCGCACTACTTTTAATTTATTTTTGTAAGGGTTTATATGAATGTTTTCTCTGTGAATCTCCCACAAAACAATACATTTTGTGACTTGTTCATGAGGGGTAATTCTGATTCTGACAATCCAATTTTTTTCTCTCCGCCTGGGTTCTGATGAGAGATCTTCGCTATTCTGCTTAATTTTCCACAGATACTGCCTGACTTGCTGAGGGTTTCCCGAATTTTCTGCTATTTTTCTTTACAGATTCATGCACAATTACACAGATATGAGCTCACTTTGGGCAGATTGGTCTACAGGAAGAGACAGACAGATAATTGGGAGGTATTTTCACTTCCTCTCCTCTCCCTGCTTGATTCCTTTGGGATAATTAGGTTCTCATAATACCTTCAAATAGGGCAAACACCCCTCCATAGAACAATACAGAAAAGTGCTGAATAAACTCAACAGGTTATCACACGTAAAGGGTAACTAACATTTCGAGCCTGACTGGTTCAAGATCAAGTCAAGTTTATCGTATCACCCGACAAAACAGCATTCTCTGGTCCTCGGTTCAAACCATGCAGACACACACATCCAAACACCACACGCATGCAGACAAACAGTGTATATGCAGGACAAGTATTTCATCCACACAAATAGATGAATAAATATTGTTTAGTCCAAACGAGAGCCTTGGAGGGTTAGTGTGAGCAGTTCCTTGGGTTGTTCAGCATTCTTGCTGCCCGGGGTTACAAGGTGTTCCTCAGCCTGGTGGTGCTGGCTCTGATCTTCTTGTATCTCTTCCCCAACCGAGGCAGCTTAAAGATGCTGTGTGCGGGGTGGAATGATTTTGCGCACCCACTTCAGACAATGATCCCAGAAGATCACGTGGACGGGGGAGGAGGGAGACTCCAGTGATCCTCTCTGCCACTCTGCTGGTCCTGTGGATCAAGCTCCAATCCATTTCTTTGCAGCAGCCGTACCGCCATTGTACGAAGGGCTCAGGCCCGAAATGTTGGTTACCTTTTAGCTCCTATGGAATCTATAGTATAGATGCTGTGTGACTTGCTGGGTTTCTCCAGCACTTCTGTGCATCACTGCCATCGGTGTCCACACACTTTCCAATTTACCTCCGCACATCATGGTCTCGATTTTAAAGTCCCTCACTTTTACCAGTCTCGATACCAAGATGGCCCCACCAAGTGATGTGTTTGATAGGCTCAAATCAAGGCAGCTCATCCTATTCATCTGGTCAAGGTTACCTTATATAGACCCCTGCAGGATGAAACAGGCTCTTCGACCCATCATTCCAAGCTAACGAAGCTCCCGTATATTTCGGCATATAAATCGAGTCTTGAAACCCTCAAAAAGCATTCAAAAATTGGGGAGTTGACTTATACAAAACCGAAACCTTAAATTCAACTCAAAAAACTTCTTGACGCAGATTTGGTGCCTACGTCGAAACTTGAAACACTGAGAAAGGACCCAGCCTAGCAGGAATGTTCATGCTGCCAGTATATTAGAGAGACATTTTTATTCTCCAATCTCTTACCAACTCCTCACATATCTTAAATATCCTGACAGCAGCTTAGTTATTGGACTTCTTGGCAACTTCTATGACTTTTAACTTAAAACACGCTTCATACTTATTCTTTTGCTGCAGGCTCCTTGATAACAAGCACCTTCCAGCAAAGCCAACAGCTCAGCCGACATGGTTTTTGGTGGGGGTCGAGGTATATGGCCGATACATGATAAAACCATGAAAATGAGGCAAAAAGTGAGGACCCGACATCCGAAGGTCGACTTACAAGCCGAAATATACGGTAGTCCCATTTGCCTGCTTTCAGCCTACATTCCTCGAAACCAGTGGTTCTCAACCTTTTTCTTTCCACTCACGTACCACTTGAAGTCATCCCTATGCCATCGGCGCGCTGTGATCAGTAAGGGATTGCTTAAGGTGGTATGTAGGTGGAAAGAAAAAGGTTGAAAACCACTGTTCTAATCGTCCCTCGTTGACTCGTTATGTGCACCGTTTCAGAGCTCCGACGGAAATGGGCCGATGACAATTTTTTTCAAGCAAAATATTTCAGTAATAATTGGGTCTGGAGCAGTGATTCTCAACCTTCCCTTCCATATCCCACCTTAACCAACCCCTTACTAATCACAGAGCACCGCTGGCATAGGGATTGCTTAATGTGGGATGTGAGTGAAAAGAAAAAGGTTGAGAACCACTGCTCTGGACCATTCCTATTCACCTACCTGACGGAGATATACGGCTCTCTATATCTTTTCCGACCATTGTAAGGTAAAACATCATGAGATGGGAATGTGTAGGGAGTTACCCTGTACAGGGCAGTAACAAGAAGGGGAGGTGTCCTTGTACTCCTGTTAGGTAAAACATCATGAGATGGGAATGTACAGGGCTGTAACAAGATGTGAATGCATCCTTGTACTTACAAGATAAGAGAGACATTGATGGATTGAGAGGCAGGAAGCTAGCAGGGAAAGGATAGCAACAGTTTTAGTCATTGGACAAGTAATGATATGATGATGTTCTAAGCACATATCCAAGGGTATAAAAAATCACCATTTTGCTGATAACGGCAGAATGCATTCTCCGACTAACACTGTTAGTCGCAAGTGTTACAATCCGGTAATAAAGAACAAAGAACCCTGATTTCGACTCAGTCTGGTGTTTGTCTCACTCATTCATGAACAAAGCAGACCTAACACCATCTATTGCAAGGAGGGAACCTTGCGTGAGTGAGGGGGTGGGGAGAGGCACGGAGGGCTCCCGTTGAGAATGCCTGGTCTAAGTTCCTCATGAACTGAGATTTTCCATTATTTATCTCCTTGAGAAATCACCTGATGTGCCCTCAAATGATTTTGCTGAGTTTTGGCCTGAAATTATGATGGTTCATTTGATTTATTTCCCCATGACAACTATTTTTTATATTCTAATCTCTGTTATCCGATGTTATATAAGCAAATATATTCTGATTAATGATTCTCATTATGTTTTAATTCACTCACCACCTAAATGCCAAGTAGATTAAACTGCAGTTTAAAAGTATTGATTAACTTGTGACTTCAGTTCTAGTGGATAATATGGTGGCCAAGAAGTCAGGTTAAGTAGTGGCTGAGAGTTAGAAAAGTCAATGGGTAACATGCCTGTTGTCAGCTGAAATCTTCCTGTGGAGATGTGTCTTCGGTCATTTCAGTAGAGGACATGTATAATGAATGCTTGCTCAAAGATCATCAAATGAGTGGTTGACCTCACTGATAAGGATGATGAGTTGGCTTCCAGAGAGGAGGTTGGGCGGCTCGTGAAATGGCGAGAGAGCAACGACCTGACAGGGCAAAGATGACTGTGGACTTCAGGAGGATGAAAGTCGACCCCTCTCCACTACACATCAATGGTTCTGTCGTGAAGAGATTGGAGAGCACAAGGTTCCCTATCGCGCACCTACACATAAAAGGGAGGTTGAGGAGGGCAAAGCGACTAGCCTGCATATTGACAACGTTTTAGAGGAGAGTGACTTGTCTGGCTGCAAAAATTGGATGGCAAGTCAATACAGAGGATCATTAAAATGGCCAGGAAGATCACTTGTGTCTCCATTTCCTCTATTTGCAACATTTACCAGGAGTTTGAAAATTTAAATATAACTTTTAAATTTATTTTTAAATGTATGCATACAGCACGGTAACAGACCATTTTGGCCCATGAGTCCATGCTGCCCATTTACACCCAATTGACCTACAATCCCCCCAGTAAGTTTTGAACAGTAGGAAGAAATTGAAGTCCCTGGAGGAAACCCACTCAGACTTGGGAAGAATGTTCAAACTCCTTACAAACCCCTGTCCCGATCATTAGTGCTGTAACAGCGAGACGCTAACTGCTATGCTAAAGGAAGGTTGCTTAAATGGGGCTCAATTAATTACTGAAGACCCTTTACTTCCAGGACACAGAATCTTTGACCCACTGCCATCAGGGTGGAGGTACAGAAGCATCAAAATCAGGACTGCTAAGCTGGGGAATAGCTTCTTACCGCATGCTGTGAGATTGATGAACAGTATCCTGTAACCAACTACAACATCCCAAAATATTTATATGTATTTACTTTACATTATATCTTTATGTATATATGTGATTATTTTGTAGTGTGTCTCCTGTGTGGATGGAGAAACGCTGTTTTGTCTGGCTGAATATGTACAGTTGGATGATAATAAAGTTGCACTTGAACTTGAGAGACGATGCTTTGTAAAATGCAAAAACAAACATAAAGCAATTTGGGATATGTTTGTAACAGATAATCTGAAATAAAATTGAATGGTAGGGGAATATTGTGGAGGGGCTGAATGGTATCCTGCCATTCCAATATTCTTTTACTTGGTTGGGTTTGTTCTGCAATTTATTTTGGTTCAAGCCATCAAGGAACAATGTTTGCACTGGAAATTTATTTTCACCTAAGTGCAAAGGTTTCCCCTTGTCATCAATGTGAACATTAGAATATAGAACATTACAGTATAGTACAGGCCCTTGAGCTCTTGATTTTGCACCAACTTATATATTCCTACCCAAAAAAACTAAATCCAACCTATCTAATAACCCTCTCTTTTTCTTTCATCCAGGTGCCTGTCTCAGAGGCCACTATTTTTCCAGCCTCCACCACTACCCCTAACAAGGCATTCACAACCCTCTGTGCAAGAATTTTACCCCTGACGTCTCCCCTAAACTTGGCTCCCTTCATTTTGCACAGATGTCTGCTGGTGTTTGCTACTCCCACCCTGGGAAAAAGGGGCTGACTGTCTACCTTATCTATGCCTTGAAAGACCTCAACAATGAAGACGCTGTTTACATCCGGTACTGCACGGATGGCAGTCTCTTCAATCCGAGGCGCCTGCAAGCTCACACCAAGACACAAGAGCAACTTGTCCGTGAACTACTCTTTGCAGACGATGCCGCTTTAGTTGCCCATTCAGAGCCAGCTCTTCAGCGCTTGACGTCCTGTTTTGCAGAAACTGCCAAAATGTTTGGCCTGGAAGTCAGCCTCAAGAAAACTGAGGTCCTCCATCAGCCAGCTCCCCACCATGACTACCAGCCCCCTACATCTCCATCGGGCACACAAAACTCAAAACGGTCAACCAGTTTACCTATCTCGGTTGCACCATTTCATCGGATGCAAGGATCGACAACGAGATAGACAACAGACTCGCCAAGACAAATAGCGCCTTTGGAAAAATACACTTAAGAGTCTGGAAAAACAACCAACTGAAAAACCTCACAAAGATAAGCGTATACAGAGCCGTTGTCATACCCACACTCCTGTTCGGCTCCGAATCATGGGTCCTCTACCGGCATCACCTGCGGCTCCTAGAACGTTTCCACCAGCGTTGTCTCCGCTCCATCCTCAACATTCATTGGAGCGACTTCATCCCTAACATCGAAGTACTCGAGATGGCAGAGGCCGACAGCATCGAATCCACGCTGCTGAAGATCCAGCTGCGCTGGATGGGTCACGTCTCCAGAATGGAGGACCATCGCCTTCCCAAGATCGTGTTATATGGCGAGCTCTCCACTGGCCACCGTGACAGAGGTGCACCAAAGAAGAGGTACAAGGACTGCCTAAAGAAATCTCTTGGTGCCTGCCACATTGACCACCGCCAGTGGGCTGATATGGCCTCAAACCGTGCATCTTGGCGCCTCACAGTTTGGCGGGCAGCAACCTCCTTTGAAGAAGACCGCAGAGCCCACCTCACTGTCAAAAGGCAAAGGAGGAAAAACCCAACACCCAACCCCAACCAACCAATTTTCCCCTGGAACCGCTGCAACCGTGTCTGTCTGTCCCGCATCGGACTTGTCAGCCACAAACGAGCCTGCAGCTGACGTGGACACTTACCCCTCCATAAATCTTCATCCACGAAGCCAAGCCAAAGAAAATTAAGTCGCCTCTCAACATTCTACTCTCCAAAGGGAAAAGTCCCTTCTCTGCTAACTTTGCCTTCATAAGAGTTAATTTCAAATTGCAGGCATCATGCTGTTAAATCACCCCTGCACCCTTTTCGTGGCTTCCACATCCTTCCTGTAATGAGGTGATCAGAACTGAACACAATATTTTAAGTGTGGTCTCACCAGAGATTTGTCGAGTTGCAACATGACCTCTCAGCTCTTGAGCTCAATCCCCCGACTAATGAAGCCCATAGGCCATCTTAACTGTCCCATCAACCTGCACTGCGAACTTGAGAGATTTATGGATTTGGACCCCAGGGTCCCTCTGTGGAGTAACTTCGGGAGCGGGGGGGGTGTGTGGTTTATGACTTAAGTTCTGTTCAGACCTTGTACCAGTTACAGCTTAATGGTAAAATCTATTTTGCGGGCACATCTTATCACTGTAAAACTGCAAGAAACATGCAGCCGTGTAAGTGTGCTAACTAACGCAAAAGTGATGCCATCAATCTTCCTGCAGGTTATCAAACTTGCTTGTACAAGTGGTCAACTTTAACACGTCCTTCAATCACTTGGGAACTTCAAAAATACACACAGCAAAACTTTTACACTTTACCACGATTTCAGAAAGCACTTAACTCCCTGCTGGCATCAATAACATTGCCAAGCATATTAGTTTGTCAGTTCAGCAGTATTGTTATAAAGCAAAAACAAAAATAATAATGTATGCATTCTACTGGTAAGGTGGTGTCTTTGGAGGGGACTAGAGAGTCAACAGATCTTCATATGGACTGAAAGTGTCGAGGGGAGATCAGGATTACTTATGGCGGTATGTGGGTGGAAAGAAAATGTTTGAAAACCACTGCTCGACAGCAACCATACCCCACTGTGATGCAAAAACGCACAGTCAGCAGGTCAAATGTTCTTTCTTTGGCTTGGCTTCACGGACGAAGATTTATGGAGGGGTATGTCCACGTCTGCTGCAGGCTCGTTGGTGACTGACAAGTCCGATGCGGGACAGGCGGGTACGGTTGCAGCGGTTACAAGGGAAAATTGGTAGGTTGGTAGGTTTTTCCTCCTTTGTCTTTTGTCAGTGAGGTGGGCTCTGCGGTCTTCAAATAGTGTACTTTCAAACTGCCCCTCTCAACTCGCAATCCACGTTAAGTAATCCCTATTGCACCGTTGCTTTGTGATTAGTAAGGTGGGATGTGGGTGGGAAGAAAAAGGTTGTAAACCACTGTTCTAATCATCCCTCATTGACTCGTTATGTGCACGGTGTCAGAACTCCAAAGAAAATGGACCAATGACAATTTTTCACAAGCAATATAGTTCAGGAACAATTGGATCTAGAGCAGTGGTTCTCAACCTTTCCCTTCCCACTCTTATTTTTGCCCTAGATGCTCTGTGATTATATTAGTAAGGGATTACCTATGTGAATGGAAAGAAAAAGTATGTGCTAGATTATCCCTAATACTTTTTCTAAAACAAAGGAACACTGGCTACACTCCAGTGTTTTTTTTGGTGCTGAGTCATTAAACCAAGGGCGAGTCAGGGGGCTTCAGAATCAGAATCAAAATTTATTGTCATGAACAAGCCATGAAATTTGGTGTTTTGTGGCAGCATCACAGGGCAAACATTCATATTATAACCATCTTACAACATTACGAGAGAAAAAAAAATTAATAGTGTACGAAAAGTAAGGCAGGGTCTTTGGTTCATTGTTCATTCAGGAATCTGATGGCAGAGAGGAAAAAGCTGACCTTGTGCCATCTCACCTTTAGGCTCCTGTACCTTATTCCTGATGGTAGCAGAGTAAAGAGGACATGGCCTAGGTGGTGGGGGTCATTGAGGATAGATGCTGCTTTTTTTAAGGCTCCACCTCATGTAGATGTCCTCGAAGGAGTGAAGTCTGGTGCCTGTGATGTCGCAGGATGAATTAACAACCCCCTGGAGTTTATTCATCCTGAGAGTTGGTGCCTCCATACCAGGCAATGATGCAACCAGCCAGTACGCTCTCCATGGTACACCTGTAGAAGTTTACGAGAGTCTTTGCTGACATACTGAATCTCCTCAGACACCTGAGCCTTCTTTGTGAGTGCATCAAAATGGAGGCTCTAGGACAGGTCTTTGGAAATGTTGACGCTCAGGAATTTGAAGTTCTACTGCTGAGCCCTCGATGAGGACTGGGTCATGTTCCTCTGACGTCCTCCTGGTCCACAATCGTCTCCTTGGTTTTGCTGTTGTTGAGCGCATGGTTGTTGTTGTCACACCATTCAACGAGCTGATCTATCTCCCTCCTGTACGCTTCCTCATTGTCGTTTGTGATTCTGCCGACAACTGTGGTGTCATCGGTAAACTTGTAGATGGCATTGGAATTGTGCCTGGCCACACAGTCGTGGGTGTATAATGAGTAGAGCAATGGGCTAAGCACGCATCCTTGGGGTGCGCCTGTGTTGTTAATTAGTGAGGAGAAGACATTGTTTCCAATTCATACTGACTGTGAAACTTCTGAAGAAAAAGTCAAGGATCCAGTTGAAGAGTGAGGTACAGAGGCCTAGAGTTTGTAACTTCTTGACCAGTACTGAGGGAATTATGGTATTGAAGGCCGAGCTGTAGTTGATGAAGAGAATATATGGTTGCTGTTTTCAAGGTGATCCACAGCTGAGTGGAGAGCCCACAATATTGCACCTGCTGTGGAGTGCTTGTGATGACAGGTTTATTCTGGCCATGACCAGCTCCTCAAAGCATTTCATCACAGTAGAAGTTAGTGCTACTGGGTGATAGTCATTGAGGCGGCTCACACTAGTCTTCTTGGGCACAGGGATGATGGATGCCCTTTTGAAGCAGGTGGGAACTTTTGACGGCAGCGATGTGAGGTTGAAAATGTCCGTGAACACTCCGGCTAGTTCACCCTCTTGAATGATGTTCTGACGTCACCCTCAGAGATAGATATCACAGCCTTATTATTCAGATAGGAGCAGAAGTACCCTCTCTGATGCCCTCATAGAAATAAAATGACTCCTCAATCAACACCAGTAACAAACAAATGATCTGAACATTATTGCATTGCTTCTGTTGGGACACATTATCACATTATAAATGGGCTTTACATTAATTATTTATTATCATGAGCGTCTACAGACATTCAGTTCTTTCTTCCAACCCTGACAGAAATAATAGCACTGAAGTGTAGTTACCTGGATTTCAGGGACTGAGTTACAGGGAAAGGTTAAACAGATTAAGACTTTATTCCCTGGAGCTTAGAAGAAGTAGGGTGATTTGATAGAGGGATTTTAAATTATGAGGGAGAAAGGGAGAGCAAGTGTAGAAACAAGAGGACATGGGCGGTGAAAGGGGAGACATTTAGGGGGAATATGAGGGGGGGAGTTTTTCACTCAGAGAGTGGTGGGAGTGTGGAACGAGCTTCCAGCTGAAGTGGTAGATGCAGGCTCGATTTTAGCATTTAAGGGACACTTGGACTGTGATATGGGTGGGAGAAGTAGGGAGGGCTATGGATTGAGGGCAGGTCAGTGGGACTAGGCAAGAAAAAGTGGTTCGGCACAGACTAGAGGGGCTGAAGTGGCCTGTTTCTGTGCTGTAGTTCTTTCCATGGTTGAGAAAATATAACAATTCTTTCCTTGGCAGGTCGTTTAGATTATTTCTAAATTCCTGAAAATACAGGTTGCATTCACAACACGAAACCAACTTTGAACCCCCTGCAAGAGACATGCAAGTAGGTAAGGTGAAATAGGATGACTGAGAAAGCGAAAGAAAGTGAGCTTTTATACGCTAGCTTTGTAATTAAGCATGTCATAAATAAGACTCACATTTCATAGCACACACTGAAAGTAGCAAGGAAATTTGTTTTACAGTGACAGTCACGAGATATATAACCACAATTAAAACACAGATTGAACTATCAAAACGTTAAATGTAACTATTCCTCCCAATGCTTTCAGCTTATGATTGAATTTCTGCAATGATTCTTCATGGAGAACGGTGAGACTCAGATTGCCAGAGTATTGTACATAATAACTTCATGGTGAGAGAATGTCTGGAAGTGAAGAATACCAGTTAATAACAAGGCAGTATTCCAAATGAGAGGCTCAGATAATGTAAACCATAAAGACCAGTGTCATTTTCAGAGAAGATTGGATTATCAAGGCAAAATAGCTGTAAGCTATTATTTTTAATATGTTTGTGAGTCCTTTAAAATATTCTTTCGTCAGTGCAGTGCACATTACAGTTAGAATTGAAACATAAAAGCTGGACCCTGATATTAATATAAAGTGGATCTATAATATAGGAAATGTAGTATTACACTATGGTATTTACTTCAATAAATAATACAGCTTCATTTTAAAAGAAAATTGATTTAAGTGGGGCATGTAGGCTATAAACAAGATATGAGAATGCCTATAATTCCCACAGGAAAAGATGACTGGAGATTTGGTTAAAATGTAGGTGCCGTTCGGCTCAAATAAATACGGTATTTGCAGCTTCTGCAGTTTATTTCCAAAATCTCCCCATTATTCTTACACTCATCAACAATATGTAAACAATCAAAATAGTATTTATTGACTCCTATGCATTTTTAGCTTTCATTATTAAGCTGACAAATTTCCTCAAGTCACAATGACATAGTAGCATCTCACTATTTATAGTCTCCTTTATAGATGATCTCACTGAAATTGAAATCTGTCTGGCAAAATACGTCTTCCAGTTGATCAATACGGAAAAGTTTGAAGCTACTGCCGTCGAGAGATCAATGAGTGCTCTTCCTCCCTCGCTCCTCGATCTGATCCTTCTCCCTATTCCTTTCTCTCTCTCTTCCCCTTTCCCGCTCTCCCCCATCCGCTTTTCCTCCCTCTCTCTCTCTCCTCTTGTCTCCAGGGATCAATTCCCTTTTGCACTCCCTCTCCTTCAATTTTAACCCCCAGAGTAAACGCACGTCAAGAGTTCGTGGAATGATGGAAGACTCTCTTACTGAGGAAGTCACATCACTTTGACTGTGCATGCACAACATTTCTTTCCTCAAGCCGAGAATTTTAATTGGTTCATTAAACTAATTTTAGCCCTCTACGAATACTAAAACAATAACGAGTCTTTGTTTGTGTCACAGACCAGTGCACAGCTGTTCTCTCAATGAGACCAATGGATGAGCCACTTGAATAATTTTGATACGTCATTTGAGGTAACAGATCTGTTGGGCCTGCCAAGAAGTTGGCTCTCAGGAGAGGGTCTCCTGAAATATCTCCCCCATTTTCGCTCTGACCTTGAATACGTGAAAGGAAGTTTTCCAGTTTACCATGGAAAATGCCACTAACAATTTAGCATTGAAGAGAATGACAGATTTACTGCAGGACCTTGCATTATGATCTATAGATATTAGTCAATGTATCGAGGGAAAAAAAATGTTCACTGTTGTTGGACGGAATATTCATATTATCTTCTGTTGTTGATTACAATATATTCCCCATCCACTGAAAACTTCATCTCCTTCTGTTTTCTTTCTCATTGCACCATGGAAGGAGTTTGAAGAGATTTGGTAAGTCACCAAAGAGTCTTGTAAGTATCCACAGGTGTATGGTGGGGAGCATCACTTTTTGGCATGAAGGTACCAATGCACAGGACAAGATTGAAGAGTTGTGAACTCAGCCAGCACAATCTCAGGCATCAGTTGGTGTCTTGAGCCTCTCTCCTCAAGGACCCTCACTACCCAGGCCATTTCCTCTTCACACAGCTACCATTGGAAAAGGAGGAACTGGAGCCTGAAGATGACCATCCAGCAGCACAAGGACAGCTTTTTTTCCCCCTTTGCCATCAGATTTCTGAACGGGGAATGAACTACAGACACTACAAACACCCCCCTCACTTGCTCTTATTTTTGCCCAAATTTATTTATTTATAAATGACAATTTATGGCAATATTTGCACTGCACCAAAACATTATAGTTTGTGGCATGTTCATGAGAATAAATTGATTCTGAAAGGAAGGAACGGGCCTATGGGCCCGACTTGTCTATGCCCACCCAGTTGGCATGTTGAGCTAGTCTCATTCACCTGCATTTGGCCCATTTCCTCTAAGCTCTTCCTGTACAAATGTCAAAATTGTACCTGCTTCTACAGCTTCTTCTAGCAGCTCATTCCAGATGTGGACTATATTCTGATTGAGAAAGTTGCACCTCAGTTTCCGCTTGGAACTCTCCCCTCTCACCTTAAACCTATCCCTTCAAGTTCTAGAATCATCTACCCTGGGAGAAGAGCTATGAGGATTTGTTTTATCAATAGCCCTTGCAATTTCTTTTTAATATATGTATATATATACATTTTGAATGTGAGGAGAAATCTGGAGCCCCTGGGGAAAACCCATGCAAACATGGGGAGAATGTACAAACTCCTTACAGCGCAGGACTCGAACCCCAGGGAGGTCCCGATCTCTGGCGCCATGACCGCGTTCTGCTAGCCACTACACTAACCATCCATCCCACTATGCTAAACGTGCTACCCTTGTGCTAACCGTGCCACTTTAAGTAATCCCTAGGCCATCGGTGCTCTGTGATTAGTAAGGGGTTGCTTAAGGTGGGGTGTGGGTGGGAAGGGAAGCCTGAGAACGACTGCTCCAGACCCAATCGTTGCTGAGTTATTTTGCTTGAGAAAAATTGTCATTGGCCCATTTCCTTTGGAGTTCTGAAACCCTGCACATAAAGAGTCAATGAGGTATGATCCACATACTGCCTTAAGCAATCCCATAGAGCACTTATGGCATAGGGAATACTTAAATTGGTACGTGAGTGGAAAGAAAACGGTTGAGAACCTCTGGAATAAGCCTCTTTCTCTGCATTTCAAGCCATGAAGTCCTGGTAAGAGTCTGATGAATCTCTTCTGCACCAAGCTGGACATTTTACCTCTATTGTCTAGGTTTGACTTACCGAAATACCTCACCTCAAATTTAAATGGCTAAATTCCATTTGCCATTCCTTGGCTCACCTTCCCAACTGTCCAATAGCCCAACAAGTTTGGGTCAGCTGCATTTATTAAGCATGTTAACCACATTGTCATCCAAACCATTAATATAGATAACAAACAGCATTGGTCCAGCAGTGACCCCTGTGACATACCACTGACCATTGACCTCCAATCAGCAAGGCAACTGCTATCCTTTAACTCCTCCTCCAAGCCAGTTTTAAATTTAATTAACCATCTTAGGGGAGGCACAGTTAGCGATTAGCACAATGCCATAACAGCAATAGGGAACCTCTGTTCAAACCCGGCGCTGTCTGTAAGGAGTTTTCACATTTTCCCCGTGACCTGTGCGGGTTCCCTCTGGGTGGCCCGGGTTCCTCCCACCCTTCAAGAAAAAACATACAACCTCATGCTGCCAAAATACACGTTAAGCTACAAATCCAGCACATCAGGGAGAGAGGAAATTGGAACACCCGGTGGAAAACCATGTGGTCACTGTGAGAATGTACAAGCTCCTCAAAGATAGTACCAGATTTGAACCTGGGTCACTGGCGCCGTAACAGTGTTGCGTGAACAGCCAGACTGACCACGTCGCCCTAACCAACTCTCTGTTTATTGTCTGATCCAAAGTGGCTTCCTGGGCCCTTGCAAGGGGCAATTATGAGTCAACCCCTATTGCCCTGGGTCAGAGTCACAGATGGGCACCTCTCTTCCGTGTCGGATAACAGTGAACCACATGGGATACAGCTCTCTCTTAAAGAGCAGCAAGCAATTTGCCTCAACCATTCCTCATGTTAGTGAGCTCCTTGTACCAAGCATTCCTTGGTAAAACCGTCACATATCTCCTCTTTTCTATTTGATCCGAACTGGTTGTGCATTCAACCCTGAATGAAAATGGTTGAGAAATCTTGCTTTGAGATCCAAGATTTACAAACACTATTAAAGCAGATGAATCCATCTCGTTCTTCAGTTTAAACTATCTCTTCCATTGCTCGCAAGTTATGATTGAATTCCGCAGCAGATCATTGTGTGGCACAGCAGGAGGCAAGAATCCCTTTGATTGCCTTGCACTGCAATAACAAATGTGTTTGTGAAGGTTAACTTGCTTTACTATTTCTAGCGCAGAAGAGGAAGTCTTTCATCCACACATTTACAATGCCATTAGACGTTACAGCCATTAGAAACCTCTACTTCGGGACTCAAGATTCTGCCATGTTCTTTATGGCAGCTTCATTTTGCTTCGTCGTTCTTCGTTCCTTTTGCAACAATCCAGATTGGTAAAGTGAAGATTTTTTTAAAAACCGAGGAATGCACAATATAGGTATTTCTTCTAAATTCATCCCTGTTCGATAGCATTGCATAGATGGTGAAGATTATTCTGCTCTGAAGTTCATTTCTATTTCTAGTGGGGTGAGATGCCAGTTAAATAGGACACTTTGTCCTAAATCCATTTGGGTTAGAGCTATGTTGAAAGAACTGGATTCCTGCAGGGAAATAGGCAGATTTACATTACGCTCCTGTTGTTCCTTGTTTGGTCTGTCAAGATTCAGAACCAAAATACCTTTTTTGGTGGTTTTCTGGCCCATGGTGCTCCTCAGGATGTTGATGGGAAAGAATGTCAGTGATATCAATGAATGTAATGAATAGGTAAGCACAGTTTGACAACTGAGTGTCCCATTTGATCTTTGATCCATTTTTCGAGCCAAGCACTGATGTGGGGTTGAGAATTACTGCTTTCAGTATAAGATGTCCATTTTGGTAACTCTATCCCTGTTATTTGCTCTTCAGAATCAGAATTTATTGTCATTAACCTGTCACAAAATTCGTTATTTTGCAGTAGCATTATTGTGCATTACATGGGCAAAAAATTGTTAGAGATTATATTTCCAAATACACTATTTGAAAATAAATAAATTAGTACAAAAGAAGGGGAAAAAGTGAGTTAGAGTCTGTGGTTCTTTGTCCACACAGAAATCTGATGGTGGAGGGGAAGAAGCTGTTTTTGTATCATGGGCTGTTCATCTTCAGGCTCCTGCACCTCATTCCTGATGGTAGCAGTGAGAAAAAGGCATGGCCCACGTGGTGAGGGTCTTTGAGGATGGAGGCTGCTTTCTTGAGACACCGCCTCTTGTAGATGTAGATGTTGTAGATGTTCTTAATGGGGTGAAGACTGATGCCCGTGATGGCACTGGCCGAGTTCAAAACTCTCTGTAGCCTTTTCCTGTCCTCTGCATTGACGCCTCCATACCAGACAGTGATGCAACCAGACAGAATGCTCTCCACCTGCAGACATTTGCACATCTTTGTTGGCAATCCGAAAAACCCTGTGAACAGTGCAGTGGTAATGACCGTGGGATGCTGCTCTTTGAAGAACAGGAAAGAATCATTCAGTTTGAAGGGGAATGGGTCTTCTAGGCAGAAACAGGAGATGGTGGAGGTGGTCAGGCATGACCTGTTTTGGATCACCTGTCCTGAGATGTCTTTGACCTGAACCATTAACTCCATTTCTCTCTCTCCACAGACTTGACTGGAGCATCTCTAATGTTTCCTGTTTTTACCTCAGATTTCTGACATATGGTGCTTATTGCCTCTGGAGAGCAGTGATGGATGACAGGCAGTGGTCCTGCAACTATCTCATGGAATTCAGTATGTACAAAGAGAGGATGACTGCACTCTCCCTCCCAAACATCGGTGTGATCTACCAGGATCATTGTCTGAAGAGGGCACGCAAAATAGTTGAGGACCCCTTCCACCCTGCACACAGCATCCTTCACCTGCTCCCATTGGGGAAGAGGTCCAGGAGGATCAGAGCCAGCGCCACCAGGCTGAGGAACAGTTTCTTCCCACGGGCAGTGAGAACGCTGAATGACCAAAGGAACTGCTCCCACTGACCATCCGACTCTCTCGTATTCGTGAAACAATATTTATTTATTTGTTTGTATCAATACTTGTCCTGCCTACCTGCTGTTTGTCTGTACGGGTGTTATGTCTGGTTGTCTGCGTGTTTTGCACCGAGGACCAGAGAACGACGTTTCGCCGGGTTGTACTTGTGCCACCCGATGACAATAAACTTGACCTGAGATGCAGCCATTTTCCCTACGTATCAAATAAACGGAAGTTTTTCTGGAGATTCACTCGCATTTGCATTCACTAAAGTAAGTGTTCTAACAACTCCCTGTGTGGTTTGGTGTCAAACTTTCCTTGATAATATTCCTGTCAGCCCAGCATTACCATATCAAAGGTGTGATATAAGTGGACATTGTCCCAAGGATCCACTACTTTGACATCACAGGATGGGAAATATTCTACCTTGACGCACATCAGTAACAAGAGACAAAAGAAAATTGATCAGTAAACCCCAGTAACAAAAGGAACAAGCCTCAAAGGGAAATAGCAACAATGAGAGGACAGAATCAAGGTAAATCAAACACTTCTCTGACAAAAGACAAATGGCTGCTTGCACCATTCATAAAATCTGCTACCATCTCTGTCATAAGGACAGTAATATTGTATAATATTATCGTCATGTACCCCACTAATGAGGTATATGACTCACCCCCACCCGCTCGAGGCATTGCCCCCTCTCCCAAATAAGGTATTGTAGCCCCCGCACCCCCACCCACCCGCGGCTCTAGCTCCACTAGCACGCATCAAGCGTCACATGCCCCTCGCACCACTCGTCTGCACACAGCGCGTTTCTCTGCTATGTCAGAGGGACGGTGGCGGTGCTGCCGTCGCACAGAGGAGGTTCACGGTAAGCAGGCAACACCCCCATCCCCCTCCCCCCACTGAGCGAGTCTTCGAGCATCAGATTGACCCCGTCCCACCACCAGTGACCCTAATGCCGACCCTGCACGAACAGCTTCAAACTGCTCTCGCTGGTGCTAATTTATCTTCCTTTACTGTAATCCTAAATTTCCGCAACTTGTGCTCCAGATACTAGAGATGACCCGCTGGCCTGTTGCGTGGGAGATGACCCAAGATGGAAGGTGACCGTGGCAGCGCACCAGTGAGGGGCTCAGCTGCTGAAGGGCCCACACTGCCTGAGGGAGGCCGGCGCCTTGCGGCCGAAGGACTCACACCAGGCTGCGGGCTGCTGGAGGCTCCAGTAGAAACCCCAACAGAGCTGGACCCAGCAAGAAGGGCTCCCAAAGGCCCTCAGCTGCTGAAGTGCTCCTGATCATGTCGGAGGGTTGGAAGTGGAGGTCAGGTTGCCGATGGATTGAACAGGAGTGTGGGCGGCTGCAGAGGCTGAGGGAGCACTGGAGACGAATCCACGGACACTCAGTGTGCCTGAAGAGACTCTCTGGTGCTTCTCTTTCTCCGGTCCTTTCTCATTGTGAATCTTTGCCTGACAGCAGACAGAAGTTGAAGTATATCATGTACGTTACATTTTTATGTACAATTACATGACAATAAAATATCCTTGAACCTTGTCTGTTCGCAGAAGAGCCCTTCTCACTGCCCTAGCTATTTGGTGACAAAAAAAGAGGGAAAATCTCAAGCCTACTTTCAATTCACTCAACCAAATTTTCCCGAGTCGCACAATGGACCTTCTTGAAACCTTTGTCAAAAATAATGTACAGAACGTTCATTCCCTTCTCCCTATCAATCATCTTGGTCACCTCCTCAGGAAAGTCAATCGAAGTTTGAGGTCAGGAGCTCCCATGAGCAAAGCCACGCTGTCTTAAATAAGTCTATACTTTCCCAGATGTGAGTGGACCCTCTCCCTAAGAATCTTCTCCAGTAATTTCTCTACCGCTCATATGAACTCACTGGTCTATGATTTCCTGGCTTATCCCTTTGCCTTACTATTTCCCCACCAAAAACTGGCCACATTATTGAATCCTAACGCTCTTGTGATACATGTGTAAAGGTTGCACTCTTCCCCTGAAACTGCAAGGTATCCACTGGGTGCTTTGATTACCTTACATATGTTAAAGATGGGTGTTTTGGTGCAATAACTGGCCACTTGAAATTGCCCCTACTCCGTAGTGAATAATTGTAGCAGGGGAGTTCAAGGAAATTTAATTTTCTTTCTTAATTTTAAAATTTCAACATGCAACATGGTAACCTTTTGGCCCACAAGCCCATGATGCTCAATTACACCCAAATGACCTACAACTCCCCCCACCCCCCCCAGCCCATGTTTTTGAGGAAACCGGGCACCTCGGGGAAAACTCTTTTACAAACTCCTTACAGACAACATGGGATTCGAACCTTAGCCTCGATCGCAGGCACTCAGGTGCTAACCACGGCACGTGGATGAATAGGTTACAGGGATACTTAGTGGGGGAATAGGATTGCTTGGTAAACTGGAATTAATGGGTGCAGTGAACTGGGATTCATTGGTGGGATGTTGTGATGGTGGCTGGCTCCGACCCCATCTGCTCACATATAACCCTGGTTTCCTGCCTAAACCTAGGACCCTTCTGAAGACTACCGTGAAACCCTACCCTTTGTTATAAGCTAATAAAAGCGTTTGTTCTCCCTCCAGTCATGAGAGCTTTTATTCACGCTACAACGGGGAAAGTTGCCTCCGACTATATTGTGAAGAAGCAGTCCGGTTCTAGAATTCCCTTCCCAAAGCTGTCGGGCTCCTCAAATACCATTCCTTTACATACTGCTTTCAATGTAGCAAAATGTTCCATGGAGAATTAACAAACACACAAAGAAAAACGATGACAAGCTTTCTACACAGGGAGGAAGATGACAGAAAGATTGGCTAATGCGATAGAGCTTAAGTGATGTTGTGAAAGTGAGGTAGAGAGAACTCCAGGGCGCTGGTCTGCGGGGAACTATCTTTCAACTTTGAGTGTTTTCCTGTGCTTTGGGCTCAAATGCAAGATTATTATTCTGATGCAAAGTGTAGCACTTAGACAGGATACGTATGCAGTCAGATTTCCTACAGAGCCAAACTGAGCTAGCTCGGCTTTCATGAGTGACAAATATTTGTCTATTCCATGGACCTTCACAGTTCACTACCAACTGGTCCTAAGAATCCCGCTTTCCCTGCCTGCTCAGCTCCTTTGATGTTGTCCTATCTCCTGCTGTTCGCAATGATGGAAGTCACGGAAATAAGCGAACAAATATTTATCCATTTTTCTATCGGTTTAATTAATAAACTATCAAAATGTACCTCTTCATCGCATCTTTATTCACCTTAAATTGACCGAGAATCAGGAAAATCCCAATCCCCGAGCAGTCTGGATTTTAGGACTTTTACTGTATCTGGACATGTCACAGAGGGAGAGATGTCCGGTGTGGTCGCGTTATTGTTACATAACGCTGTTACACTTCCTCTTGAGGAACAGACGTGCATTTCTCCTTTCAGGTTGTGTACCAATCTGACCGTGTAAACTGTGGGAATAGTATTAATATAAAAGCACCCATTTTTTCCGTCAACTTCAGAGAGTCTGTATATTAATCATTAATATAAGGATTTGTAGTCAGAGTTTTTAACATGCTGCTCTAACTTTAAATTTATTAACTTTTTAAATTTAGACATACAGCACAGTAACAGGCCAATTCAGCCCTACAAGTCCATACCACCCAAATTACACCCCATTACCCTACATTTTGAAGGGTGGGAGGAAACTAGAGACCCCAGAGAAAACCCACGCAGACACAGGGAGAACATTCAAGCTCCTTACAGATAGCGCGGGATTCGAACCCAGGTTCGGTCCTGGTCACTGGCGCTGTAACTGGCGCTAACTGCTGCTACGTCAACCATGCCGACCACCATTTCAATCTTTGAGTCATCAGAGATTGAAATGCTGACCAAATTGTCTTGTGATCTTGGGCGTAGTCGTTCCCAACCCACACAGAGATCAGTCAACAGTAAGCCATGGAAAAGAGTGGTACCTGAATTGATTGGACAACAGTAGAATAGAGGAACCTGGGAATATAATACATAATTCCCTGAAAGTGGCGTCACAGGTGGACAGGGTTGTAAGGAGAACTTTTGGCATATTGGCCTTCATAAATCAAAGTATTGCGTACAGGGGTTGGGATGTTAAGGTAAAGTTGTATATGACATTGGTGAGGCCAAATTTTGTGCGCAGTTTTGGTCACCTAACTACAGGAAAGATATCAATAAGATTGAAAGAGTGCAGAGAAGATTTACTAGGATGTTGCCCAGACTTCAGGAACTGAGTTAGAGAGAAAGGTTAAACAGTTTAGGACTTTATTCCCTGGACTGTAGAAGAATGAGGGGAGATTGGATAGAGGCATTTAAAATTATGAGGGGATAGACAGAGTAAATATAGGTAGGCCTTTTTCCACTGAGTGTAGGTGAGATACAAACCCGAGGACATGGGTTAAGGGTGGAAGGGGAGAGGTTTAGGGCGAACTTCTTCATACAGAAAGTGGTTGGAGAGTGGAATGAGCTGCCAACTGAAGTGACGAATGCAGGGTCAATTTTAACATTTAAGAAGAATTGGAACAGGTACATGGATGGGAGAGGTATGCAGGGCCATGGACTGGGTGCAGGTTAGTGGGAGTAGGCAAAAAAAAGTTTGCCACAGACTAGAAGGGCTGAAGGGGCTTGCTTCTGTGCTGTTGTGTTCTATGGTTCTATGGGACATATGGGTTTGGCAGGTTAAACAGGAAAGTCTGCAGACGCTATGATTGCGGTGTCGTACACAAAAGTGGCGGAGAAACTCAGCAAGTCACACAACATCTACAGGAAGCAAAGTGATAGAACCAATGTGTCAAGACCTATTGCAAAATCTCTTCAAGGGATGACTGCCCCAAACAAGTTCTCCATCTCAGGCCTTTGCTTTCTACGAATGCAGGACCTGCTGAGTTTCTCTCGCACTTTTGGGTATTGCATATGGTTTCAACAGCTTGATTATAAACTAATAGCAATTGATTTTAATGCACTCACACACACACACACACACACACACACACACACACACACACACACACACACACACACACACACACACAGACATTGAATACAATGTAAACAAGTACAAGGAAGCACCATTATATTGAGGCATAAATAGAAAGCATATACAAGCTTAGAATTCCGACTTTAATTGGCGACAGTCAATAAGTCTTTTGACTTATTTCTGCATTGTCTTCTTGAAAAGAATTCAACAGTAAGGATATTAATCATTTATACTGAGATAAACAAGACGAGGATTTGTTGAAATTGAGATTTGGGAGAAAAAGGCATCTCTTGGAGACAAATGGGTGTACCTTCACATTCTGACACCTATATTGCCAAGCAACCACTTTCATTCAACTCCTTCTAACAAGCAGGGGTTGTGAGAGAGGAACCAGAGGTTGGAGAAAATGTAATGGGAGGTTCAACAAGTGAAAATTACTCAGGGACCTGTTTAATGGCTGCGGAAGTCTGCCTGAGAGCATGTCGGCAGGCATCTGTTTATGTAGCAAAGGTAAAATATACATAACCGACGTTTCAGACTCGAGCCCTTCATCAAGGTAGATGCCGGCCGGAATTTTCTCATACCTTGATGAAGGGCTCAATCCTGAAACGTCGGTTATGTATTTTTGCTTTTGCCACCTAAGGACACTAACCTGCTGAGCTTCTCTGGTTTTTTTTTCGTGTTTTTACTCTATACACAATGATATAATTCAAATTATACAATTATTTCGGGATGATTTACTCAGTTACAGAGTGCTGTTCAGTCATCTCACAGCTTGCAGGAAGAAACCCTTTCCCAGCCTGGCAGGGCTGATTTTGAAGTTCCCCTACCCCCTCCTTGATGGTCAAAGAAACTGCGTGCTGGATGGAAAGGGTGCTCAATAATTCTTTGAGCCCTATTTGAGCAACACTCTGGGTAAATGTCATCGAAGGAAGGAAGGGGGACTCCAGTGATCCTCTCAACCATCTTGATAGTCCTGTACCGTACCAGACAGACAGACAGGACGCTCTCAATCGTGCTCCTGTAAAAGGATGTTAAGATGGGGGCCAGTCACCTTGCCTTCCTCAACCACTTTATGAAGTGTCGGGCACTACTGTGGCTTCCGGACTGATGAGATGTTGTGCGTCTACTCTCTCTACAGTGTGTAATGAAGAACGAATAATAAAATTCATATCCTCCATCATGAATGCGCACGAAATCCCATCTGCTCCAAATGAGATTTTAGCAGGTGTCTTTATAAATCTAATGTTATGTTGTACTTCTTCGAGGGTGAACAAAAGTTCCTGATTGACAGAGTCCCTGTGGTTTTTTTTTTACCGACTCTTTTCAATGAAAACTCCGAATTTTAATACAAGGCTTATGTCGCCATATGATCTGCGTGTGGTGCGGGAAACAAATGGGTATATCGCTGTTCCACCTGAAGAGAAACTGAGAGCAATTACAAAGAGGGGGATCCACTGATGGTGAAAGCTGGCAGATAAATGTGCTCTCCCCTCCCCTGCCCCCGCCTCTGTGATGCGCTGCTCTGGAGGCAGGATCGTTGGGGGAACAAAGAGGAAATTGATAGGTTAGGGTATCAAGGGATATGGAACTTGGAACTAAATGTGGGAACAGTTTAGCTCAGGGAGGTTTCACAGAGCAGACTGGATGGGCCAAATGGCCTGCTTCTGTTCCTTTTCCTTGTGAACAAACAAGCTCAAATTTCGAAGGCTGTGCAACAGGCTTTAATTGGCTCAAAACGTGCACACCAGGTTCAGTATCCCGTCTGGCTCCGTGTGCTCTACCCCTACCCAAGGGCCGGCGCGAGCCTTTATGTGGGGCCGGTGATTGGCAGGGAGTAGGTGAAGCCAGTCTCTCAGGTTACCTCCCTGCAGGTGCAGCGGTCGCCCCCCTGCAGTCGGCAGTGCAGGCGCAAGCAGTCACAGACAAGTCCGGTGGTTGTATCACCACTCCCCCTCACTAATTTAGCTGACTTCAGGCTTTGCAACAGCTCATTATTACCTCAGTGTACATGGACACGGGAGTTCAGCCTTTTGTTTCCAGTTGCTGCAAAGTGCTGTGTGCCACACAAGTTGCCAATTGGCTAACATGCTGAAACAAAGCAGGACGTTGTCCCAAGATTCCTGGTTCAAAACAGTGAGCGTGGCTTTCACAGAGATCTGTGAAGGTCGCCTTCATCTGCAAGGCCAAAGATTGCGGCCATTTCATTTCTGAGACAAGAATGAGGGGGCAAGGGTTAAGGGTGAACAGCAAAGTGTATTACGGGGGGGGGGGGGGGAGGTGAAATATTTTAAGGTGGACAGGAGGGGGACCACAGAGGATGATTAGAGTGTGGAATGAGCTACCTGCGATTCAATTTTGACATTTGAGAGAAGATTGAATAGTGTTAGGTCTGCTTTGTTCATGAATGAGTGAGACAAACACCAGACTGAGTCGAAATCAGGGTTCTTTGTTCTTTATTACCGGATTGTAACACTTGCAACTAACAATGTTAGTCGGAGAATGCATTCTGCCGTTATCAGCAAAATGGTGATTTTTTTATACCCTTGGATACGTGCTTAGAACATCATCATATCATTACTTGTCCAATGACTAAAACTGTTGCTATCCTTTCCCTGCTAGCTTCCTGCCTCTCAATCCATCAATGTCTCTCTTATCTTGTAAGTACAAGGATGCATTCACATCTTGTTACAGCCCTGCACAGGGTAACTCCTTACACATTCCCATCTCATGATGTTTTACCTTACAATAGGTACACAGATAGGAGGGGTGAGGACCGGTACAGGTCAATAGGGCTAACAGGAATAATAGTTTAGCACAGATTAGATGGGCCAAAGGGCCTGTTTCTGTGCTGCAGTGTTTCATGGGTTCAACAGTGAAACAAGAATTGAAACAGTTCACCCAGAGTGTTATTTAACTCATTGCTTGTGGGTCCAGTTTAGAAGCTACAACATTCTCCACAGCAAGGTCAACATTTCCCCCAGTAGTACTTCCTTGTGTCTGCATCTGCTTTCAAAGTGGAAAGTTTTGGTATGAAATTCATTGGTAGTTGATCCCTTAATCTGTCATTAAAAAAGATTTTGCTTGCGGCAAACCATGTCAAAATATATGCCAAAATCTTACATGTAACAGAGATAAGATGTTAAGAATCATAATGTATTGTCCTGAACATGTCACTAATTCATTGTTAAGCAATAAATTAAATTTAAAAAAAAAATAAAGAGAAGGTGAGGTAGTATCTGTGGTTCATTGTTCATTCAGGAATGTGATGGCGGAGGGGAAGAAGCTGTCCTTGTGCTACCTCATTCCCGATGGTAGCAGAGCGAAGAGGGCATGGCCTGGGTGGGGAGGGTCGTTGAGGATAGAGGCTGCTTTCTTAAGGCACTGCCTTTGTAGATGTCCTCGATGGAGTGAAGGTGAAAGTCAGTGATGTCGCTGGCCCAGTTCACAACACTTTTCCAGTCATCTGCATTGGCACCTCCATGCTCTTCAGTGATGCAACCAGTCAGAATGCTCTCAGCAGTAGACCTGTATAAATCTGCAAGGGTCCTTGTGCCATACCAACTCTCCACAAACTCCACACAGAATATATCCGCTGGCCAGCCTTCTTCGTGATTTCATCGACAGCATCTCCTTGGATGCTGACACCCAAGAACTTGACCTCCACTGCTGAGCTTTCAATGAGCACTGGTTCGCGTTCTCCTGATTTCCCCCTCCACGGTACACCTGTACAAACTTGCAAGAGTCCTTGGTGACATACCAAATCTCCTCAAGTTCCTCACAGACGACAGCTGCTGTTTAAATGCTGGGGAACCGGGAAAAAAGCTCAGGACTTTCCAGAAAGCTGGAAAATGCTCTTTTCACTTTCACGCTTAAAAGCATCTTTCCCTTTTCTAGCTGAAAATATCCAGCCTGCAATTCAAAGACAAATGATCCATCAAGCATTTAAAACAGAACTCACACTTCCCTGAAGTAATTCAGATAGGAATCTTTCTGCCGAATAGATATATTTTTTAATTACTTTAAGTGATTGTTAAGTGACTTCTTTCACAGTGGAATATACTTTATATACTTCATGTACTTTCAATTATGATAAACTAATGGACACTGCTGCATTTTATAGTGAGGAGATCAGTAAAAAACATGGTTTTTCAAGCTCAATAGTTGTGCAATCTGTCTCCAAATGAAAATATATTCCCAGGATTGTAAATATATTGGGATAAGTCCCATCAAATGTTGCGCTAGCATGTTAAGAAAGTATAGAAGGGGAACATAGTGATGCATACTTGTAGAACATCTGCCTCACGGGCCCAGAGATCAGGGTTCAATCCTGACCTCAGTGCTGTCCGTGTGGAGTTTGCACACTCTTGCTGTGACTGGATGCTCCAGTTTCCTCTCAGATCCACCCAAGAATCCGTAGCTTGGCAGGTTCTTTGCAAATTGAGCGCAAGGGTGCGGTCGAGGGGGCTGGAACACGGAAGTCTGCAGATGCGATGGTTGTAGTGAGAACACACAGTAAATGCAGGAGGAACTCAGCTGGTCTCGCGGTGTCCATAGGAGGTCAAGGATATTGCCGACGTTTCACGCTTGAGCTGTTCTTCAAGGTATGAGCAAGAAGCAGGCAGGTGTCTGAATAAATGCTGAGAGAAAGAGGGAAGACTGGGACAGGGTGGAGTCTAGACCAACAATTATAAGGTGTTAACTGGATATGGTAAGAGGAAAGGCGAGAATTGAGGGGGGGAAGAGAGAGAGAGAGAGAGAGAGAGAGAGAGAGAGAGAGAGAGAGAGAGAGAGAGAGAGAGAGAAAATTAGAAAGATGGCATCTGGGCAAAAAAGATCAGGGTTGGGGGGCAGGTATGTTTAGCAGAATTACAGGTCGGTGTTAATGCCATCCGGTTGGACAGTGTCCAGATGGAAGATGAGGTGATGTTCCTCCAATTTGTGGGTGGTCTCAGTCTGGCAGTGGATGAGGCCATGGGCAGACATGTCAGTAATGGAATGGGAGAAGGAATTGAAATGGATGGCCAGTGTGGGAGATCCACACTATTGCGGTGGACAGGGCTGAGATGCTCAATGATGTGCAGGAGATCATGTGGGATTAGTATAAATGAGTAGTTGGTGCCGATTTGGGGGAACTGAAGGATCCGTTTCTGTGCTGGCTTCTCAAGGGCCTTCACTAAAATCAGCCCTGCCCACTCTCCCTGGGGACTTTTGTTTAATTCACTCAAGGGATGTGGGCTGAGTCAACATTTACTTGCCCGTCTCTCATTGCTCCTGACAAGGCAGTGGGGAACTGCCTTCGTGAACTGCTACAGTCCCTGAGGTGTAGCTGTGCCCACACGAGTGACAGGGAGGGAGTTCCAGGACCGTTGGCCCAGCAACAGTGAAAGACCAGTGATATATTAATCAGGAAAGGTGCAAATGCTAAGCAAATATTTACAACTGCCTAACAAAACGCATATATGCAGATTTACTTCCGTTGCAAATTCAATACAAGACGATGCTCCACAATCAGTGAAGGGAAAGAAAATGGAAGAATATCAGTCTCCAAATCAAGTCGAGTTTATCGTCATCTGATCGCACAAGTACAACCCAGCGAAACAGCATTCTCCGGTCTCGGTGCAAAACACGCAGACACACAATCAGACGTAACACACATACAGACAAATAATACCAAGTATTTCTTCTGTACAAATAAATAATTTTTTTTTTCCTGAATATGAGAGTCTTGGATGGTTAGTGTGAGCTGTTCCTTTGGTTGGATAAATCTCAATCGTTCAACTCTGGGTAGCTATCCAGCCACAGCTCCCAATGTTTGACCTGCGTTTTTGTAAGAGACCGTGCTGACAGTGAAATACTTGTGGCGGCACTTGTTAGCTACTGTCTTCCCTTGCTACGTCAGATTTTAATCTGAGGTCCACTTGATTGGCCACTTAGAGGGTGAATTCCAGGCTGTCATTTTCTAATGCTTTTGCTGCCCTTGCCCTTCCAGCTAGAGTTGCTGCAGGGCATTCTGTAGATGGTATATATGACGGCTAGCATGTGTCAGCGGGAGAATGAGTGAATGTTTGTGGATGAGGTGTCGATCAGCCAGGCTGCTGGGTCCTGCGCAGAGACAAGCTTCTCCTGCACTCAGCCAGGGAGACAAGGTGCAAGCAGCATGACCGACAATCAAGAATTTTTTTTTTTAATTTTAGAGATACAGCATGCTAACCGGCCCTGCTGGCAACCTCGCAGGTCGCAGGGAGAGCGTACAGACTGACAGTGCCAGATTCAAAACCAGGTCACTGGCACTGTAATAACGTGGCTCTAACCTGATAGTTGTTGGAATAAAAACTGTCCTTGAGGCTGCTGGCCCTCCAGGAAGGGAGCAGTGAGAAGAGATTATGAGAATACTGATGGGAATCCCTTACGATGGTGGATGCCTTCTTGAGGGAGTAACATACAGTGCCCTCCATAATTTTGGGGACAAAGACACTTCTTTCCTTTATTTGCCTCTGTGCTCCACAGTTTTAAGTTTGTCATCAAACAATTCACATATAATTAAAGTGCACATTTCAGATTTTAGTTCAGGTTATCTGTACACATTTTGCTTTGACCATGTAGAAATGACAGCACTTTTAACACAGGGTCCATCCCCTCATTTCAGGGCACCATAATGTTTGAGTCATTTGGCTTCATAGGTGTTTATGAACCCTCAGGGATGTTTAATTGCTTCATTGGTGCAGGTATAAGAGAGCTGGGCTTGCTTCTAAGGTCTTGATTACCATTGGAGTCTGTAGTTGCCATTTTTCATTGAGGTCCAGAGCTGTGCCCAATGAAAGTCAAAGAAGCCGTTATGAGGCTACAATTTAAGAACACAACAGTAAGAGATCGCTCGAACCTTAGGATTACCAAAATCAGCTGGAACATCATTAAGAAGAAAGAGCGTAAGAGCGTACTGGTGAGCTCAGTAATTGCAAAGGGGCTGGTAGGCCAAGAAAGACCCCCCCCCCACCACTGTTGATGTGTTGATGACAGAAGAATTCTCATCATAATTTAGAAAAATCCCCAAACACCTGTCCGACAGATCAGAAACGCCCTTCAGGAGGTAGGTGTGGATGTGTCAATAATTTCACAAACAGAAATACAGAGGCTGCACTGCAAGATGCAAACCAGAAAGGATGGCCAGATTATAGTTGGCCAAGAAGTATTTAATAGAGTTGCAGAATTCTGGAAAAAGACAGATGAGACCAAGGTTAACCTGTGCCAGAGTGATGGCAAGAGCATGGAGGCTTAAAGGAACTGGCCAAGATCCGAAGCATACCACATTTTCCACTATTTGCGTCTTGCAGATTAAAGCATATTACCGACGTTTCAGGCCTGAGCCATTTTTCAAGGTACAAATAAAAGGCAGGCAGGCATCTGAATAAGGACTGGGGAGAGAAAGGGAGAAGAATGAGAGGGGGAGGAGTCCAGACCGAAAGACAAAAGACATTAATTGGATATGGTAAGAAGAAAGGTGAGAATTGATTTTGGCTCTGTGAAAGGAGTCTGAGGGAAAATGGCAGAGAGAGAGAGAGAGAGAGAGAGAGAGAGAGAGGGAGGAAAAGACCTGGATCAGGATGAGGTCAGAATAGAACTCTGTATGCTGGACAGAGTTGAGATTAAGGAATAGGCCTATGGGATGCTGGGCTTCATTCATAGGGGGATTGAGTTCAAGAGTAGAGAGGTCAAATTTTTGCTGAGACCACATTTGTAATATTGTATTCAGTTCTGGTCACTTTATTACAGGAAAGATGTGGAAGCTCTGGAGAGGGTGCAGAGGAGATTTACCAGGATGTTGCCTGGAAAAGAAGTCTCATGAGGCAAGGGTGGCAGAGATGGAGCTTTTCTCTTTGAAGTGTAGAAGGATGAGAGGAGACTTGATAGAGGTCGACATGATTATGAGAATCATAGAGAGCGTGGACACCCAGTGTCTTTTTCCCGGAGCAGGAATAGCAAACACATGAGTACAAAGTGAAGGGAGGGATGTTTAGGGGAGACATCAGGGGTTTTTACACAAAGAGTTGTGGGTGGTTGGAATACCTTGCCAGGGATGGTGGTGGAGGGAACTCCTAGACAGGCACATGGATGGAAAAAAATAGAGGTTATGAGATAGGGAGGATTTAGTACTTTATTTTTAGGAATATATGGGTTGGCACAACATCGAGCCAAAGGGCCTGCACTGTGCTATAGAGTTCTATGTTCTATGATTATAGATCCCTCCATTCCCTTTACTCCCAACAACCTATGGAACTCTGTCCTGAACGTAATCAGTGACCGAACCTCCTTAGGTGGAGGCTTCCAAAGAAATTGTTCCCATCTCCATCCCAATATCTGCCGTCTTTCCTGTTTCACTTCTTTTAGGAAGCTGTCCCAGTTCTTATGCAACACAGGAAGTCCCTGAGTTAAGAACGTCTGACTTATGGACAACTCGTATTTACGAACGGACTACGTGCGGCTTTAGCGGTTCATCGGCTTGAGGAAGGAGAACGCTGTCCACTATTTTAAGTTGGGTTACGTTGACTCCCTCGATGACTTCTTCTATGACTGCATAGAAAGGTAAAATATATTTTATATACCAAAGCAAACATTTGACTTACTCACGCTAAATGTACCTGTTCCGATTTACCTACAAATTCGACTGAAAGACAGACTCAGGAAGGGACTGCCTGTACACAAAAGCTCAGCATCTGCAGATTTTCTTCTTTACCTCCCAGATCTTATATTCTCCACTCAGACTAACAGAGGCGAGTGACCAGCATGCCTTCCTCACCATCTTAACGGCTGGTGTGGCCACATTCAGGGTTCCTTGGAGAAAAGGTCACTCCATTCCTCAATAATCCCAAAGGTGCTTCCATCCTTCGTGGGCATCCCCATTCTGACTAATCCTCCCAAAACTTATCACCTTTCATTTGGATCAGGATTAAGTTCCATCTGCTATTGCCCTGATCATTTTCCAAAATTCAGGAACTGAGTTACAGGGAAAAGGAAAGACAGGTTAGGACTTAATTCCCTGGAACATAGGAGAGATTTGATAGAGGTATTTGAAATTATGAGTTTGATTGACAGAGTAAATGTATGAAGGTCAGCTTTTATTACTAAGGGTAGGAGAGATACAAACCAAAAGACATGGGTTAAGGGTGAAAGGGAAACAGTTTAGGGGGAACTTCACGCAGAAAGTGGTGGGAGTGTGGAATGAGCTGCCAGCTGAAATAGTAAATGTGGGCTAAGTTTTAATATTTAAGAAGAACTTGGACAGGAACATGGATAGGCAGAAAGATGGTTCGGCACAGACTCGAAGGACCGAAGGGGCCTGTTTCGGTGCTGTAATATTCTATAGTTCCACTTGTGGTGGTACACCACCGGCCTACTGCAGGGGGCAACCTCTGTACCTACAGGAGTGTAAGGAGATAGGACAACACCTGGCCAGCTGTCAATCAGTTAGCCTATATGGATCAAGCCCCACCCGGTCGGGTGTCAATCACCCTCCTGCGCCGGCCTCCCGAGACCTCACTCGGAGTTGCTGCAGCCACAGCCAGCCTGGCTCTGTGGAAATCTTTGTGGATTGAAGCCTGTTGTAAAGTGTGTCTGATTCTGGCTAACAGCGCACCACACCACTGTCCTCACTATCAACAACACCCATTCTCTTCAGCACCCCTCCTTTGTGGAAACGTGCAGCGCCTGAAAATGCACATTCTCCATGAGGCCGAGCGTTTAAATTTTAGCCACGACTTCCTTCAAAGAATCAAAGAATGTGGCACAGAGACAAAAGGAAAAGAATGAGAGATAAGAGGAGAGAACAAATGATTGCTGAATATAGAAGATAGACTGGATTGTGGGAAACTTTCTGCTGTGATGGAGAATCATTTTTCAGTGTCCCTTTTTGCTGTAGACTAATAAAAATATCAGGAATCTACAACGTCCAATTTATTACGTGTCATCTCAAACGTGGACCATTTCATGTTTTGAATCCGTTCCCAAATGACTGCATCAGAAAGGTATATTTTGGTTCAATTGTGAACTAATATTTTGTTGTGGAAGTTTTTTTTATATTGAAGTCAGTGGCAGAACTCGTTGGGACAACTCGTGTTCAAGATTCAAGATTCCTTTATTGTCATGTAATTGTGCAGAACATGTAATATTACACAGAATTTCCTTCTGCCTACTGTAAAAAGTCACCATTAGGGTTGCCCGGCATCCCTTCCAGAAAGAGAGAAGAGAACGAGACCCTTCAGAGTCACTGAGTGCCCATGGATTTGCCTCCAGCGCTCCCACAGCCTTTGCAGCCACACAGATTGCTGTTCGATTCATCGGCAACTCGAGCTCCAGATCTAAACCTCCAACCCAGTGGGGAAGCCTTCAGCGCCCGAGGCTCTTCAGGAGCCCTGCTTGGCCTCAGCACCCTCTTGAAACCCGACTCCGATAGCTGGTTCCTGTGTGGGTCACCCGACCAAAGGCCACCGGCAGCCTGCGTGGGGCCTTCAGCTAGTGATCCCTTTGCTAGTCCATTGCCACGGTCACCGTCCTGTCAGGTTGTCCCCTATGCTTCTCTTTCTCAACAGGGGGTGGGTGGGGGGTTGGAATGGGGTTCTCCCTATTCTGCTTGCCCAGAAACCGCAAACCTTCATACCTGCTGCTGAGCACAGGCGCCGCCATCTTGGACACTGCCCTTCATTGTCTTTTTCCCCGATCCTGCTAGAAGGAGCTGAGATCAATTTGGCTCTGGAATCAACTAGAAGCGATCATAATTTTGACATTACAAAGACACTTCGACAGATTTATCGATAGGGAGACTTAGAAGGATATTGACCAAATCAAGGGAAGTGGGATTAGCCTAGAATGCCAACCTGGTCAGTGTGGATGAATGGGCCTAAAGGGGATTTTTTATGCTCTATGGCTTTATTGACATTATAGAATTTACCTACAGACACCCTGGGCTCCTTTAACAGGCCATATAAAGCCTGTACAGAGCCGCTGGCATGAGGACCGGGCAGTTAAACACTTCGGAGTCTCTGCTCCCCCCTCTCCCGGGTCCACAGCTGGACCGTTATAGACCTCCGGTAGCGACGTAATTTTTGGGTAGATCCACAGGATCAGAAGAGTGGCGGAGAGCCTCCAGATCCCACTTCTTCAGATCGTGGTCTGAAGAGGGTTCACAAAGTCGTTAAGGACCACCACCAGCCTGCACTCAGCATCTTTCGGCTCCACCCATCGGGGAAGAGAAACAGGAGGATCAGAGCCAGCGCCACCAGGCTGAGGAACGGCTTCTTCCCACGGGCAGTGAGAACGCTGAACGACTGATGAACTGTTCATGCCATCCCTCCGAGAATCGACAATTATTAAAAAAATATTTATTTTTGTATAGGTACTGTGTATAAATCGCTTATATGCAAAATATGTGTGTTATGCCTATACATATATGTCTATATAGGTGTATACATGTTTTTACATTGAGGACCATTTCCTCCAGTTGCATTTTGCAATTGTCTGATAATAGCCAACTTGAATGTGAACCCACCACTCTCTGTGTTAAAAATTTACCTCTTGCTTTCTCCCAAGCACCTGAAAACTATGGCCCCACATGTCAGCCATTTTAACCCTGGGGAAAAGCCTCTGACCACCCACTTGATCCATGCCTCATCCATTGACAATTCAACGTCCCGTCCTCACCTCCTCAATATCACTATCCTCCTTGAGTCACCGCAATGGGGGGGGGGGGGGGGGCGAAATTAATTGGAGACAGGTCACAATGCAGTGGCTAGGCTGTTAATAGATAATTAATAGTGTAGATCAGGTGTAATGGTGCAGGACGATTGTAGATCACTGCAAGTGGAAAATCAATATTTAATGAGGGGACAATTAAGTTACTGGAAAAAATGCAGGCATGGAAGAAGAAAAGGAATTGTCAAAGGAATTTCCCAGCTTTCAAGCAAAATATAACAGAAAGCTTGCACGGATGGATACTGATAAAGTCCTTGATTTCATTCGAGAGGAACTTTAAGGGAAAGGTTTCCTCTGTGTTGTGTAGAAGCAATGTGAAGAAAATAATATTGGTCAGCTCAGCGAGCATAATGGTCAGCGCCGGTGATCCTGGTTCGAGTCCGGCTCGAAGAAGTTTGTGCGTTCTCCCTATATGGTTTTCCTCCAGGGGCTCCGGTTTCCTCCCACCCTTCAAAACGTACCGGGGATTGTAGGTTAATGGAGCGGCACTGGATCATGGGCCGAAATGGCATGTTACCGTATTGTAGCACTGCCGAAATAAACGCTGTCCACTCCAGGCCAGGTAACCAGTAGATGCTGCTTATTCAAACCATGAGGAACCATGTTCCTTTTTAGGGGAGCTGTGTCATAATGCTGCTGTGAGGCCTGGCCGTTCCCCTGGCAATGCACTCCTGCAGCCTGGAACTTCTGCACGATGGGGGTGAAGGGCACTACTAATGATGTCGAAAACAAGCTGAGGGACCGATGGGCCTTCATACACTGAAGAACCTTGCAGGCCCAGATCCAGGTATAGGAATGGAGGGAAGGGAGAGGTGGCTCGACTTTTATGGCCTAGGGCCACGGGGGAGGAGTCATAGTGGATGAGTTATCCGTGGGCGGGCCAGATCCATATATACAACCGACAATGAGAACTAGATACAATGCAGGAAACATATCACCACAGGGGGAGAAGCCCCTGTGCCCTGCCATGCTGGCTGTTTGCTACGGCCATTCGGCCTGTCATGTGCGGGGTTGAACCTGGCCCGCTACACCACGCCCCCCCCCCCCCGAGAATCGCAGTCTCTATGGTGAGACTTGGGACATTGTCTTTGGGTGGGCGCCTCAGGCGCAGTAGCGTAGGGGACAGAGAAAGCTCTGAGGGGTTGCGATCACCTAGGCCTTGGGTGTTAACTACGCGAACGGTACGTTCGCACCGGCTAATTTCAAATAACTAGAATAAACACTATTTAAACATCGTGTACTTGCCATCCAAGGGTGGGTCGTTGACAAACTGGGCGACTTTCTCTGCTGTGGTGGGGGTCCAGGGCACTGACCTCATGCCAGAGCTTCGTGTCCTCGGCTGTTATTCCTCGTGGGGCGAACTGTGATTCTGCAAGTTGCAGCCTGCTGCGTGGATGGTTCGCCCGGAATGGCGGCAAGTGGATGCTTACGGCGTAAACTGCCGCGGGAGATCCGTTGGTGGCTGCCGCTTGGGCTGTGCACAGGTCGGCAAGATGTTGTGGGTTCTAAAAACGTTAGAACCTGTTCCGGGGGCCACCACTGCCGACCCCCAAGTAAACCAGTAACTGCTGTTTATTCAAACCACGTGCGTTTCTTTTTAGGGGAGTGATGTCATAACGTGGCTGTGAGGCCTGGCTGTTCCCCTGGCAATGCCCTCCAGCAGCCTAGAACTTCTGCGCAATGGGGGGAGAGACCCAGTGCCACCGTGCTGCCTGTTCGCTACATCTATTCGGCCCGTCGTGTGCTGGGTTGACCTGGTCCCTTATCACAATATCTAAATTTGCATTTAAAAAAAATCAGAACTTTGTTGGGCACTATCTGTAGCCCCAATAATGACACAGACAAAAGGCTGAGGGGAGCAATAGGCATTATTGGACTAGAGACTGCTGGCCCGGATCCAGGCTAGGAAAATGAGCGGGAAGGAGAGGGGACTCGACCTTTATGGCCCGGGGTCACATGGGCAGGACCAGGGAGGAGTCAAGGACAGGAAGACACCCGGAGGGCGGGCCAGCCAGTGTACATAATCATTTCACCACATTCACCCCCTCATTTTAAAAAATGGAACCCACCGGAAAAACAACAGCAAAATCGGAGGAAATAACAGTGGCAATATCAATAATTATCACAAGAGGGGGGCGGGAGAAGCGGACGCTCCCACTGGCTAGAGGTTTAGCTGCAAAGGCGACCTCCTCCTTCTGCCAGACTGTCAGGGAACCGGCGTGTCCGTGCGGTGCTCCTCCGGAGAGGGGGCCGATGGGGGATAGTCCACTGCAGGAACCGTCAGGGTCAGAGTGCTGGCGGGGGACTCCCGGGGTGATGGGGGGTCCTCCGCTGCTTCACGGGGGGTAGAAGCCTGGACGTCTGGCAGCAAGGCAGGTGGCTCGGACTCCAGGGTCATGCTCTGATGCAGCACAATTGGATCTGTGGTGTGGTCGGCAGCCGGCAAGGCAGTTTCAGGGTCTCCAGCCCTTGCCAGGTCTCGTATTGGTACGGTGACCTCCGTACTATAATGCCTACTGTTGGTGGCGATCAGTTTGCAATCCGGGGTGAGGTTCGCGAACAGTGCCGGGGTGGGGGACACCCTTAGGGTGGAGAGACCACAGGACGGTGCCGAAGACTGTGTACTGAGACCACAGGACAGTACCAGGCACTGGGCATCTGGTTGGGGATGGGCGTCCAAATGCAGGGTGTTTGTGGACAGTCAGTGGTGGTTGGGGGCCTCCAAACGCCATCGTCACACTCCTGAACTGTCTCTGAAAGTCGAGGCCCAGGAGGATCGATGCGCAGAGGCGAGACATAATCAGTAATACAAAGTCATTATAAAATCCCCCCCCCCACCATCAGTGACGCTACACAATACCCCCAGATACTTGTCTGTTGATCCCTCACTGCCATTGATACCGTCCCAGTCATCGGTCTAACCGGAAAAGAGAGTCTCTGGACCACGATGGGGTGCACAAAACTTTCTGTGCTGCCGCTATCAAAAAGACAGTTCGTTTTATGCCCATTCACCTCGATCAGTTCGAGATCGGTTGAGGGCTGGCTTGGTTCAGTGTCACCGATGCTAGGACAGGTATTTCTTCACGTCATCATCAGTGGGGAAGCCCGCCCAAGATGGCGACCTCCATGTTGACCACGCAGCATTCGATGGAGAAGAAGGTGGAAGTGGAGCCGTGGCAGTCAGAAGTGACGTCATCGGAGCAGTTAGCCGAGGTGCTGAGGTTGGGAGCGGTGGCCGGTAAAATGGCGCTCCCCAGAAGCACCAGAAGCTCCTCGGGAACGCACACTGCGCTGCTCCCGGACTGCGTAATAACCCTTCTTCCCGCAGCCCGAGCACACGGCTCCCCTCGTGGGGCAGAGGCATCTCACGTGCCTGGCCTGCCCACAGAAGTTGCATCTCGACTAGATTGCAGCCATGGTCGGGTCAGTAACACATGACACTAAGTCCCAGGCTGATGGCCCTCATAGTGGAACCTATGTAGATGGCCCACTTCTGTCCATGATTGACACCGCATGGCGCTGGGCTGAGTCCAAAGTCCTTTTTGAGTGAGAGCGGATCCTCCCCGAGGAGTCATTGTTGGATATAATCCGACCTCAACCAGTCATCTCGGATCAGCTCTTCCACACACTGGGTCAGCGATATCGTGGCCTTGGGATTCCCAGACAGACTTTTCCCAGTGTGACCTGGGACTGGACGAACTCTGCAGGCTGTTGTTTTCGGGATGCCAGCAGGTAAAGGGAGTAGACCACGTTCACTTTCGGCTTATACAGCGCCCGCAGCTCAGCCATTGCCTCGTAGTAGGTCGCGCTGCCTTGGATGGCCAGGAAGGCCCTCTGGCCAACTTGTGCCTGAAGGATCTTTAGTTTTTTTTCGTCAGGGTCGACCACCTCAGCAGCAGCATCGAGGAAGTTGTTGAAGCAGTTCACCTCAAAGAGCACCGATGCACCTGGGACTTGGGGGTCTACTTCAAGCAGACCAGTTAGATATCTTACACAAATGCAAAGTACACTGTGCAGAAGTGCAAAGTTGCAGAGGGAAACTTGATGGGACACAGCAAGGTCAGCCCTGATTTACTACTGAGGGGTCTATTCAGGTGTCCATGAATCTGAGGGTGTGTGATCTCACACGTGAATTTGAGGAGAGCGAGGTGAAAGGAGTTTGGCTGGGATGGGGCGAATCTTTTAATACCTTGGCTGCTTTTCCAAGAGACTGGGAGGAGTAGATGGAGTGGAAGTGAGTGAGCATGGTGGACTGAGACCTTGCTTTCTCCATTCTCTCAGGCTTCTCACTTTTTTACTTTATTTTTTTTTAAATTTAGACATTCAGACTTTTGGCACCTGAGCCCCATGCACCTGTGACCTATAACCCCATTACGCTTTTTAATGAAAACGGAGCACCTGCAGGAAACAGGGCGGACATACAAGTTCCTTCCAGACAGGGTTGGATTTGAACCCCGGTTGCTATAGCAGTAATGCACTAACCGCTACGCTAACCGTGCCACCCTACTGATCTGTCCTGACCCTTGACTTTGAGTGCAAGTTGATTACCATCCGATTACACACGTACATCCCGACAAAACAGTGTGCTCCAGTCCACAGTGCAAAAACCTACAGACATACATATGGAAACAACGCGCAGAGAGACAAATGATGCAGTACGTATAAATATACAAAAAAAATTAATAAATAGTATTAAAATAAATAGTAGAGTCTCAGGGAGTTTGTTTGAGCAGTTCATTCATCATTCAACAGTCTCGCTGCCCGTGGGAAGAAGCTGTTCCTCAGCCTGGTGGCGCTGGCTCTGATCCTCCTGCATCTCTTCCCTGACAGGAGCAGCTGGAAGATGTTGTGTGGGGGGTGGTGGAGATCCTTGTTACGCACCAGACAGCAGAAAGAGAATTTTTAGAATAATATTTTTAATTATTAATTTACAATGATATAACACCTCATCTACAAGTGTGTGTGTGTGTGTGTGTGTGTGTGTGTGTGTGTGCGCGCGCGCGTGTGTGTGTGTGTGTGTGTGTGTGTGTGTGTGTGTGTGTGCGTGTGTGTGTGCGTGTGTGTGTGTGTGTGTGTGTGTGTGTGTGGAAATCCTAAGCCACCACAGCTCAAGGCACAATTCCTGAAAGACAGTTCAAAGTCCAAAGTTCAGTTTCAGAAATTCAATAGGCTTGAAACTGATGTGAAACATAGGCTTTAGATGGTTGAAACATGCAGACCTTAGAGGAAATTAGCAGTTTATGAAGTGGGTGAAAGAGACTGGTGGTGACAGAATGTTGATTAATTCATGAAACCCTTGTTGAGATGCTTCCAATAAAATGTCCTTTTTGGATGAGTGCCAACCAAAACTCCCCTCTTTTTTGACATAGGGGACACAAAGCAAATGATGCTCACAAAGCTTCCAGAATCCTTTTCGTGGGTCAGCCAAACTCTCACTCTGGTCACCATCCACGTGCAGTATTTCTATGAGTCAGATGAACAAAAGTGGCCTTTGCTCTTGGTCACAGAGTGGGCTTCTCATTTCTCTGTAACAGACAGGAGGTAATCAGACAGATTGTCTATAACCACTTATGAGGCCAATCCAGTGTTGTATGTCTTCTTTAGAGAGCTGTTTGCCCCTGTGCTGTCTCCATAAAATGGCCCGAGCAAGCCTGTACACTGTTTCTTCAATATACTGGTCACATGGTCTCTGCATCTGGGATTTCCAGGGCTTCTCTCCTTACACTGCAACTGTATCCAATTTAGGAACATGCAAGTCAGTTCACGGTCACTTTCCAAAGCCTGCAGGCTTTTGTTCAATCTGTTCTCTTAAAGTGGTAGTCCCATACAAATGAAAATGAACTGAAAAAATGGGAGCATGTAACAGTCCTCCACAATTTTGCGAGCCCTCTCCAGACCACAATCTCAGTAGATCAAGTCAATGGAGGAGAGGCAGTCCCTCTCTGCCACTCCTATAGTCCAGTTCTCCGATCCAATTCTCTACAGCGACCGTGCCACGCTATGAGCCAGCCAGCTCGATAGAGCTCCTGTAGAAAGTTGGTGGCTGGTAACCTTGCACATACATTACTTGCTGAACCTTTTCCTGGCTCCTTCAGCCTTGTTGAAGTTAGGAAGTCATTGCCTCTGACCTTCTCTCCCTGGACTGCTTCCAATGCCTGTGATTTAGCCAGAGAAGCCCTCAACTTCTATTGGTGTTCAATGGCTGCAATATACCGAGCCGGTATCAGTAAGCCCTAGCAGAGTGGAATATCTCTCCTGGTATTTTTGAAGCTCTTGAATCACCTCCATGTCGAACACAATCCTCCCTCAAGGCAATGTGCTCAAACTGATTTCGATTCAGGCAATTCAGTAACTCTGTAAACAACAGTAGCTCTGTCATCATTAAACCCTTTCTGAAGACCGTGCAGTCTCTTCCAATGCAACAGAATCGTCTGAGGTGACCTCTGTACTATGCCCTGTGCCAGCTTCTCACTTTCCTCTTTATCCACGGATCCTAATAATGACGCAGCCACCAAGCGGCTGAAAGCTTGTCCCCTGGTGTCCAAGCAGCTCAAGCTTCATACAATTAACGTCCTGCTATCTGGTCTGCTCAGGGATTGGGTCGGGTTTTCTGGATTCTCGGGCAGTACTTTTAAAATTCAAATTTAAAGAGAATAAACAAGCAAATGTTGATAGTACATTAATGAAACATTCTTTCATACAAAACGCGAAGTTCAAGAAAAAAACGTGTTTTCTCCCATTTCCGTGACTTCCACACGGTCGCTTGTTGCCATACTCAACAAAGAGAGTTTTCGAGAAGTCCGGATTCTCGGCTGCTTGGGGTTTCTGGCAGCTGGAATTGTGGACTTCTACTGTACTTCTTCTTCAGCGTGAAAACCGGCCATTTGGCCTAACTTACCCATTCCGTCCAAGTTGCCTGCCCAAGCTAGTCATATCTGGGCCACATCCCATGAATCTTTTCCTCTCCGAATGGAGCGTCAGAGCCAGAACCACCAGGCTGAGGAACAGTTTCTTCCCACGGGCGGCGGGAACGCTGAATGACCAAAGGAACTGCTCCACACTGACCCTCCGAGACACTCATAGTCTTGAAACAATCGTCATTTATTTAGATGAATGAATACTTATGCTGGAAATGTATTGTTTGCCAGTTTGTGGTTGTGCATCTGCGGGTTTTACACCAAGGGCTGGAGACGATGTTTCGTCGGGTAGTACTTCTGGGATCAGCTGGCTGTAAACCTGTGTCTGCCTCCACCTCTCTCTCTCTCTGTAGCTCATTCCAGACACCCACCTCCCTCTTGAGTACAAAAAGATACCCCTCTGAAATCCCTTTTAAATCTTTCCCCCTCATCTTAAATTTATGCCCTCTAGTTATTCATTCCCTACCCTAGCAAAAAGTCTGTGACTATTGTCCACGCTCCTCCTGATTTTATAAACCTCCATTAGATCACCCCTCAGCTTCCTTTTCTTCGAGTGTGAGAAGCTTCATCTTATCGAACTTTAAATAATTCAAGCTTGTCATTCTTGGTAATAGACTGCTCGCAGACTCTTGCTCAGCTAGGAATAGATTTTTGGCTCTGAAAATGTTCCTTCAGTGAAATCCCCAGTATCCGGCATTGGTCGATGCTGAATAAGTGAATTTGCTGGTTGACTGAGATGGCATGGATTGGTGAACTGACCGCTGTGGGGGGTAACCAATTTTAAACATCCACATTTTTGACCGTGAATATTTTTTTTGCCGGTTGCTTGAATCCTGGATAACGGGGATTTTACTGGGTCACTACCTCAGCAACATTCTGCTCATAATGGGGTCTTTCCTGGCACTGCCTCATTGTAGCTTAAACACACGCTCCAGAAATAGGCACAGTCTGTCCAGGTGCCTCGATGCCATTAAAATGCAATTTTTTTTTCCCGTTTATGTGCTTTCCTGTAATGAAGTAACCAGCATGCTGGAGACAGGCAGTCAACTCTCAAAACTCGCGCGGTTCATAAAATACTCTGACATTCTTGCACCATTCCAAGAGGTGTATCCTTTATTGATGTCACCAGCTCACACCTTAGACCTTTTTATGGGAAATTGCAATTTTGCCTGGCTCTCAATCATTTGACCCTATTATCAATCTCTTTGGCAACCAACCATTGCAAACATTGCTCAAGTATTCAGGGCACTGGTGAGGCTGCATCTGGAGTACCGTGTGAATTTCTGGTCTCCTTACACAAGGAAGGATATATAGGCTTTAGAGGTGATGCAGAGGAGGTTCACTGGGTTAATTCCAAAGTTGAGGGGGTTAGCTTCTCGGGAGATATTGAGTCATCTAGGACTGTAATCTCAGTATTGTACGTGATGTCATGTATGCACTTTGACACTAAATCTGAAGAATAACAGGGGAATCTTATAGAAACATAAAATTACAAAAATAGATAACACAGAAGCAGAAGGTGGTATTCACAACAAAATGGAGATTTATGATTACAATCCATTGTAAAACAATAATAAAAGAACTTAATCTTGGTTGGCTTAGTATTAACTAAAGGTGAATGGCGTTGGAAGGGCAACATTGTTAGGAGAAGGGTTAGTGCCACGCTAAGGGCATTTTCCCCGTGTCTTCATGGGCATTCCCCGGGGGCTCGGTTTCCTCCCACTGTTCAAAACATAACGGGGTGTGTCGGTCAATGGGTGTAATGAGGCAGCGTGGGCTCGTGGGCTGGAAAGGCCTGTTACTGTGAAATATGTCTAAATTAAAAAATACATTTAAAAAATTAAAATCTGATCTTGGTGTTCTAAGATGAAGCACACCCATCCCATTGATTCATAAAACATCTGAAAGCCTAAGGCAAAAAGCTTGATTTATTCTGATAGACATAGGCAGCTGCCAATCACGGCATGGCCTTCCCCTCTGGCTGCAACCAGCCACGCACGGTTTGCCTCACGAGAAACCTGATTTAGTTTCCAGTCTCCAGTGGTTGAGTTGCTCTTGGGCAAGTCTGCTGAGAAGCACAAAGCAATTTTTTTTTTTTTTTTTTTTTTTTTTTGCAAGTAAAAACATTAGCCCTGACAGATTGCACTCCGGTCTCGAGCTGAATTGGTAGGTTCGAAGGATCAGGGAAGACAATGTACCTGAGGCTAACATGGGGTAGCTAAACAGGCTTGTGGGGCAGGCTGGTTTATTTCTGAACAGTTTCTTTTGCTCTGTTATCAGACATTTGAACGGTCCTTTGAAAGGGTGCCCGCGCTGTAATAAAACAAACAGCAGAACACAGCAGACCCAATTAAGCCTACAACAGTTTCTTTATTCAGCCTTGATAACGCTAGTGGGAGTGAGGGGTTCATTGAAAAAAAAATCAGTCACTTGTTCTCTACACTGAGCCCCACTCAAAGCATACAATGTTCACCCCTTTTTTATACACCTCTGCATGAGACCCTTACAAGTTTAATATGAGTTTCACACACCTGGTGATACCTGTTTTTATACAATATGTTCCCTGTGGTGTCCGCAGATAGGTGGGAAATGTCAGGATGCCCTTACTCTTGGTGTATTTATATTACTACATTATTTGTGCTACAGGACACGTAAGGTCATATGAGAAGGCAATTTCTTTATTCAGCCTTGATAACGCTAGTGGGAGTGAGGGGTTCATTGAAAAAAAAATCAGTCACTTGTTCTCTACACTGAGCCCCACTCAAAGCATACAATGTTCACCCCTTTTTTATACACCTCTGCATGAGACCCTTACAAGTTTAATGCTAAAAGGCAACTACTGTATTTTCTCACCTAATTCATTTACCATTTGTTAACCATATTCGTTAAACTTATTCTTTCACAAGTCCTCCCATTAATAAAATATGATACCTGGAACTATTTATCTGTGCATTTCTCTTCAGCACAACACCCTGAATTGTAAACACTATTCTTTGTGCAGAAGATTCATGTGTTTGGAAGCAAGAACCTTCAGATTCAGATGAAAATCAGGAGTTATGATATGGGAAACCCCGGCAAATTTCTACAGATGGAAAGTGTGCTGCATCAGAGTTTGGTATGGGGTCACCAATACCCCTGAGCGTAAAGCCCTGCACAGGCATTCCCCGACATTGAGAACATCTACAGGGAACGCTGCCATTGGAGAGCAGCAGCGATCATCAAGGATGCACACCTCCCCAGCACATGCTCCGTTCTCGCTGCTGCCATCAAGGAAGAGGTGTCGGTGCCACAAGACTCGCCCCACCAGGTTCAGGAACAGCTGCTCCCCCTTCACCATCAGACCCCTCAACAACAAACTCAATCAGAGACACATTTAGGGACTTTACTGTTTTCTCTCTGTATTACAGTCAGTTTGTTTACATTTGTTTATTTGCTTTCATGTATATGTATCTTCTTGAGAACAGATTTTTGCACTATTGCTTAAAATTCTGTCTTGCCTGCAGGGAAATAAAACCATCTCAAGGTTGAATGAGATGTCATGTATGTCCTCTGACAATAAATATGCAAGTTGAGATTGAAGGATCGTTTATTAGACCTTAAATGGATCTTTCAGTGCCTCAAAAGTATACCTTCAAACTGTACCTTTATTTGTACTCTGCGTCACCTGACTTAGCTTGGGTGGTGCAGTTAGCGCAACGCTGTTGCAGTCCTAGCGATCGGGACCGGGGTTTGGATCCTGCACTGTCTGTCAGGAGTTTGAACCTTCTCCCCATGTCTGCGTGGGTTTCCTCCAGGCGTTCCGGTTACCTCCCACCCTTCAAAACCTACCGGGGGCTGATGTAAATTGGACGGCACTGGATTATGGGCTGAAATGGCCTGTTACCTAATTTTTTTTTTAATACTGTAATATTAATCCCTGTGCTTTTTTTTTTAAATATAGCGTACTCTGTGAGTTGACTTGCCTGGATAGAGTGCAAATGATTTTTTTTTAAACTGTATCTCAGTAAAAGGCAACAACGAATCATTCTTTTGTTTCAACCCTGGCAAGACGGCTCTCGCTCTGCATCCTTCTCTGACCTCGTACGCACCAGACACGACAGAGGAACAGTTTGCAGGTGCAGTAAGACTGGCCACTTCGCTGAAAGTGTTGGGCTTTGCTCTACCAAGTCCCTTCGTACGGTTATGTTGACAAGAGAGGTAAAATTTATGGCTGAAGGAAGATCAGAAATCACTTGAGGGAGTGAAAGTAAAAATAAATGTGTTTACACGAAGGCAGCCTAAAAGAATAAATTTTCTGACAAGGACAGTCTGGGTGTTATTTAGACAATTCATTAATGCAGCCATGTGAGGGAGAGGTGAATGCATTCTGATGGTTAGTTCATCTTCATTTGAGCTTGCACAGAATTCAAAGGGAACCATTAGATAGGTGCAGTATCTTATTTAGACTTGACCAATCAATAGACTATAAACTCAAGCATATTTGTTTTTAAATAGGCTGTCTTTTGGAGAGTCTCTGCAAGCTCCCGTTACCAACTGATTCACATTTAATAATGAATTTCAAAGGGGGGCTTCTTGAGGGCAGTGTTTTGGGAGAGGGGATGGTAGTGGGTAGGATTTGAGGGACTGTGGGGGGAGGGCACATGAGTGGGGGGGGGCATTGTGGGAAGGGGGGTGTGTTGTGTGGGGGCGTAGTGGGAATTGGGACTTGTCGAATGGGGGCGTGGGGCATTGAATGGAGGACATTGCGGGAAGTGGGGCATCGAGTGGGGGACATCGTGGGAGGTGGGGCGTGTTGAGTGGAGGCGTTGTGGGAAGTGGGGCGTGTTGAGTGGAGGCATTGTGGGAAGTGGGGCGTGTTGAGTGGAGGCGTTGTGGGAAGTGGGGCGTGTTGAGTGGAGGCGTTGTGGGAAGTGGTGTGTGTTGTGTTGGGGGAGTGAAGAGGATGTGTAAGCTGGGTTGCAGTCAGTTTCATTATGGGAACCACAGCTTCGTAGCCACACATCCACGATGCTTGTCATCTGATTGGAAAATCCTTCATTCTCATTTAAGCCTAGCCCTTCTGTTCTGGTGTCCAACTGCGATGCGAACTTAGACTAGAAATAAAGCCTCAAACATTGATCTCATATGATGTGCCCCACTTAAGAACATGAGAAATAGGTGCAGCGTGAAGAGGGCCTGGCCTGGGTGGTGGGGGTCCTTGAGGATAGAGGCTGCTTTCTTAAGACACTGCCTCTTGCAGGTGTCTTTAATGGAGTGAAGACTGATGCCCGTGATGGCGCAGGCAGAGTTAACAACTCTGCAGTCTTTCCCTCCGTCCCAGCCAGAATGCTCTCCATGATACACCTGCAGAAATTTGCAAGAATTTGGTGACACACCAAACTCTCTATGAAGTATAGACGCTGGTGAGCCTTCTTGGTGACGACATCGACATGGAAGCCCTAGGACAGATCTTCAGAGAGATGTTGACACCTAGGATCTTGAAGTTCTTAACTCTTTCCACCTGCTGGCTCCTCAATGAGGACTGGCCTCCATCCCTGGAATTATGTTTGTACTGAGGCCTATAAAGGGCGACTTAAATGTGTGAAAAACTATGTACACTAAAACCCCTGGTATCCGGCACCTGTGGTAGATGCCGGATAAGTGTATTTTCCGGTTTCTTGAGACTTATTCTTTCAATGCCGAACTAACATTACGAATAAATCGTTTAAAAGACAAAAATACTACACTGTACTTACACTAAACAAACTTCATTTGCATGAATATATAAACCTTAAAGAATTTTACTTTATTTTCAGTCATATTCTTTCTAAACATTTAACCGCCGCTGCATCGGCAGCCTCCCCTCCCCTCTCCACGGAGCCGCCAGAAAGACGAGCAATAACATAATTAACACCCCAAATTTACAGATAAAGCCTCTGACAGAGGCGACTCTTACTAAGTAAGCAGGGATAAGGAGACTCACCCCAACGGCGAGCGGCATCAACCAGCTCTTCATCCTGGGCGACTTTATTCTTTATTCTTGGAGTAGTTTGGATGTTCTCTTCTTCCTGTATTAGATATCACAATGTTGACGTGCAGCCTGGTAGAATATATTCAGAAAAATAAGTGTTATCTGTTTTTAAACAAAAGAAAAATTGAAACAGATTCTCATACTTATAAGCTGTTTCAACAACATTTTGAATATTGTTATTACTGGTGGAAACATTTGGAGACTGAGTCAAGAAAGGTACTTGCATATCACAATGTTTACCTGCATCTCCCAGGAGAATTTAATCAGGAAACCTGACTGTTTAAGCATGATCGCGGAACTGTTGCATTAGGCAAGAAGCTTGCAAACTCTGTCCATCATGTTCCACCTCAACCTGGTTCATATGGGTCATCCTTGTCCCACTGCCCCACCCCACCTGCCTTTACACTGGCTTCTGTGCAATATTTCAGCTTTATTGTCAGAGTACATACATGACATCACATGCAACCCTGAGATTCTTTTCTTGCGGGCAAGGCTGAATTACCATTTATTGGTAGTGGAATAAAAAAAATCTGTACACAATGTACACATGCAAACAAATAAAGAAATGTAAGCAAACTGACTGTGAAATGCAGAGAGAGTAAAAAAAAATCAAGCAAGTGAAGAAGTAAGAATATTTAAATGAGTTTGTCGTTGAGGAGTCTGATGGTGGAGGGGGAGCAGCTGTTCCTGACCCTAGCGGCGTGAGTCTTGTGGCACCAGTACCTCTTTCCTGATGGTAGAAGTGAGAGCTGAGCATATTCTGGGTGGTGTGGATCATTAATGATTGCTGCTGCTCTCCGACGGTAGATGTTCTCGATGGTGGGGAGAGTTTTTGCCTGTGATGTCCTGGTCTGCATTCACTACCTTTTGGAGGGTTTAACGCTCATGGACATTGGTGCCCCCCCACCATACCAGACCATGATACGGCCAGTCAACACACTTTCCACCACTCATCTGTGGAAGTTTGCCAGAATTTCCAATGCCATACCAAATCTCTGCAAACTCTTGAGGAAGTAGATTAGCTGTCCTCAGTGTTGGTAAAGTTTTGGCTCAAAATGTCAACTACTCCAGCATCCACAACCACAGCTTATACACAGAATGGCAGAAGGACAGGAGATATGGGGAGAAGACAGGAATATGTCTCTGAATTGGGGAACGTCCACTGTGGAGAAGGATAGAAGGGCTTAATGGCCTACACCTCCAATTGTCCATATTTCTGCATCAGAAAAATATTGACGCGTCACTAATGGAGCTGCTCTCTCGTGTCAACCTGAGACCAAGGGTTTGATCTTGACCTTGGATGCTGACCGTGTGGAGTTTGCATGTTTCCCCTTCTGACTACATTAGTTCCCCATCAGCTCGATGTTCCATGACCCAAAGATGTGTGAGTTGGAATGTTAATTGGCTAGTGTAAAAGTGACTCTACAGGGTGGGTTGTGAAGCAATCTCTGGGAGGGGGAATGGATGACAATGTGAGGAATGTATAAATTGGGATTAGATCCAATTAAATAGGATCCGATTAAAGAGATGATTGTAGACCACGTGGTTGGTGTGGAATTGATTGGCTGAAGTTTAGATGTTGTATCCCTTTATGACTCGAAAGCCTTTAGCTTGTGGGGGCTTGTACAACACTGCCTCAAATGTATTTGGAACTATTGTGGGTTTGAAACGGCACTATACAAATGCAGACTTCCTCTCTTAAAAGGGCAGCACGATTAGCTTAGTGCGGTGGTTCTCAACCTTTTTCTTTCCACTCACATCCCACTTTAAGTATTCTCTGTGCCAGAAGTTCTCAACTTTTTTGTTCTTCTGTACCCCTTGGGCATTTTTATAGGTTCCCATGTACCCCTAAAAATTAAGGATTTTAAAAAAAATGACATCGTGCAATCTGACTGCAGATTACAACACCATGTATTGTACAGTAGTGGTTATTCTCTCCGACCCAATGTACCCCCTGAAAAGTGCAAATGTACCACTGGGGGTACATGTACCCCAGGTTGAGAACCCCTGCCCTATGCCATCGGTGCTCTGTGATTAGTATGGCATTGCTTGTGGCCATGACCAACCTCTTGAGCATTTCATCACAGTAGATGCGAGCGCTTCTGTGTGATAGTTATTGAGGCAGCTCACCCTGCTCTTCTTGTATACCGACCGGGATGATGGATGCCCTTATGAAGCAGGTGTCTGTCTGCAGCAATGAGAGGATGAAAATGTCCGTGAACACTCCGGCCCGTTGTTTGGCACAGATTTTCAGTACCCTGCCTGGTGCACAGTCAGGGCCTGATGCCTTGTGAAGGTTTGCCCTCTTGAATGATGTTCTGTTGTCAGCCTCGGAGACAGATTCCACAGGATCTTCAGCCTGATAATTATACAAAATGTTTGTAATAAAATGCAAATGTAAGAGTAAAAATACCATTTTTTAAAATGCTTTGCAGCTCTCAAAAATCTGAGGTTTATCATATTAAGCAAGTTTGTCCACCCCTGCTCTATGTCAAAAAGTAGTTAACGTCTAAAAAGCTCCCTGCCCCACAAGCTTGTTAATTTTTATCAGTTTTTCTGCACATTCCCCTTAAATCAATCCACGATTATTACAGCTCATCTATTCCAGCTGCAAATGTTACATGTCATTTTCCTTTCACCAGATAAATTAAAGATGGTAGCTGGGTCCTTTATTAAGACTGTCATTCGAGCTGACAAAATTTATTGCAAAAACTTTTGAATTTTTGACAGGGTAATGAAACCTAAAGGAGAACTGTATCACAGAAGTCACCCAGATCTGAAACCCATAGAAATATTGCTTCTCAAAGTAAATACAAAAGAGTGAAACTGAAGTTTATTCATTCATGTCCAAATGTATCAAATGCACTTTCAGATTGAAATGACTTTGATTTGATTGACAGAATGCTATCTGGACAACACATTTGAAGGCTGATAGCATTGTTCTTTTAGACGTCTGAGACTTGATATCTTCTTCATGTGAAAATGAATTTGAATAAGAATTTTCAATTTGCCTTTGGGGCACAAAAGTCACATGTGGGTCTCTAATGTGCTCCTGAACATAGGAAGGAGGAGGGAGAGAGTGAGACAAGAGAGAATGAGAGTGAGAGAATAAGAAGAGAGGGAATGAGAGAGAGAACGAGAACGAGAGAGAATGGGAATGAGAAAGAGAATGAGAACGACCGAGAGGGAATGAGAACAGAGAAAGAATGAGAACGACAGAGAGAGAGAATGAGAGAGGGAATGAGAACAGAGAGAGAATGAGAGAAAGAGAGAGTGCGAAAGAATGAGAATGACAGCGAGAGAGAATGAGAATGAGAGAAAATGAGAATGAAAGGGAGAGAGAATGAAATCAAAAGAGAGAGAGTGAGGGAGAAAGCCAAACAAATTAGACAAGGTTGGTAATTGTAATCGCCAGATCTCCCAAGGGACAAAGGGGAGGATACATCTTGGGTATAAAAAAATCACGAGAGGTGCTGATTGGCCAGGACAAGGATTCGAATCCCACACTGTCAGTAAGGAGTTTGCGCGTCCTCTCCGTGTCTGGGTGGATCCCCTCGAGGGGCTCGTGTCTCCTCCCACCCTTCAAAAAAAACCGTACCAGAGGTCGTAGGTCAATCGGGTGCAATTGGGGGATGCACAGGCCGAAAGGGACAGTTAACATGCTGCACGTCAAAATTTGTTAAAAAGAAATCCTGAGAAACCTCTCCACCTCTCTGCCCCAGAACCAAAATAGAGAAGTCTCATTCCAAAAGTTAGCGAATTGTTCAGGGAAATGTAATGATCCTTCTACCTTACTAATTTCCTTCTTTTCCTCAATCCAATCTTTTGTTTTCTCTATTTTATTACCCGTAATTTCTATTATTCCCACTGTGCTAAGGAGCTTGACAAGTACTTCATTCATTTTCGTTTGGGAGCAGGCTCTAAAATCTCAGAGAGACGCAACATGGGCTCCATTTTCTCCTGCAGTGTACTTTCTCATCGTTACCTCCTGTTGTCTTAAATATAATTTCACTGTGTGTCACAGGGGTGAGTCTTCATTCTCCCCTTGCATAATGTCATTTCTGATGCATTTTGAGTTTTTGCAAGCAGTGGAAAATCTTTGAAATTGAACCATTTTGATTGTTGCAACCAATGCGTTTAATTTTCTACAGTAATAACAATATTTAATAACTAACTTTCCACACTATGTAACTCTTTAGGACACATTAATCAGCATCAGGGCGTCTCCCTTTTGCATCTATTAAAAATACTGCAGGAGAGCAGTGAATTCTCTCAACAATTAATATATAAGGTAAAGACTGGAGGGGAAGGTGATACACTTTATAAATATTTTAATTTTGCCAAAGAGTTTTCCACATAAATCTATTTATTTCCCCAATGAGGGAATATGACATGACCATTACACCTATTCATTCCAGAATTTTCTGACACTGGGGCCTTTCTTTACCTTTTTACTTAATATTAAAATTTTTAATTTAGACATAACACCACAAAACCGCGCCACCCAATTGACCTGATACGTTTTTGGAGGGTGGGAGGAAACCCACGCAGACACGTGGAGAACATACAAACGCTGGAATCGAGCCCAGGTCGCCGGTGTTGTAACGGCGTGGCGCTAACCGTGCCGCTCTCCCCCCTCCCCGAACCGTGCCACCCTGATCAACATTTTAAATCAGGGTCGCTCATCGCTGGGGCCTCGTTTCTGTGAGGGGCGCTGGACAAAGTGGTGACTCCCTGTCTTCCGTAAGACAAAGTTAAAGAATGCTACGTTCCAGATGTAGTATTGTGTGACAATAGTGGAACCTTCTACTGCAATTGTACAGGGCCTTGGTGAGACCCCACCTGGAGTGTTGCGTACAGTTTTGGTCTCCTTATCTGAGGGAGGGAGAGAGTGCAGAGAGGGTTCACTCGATTGATACCCGGGATGGCAGGACTTACACATGAAGGAAGGCTGGATCGACTAGGCTTATGCCCACTGGAATTTAGGGGGGTGGGGGGGGGGGGAAAATCCTACAGAAACATCTAAAATTCTTAAGGGATTGAACAGGCTAGATCCAGGAAAGTGGGGGAAAACCAGAACCGGGGGTCACAGTTTAAGGATAAGGGGAATGTCTTTTAGGACTGAGATGAGGAAAAAAAAATTCACTCAGAGAGTGATGAATCTGTGGAATTCTTTGCCACAGAGAGTAGTTGAAGTTGGTTCCTTGTCGATATTTAAGAGGAAGTTGGATTTGGCCCTTGTGGCTTAGGGGATTAGGGGGGTATGGGGAGGAGGTAGGCACTGGGTAGATGATCAGCCGTGACCAAATGGCCTACTCCTGCACCTATTTACCATGTTTCCATGTTTATTTTATAACTGTTGGGCACTACCAGTTGCCCCAATAACCACAAGGACAAAGACTGAGGGGAACAATAGGCTTTACTGTACATAAGACCCGGATCCAAGCTAGGGAAGTGCAGGGAAGGGAGAGGTGGCTCGATCTTTATGGCCTGGGTCCATGGGGAGGAGTCCAAGGGAGAGTGTCATCAGGGGGTGGGCCAGCCCGAGCCTTTACCGGCCAATGAGTACATACAATCCTTACCATCACAATAACCTTAAAGAAAAAGTAACTTCAGGGAACTAAAGGGAAAACAGTAATAGCTATTTTGCAGTTAGAATTCTGATTGGGATCTTGGTAAAAATTCTTATGGCACTTAAGGTGGACTATAAGTTTGAGGGGGGGGGGGGGTCGGGGGTGCAGTTTGAAAACCAGTGCTGTGCAAGGTAATAAGATTGGAAACCTAAGCCTGACACATTGGTTACCCTTAACTTCCTGTGGATGCCGTGTGAACTTCACGTATGTGTATTGCACTCGACCCCAGCGTCTGCAGGCTTTGCTTTTCAAATATTCACGGTTGGATTGGGAGCCAATGGTGCAAGGGCATCAAAACACAGAGAATAGAAAAGTTTATTAATGCTCCTCTCTCGCCTTGATGTTAGACTGTGATTAAGCTGATCTCCATCTCAACTTGACCATAAAATTCCAATGGTTTTAGATAATGGCAACGTGTGCGGGGCCTCCTGCAGGGTCTTGGGGGAGGGTGTTTCCAGCGCTTCAGTCAAAGTTGGCAACAGCCGAATGATTTCCAGGCGCCGAATGGGAGCTGACTGGAGTCATTATAAAGAAGAACAATGCAGCAGGTATTGTGTCCTGTCGTTGCCATGAGTTATAGGAGCGGACATAGGCCACTCAGCCCATCGAGTCTGCCCTGCTATTCCATCATGAGCCCTCCCCCATTACCCTGACGCTTCATATACCTATCAGCCTTCAATACACCCAATGTCCTGGTCTCCATAACCACGCCGTAGTCTCAATCTCCACAGTATTTTATTCCATCAGAAGCGTATTCAACAAGTGGATCAAAATACGCCTCCTAAATATCTCCAGCTCAGACTGTCTCTGCGGATTATCTGCGAAATATCATTCTGGCAGGTTATGTAAATACTGAGACATCTCGTTAGAATTTTAAATGCAACAGAGTCCCAGTGCGAGAAATTCATTAGAGAGTCTGTTGACAAAGATGATGTGATTTCTCCAGATTCCCTTGATTGGATGCAAAAAGTCAAAACCTCAATTCAATGTTCCATTATAAAATGATAGAGGTAATGAACGATATAGATTTCTCATCTATGATGGCTCGTGTGTAGCTCCTCCAGATAGACTCTCACCACATTTTAGTCATATGATTTGGAAAAAGATTTCTTCTGGTCGCTAAGCAGCTGTCATTCTATTGAAGACACGGCTAGCCTCCCTGCGATCTTGCAGGTTTTCCGCTGGGATCGCGCAGGCAGAGGTTCGGAAGTTATTATCTCACCAGACCTTATTTCTTTATTTCCCCCCCCCCCCCCCCACCCAACTGATTGGAATTACTTGCACAGAAAAAAAAAACCTATCTGAAACTGATATGGGAAGATGTTGCACAAGTGAAATCAATGCGAACCTCTATATGAAGAGCTTTTGAATCTTGCTGGAAGCATAAATGATCTTATTTTCTGAGAGTGAGCACTTCGCTCAATCCAAATCATTCATGAAGACAAAATAGAAATCTGAGGGTTTCTGGGAAAGTATTAATCAAGCTAGAAATTGTGAACATTATAGAGAATGGTGCAATATCATGACAACATTTTCCTCTTGTACGGTAAAACCCCTGGAATTCAGCACCTACAAAGCATGTAAGTTTTCTGGTTGCTTGAAATTCACTCTTACAATGCCTAATAACACCAGCATTAAGAACATACAGTTTAAAAGACAAAAAATACTCCACTGAACAAGCTTCATTTGCATGAAAACATTTAACCGTCGCTGCATCTGCAGGTTCCTCCCCCTCCACGGAACCGCCCGAAAGATGAACAATAACATTACAGATAATTAACTTCCCCTCCCAAGATAAATCCTTAATAATACACTTAATAATTTACTAATGAAATAAAGACTCTTACTAAGCAGGGATAAGGAGACCCATTAACGGCAAGTGGCATCAACCTGCTCTTCATCCTGGGCGATCTCCCATTGCTGTTTCACACAACTTTATTCAAACAGATGCTATGAGCAAAGCCCGACCAAGGCACTCCACTGGGTGAATATTTGCTCCCATCGTCACCAAAGGTCCATGTGTTACTTCAGAGAACATTGACTTTTACAATACTAAACTTTTAAAAAAAAATTTTATTCTTATTTATTAAAAATTTATTTATTTTCTTTAATTTATTTTGCCAATTTCTTGAAATCTGGGTAACATGAAAATCGGACATTTTTTTGGAAACTATCTAACCGTATAGCCTTCTTCAGTAAATGCACAAATACTCCATGTTATTGGCACTGCAAACTCGGGATGAAAACTAAGGGAAAAGCTGATAATTCTGCTCTTCTTGAAATCTGTGCTAAGCTGAGCTAAAGTTCATGTTCAAGTTTATTCTCATGTGTTCAGAGTGAAAAGGTTCACTTAGTGTGCTATCCAACCCATCAACCAATACATTAGTCCATAAAGTGCAGTACAGAGTTCTTCATGTACGTGTGGTGTAGACCAGCCAATCACATGGGTCCAATGCCCCTTCCCCCACAACTCCAGGGGCCACAGCACATTTAAGTAAAGGTCTTGCTTTCTTTTCCCCTCACAAAACATAACTATATATATATATGTGTGTTTTTTTACAGTATGTTTTCGGTAGTAAAGAAATATGGAAGAAACCAAAATTTAACTGCTTCACATGGAAGGGGACCCATAAACTCTGAGCAGAGTTTGAGGGAGCGCCGTAGCTGAAAAGAAATGGGGTGGAGAATGGCTGGTGTAGGCACACACATTGCGGAGTCCACCCTCAGAGAAACAAGCCATTCAGCACTAAACAGCCATCCGGTAACTCCAATGTTAATCTGCTGATCTTACACAAGATCAAAGGAATGAACATTTGAATTTTAATATACAATAAGCCTAGTGGATGTTTCAACGGAGTACAAAGGGAGTGCTGCACTGTCGAGTTGATGAGTTGTTGAATCAGTGTCTGGTCTTGCTTTCCTCTCAAGAGGCTTGAAGTGAAGAACAGGAGTTTGTGGAGGTTCAGTACGACATCGGAAACCCTGGCAAGATTCTACAGATGTGTGTGGAAAGTGCGCTGACCTGCTGCATCTGGTATGGGGACGCCAATACCCCTAAGTGTAAAGCGCTGCAAAAGATACTGGACACAGCCCAGGACATCCCGGGCAAAATCGTCCGCACCACTGAGGACTTCCACAGGGAACGCTGTCATCGGCGAGTTGCAGCAATCACCCACCCAGCACATGCCCTGTTCTCGCTGCTGCCCTCAGGAAAGAGGTGTAGGTGCCACAAGATTCGCTGGCACCACCAGGTTCAGGAACAGCTGCTCCCCCTCCACCATCAGACTCCTCAACCCCAAACTCAATCAGGGACTCATTTAAGGACTCTCACTTGATTTTATTTCCTCTCTGTATTACTCCAATTCCCCTTCCACGTGAATGTTGCATACAGTTTTTTTCTTGCACTACCTACACGAGGTAGTTCTACCTCGCTCACAGAAAACAGAATCTCAGGTTTGTATATAAATCGGAAATCTGGTGTCCTGAAAGATCCTCATCTTTGTATTGTAGAGGGTGATAGGAGCTTGCTGTATTTTCTACACTGCAAAAGCACATTATTGGTTCTAAAGTGCGAAATAGAATCATCATTAATGAGAGTGTCAATGCAGTACAGGCCATTCAGCCCAACAAGACTGTGCTGACCATCAAAAGTCCATTTATTATTTTTTTAAAAACATAGAGATACAGAAAGATAACAGGACCTTCCAAATACCCCAATCCACCTAGAACCCCTGTACATTTTGAAGAGCGGGAGGAAGCCGGAGCATCCAGAGGAAATCCAGCAAGTACAAACTCATTACAGACAGCGTCGGATTCCAACCCAGGTCGCTGGCGCTGTAACAGTGTTGGATTAACCGCTATGCGAACCGTGCCGCCCCACTAATCCTGGGCCAACGTAGAACATTAACACACAGTGCAGGCCCTTCAGCCCATGATGTTGTGCTGACCTCCTCTGATCTATTTTTCCCCTACATCACACCATAACCTTCTGCTTTTCATGAATCCAACTATTTTTTTTCTCTCAGCATTCTTTTCCACTCTCCCCCTCCCTCCCCCACTGCTCTCCACCCCCACCCCCACCTGAAGAATCTATCAGTACTAGGGGTAATTAACTTATCAAATGGCATCTTTGGGATGAGAGAGGAAACTGGAGAATTCAGTGGAAGAAAAAAAAATGGCAGTACCTACTGAAACTGCTGTAACTGAAGCACAGATGCTGGTGTGGGCCTACGGAGAGTGGGGAGTGGACCTACAGAGAGCGGGGAGTGGAGATTCAATGCTCCCATGTGGATCCAATCTCCGCAGTCTGACAGTTGTTGGCTCAAAAAAGGCTTTAAATGTCCTGTCAAGCAAGCTGGCAATGGTTCATTTTAATATCCTGCAACCACAGGTTCTGGCCCCTGAGTGGTAGCCGCCACAACGGGTTGCAGACTTCGGGGAAACAGTGGGTTTGTTCAGGGCACCGTAAGGCGGGGACACCACCCCTGCTCCCCCGCCACTGTTCGAGAAGGAGAAGCAGAGGAGATGACTCACTGGACGGTGACCACGGCGACGGGCTAGCAAGGGATTCTGAGGCTGAAGCGGCCTGTTGGTGGCTTAAGGCGAGGCACCCATGCAGGCTGTGGGGTACTGCTGACTGCGGTCAAGGGGCTCGCACCAGGCTGAAGTCTGCTGGAGGCGGGCTCGATACTGGCTGGACCAGGCATCGGAACCAGGTGCCGAGGGCATTGTCGGTGGCCTGGATCTGGAGCTCGGGCTGCCGATAGTTTGGTCTGAAGCCTGTGTGGCTGTGGGAGCGCTGGAGGCGAAGCCTCAATGAGTCTGGGGGGACTTTCATTTGCTTCTCTTTCTCTGACTATAAGCACCTGGCAATTTGTGCTCATGGCAAATCTTTGTCTGCCTTGCTGTAGACAAAAGGAAATTTTTTTTTGGTTTTCTGGCAATAAAAGAATCTAGAATCTTCAAACCCACGCAGTCAGATGAAGAACATGAATGTTGCAGAGTGCAGCATCTGAATTCAGAATTGAACTTGGGTCTCTGGCACTATGAGGGCTGCCGCTCTCTCATCTGTGCCCCAGTGCCGTGCCAAGTTGCTCTGAACCTGCTATAAAAATGCAAACCTTTCTCTTCCAACAACAAAAAAAAAAATGGCTGTGAATAATTTTCACAGAGAACTTTGTTAATCTGAAGCATTTGGTTTCAAAACCATCAAAAATGTACTGCAGCCAATTCTTCTCACTTGAATAAGCTTTTCCTGTTATCGGGAACTCCTGTTGAAATATTTAGCATCTGGTTTCGACAAAAAAAAATTTCTGCTGTAGTTTTTAATTGCCATGAAAGGGTTTCGAAATTGTCAAACCATTTGTTAACGTCATCTTAATTACATCTTGGAAGCAGGTGGAATGAATGTGTTCTACAGCGGTGATATTGAATTGTGGTGTGTAATTAAGCTGGGGAGTAATTAGATGAAGGGATTTGCAGGGTTGAAATTTTAAAACCGTAAAACTGTTGTGGACTAGCGGCCTAGTCTTTGCCCTCTGTCTAATAGTGAGGTACTGCACGTTTGGGAAATGTTAATCGTTGACCTCTCTGCTGGCAAGCCATGTGCCATGAAGAAACTGTGGTCATTGCTGGATGATCCAATTTATTCTAAATTTTAAAATGTAGACATAAAGCAAGGTAGCAGGCCCTTTGGACAACGAGTCCATGCCGCCCAATTGACCTACAAACCCCGGTACATTTTGAACGGTGGGAGGAAACCCACACAGGGAAAACGTACAAACTCCTTACAGAGAGTGCCGGATTCGAACCCCTGTTCTGATCACTGGTGATGTAACAGTGTTGCCCTCACCACTACATTAACCGTGCTGCTGTGCTATGAGGATGGTTGACTCAGCTAAGCCTAAACGCAAAGCAGAATGAGATGAACTTGGTCTCTGCGGACTGATCAAGTTCAAGTTTATTAGTATCTATTTATACATATACAACTCATCAATAGACCACGGTGCACGCACTAAAACACATACAATACATAAAAAAATCACATAAATAATCGATAAATATGTAATGATTCTGACACAAAGTCCACAGACTATACAACAGACTCTAATTAGCTTACACCAGGTCTCAGTACACGTGTCTGACTGTCCTCCAAAGGGGCCAGCTCGAGTCTTTATAAGGGCCGGTGATTGACAGCAGGCAGGTGGGGCCGGCCTCCCAGGTTACCTACCTGCAGGAGGCTGGTAGGAGTGCGGCCAATGTAGTGGTTGTATCGCCGCAATATATCTCAATATTTGGGATTGGTTTCAAGTTACAAGGCTCTGCTCATCACTCTCACAGCCTGTGGGAAGATGCTATTCCCCAGCCTGGCCGTCCTGTGCCTTCTTCTTGATGGAAACGGTCTTCATTTTAGACAAACCTGAACGTCATCTACAGAGGCATGATTTTAATGTTAGAATTATTTCTATTGGCCTGACATTGAAGAGACAAGATTGACAAGCAACCATCGTAGTTTCCAAGGACAATCTTCTGGTGATTATGATGTGTAGGTTTAGGAACGGCTCTTAACTTCAAAGAAAAATAATAAAATGTCCATCAAAGCAAAAGAAAAGTAATTGTAAATGGAGAGCTTAAGAAAGCAGCAGACAGAACCATTTCTGTCCATTCACAAACTCACAAAGTCAGTTGGGAGAAAAAGATTTCACTCTTACTTTCTTAATTCTATTAGTTCCTGTCTGCTTGGTTCAGAAATCCTGACTTTGCAGGTGACGTACAACATACAACCGATTAAAAAAAAATGAATATAAAACTTGCCCAATTATGGTGAAAAGCAGGCCTATCTATGGTGGCAGCCATGTTGCCTGGTGGCCGCCATGTTGGCTGGTGTTCAACCTCTCGCGAAAACTGGCTTTGGTGGCCACCATGTTGAGATGTTTCACCGCATTTTAACTCCTTGTGTCCCTTTTTTTTCTGATTCTGTTGCTCAATATTCTGATGGTCAGACAGATTTTAGAGGCCAGTAGAGTCCACAGGGTGCTCAGGTTCCGCAGCAACAAAGTCAATGGGAAGGATTCGGAGATAGAGTCCGGAAGGAAATCGATCATAGGTAGGGAAATTCCCCAACATACGTCCATTCTGAGATGCCACCGGTCATCCAGGATGGAACACGGACGCATGATGGAGAGATCAAATAGAAATGGAAAAAAAGAAACCTTTTCAACAATTATATTTAGGACAAAAGAGAGAGAGAGAGAGCAAGAGAAAGAAAGATAAAGAAGGAAAGAGAAGAAAGAAATGAGAAAAGGAGAAAGAAAGGTAAAACACAATGAAGGCTCACCAGTGGTGATACTTCGAGAGGAGTTTGAGGAGATTTGGTATGTCACCAAAGACTTGAAAATTTCTACAGATGTGCCATGGAGCATATCCTAACTGGTTATATCACAGAGGTGCCAATGCAAGGACTGGAAAAGACTACTGGGAGTTGTGAAGTTGGCCAGCCCGTCATCAGTATCAGTGTTCACCCCATCAACGGCATCTACAGGATGCAGTGTTTCAAGAAAGCAGCCTCTCTCCTCAAGGAGCCCCACTACCCTGGCCATGCCCTCTCTTCCCACTGCTACCATCAGGAAGGAGGTACAGGAGCCTGAAGACGAACACCCAATGGCACAAAAACAGCATCCTCCTCTCCGACATCAGATTTCTGGATGGACAATGAACCCCAGACACTGCCTCGCTCTCTCTTCTTTTTGCACTAATTTATTTGCCCCTGTGAAACTATCACAATAAAAAACAATTTTGTGGCATGTTCATGTCAATAAATTCTGATTCTGAAAGAAGGACGAAAAGGGAAGAAAGGAGAGTGACAAGGTGGTTGGTGTTCCTGCTTTACAGCTGTAGGGACCTGGGTTCAAACCTGAGCTCTCGTGTGGAGTTCGCATGTACTTCCACTGACTGCGGATTTCTTCCAAACTTTCAGATTTCATTATCCAAAGATGAACCTGCAGGTTCATTGGCTGTTGGCAGCATCTACAGATCTACAAACTACAGATAGACCCCGACTCACAATATATGGTCATAATCCATACTTCTGACGTTTCCCCACACTTGCGATACACTGCGTAGTGATCCAGTGACGCGACTCTCTCGCGATGCTGGGCGATTGCAGCATCACCCGAGAGTAGCATTCAGCATATGCTGTGACATGTTCGAAGTCTCTGCAGCTTTTGAATTCTGTAAAGGCTTTCAGCGTCCAGTCCCCGGCCAGCTGCACACTGGAGCTCCCAGCCGCGGGTCCTCTCCCCAGCCACTGTGTACTTTACAGCAATAATTTTCAGTGTAAATGTTTTTTTGAATGAAGGTTTTCGACTTTTAATTACAAAAAATGGTAGAGTGTAGTATTTTTCCACTTATGATGCGAGTCCCGGAACCAAATCCCATCCTAAGCCGCGTCTACTTGTACCCTTACAAACTAATCATGTGATAAATTGTGATCTCCTGTGTACAATGTCCATCAATTTTCACTGTTCTATTGGGCTTAGAGAACTTTGGCCAGTTGGAGACGCTGTTCCACACATGAGATTCTAAATCAAGTCTCAACCTGGCAAATTCAGGTGATGTCTCAACTCAGTGGTTTTCAAACATATTCTTTCCACTCACATCCCACGTTAAGTAATCCCTATGCCATTGGTGCTCTGTGATTAGTAAGGGATTGCTTAAGGTGGGATGTGGGTGGGAAGAAAAAGTTTGAAAACCATTGTTTTAATCGTCCCTCATTGACTCGTTATGTGCACGGTCTCAGAACTCCAAAGGAGATGGGCCAATGACAATTTTTCTCAAGGAAAATACTTCAGTAACAATTGGGTCTGGAGCAGTGGTTCGCAACCTTCCCTTCCCACTCACATCCCACCTTAAGCAATCCCTTACTAATCACAGAGCACCGATGGCCTAGGGATGACTTCAAGTGGTTTGCGAGTGGGAAGGTTGAGAATCAATGTTTTAAACCAAGGCTCAGCTGGCAAATTTTAGTTAACTTCAAATTTCCAACAATAAACTTCTCTGGTGACCTGATCTGGGCTAAACACCTTGACACAATAGTCAAGAAAGAAAACCCATGCCTTTATTCCGTTGGAAGGCTCAGGAGGTTCATCATGTGACTTTTGGCCCTCAACAACTTCCATGGGTGTTCCATCAAACACGTACATCACGGTAGCTGCTCTGCTTAAGATCGGAAGGAGCTACAGAAGGCAGATAAAGAACATCATGAAAACTTCCCTCCCCTCTACAGAGTCCACCTACATCTCCCGCTGTCTAGGCAAGGCGACCAAAATACTGATGGACCCATCACACCCTGGACACTCAGCAGGTCATGCAGTAAAAGGATAACCATTAACCTCCATCTAGCTTTACCATCTTATGTGTCCAGATGCACCAATGTGGCTGAATTGTCTGCCTCTTTGACTCAAGGTCAAACAGGGATGGTCAATAAATGCTGGCATTCTCAGTGTCCAGCAAACAAATAAGATAAAGGCAAAATATTTACCTATTAGTCGAGTGTTCCACGTAGTGTAGCAGAGAATAATTTAAAGGGTTATAAGGTCCTATAAATGGTAATAGCTAAATCCTATGTGTAATGCACAAATGAGAAACTCAGCAGGTCATGCAGCATCCATAGAAAGTACAGGGTAACCAACATTTAGGGCCTGGGTCCTTGTATCTAACTCCTACTGCATTTCAATGGGGCATACTGTAGACTAGCCATTCTCCACCATTTTTTTGGCTCTCCTCCCGCCCCCCCCCCCCCACCCCCACCCGCTTTCCCCCACCGGATGCTGCTCCAAGTTTATGGGCCTCGTTCCCTGTGAAGTAGTCAAGTTTTGGTTTCTTCTGTACTTCTCTCTTACCGACTACACAAAAAAAACATGCAAAAATATTTATGTTATGTGAGGTGAGAAGAAAACAAGGCTCTGACTTAAATGTGGTGTGGGTCCCAGTGAGATCCCTGCTGAGAATGGCTGGACTGCTTCCCATTAGCTCAGTCATACTTGAGAAATCATATTCCTCCGAAGAGTTTCTCAGCCCCACTGCAGTCCAAGACAAAACATTGCACTCTTGTCAGGGTGAATGGTTAATGTTAACCATTGCAACTTACTTCGTGGTCATTTACTGTCCTTTGTAGTTAGTGCATAAGCAAGAAATTTAAGTATTTGCTCATACAACCAACTTGTTTTGCACCTGGGGTTGACTTCAAAGAGAATCAAATCTGGGTGTGAAGGGAATTGGGCAAATGTCAGGACCTGCTGCTTTGTACCAGTTGTTAAATCAGTAGAATACCTTCTATTCTCATTCATTGCAAGCTCGGTCATGAAACTAATGGAGTTTTTGCTTCCAAGCTTCCTATTTTTGTATCAAGGAATGTTAACTATAGCATGTATCTCATTATGCCAATCCAGATCTCAGGCACTGAGCTATAATTAAACTGCATAGCAGTGACAATTGCAGAGAGGTGCAACTGTGGGAATAATGAAAATAAAATGCAAACGCTTTTCCCTGATGTCACTCAATTCAAGCAATTACTTAAAAATAAAATAATTTCCAGAGAAGCGGATTAATATCTTGGCAGATTTACTCGCCTTTTCACTCATTGGTAAGAATCTCTTTGAACAGAGGCACATTGTGGAGCATTTCCTTATTTTTCGTCAATATGCAAAGACTGTTAAGAATAGCGCTGAATTGAAATCAGTGATTTAAACATTGTTTATGGGATTTGATTTTCCCCAGTAAGAGAAGTTGTTAACAAAAATAAATCTTTCACCTTGACTGGAATTAATGTGTGACGACACAGAGGGAATGCTGCATTGTCAAGACACGTTATGAACCGCGTGAAACAAGCAGCAATAGACAATGAACCAGAGTTTAATTTTAAAAGCACTAATTTTATTTCTAAGTCTTCAACTATAGTCTTTTAAACTATACTTAACACTAAACCTATCCCCAATCCCCAGCTATGCGCAGGTGTTTAGTATGTGTGTGGTCTTTCAAGTTCAGTGTTGAAGTACAGACCTTTGAAGTTTGATGCCCAGAATTAATGATGAACTGAAGGGGAAGACTGGAGTTGTGGCTGCTACAGATTCACTAATTCTCCTTGTGTTGCCTTTGAAGAAATGTCCATCCACATGGTCATCTCAGTCCTGGTCCTTTTGCAGGCAAGACTCGAACTGGGCGGCCTCCACGAAGCTTCCAAGACCCTGGCACCGGCCTCTCCAAGTGACCTTCACTGTTCGTCCCACTCAAAATGAAGCAAAAGTCCCTCCTGGCACAGGTCAATCCACCGAAAAGGCCCAGTCATTCACAGAGCATGTTTTGCTCTGAATTCTACAAAAAATGGCCGGTCACAAGAGCTGTTTACCCTCCAGCATCAGAGCGGTTCTCCCTCGCAAAATCACGGTGTCTTTCCAAATACATCGAATCTGGCACAGACTGTGACAAACCTCCCCTCAGTTCTTCCAACGTATCGAATTATCGCTGGGCTGTGACTTGTGTGAAATGTTTAATGTTAACGTGACCATTCAATCCCTCCTGTCTATACTATCCCTTACAGTGATAATCACATTTCACCAAAACGGGAGCTCATAGTTCATGTTCTTTCATTCAAGTGTATACAACAGAAGATCTACATCTTCTTTTATAATGGAAACTGGAAGCTCATCTGGGCCTAACTCTGGACATAGTGAAAGCATGTCAGGGGTGGAGTATCATGCAATCACTTTCTACAAGCACCTTAGAAGTTGAAACAACATTAGGCCACAGCCTCTCTTGCCCACCTCACCATTTCTTGACATCAAGGCTAAACTTTCAGCTCAAATCCACTTCCCATGATTCCCTTGATATCACTGGACAACAAATGCTTTTGAAAGGTTTGATTCTTGAAAAAAGAAATTGGGGATTTTGATAGACAACTTCAAGCTGAACTCAAAAGTTAATTTCAGATTTGCTGTATAATGTAGGAAGTTGGAGAAACGTTAAGTGAACTTTTATTGAATTTAGCATGTTTAATCGCATAACAATGCTGACACGTTGCAGAAGTTCAACCGACCTAACAATGTTTTGCCGCTGATTTGCGTTTGTACTCAGCATCTGATGCCTCTCTTGTCAGTGTCCAACAATAGTCGAGCAGTGTTGATGGATTCCAGTTGCCCTGATACCACTTTTCCATGGTAACAATATCCTGGTGAAACCGTTCACCGTGTTTGTCACTGGCTGCACCAGGACCAGCCGGGAAGGAGGCCGAGTACGAGAGCAGGAAATGAATTTTCAATAGTTTGTCAAGATTTGTCTGTTTGAAGAGGGTTTAAAACATGATGGGAAATCATAAAAATAGGGTTAGATCTAAAAAAAAACAGTGTAAGGTCATGAGCAGTAGCCCAAAATCCAAAAAACACACCCAAATGTGTTCAGGAAGCAAAAGCTTTGTCATTCCTAACCGTTCTTTGCGCTGCCGTTGAAGAAATGACCATCCACACGAGATGATTGGGATTTACATCTCTCCTTTGGTGGAGCATTTTAAAGACTGATTAACCACTGGGTGAAAACACTTTTATCCGTCTCGACCACAAAACGTCCCCCCTTTATCTGGGACGTTGACCACGAGGGAACAGAATGGAAGTCCACAAGGACTCCAGAGGCCAAAATGTTGAGCACAAGGAGATGAGGAGAGTGCAGGTCTTGATAAAGGGTCCCAAATCCGAAATGCTGACTGACCCGTTGCCTTCCCCCAACTTCTCTTTGTTTGCACATGGAAACACTGTCCATATTGACCACTGATGCAATGCCATTAACGAGCTTGACCCACAGGAACTGAACAACCAAAGGAACAGCTCACACTAACCACCCGAGACTCTTGTATTCATGAAACAAAAATCTATTTATTCATTTATATACATGAATACTCGACCAGCATATGTATTGTTTGTGCGTATGAGTGTTAGGTCTGATGTGTGATTAAAGGCACAGGCATCACTAAGGGGGTGCGGGGGTGGGGGTGGGGGAAGGACCGCAAAATTGGAATTGAACCTAATCGTTGCACCATTGGGCTTAAAGGTGGTCAGTAATGGTTGGTCTTTCTAATTCGGCCAGCGACTGAAAAGAGGAATAACAGAGTGGAAAGTGTATTGGATCTTTGACAGTTCAGTTGGATGAATCATTGCACCTTTTAACAAGTTACACTGTCTTGTAAATGGCAGCAAATGTAATGATTTGACAGTTTAATTTGAGCTTTAGAATTTCCATTATATTGTGAGCATCAGCTGCTCGTGTCCCTTAAGAGTGTTATAACAATTGGCTGATAACTAGGGCAGGGCTTTATATGAAGGAGAGAGGGCAGATTTTCACGTTAGAATTATTGGCTTTCCGCCTTTGAAATCATGTGTGAGTATTGTAATAAAATAATATATATTTATTTTCAAAAAGTGCTCAGGGACAATCCTAGGTGTACCACCCACCTGAGAACTAAGCTGGCAAGAGAGGCAGAAAAAATATCTCAAAAGTGTCAAGGTTATCGGTGATTAGAAATGATTAAAGGAGCGCTGGGCCAGGAGACAATGTTGTAAAATGAATTACAGAGAGAGTCATTAACATGCTGCGTAGGTATGACAGAGAGTGTGAAGCAGAGGGAGTGAGACTATGTGGAGTGAGCAGAGAAGAGAAAATGGCCATGGTGATATTGGGCCAACAATAGCTTTAGAAAGTTTTACGCAAGCGGGCGCGCGCGCACACACACACACACACACACACACACACACACACACACACATGCACGTGTACACTCATGCATATTTGGGGTTGATTTTACTAATGTGTCATATTATTAAAAGTCATTAATAAATATATTGTTTTAAAATAAAAATAATAAAGACTGTTTTGGTGAATTTCTATTGCTGCAGGTCTGCGATTTAACAGTCAAATACAAGGCAGGTTATTGTAGGTTTGCGAGAGAGGAAAGTGGAATGACATTTCTTACAGAGCATAATAAAACAAATTTACTCTTCGGCAACTTTCAGAATGCACATGGGCAATGCAAGGTAATTTGGATTTCTTCTCTTTCCCAGTTTCAGCATTAGTTCGTGCCGTGAAACTTTTCCTGTTACCTTATTTCTTTCATGTCAACAAAATTCCTAGACCGTGCGCTTTGTGAACACACTTAAATCTTGTCATTTCCAGCATGAAAAGTTACTTTAAGCAGGGCTGACACCAACATTTCTAAGAAACAGCTCCAACCGAATGCTTTCTGGATTAATAGGTTTTGGAACAATGGTGCACATTGTTGCCTCTTCACCACTAGCCTTCCATATGAATCTCGGTTTGGCGGTTATTTTCACTCCAGAGGTTACCTTTTATAAAGTAACCATGTAAGAAAGGGATCCGGAAAGGACTGTGGCAAGAACGCGAGCATTGAATTAATCACATAGATGCGATTTGCCTAACAATTAGTTCGGCAAAGATCTAGAGTATGGTCACAGATCCTTCCGGTCCATAAGGCGCTCCACCCAAATACATCCATGTGATCAATTAAGCTACAAACTGTGCAGATATTTGGAATATTAGAGCACGAGGGGAGGGTAAAATAGGAAGGGAGTAAATATGGTGGGAGTCTTGAGGCATCGATACCTCTTTCCTGATGGTAGCAGGAACAGAGCGTGTGCTGGGTGGTGTGGGTCCTTGTTGATTGCTGCTGCTCTCCCACGGCAGTGCTCCCTGTCAAATTTCTCGATAGTGGGGAGGGTTTTGCCTGTGATGTCCGCTACCTTTTGCGGAGCCTTATGCTCAGGAGTATTGTGTCCCCGTACCAGACCATGAGGCAGCAGGTCAGCACATTTTCCACATCACATCTGCTGGGGTTTGCGATGTTGTTCCAAACCTCTGCAAACTCCTGAGAAAGGAAGGGCACTGACATGCTTTCTTCATGATACCATTAGTGTGTTGGCTCCAGGAAATATTCTCCAAGATAGTGACTAACAGGGACATAAATTTGCTCATCCTCTTCACCTCTCATCCTCACCAATGGTAATCACTGGGGGTAACCCACTCTAAAACCAACAACCTTTCTTCAGAAATGTGCTGCATGGGAACAGGTGGGGTCTGTTGAGTCAGCACTGATTGTCGAACACATTGACCCTCTTCCTAGTTTCTGCTCCCCACTTTTCCTCTTGCACACGGGGGGGGGGGGATGTTAGGAATGTTAGAGTGGGATGTGGGAGGAAGCTGTAGCGCCTGAAGGAAGCCCACAGGGAGAACGTGCAAACTCCATTCAGACAGCCATGGAGGTCAGGACTAAAGCTGAGTCCCTGGTGCAGTGGGACTTTATGAGTTGCCCCAATGTGCTGCTACTTTTGGTAAATTTCTTAATTTAAATTAGACATACAGCCAATTTGGCCCTATGAGACTGTTCCGCTCAAATTACACCCCATTGACCTACACCCCGGTACGTTTTTGAAGGGTGGGAGGAAACCAGAGCGCCCCTAGGGAAAACCCACACAGACACGGGGAGAACATACAAACTCCTTACAGACAGCGTGCGATTTGAACCCAGGTCCGGTCCCAATCTCTGTAAGGCATTGGGCTAACCGCTACGCCAACCAACTGTAATTGGCCACCGTTTCCCCCTATAACTGACTCTGGACGCAGGGATAATTCATTACTCCTGATTTTGGTCCAATTTCTCGGTTTGTCCATGTTAATTGGTCAATTGTTTTGATGTGAAGCGTTCCATTTTCATGTCTTACTTTGGGTCCAATCTGATTCCTCCATCACCACTACATTCATTGTCCAGCTTTGGTTCCATGCACAACAATGGCTCGATGCTAAAACACATCACAGTGTGGTATGGTTGCTGGAGAGAGGGAGTTGAGGGAGAATCCAGTGCTCCTGTCTGCCACAGAACCATAAGAGTGGTGACAGGAGCACTGGATTCTCCCTCCACTCTGTCGATGTGATCTAATGGGATCGTTGTCTGAAGAGCTGGCACAAAATCATTAAGGATGCCTTCCACCCTACACGCAGCATCTTTCAGCTACTCCCCGTCAAGGAAGAGATATCAGCTGAGAAATGGCTTCTTCCCATGGACAGTGAGAACGTTGAACGACTAAAGCAACTGCTCACACTGACCATCCTAGATTCTCATATGGATGAATACTGGTCCAGCATATGTATTGTTTGTCGATGCCTGGCTCTGCGTCTGCATGTTTTGTACCAAGGATCGGAGAACGCTGTTTTATCAGGTTGTACTTGTGCAAGCAGGTAACAATAAACTTGACATGATTTGAAATTTCTCGGCTTTGATGTCAAATCTATTTAATCGGTGAATGAAGAGCTAGAAGATAGAGAGAGTCGGGGGTGGAAGCTAAAGGAAACCTGAGAAGTCGATGTTAATGCCATCTGGTTGGAGAGCGCGCAGGTGTTGCTTCTCCTATTAATGGGTAGTCCTAGTTCACGAGGCCTTGGACAGACATGTCGGTGTGGGAGTGGGGCGCAGAATTGAAATGTCTGGGCTTTGGCAGTCCATGAGCTGGCTTGAGTATCTTTTCTCTGTTAATTGTCCTGATTAAGAAAAAAGATGTCTGATTGCTTAAGTCCTCCCAACCTGTTTGATCTCATCATTTCAACTTTGCTCTTTCGTGAGTTCAATTCACCGGACTTCTAGAGAGCATCCTTACCTCTTCTTCACGTCATTCCTCTTGTGAAGCAATACATGTCTTGCACCTGAACCGCAGCTTGCTTAGGCTGGAGTGGATACCCTCAGGATTTGTTGCCTTGGTCTCAACAACCCTGATTTCCGTCTTCATAATTATCGGATTCTTGTGTCTCCCTGGGTGAACAATAATGCATTAAGGAATTACACATGTGATGAGCAAACAGTCAATAGTTCTGAAGTGTTGAATACTTGATGGATGGAAGGAGTCCATTGTGACATTCGATACTATATATCTTAATTGAAAAATACATTAGATTAACTAACCTTGCTGACTTGCTTAACTCCGTCTACTTCATCGTCTCTTTACACATCATTAGCTAAATATTAACAGGACTCGTTTTGAGGCACGGGTCATTTTAGGGGAAGACAATATTTGTACTGCTTAATGTTTGGGTATAACTGTCCATCTGTGCTCTCATTGTCCTTGGATACCTTTCATTGTCAACTTAAATTTCAGATTTCTGATTTATTGTCAGAGCACATAATGACATCACATTTAACCCTAAGATTCTTTCTCCTGCGGGTCAGGCAGAATTACCACTTACTGAACAGTGCAAAATAAAACTAGTCAACGTACAGATGTGAAGAAATAAAGACATGTAAACAAACTGAGTGTACTTTACGGAGATTTTTAAAAATCAATAAAGTCCAAAAGTATGAGTCCTTAAATAAGTTGTTAATTAAGTTTGTCGTCGAGGAGCCTGATGGTGGAGGGGTAGCTGCTGTTCCTGAACCTGGTGGTGTGAGTCTTGTGGTGCCTGGACCTCTTTCCTGATGGTAGCAGCGAGAACAGAGCGTGTGCTGGGTGCTGGGAAATATTCAGTCAGCATGAAGACTTGGTCATGCTCTACTGTTTGAATAAAGTGGTGTGAAACAGCAATGGCGTTGCCTGGGATGAAGAGCTGGTTGATGCCGCTCGCCATTGGGGGATGACTCTCTTCGTGTCGCTGTATCTCTGCTTATTAAGAGTCTTTAATGTTATTACTATATCATTAAGTAAACTAGTAAGGTTTACAGGTATCTGTAAATATTCGGGATGGGGGTTAATTGTCTATAATGTTATTGTTTGTCTTTGTCCCCTCTGTGGAGGGGAGGAATCTGCAGATGCAGCGACAGTTAAATGTTTACAAAGAGTATGACTGAAAATAAAGTAAAATGCTTTACGATTCATATATTCATACAAATGAAGTTTGTTCAGTGAAAGTGCAGTATTTTAAACTGTTCAGACTTAAAGCTATGGATCGAATAGTGACCTACACATAAGGGTGCAAACTGTGTCTGTGTTCGCTCCAAAATAAATCAAGTCCACTACTACTAAGAATTTGAGCCCAATAACTGAGCCAACATAGAAACATAGAAGATAGGAGCAGGAGTAGGTCATTCGACCCTTCAAGCCTGCTCCGCCATTCAACGAGATCATGGCTGATCTTAAAGTTCAGTACCCCGTCCCCGCCTTCTCTCCGTAACCTTTAATACCCTTATACTGAAGAAATAGATCTAATTCCCTCTTAAATAGATTTAATGAACCTGCCTCTACTGCCCTCTGTGGCAATGAATTCCACAGATTCACCACCCTCTGGGTAAAGAAATTCCTTCTCATCTCAGTCCTAAATGGTTTACCTATTATCCTCAAACCATGGCCCCGGGTTCTGGATTTTCCCATCCTTGGAAACATCCCATCTGCATCCATTCTGTCCAGTCCTGTCAGAATTTTATAGGTCTCTATGAGATCCCCTCTCAATCTTCTAAACTCCAGCGAGTACAATCGCAATTTGCGCAATCCAGGTATCAGCCTGGTGAATCGCCTCTGCACTCCCTCCATTGCAAGAACATCCTTCCTTAGATAAGGTGACCAAAACTGCACACAATACTCCAGGTGGGGTCTCACCAAGGCCCTGCACAGCTGCAGTAAGGTATCCTTGTTCCTAGACTCAAACCCTCTTGATATGAAGGCCAACATACCATTTGCCTTTTTAACCGCCTGCTGTACCTGCATGCTCGCCTTCAGAGACTGGTGTACAAGTACCCCTAGGTCTCTCTGCACTTCCCCATCTCTTAATCGATTGCCATTCAAATAGTAATCTGCCCTCCGGTTTGTATTACCAAAGTGGATAACCTCACATTTATCCACATTGTAGTGCATTTGCCATGTATCTGCCCAGTCCCTCAATTTATCCTATGTAACCTCTGGCTCACAGCTTTGTTGGTAAGAATTCCTGATCTTAACATTTTTTTGTCTTGTTTTCATTTGCTCATTGTAATCTTCCCCTCAATTAGTACCTTTCTTATCTGGCGTTCTGTAGTCCGGCAAATCCCATGGTCTGGCACGTTTTGAATCTGCCGCCGTTAGTACAAACTCCTTACAGAGGGTGCGAGACTTGACCATCTGGCGCTGTAAAGGTTGAATCCCGCACTGTCTGTAAGGAGTTTGTACTAACGGCCCGATCACTGGCGCCTTAAAGGGGTTGCGCTAACCACTAAGCTGACCGTGCCCGCCCCACAGTATTATTTCCCGTTTTAAGCTTTGTTCTACCTTTCATATGATTGCATATGGGGTTCATTAGGAGTGCGTTTCTGTTTTCTGCGGTCCAGCAAAGGCCAGGTCCCAAGGTTGCCCGATTAAAGAGGTACCACCCGTACTTCTTTTGAACAGATCTAAGGTTAATAAGTAAAGTCTGGTTCTACAGAATGAAGAAGTATTCTTGGTTAGCACGACCCTTTTACAATGGCAGTGGCTCAAGCTCAGCACTGACTGTAAGAAGTTTGTCAGGAGTTCTCCCCGCGTCTGCGTTGGTTTCCTCCCACCTTCCAAAAACATACAGGGGTTGAAGGTTAATTGTGGTATTTGTTCGGTACAGGCTCATAGGCCGAAAGAGCCTGTTACCATGCTGTACGTCCAAATTTAAAAGTTATATTTCTGGATCAGACTTCAGAGCCTAATTTATTGTTGCACTGACATGAATTCACATCCTTCATGGTAGCTGGGGAATCCAAATTCATGTAATTAAATAAAATCTAGTATAAGAAATTAAGAAACTAAAATGAGCCATGTTGACCCTCAAGCCTTGTCCACGATGATTGATTTTCTGATCTTTAGTTCCATTTCCCCTAGTTTCTCCGTCAGACAAAAATCTACCTCAATCTTAAGCATACCTAAGAACTCAGTGTCCAGTTTCCTGAAGGAAGGAGAAAAAGTGATATTTAATAATTGTGACCATGAAGCAACTAGGCTGTGGTTCAGAGAAAAAAATTGACTTAATGATGACTTTAGCGCCGCCAGTTCCGGGGCTAAGGAAAGACGACTGACGCTCATTCAAGTAACTGCCAAATCATTTCATCTCGAGTTACACAGGCTTTTTTAGTCACTTCCGGTTTGGACAGTTTGCCGGCTTTCTCTTGGAGAAGAAGGTGGCCCAGTGTTATCCTTGATTTGGTCTAAAATGTCCCCAGAGATCCGTCATGATTCTGGAGGTGATTCTGTCTCAAGCCCCGCCGCTTCAATGTCTTTCTTTGTCATACTTAATGCACATCTGGTCATGTCTACAGGTGACCCCGGACTTAACAATGTGGCCTGCCTTCTGAAATGGTCCAACAATAGCCTCCCTCTCTCCACCCCCCTTCCCTCTCCATTCCCCGAGCCGTCCTCCCTCTCCCGTTTCCTGGTGTGCCCTCCCTCCCTTATCCATCTTTTACCTGCCTGTGGGACTGTGCTCATCCCTCTGCCCCTCCCCCCCACCATTTTGTTTGGACGCCTGTCCATACTTGATGAAGGGATGAAGCCCAAAGCATTGGTTATGTACCTTTATCTTTGCGACATAAAGTTCGCTGTTTCACCAGCTGGCTTTTCTCCAGCGTTGTGTTTTTACTTTAAGCCAAATAATTCAAAGGTTAATTAGAGAAAGGCAAGAATTGTCTGCCCTCTTTGATATTAAAGATGCGAGGTTCCATATAACCATATAACCACTTACAGCACAGTACAGGCCAGTTCGGCCCTACTAGTCCATGCCATAACAAATCCCCACCCTCCTAGTCCCACTGACCAGCACCCGGTCCATACCCCTCTAGTCCCCTCCTATCCATGTAACGATCCAGTCTTTCCTTAAATGTAACCAACGATCCCGCCTCGACCACCTCTGCCGGAAGCTCATTCCACATCCCCACCACCCTCTGCGTAAAGAAATTTCCCCTCATGTTCCCTTTATAATTTTCCCCCTTCAATCTTAAACCATGTCCTCTAGTTTGAATCTCCCCCTTTCTTAATTGAAAAAGCCTATCCACATTGACTCTGTCTGTCCCTTTTAAAATCTTAAACACCTCGATCAAGTCCCCCCTCAATCTTCTACGCTCCAGAGAAAAAAGCCCCAGTCTGCACAACCTTTCCCTGTAACTCAGACCCTGAAATCCTGTCAACATTCTCGTGAACCTTCTCTGCACTCTCTCTATTTTGTTCATATCTTTCCTATAATTTGGTGACAAAAACTGTACACAGTACTCCAAATTTGGCCTCACCAATGCCTTGTACAATTTCATCATAACCTCCCTACTCTTGAATTCAATACTCCGATTTATGAAGGCCAACATTCCAAATGCCCTCTTCACCACACCATCTACCTGAGTATCAGCCTTGAGCATACTATTTACCATCACTCCTAAATCCCTTTGTTGCTCTGCACTCCTCAATTGTCTACCATTTAATGCATATGACCTATTTAGATTTGCCTTTCCAAAATGTAACACCTCACATTTATCTGTATTAAATTCCATCAGCCATTTCTCAGCCCACACCTCCAGCCTTCCTAAATCACCTTTTAATCTACTGTCCACAACACCACCAATCTTCGTATCATCCGCAAACTTGCTTATCCAATTCTCCACCCCTACTTCCAGATCGTTAATATATATAACAAACAATAGTGGACCCAGGACCGATCTCTGAGGAACTCCACTAGTCACCGGCCTCCAATTGGACAAACAATTTTCTACCACTACTCTCTGACACCTCCCATCCAACCATTCCTGAATCCATTTCACTACCTCCTTATTTATACCTAATGCCTCCACCTTTTTTCTTAACCTCGTGTGGGGAACTTTGTCAAAAGCTTTACTAAAGTCTATATAGACAACATCCACAGCTTTCCCTTCATCAACCTTTTTTGTAATCCCCTCGAAAAACTCAATCAGGTTTGTCAAGCATGATCTACCCCTGACAAAACCATGCTGATTACTTCCTATCAATCCCTGTACCTCCAAATATTTGCAAATACCATCCCTCAGAACACTTTCCATCAACTTACCCACCACAGATGTCAGACTCACGGGCCTATAATTCCCAGGTTTACATTTGGACCCTTTCTTAAACAGCGGAACCACATGCGCCACCCTCCAATCCTTTGGCACTACCCTTGTGACCAGTGACATCCTAAATATCTCTGTTAATGGACCCACTATCTGTCCACAAGCCTCCCTGAGTGTCCTTGGGAATATTTTGTCCGGTCCCGGAGATTTATCCACCTTTATCTTTTTCAACACAGCCATCACTACCTCCTCGGTTATCCTTATATGCTTCATGACCTCCCCACTATTTTTCTTTACCTCACTGGTGATTAAAACTGTTCAGTATGAATGATTACATCATCATGTTTTGCAGGATATTGAGGGATTGAATTTAAGAGCAGGAAGGTTCTGCTGCCAACTGTACAAGGTAGGAGTGAGGCCACATCTGGAGGACTGCATGCAGTTATGGTCTCCTCACTCGAGGACGGCTTTGAAGGGGATGCAGAGGAAGTTCACCAGGTTGATTCCAGAGATAAGGGGTTTAGCTTATGAAGAGGGATTGAGTCATCTAGGTCTGTATTGGCTAGAATTTAAAAGAATGAGAGGGAATCTTATAGAAATGCATAAAATGATAAAAGGCCTAGATAAGAAAGAGGTAGGTAAGCTGATTCCATTAGTGGAGGAGACCATAACTAGCGAACATTGCCTTAAGATCCAGGGGAGTAGATTTAAGACGGAGATGCTTTTCCCAGAGGGGGGGTGAATCTGTGGAATTCGCTGCCCATTGAACCAGTGGGTGCGAACTCAGTGAATACATTTAAGACAAGGTTGGATAGATTTTTTTTTAAATGGTAGGAAAATTAAGGGATACGGGGAAAAGGCAGGTGGGTGGAGATGAGCCGATCATCAGATCAGCCATTGAATGCTGGAGCAGGCTCGAAGGGCCAAATAGCCTGCTCCTATTACTGGTATCTCATTTCATTTTACTGGCTGCCCCGTCTCCCGCTTTAACATTTCATCCAGGCAGCGGCTCAACACAAAAGATTAACATTTCCATTCCTCATCAAATCAGCACAAAGGAAACAAAAACATTGGAGCAGGAAAAAGAAATCATGGTTCTTTTTATGGTCATTGCAACTCCATGCACTCCAAGTCCTTATCACTCCTTTTTCCATAGCTAACAGCCACTGCAAAGCGCAATAATCTGACTATAAAACATACATTAGACCTGATCTTTTTATTTGAAATAAATAACTTGCTCACAACTGAGTCCATCAGCTAAGTTTTATAGAGATCAATAGCTGGCAGGAGTTTGCAAAGGCGTCATCGAAGACCACAGGAATGCAAGAGGCAGAATTTAAATTGTTCTCCCGTTGACCTTGGGAAAGAAACACTTCATTTTACTTTGACCGTAAGATGGGGAGAAGTTGAATTTGTTCTCAACACTTTGGTATCAGTTCCGACACGCAAATTCTACTGCTGCTTAGTTCCAGCATGCGGTTATCAAGTTGCATCGTTTTAAGAGTGGAAAAAAAACATTATTTACAGGGTGGGCAAGCAGACTTGTATCCGTTAAGACACAAAGTTGACAAACCAGAGATGCTGATGCGATTGGGGCGAGGTAGGAGCGGGATTGGCAGGCATCAAAACAAAACTAGCTTTGTTTTAAAATGCAGTGTGGTATGGGAGATGGATGGGAGGAGTATGCAGTGTTATGGTCATTGGGACCAGGCAGAATAAAAGTTGGGCACAGACTAGGTGGGCTGAAGGGCCTGTTTCTGTGCTGCTTCTATAAAGGGAAATATCTCCAAGTGCAAACCAAAGTAGTTTGGAAACATCTGCCACGTAACTCTGTTATTGATAATTCCTGTATTGTATTTTCCTGGCTCGTTTCCTTTTCCATATAATTATTGATCACACCTTCTGTCGTTCTTTATTAGAGACATTTGCTTCATGGAGTGTCTGCTAGAAGTTAGCGATGAAGACCTAAAAAAAAAATCAAGAAAAGCGTGGACAGCGTAGATGTAGGAAGGGTTGTTTCCCACAATGGGAGAGTCAAGGACAAGAGGGCACAACTTCAGATTGATGGGTGTCCACTGAGATCAGAGACGTAGAGGAATTTCTGAAGCCAGAGGGTGGAAAATCTGTGCAATCTTTTTGCCACAGACGGTTCCAGAGGCCAAGTAATTGAGACGGAGGTTGATAGGGTCTAGATTAGCCAGGGCAGCAAAGATTATGGGGAGAAAGTGGATCAGCTCGTGATTGAATGGCGGGGCATACTCGATGGACTGAATAGCCTAGTTCTACTCCTGTGTCTTATGGTCTTTGAGAGGGATGGGTAGTGAGAGGGAAGATAAGGATGGGATGTTCCTTGATGACCCAGTTTCTCATTGCTTCAACAGCATCTCCAAAAACCCTGTTGGTGCGGTGTTTCTTAAGTTGACAATGCCCTCTGTGGTAAAGGAACACTCTTTTTACAGATGTTTGGACCTGTAGCCCTTGGTTGGCTACATAGGAAATCTGGTGCCTTACAATAAATAATATGGGACTAAGCATTGATTAATTTAAAATACAGTGAAACCCCTGATATCCAGCAGATATGGGGACTGGTAGATGCCGGATAAGTGTATTTTCCAGTTGCTTGAGACTCTTACAATGCCTAACTAATACACTGCATTAAGAATAAACAGTTTAAATGACAAAAATACTACTTACATTGAACAAACTTCACCTGCATGAATATATAAACCTTAAGATATTTTACTTTATTTTTGGTCACAATCTTTGAAAACGTTTAACTGTGGCCTGTAAGTTTGTTTCCCTCCACGGAGCCATCTGAAAGACGATCAATAGCATTATAGATAATTAACCCACCCCCCACCAAAAAGTTTACAGATGACTTGCGAAGCAGGGATAAGAAGACATTTTAAGAGAGTCACCCCCACGGCGAGCGGCATCCACCGGCTCTTCATCCTGGGCGACGCCATTGCTGTTTCGCACAACGTTATTCAAACAGCTGCTACGAGAAAAGCCCAACCAAGGCTCTCTGCTGGCTGAATATTTGCTCCCATCTTCACCGAAGGTTTATGTGTTACCTCAGAGAATATTTACCTTTACAATTTTAAATTTAAATATTTTTTTGCCTGTTAATTATTTTTTAAATTTCCTCAATTTTTTTTGCCAATTGCTTGAGGCTATCGGTTGTTTGAATTCCGGATATCAGGGGTTTTATTGTATTAGAACTGTGCAGTCCAGGACCATTGGAAACAGTGATCCTTGCCGCAAATGCATTTGAGAAGTCATGTGCTTTGGAGTCATAGAATGGAAACAGGCCATTCACCCCATTACGTCAATTCTAACCAGAGGGCACCCAACATCTTCCAATTCTTGGCCAGTAGGCTTCTGTGTTTAACTCATGTGCTGAATGAGTTGGTTCTTTTGAAGGAAGATAGAACCCATCCAGAGGACATTGAAGATTTCAACTACAGTAAAACCCCTGGTATACAGAATTCAAGCAACCAGCGGCCTCAAGCAACTGATAAAAAAAAGAGAATAGGTTGAAATATTATTAAAATAATAGGTAAAAACATGTTTTAAATTGTAGACATCAATGTTTTCTGAAGAAGCGCATACACCTTTGGTGAAGATGGGAGCAAGCATTCAGCCAGCGGAGGGAGAGCCTCGGTCGGGCTTTGCTCGGAGCAGCTGTTTGAATAACATTGGGTGAAACAGCAATGGCGTCACCCAGGATGAAGAGCTGGTCGATGCCGCTCGCTGTTGGGGTGACTCTCTTCAAGTGTCTCCTTATCCCTGCTTTGTAGGTATCCCTCCGGTCAGAGGCTTTATCTGTAAACTTGAGGGAGGAGGGGTTAATTATCTATAATGTCACTGCTTTTTGGTGGCTCCGTGGACGGGGAGGAATCTGCAGGTTAAATGTTTTCAAAGAATGTGACTGAAAATAAAGTAAAATGCTTTAAGGTTAATATATTCATGCAACTGAAGTTTATTCAGTGAAGATACACAATATTTTTTTTTGTCTTTTAAACTGTTTATTCTCAATGCAGGTGTGTGCAAGAGTAAGTCTCAAACAACCAGAAATCTTAGATCCCTCTTATCCGGCATCTACCATGTCCCCATGGGTGCCAGATACCAGGGGGTCTACTCTACCTCGGTGATGATAGAATGCATTCTGAAGCTCACCTTTACACCTGACAGAATGGCAAAACAACCTTTGGCCCACATGACTTTGACTTCCGTTCGATCAGGCAATCTGACTGCCCAGAATGTGCAATTAAAGTGATTCAGAAGAGGAGCGTGAGAACTTAAATGAAGGGAGTTAAATGCCACCCTCCAGACAAGGTAGCCAATCACAAGGAGCTACGTCGTAATGAGATGCTGACCCATGTACTTGCATTTGTCGCTGATGGTACTTGGTTAAGAGTATTAGCCAGATCATCGGGAACATTTTGTTATTATGCCATGAAATTTTACTACCCAATGGATAAGACAGAGAGCATTTAGTTTAATCTTAATTACAGGGCTGTCTTTACAAAGTAGTTAATTCCTAATTTAACAACAGTATGACATAAACTTCTCCAGAAAAACAGGAATAAAAAATAACGTAACAAAGGAACGTACTTTATCTCACTGTTTAAATGTGTTTGATCTGATCCCAATGGATTAATAAAGTTCCATCTCCATCTCTGGACGTCTGCCCCTCCCCTGTCCCTCCATTCCCTTCATGACTCCCTTATTCGCTCCTCCATTTCCATCAAACTCTCCCCTTCCTACTCAACCTGGAAAATGTAAAGCCTCTTCATTTTGCCTCTTTTCCTTCACTCCATCCAGAGACCCAAATGGCATTTTCAAGTGAAGCAGATTCGTTTACACTTCATTCAATCTGGCGTGTTGCACCAATGGCCTCGTGCAGAAAGCACGCCAGAACGTCTACTTCCTCAGGAGTGTGCGGAGGTTCGCTATGACACCGGGAACCATGACAAATTTCTACAGGTGTGTGGTAGAAAGTGTACTGCGTCACGGTCTTTTACGGAGACACCAATACACGAGCGTAAAGCCCTGCAAAAGGTAGTGGACACAGCCCAGGACGTCACAGGGAAAAACCTCCCCACCGTCAAGAGCATCTACGGGGAGCACGGCAGTCGGAGGATAGCGCCAATCATCAAGGATCCGCACCATCCGTCACACACTTTGTTCTTGCTGCTACCATCAGGAAAGAGGTATCGATGCCACAAGACTAGCACCAGGTTCAGGAACAGCTGCTCCCCCTCCACCGTCAGACTCCTCAACCACAAACTCAATCAGGGACTCATTTAAGGATTCTGACTTCTGCACTTTGTTGATTTTCTTTTTCTCTCTCTCTCTCTGAATTGCACAGTCAGTTTGTTTACATTCCTTTATTTGTTTGTGTGAGTGTGTGTGTATGTATGTTGAGTACAGTTATTTCACTCTGGAGAAACCAATCACCCCTGACATGGGATTTACCAGGAGGTGATTTGCTCCATCAGACGAGACCATTTGGAACAGGCATTGTGTCTCTTTGGCTTGGCTTCGCAGACGAAGATTTATGGAGGGGGTAAAAAGTCCACGTCAGCTGCAGGCTCGTTTGTGGCTGACAAGTCCGATGCGGGACAGGCAGACACGATTGCAGCGGTTGCAAGGGAAAATTGGTTGGTTGGGGTTGGATGTTGGGTTTTTCCTCCTTTGCCTTTTGTCAGTGAGGTGGGCTCTGCGGTCTTCTTCAAAGGAGGTTGCTGCCCGCCAAACTGTGAGGCGCCAAGATGCACGGTTTGAGGCGTTATCAGCCCACTGGCGGTGGTCAATGTGGCAGGCACCAAGAGATTTCTTTAGGCAGTCCTTGTACCTTTTCTTTGGTGCACCTCTGTCACGGTGGCCAGTGGAGAGCTCGCCATATAACAGGATCTTGGGAAGGCGATGGTCCTCCTGGCATTGTAAATAGGTGAGAAATCACCCACATTTGGCTCCCTGTAGCCTTTATTGTCCTTCTCTGACACCACGATCATTGATAGAGCCACAGACGGCAATGAGGAAGTATAGGGAAATGAGAATGATCAGCTGGTTGAGTGGTGATGCAACAACAACCTTGCACTCAACATGAGCAAAACTAAGGAACTGATTGCGGACTTCAGGAATGGGATATCATAACACAAACCCATGTTTATCGAGGGGTCCAGCAATGGAATGGGTAATGTACTCCAAATTCCTGGGCGCCAGCATCTCTGAGGATCTGTCCTGGGACCTCCATGTCGATGCCATCATGAAGAAGGCTTGCCGGTGGCTGCATTTTGTTAGGAGTTTAAGGAGATGTGGTGCGTCACCAAAGGCTCTTGCAGATCTCTACAGGGGTACCATGGAGAGCAGTGTGACGAGTTATACCAGGCCTTCATTGGCCAGGCGCCCGAACAAAATGGTGGGGGTGGGAGGGGCAGGGGGAGCACAGTCTGAAAGGGAAGAGGATATAGGTGGGGGAGGGAGGGAGGGAGAGCACACCAGCAGCAGGGGGGAGGAGGGATGGTTCTGTGAATGGAGAGGGAATGGTGTGAGGAAAGAAGACAAAGGGAAAGGAAAGGATGGCGAATAAGTTGGTAAGTTGGCTGCTTGTAGTGTGGAGATAAGGGTCAGATCAATGGTTTTCCACCTTTTTCTTTCCACTCACATCCCCCTTTAAGTAATCCCTAGGCCATCGGTCCTCTGTGATGAGTAAGGGATGGCTTAAGGTGGGATGTGGGTGGAAAGGAAAAAGTTTGAAAACCACTGTTTTAATAGTACCTCATTGACTCATTATGTGCAGGGTTTCAGAACTCCAAAAGGAAATGGGCCAGTGACAATTTTTCTCAAGCAAATCCCAAGAGGCAGAACAAAACCCAACTAGAACAGTCGGCTGCATATTCAACCAAGCAGTGATTCTCAACCTTCCCTTCCCACTCACATACCATCTTAAGCAATCCATTTCCCACAGCGCTCTCTCTCTCTCCCCCCACCCACCCCCCCCTTTCCCCTCTGTTTCCTTTCTCACGTCTTCTCTTAGTAACATCTTTTGTTGGATCCCCCCCCCCACCCCCCCCCCACCCCTGCCAGTCACTCCATTCTCATGTGCCTTCCTGTTCTTTGTTTATTACTTGAAGGAAGAGTCAGGTCCAAAATATTGAAAATAGCTCTTTACCTCCTGCAAGACCAGCTGAGTTCCTCCAGCCTTTCTGTGCGTTTTTATACCAATCTGCGTCCCCACCACCCCGCTTCACTGCAGAGATGCCCCATGACACGGATGAGTGGGGAAAGATGTGTATGAGAGCTGAGGTCTGAACCGTAGGCTTGGATCTGAGGTTTCTTCTTTCTTTGGCTTGGCTTCGCGGACGAAGATTTATGGAGGGGGTAAAAAGTCCACGTCAGCTGCAGGCTCGTTTGTGGCTGACCAGTCCGATGCGGGACAGGCAGACACGATTGCAGCGGTTGCAAGGGAAAATTGGTTGGTTGGGGTTGGGTGTTGGGTTTTTCCTCCTTTGCCTTTTGTCAGTGAGGTGGGCTCTGCGGTCTTCTTCAAAGGAGGCTGCTGCCCGCCAAACTGTGAGGCGCCAAGATGCACGGTTTGAGGCGTTATCAGCCCACTGGCGGTGGTCAATGTGGCAGGCACCAAGAGATTTCTTTAGGCAGTCCTTGTACCTTTTCTTTGGTGCACCTCTGTCACGGTGGCCAGTGGAGAGCTCGCCATATAATACGATCTTGGGAAGGCGATGGTCCTCCATTCTGGAGACGTGACCCATCCAGCGCAGCTGGATCTTCAGCAGCGTGGACTCGATGCTGTCGACCTCTGCCATCTCGAGTACCTCGACGTTAGGGGTGTGAGCGCTCCAATGGATGTTGAGGATGGAGCGGAGACAACGCTGGTGGAAGCGTTCTAGGAGCCGTAGGTGGTGCCGGTAGAGGACCCATGATTCGGAGCCGAACAGGAGTGTGGGTATGACAACGGCTCTGTATACGCTTATCTTTGTGAGGTTTAATCCCAAGTGAAATAACAGGCTTTGCTCATCTGTTCTACTTGCACGACTGTAGCAGTCGAGGGCACAGCTTAAGCCGAGGCGGAAGAAGACGATGTTTTATTGAAGAGTCCTCGATCGCAATCTCTCCTTGATGAGTTGACTGAGCACACTGCCTCATTCCATCTCCTACGCTGTGCCCTGTAGAATCATTCTGAGCTGCTTGTCCAATAAATTGTATCGGCTTTGACTTAAGAGACTGGACGCCATCCAGACATTTGGATTAGCAAAATCTAAAGAGGCAGAACAAAATCCAACTAGAACAGTCTTTCGCACTCTGATCTCACTGAATAACATGTATTAAATCGCCTGTTGTTCTGAAGAATTATATTGAAAGATGCTGCATTTCTATTCTCTGAGGTTAGAACACAGGAACAGAGAAAAGCTTTACATCGAAAAATATCTGGGTGATAGAGTTGGCAATTGTTCTTCACATCCCATCTAAGATTCCAACTGGCGATAAATGCCACAACTTTCGACCTGTGGCCCACCCAGACCATCAACCATCCGTTGACACTACTCCCAATTTTTATTCTCCCCACTTCTCGTATCCAGATTCTACCACTCAGCCCCCCAGTCAGGGAACAATTCACAGTGGCCATTTACCTACCAACTATGTGGGAGGTGGGAGGAAATGGGAGCATTTAGTGGAGACCCACACATTATGCATACGACACCCGAGACGGGGATTGAACCTGGGTGTCTGGGGCCGTGAGGCAGCGGTCCTACCAGCTATGTCATGGTGCTGGGTTGGTTCCAGTCCAACGTGCCAGAAAAATGACTTTTTTGTCTCCAAGGCAGTCTCCACAGTTCAGAAATCTGATGGCAGAGGGGAAGAAGCTGTCCTTGTGCCGCTGAGTGAAGAGGGCATGGCCTGGGTGGTGGTGGGGGTCCTTGAGGATACAGGCTGCTTTCTTAATTTACCCCCTTCGTAGATGTCCTCGATGGAGTGGAGTCTGGTGCCTGTGATGTCGCAGGCCGAGTTAACAACCTTCCTGTCCTGTGCATTGGCACCTCCAGTGGTGCAACCAATCAGAATGCTCTCCATGGTACACTTGTATATCATGCTCCACCTTGAGTAACCAGATTGCCTTCAGTACACACTGCCAGTTGATGATCAACTTGTAGGGGCTGAGCAGAGAAAGGCAGCAGACTCTTGTGCTCGCAAAAATAGTGCGTCGAAAATTTGATAAATCTCCATAGGTGCTGGATACCGGGGGGGGGGGGGGGGGGGGGGTTTAATTGAACATTGCCCTCTAACTTTACAGACCACCCTAGTATGTGGGACCTTCCTAAGGTCCATGCAGTTAATGATTACACCCCTGTTCCTCAGTCTTCTTGGTGACCTCTTCAAAAAAACTCTATCAAATATTTGACGCACTATTTTGCGAGCACAAGAATCTGCTGCCTTTCTCTGCTCAGCCCCTGCATTGATCCCATCTCTCAGAGTCCCCCCCCCTCCCCAGTGACTGACGTTACCCATGACCCTTTAATCTATCCATGACTGACGTCAGGCTCATCGGCCTGTTGTTCCCTCTCTTTTACTTCCAGGCACTTCCAAAAAAGGCTTTAGGCCACTCTCCAGTTTTACAGCACCTCGCTCATGCTCAACAAAGATGCCACTATCTCCGTCAGGCCTCCTGATTTTACTTTTACTTCACTCGGTAGGTTCTTCTGTTGTACAGCAGGCAGCAGAATGAAAAATTGATACAGTCTTCTCAGAAGTAATGTGAAAAAATGCTAAATAATATTTCATGAATTTATCATAGCAGGAGATTGATAATTGAATTAAAGGTGGAGGGAGTTGGCTGGGCCATTGATTCCAATGTCTACAAAGTTTGACGCGTGTGTGTGTGTGTGTGTGTGTGTGTGTGTGTGTGTGTGTGTGTGTGTGTGTGTGTGTGTGTGTGTGTGTGTGCACGTGTATGTTTCTGTGTATTTGTATACATACTGTGTGTGTGTGTGTGTGTGTGTGTGTGTGTGTGTGTGTGTGCGCGTATGTGTGTGCACACGTGCCTGTGAAGGGGGATGTGTGTGCGCATCTATGAAGGGGGTGCGTGTGTCTTGTGTGTCTGTGAGTGCAAGTGTACATGTGCATGTCTGTACGTGTGTGCGCGTGCGCGCACGCATCTGAAGGGGGACGTGTGTGTCTGTGTTTTTGTTTATTTGTATACATGTATACATACTATGTGTGTGTGTGTGTGTGTGTGTGTGTGTGTGTGTGTGTGTGTGTGTGCGTGTGTGTGTGTGTGTGTGTGTGGGTGGGTGATGGTGCAACAGAACCAAGTTTTCAGTCACCTCCTTGCCTTTGGACCAAGTCTGGCTTTTGTGGAAAAGCCATCGGCGTTAAAATAATTCACGCATGGACATCCTTCCCCTCTCATACAAGCAGGACAATTTCTGACCCTGAGGGACCACCTAAGAAGGAGTAATTTAGGGGCTTAAAATAATAGTCGTCAGTTAAATCCCCCTTGGTCCCTAGATGATCTCAATTCAATTAATTAACTCAATCTAGGATGAAAAGCTAGTATCACCAATGGTGACCGTGAATTTAACAGATTGCTTCAAAAGCCCATCTAACGCACTCACGTCCTTCAGGGAGAGAAATAATCTTTCCTCAGCTGCTCAAATGCTTTTATAACTCCAGACCAAGGCTAGTTCTGAACTGCCCTTTGAATCAGTCCAAGTAGTCCACTGTCTTCACACCCAGTTAATTATGGACCACCATAATTATGATTATGGGCTACCTTCTGTGAAAGCGGTCCATGAAGGAAGATGGTACCTGTTATAGTCCAGTCTGTTTGGCAAGCTTGAAGGAGGATGATTAAACAATATTTTATATCCACCACCGAGTGTCCATGGACACTCAGTATCTATAATGAGACACTCTTTTGCCTCTCTTTCTCCTCTACAGGGTGGTGACCACTGTAGCAGACCAGCAAGGGAATGAAGGAGCCAGACAGAGGACATACGGGCTGCGGGCTGCTGGAGACTGCCTCATGGGAGCCAGGGATTGGAACTGGGATTTGAGAGGTTGCCGAAGGCAAGAAGAGCTCCCAAAAGGCCTCGGGCATGGAAGGCTTCCTGATTGTAGGATCTGGAGCTCAGGCTGCCAGTGGTTTGAAGTGTGTGCAGAGTCTACAAGGAGTCCTGGAGTTCAGTGACTCTGAAGGAACTCTTTCTTCTAATGCACTGAGTGGAGAGACCTGCAAAAGTTAGTGCATCACAGGCAAAACCCTCCCCACCATCGAGAACATCTGCAGGGAACACAGCAATTATCAAAGACCCTCACCACCCTGCATGCACTCTATTCTCGCTGCTGCCATCAGGAAAGAGGTCTAGGGGCCACAAGACTCGCACCACAAGGTTCAGGAAAGGCTGCTCCCCCTCCACCATCAGACTCCTCAACAACAAATTAAATCAGGACTCATTTAAGGACACTTACCTTGCACATTATTTATTACTGAATATATATTATTTTCTGTATTGCAGTCAGTTTGTTTACATTTCTCTCCTTTGTACACACATCTTTTTTTGAGAACAGTTTTTTACACTTCTGATCAGTGGAAATTCTGCCTGGCCCGCAGGAAAAAGAATCCCAGGCTTGTATGTGACCTCATGTACGTAAATCTGAACGCTGAACTTCCGACAAAAGTCGCGGTTCCTCATGCATAGTACATTTTGTTGTTTTATTACTTGACAGTAAAAGGAATCTTGATCCTTTATTCATTACACAACCAGAAAGAAATGTTTAATGATTATTTGATCCACCACCTATCTGTAATGCGACCCAGTTTTGCTTTCAGCACATTTTAACGAATTTCCACTATTTTCTTTTCCCATTTGCTCAATCATCTGACCTACACTTCCAAGGCTCTTTCTTTCCCCGCCCTTCGGCTGAGGCTGTAGTCTCCGAGAGAAGGTTTTCTGACCGGATGAAGGTTAAGAAGGAAGGAGAATCTTTTATTTTAGCGTTCCGTGAAGAAAAAAATAATAACACGAGCGCTGGTTTGTGATGGGAAGAAAATGGAACCAGTTTAACTTGAAAATATGTCAGATCAAAGGATTTTGGTGTTTGGAATAAAAGGTACTGTATATTTTATAATGGATCAGCTTTGAGTACACACACACACAGCTGAGAATATTTCCCAAGTCTTCATCCGCTGGTGTTTCCTTGGGGATTGAAGGAAAATACTTTGATTCTTGCTTCCTCCCTTGAGAAAGTCTAAAAGGCAAAGGCTTTGGAAAAGCTTTATAGTATTTCATTATAAATATATGATTTATTTATGAATATTACAAGGATTTTGATGAAAAGATTTGCCCTGATGACACAGAGGGAGGGGAGAGAAGGAACAGCAGAGGAGCCAAAATTAGATGAAAAACCGTATTCTTGTTGGAACCATGATGCATTCTTCACAATGTCATCCCACAGTTTTCAACCGTATTGCAAGTTCTGAAGTTCGTCGATTCATCTGCCTTTATTTGTAGTGATGAAAGCACTTGTGGGGTAGCTGAGATGGAAGAACCAGTGGCTTGAGAAGTTCAAGGGAAGCCAGGGTAGAAATTGCAGGGAAATTGCAAACGTCCTTGTCCACAGGTGAGGTGTTAGAGGATTGGAGGATAGCTAATGCTGTTCTGTTGTTTAGGAGAGGCTCCAAGATTAGTCCAGGAAATTAAAGGCCAATTAGTAGTGAGTAAGTTATTGGTAGGTCTTTTAACAGATCAGATATGCAAGAGTTTGGATAAACTGGGACTGATTAGGGAGATAGTCAATGGGGCTTTGTATGTTCTAGGTCATATTTAACCAATGGCATAGAGTTTTTTGACGAGGTTACCCGGAATGTTGATGAAGGAAAGGCTGTGGATGTCTTCTACATGGATATTAGTAAGGCCTTTGACAAGTTCTTGAATGGGAAATTGGTCAAGAAAGTTCAGTCGCTCAGAATTCATGATGAGGTAGTAATTTGGATAAAACATTAGCTTTGCAGGAGAAAGCAGAGAGTGGTGGAAGACGATTACCTGTCGAACTGAAGTGGGGGGGGCGGGGTGACTAGTGGTTTACCTCAATGGTGCTGGGCCCATTGTTGTTTGTCATCTATCCCATCGATCTGGATGATAGTACATTGGGTCAGTAAGTTTGCAGATGACAAAGATTGGAGGTGTCGTGAACATCGAGGAAGCCTTTCGAAGCTTGCAGAGGGATCTGGACCAGCTGAAAACATGGGCTGAAAAATGGCCGATGGAATTTAATGGAGACAAGTGTGAGGTGTCGCACTTGAGAGCACAACCCATTTTCTCTAATTTCTTTGGAGATTTATATCGACGGATGCTTTGCTTTCTGCCTTTTGTGAAAGAGCGTGGAAACCGTAGTGCAGTGGTGAAGCACAGTAATGGATCTACGAGCTTTGTGATGTCCTGAACTAATTTTGACAGCCAAAACAGTTAGCGTATCAGTAAGCTCAATGCCATTGCAGAGCCAGAAACTGAGATTTGAATCCCATGTTGTCTTTAATGAGTTTGTACATTCTCCCTGTGTCTGTGTGAGTTTTCTCAAGGTGAAAACGTGCCGGGGGTTGTAGGTCAATTGGGTGGCATGGGCTCGTGGGGGATTTTTACGGTGCTGTATGCTTGTGACCTTGGGGTTTGCACCCATGATGGCGGTGCCATCGGCAGCAGCGACGAGGGGCTGCAGACTCTCGGGAAGCAGAGGACTGGAGCAAGGCATCAGAAAAAAGAAAGACCAAGCCCCGTCTGAGAAGAAGAAGCAGGAGAGTTGACCCACGGGACTGTGACTGCAGAGGCGAGCCAGTGAGGGGGCTCTGAGGCGACTTGAGGCGAGGAACCCACGGAAGCTGCGGGCTGCGGGAGGCTCGTGCCGGGCTGAGGACTGCTGGAGACTGGCTTGAACTGGCCAGAGGGTGTACCATGTATCGGTACCGGGATGTGCGAAGGTGCCAGGGGTGCCAAAGGGTCCCTGAGTGTGTCAGAGGTTCGGATCTGGAGCTCGGGTTGCCCAAAGGTTTGACTGGCCACGGAGGCTGCGGAAGCACTGGAGGTGTATCCAGGACACTCAGTGACTCTGGGAGAAAGAATTCTCTTTTGCTTTTCTTTCTCTGACTATACGAGGCACCTAGTGCCAGTGGCAAATCTGTCTGCCTTGCAGCAGCTATCAAAGGAATTTCATGTGGTAGGACATTTTTGTTTACCACGACAATAAATTGAATCTTGAAATTTAATTAAAAATTTAACTTTCCCTTCTCTGCTTTCCTGATATTTCTTATTGCTTTGTCACTGCTGTGGATCTGAGATTGTGCCCCTAGTGTGGGATGGACCACACTAGTTGTGCAAGAACCCAGTCCCACTCCTTGGCTCTTTAATCCTCTGACAGCATCAAGGTTTATTTAAAGACCCCAGTACCAGAGAGGAATGTGTGTGACTCTCCCCTCTGGATGCTTTCTCTCCCTTTCATGGCGGGAGTAACTATGTCTCTGGGTTGGTGGACTGGTCTGCCATTTCGAGAGATCAGGGGCGTCAGCCCTAGTTGTCCCTCAGGAAGAGGGAGGTTACCGTGGTGCCACCCCGCCGCGAAATCCACGGGTTCTGCAGCATGGTTGGGGGGGGGGCCGTAACTCCACGAGGTCCCGCTGGAAATGCCCGAGCATGTCGGGCGGCAAAAGCCAATCCCTCAAAGCAACCCCAATAGCCACACGAGATGTAAAGCCAGAGAGCAAGCACAAGCACGAAGACAGATTCGACCGATCACATCTCAACTTAAATACAGTCACGGTGACCTCCATTATCGTGGTCTGCATGATATAATTAGGGTTTAGGGCTATGGCCCTGGAGGAGCTCCATGATAAATTACTCTCGTCTCTCAGTGGCAAAGATTCGGAGTGACCACCCGGTTGGAGTTCCGGGTCCCTAAAACTCCCGCGGCTACATAAATGGTACTTCAACAGTGTCGGTAAGGTGTTCTTGTTGATCGAGTCCGGCTGGCCATCTAGTCGAGAGAGACGATCTGGCGGATAAGATCAAAGCCAGCCCATTACCCCGGAGGAAAGTAGGGACAAATTGGCCCGTGGACATACCGCGTGAAACTACGGCATATGCACTCCTTGCTTCGACCACTGTTTTATCTTTTGCAAAAATAAATCTTTATACAAAACAAAAAGGATTTCCTCAGACTGAATAAAGACTCTTGAATTGTCTTGTTTATTTTAAAAGCACTAATATACTGCCCCCTAAAGTCAATTCCTATGGATATTTGAAAACGCATGTTTAATTCATCAGAAGTATTGCTTCAATGTGCAACATTCCTCATATGCCTGGCAGTGGCTATTAACTTACTTACATTGATAATTCTCAACTGTAATTGAAAGGCTGTTGTGAAATAAATATACTGCCTGATCTTTTGGATTGTAAGATAAATCTGTAATTATTCCCCTTGACAATTACCTTTCTGCACATCGTTATCCATAGCAGTTCCCTTCACTGAAGTTTTAATGCATTAACAATGTTTAAATTAAGAATGTGCTGTGCTCGGAAGAGTATTCTGTCCTCACGATATGTGAGCAGGTGCAGAGAGGCTTGCGGAAAGGTGGACCAACGCACAAGCTGCATTTATTAATGAATCAGGAAGATTTCAAAGGGTTGAGACGATGCCAACTTGAAACCAAGATTGTATCTCAACCTTCAAGTCACACTCATTGAGATCAATTCTTAACAACCGTGGACCATGTTTAATTCACCGATTACCATTCTTTCTCAAGTCGAGGATCTACACTGAACACATCATTACGATTATATTTGGATTGCATCAGGCCATTAGAAAATCAGAGCACTTGGCCTCTCTCGTCCTTGCCTTGCCATTCAACGTGATGCTGTTCGATCTGCCCCAAGGCTTCAACTCTTTCGATAGATCCATAGAACACTGACGCAGAGATACAGGCCCTTCAGCCCATCCTGCATCCATGTGCCCATTCAAATTTCTCTTAAGCCCACATCCACCACCTCTTCTGGCAGGTCATTCCACACTCTCCAAGTGAAGAAGTTACCTCTAATGTTCCCCTTAAACATTTCACCTTTCACCCTTAACCTTGACCTCTCATCCTTCTGCGCCATTCGGCCAGGACGCCTTCAAAATTCGATTGATTTCCAGTTTTGATACCCCTGATGATCCAACCCTTCTGGGTAGAGAAATGCAGAGATTCATCATCCTCTCTGGTAAAATGTACCTGTGCATTTCAGTTTTAAGTGACCACACAAAATCTTCTGTGCCCTCCTCCAGGATTTCCCCACCCGTGGAAACATCTCAGCACCTCTCCTGTCCTTCCCCCACAAAAGATCTAGCATTGTTTCAGTGATCAGCACTTATCCTTCCAACATTCAGAGAAGACAGAATTTATTTAGCCATTTGCGATCGGAGAACCCTCTCATTCCAGGATTATGGACTAACCGTGCTCAAAAGCACCTGTTAAAATTGTAACTGATGTTCGACGCTATATTAAACATTGCAAGTAATATATAAGGAAGTCAGTAGGTGTGATGCACTGAAGTGTGAACAAACAAGCTCAAACTACAAAAGCTGTACTTTAATTAGCTTAAAGCTTGCACACAAGGTTCAGTATCCCTTCTGGCTCCATGTGCTCTACTCCCTGCCCAAGGGCCAGTGTGAGCCTTTATATGGGCCTGGTGATTGGCAGGGAGTAAGTGGAGCCAGCCTCCCAGGTTACCTCCCTGCAGGTACAGTGGGTCGCCCCCTGCAATAGGCAGTGCAGGAGTGCAGACGGGCGCAGGCAGTCACAGAAAGACCAGTGGTGGTATCACCATATTAGAAGAAAGTGAAGATGAGGTACAAAAAACCAGCAATGATTGTATTAGAGCAGTTACAAGGAGTCGAATGGCCTGAACCTCCTTCAATCCAAAAAGCTATGGATCTCTACCAAATCCTCTGAAGAAATTGTTTAGTTTCCCATGGCAGAACAGCCATGAGGGTCTGAGGGCACCAACCATGTTCGTAATGAATGGTGGTCTATTCTTGGCCCTGTTTCCTTGTTTATTGTACTTATTTATTGGAATTGGAATAGTATTTGATGGTTGGCACAGACAAGTAAAGCACTCTACAACTAATCATACCAGCACAACTCCAATTATCTGAAATTGGATTATCTGAAATCCTCAATTATCTGGCAATTTTTTTGGACCCGGAAATGACGGATAATTGAGGATTTCAGAAAAAAAAAATCAGAAATGCTCATTTATCTGAAAAATTTCAAAGCTGAAATGTCGTCATTTTGTCTCCGAAAATTTTCGGATAAATGAGGACCAGAAATACTCAGTTATCTTGTAGTTTTTTTTCAGAGCCGAACTGAATGTCACAGGTTGAAATTTTTGTTTGAGTTTTTGGTGTTGGATTGATCTTATTTTGTTCAGGTTGTCGTTCTTTTGGTGAGAATTTAATATTATTTCATGCTTAAAAAAAGCCTTCCCTTGTTGTTTGCTGTTGTTTAAATGCTGTTACAAGAGATTTGCTGCCGGTACTGGACTGTTTTTAGTAAATTGACTCGTTCTCCGAAAATATCGTTTCTCCGAAATAGGCCCAGACCCAACCATTTCAGATAATCAGAATTGTTCTCTATTTGAAAATATGATTTGAAGAACCAGTTGTTGGTTGAGATTTGGATTTCAGAAGCTTTCGGGCTACAGATAATTGGACTGGAGGCCTTGCATTAAAAGCCATTTTATAACTCACTGGCTATGCACATGTGGGAGGCTTTAAGTACTGAAATATGGAGATAAACCCAATCTGCTAGAGGAACTCAGCAGGTCATGCAGCCAATTGGAAGATTTTTAAAAAACCAGACAAGTCTTCAGCTCAGAATACTTCATCAAAGTCTTCTTCCAAAGTTTCTCCCGTCTCCCTTTAAATGAATCAATGCTGATCACCAACTCCTCCTGATGGGACCAACTTCCATATTCTCACAAGTTCTTGGATAAAGCAGCTTGTCGGATTTCTTTGTGATTATCTCATATGCTTGGCCTCTTACTAAGGATTAAGAACTTCAAATTCCTAGGTGTTAACATTTCTGAGTATCTGTCCAGTTGATCCAATCGTGGAAAGCTATACTTCGTGAGAAGATTTGGTATGTCACCAAAGAATCTTGCAAATTTCTACGGGCGTCCCGTGGAGAGCTGGACTTTGGTAACCCAGGAGCCGGGTGCCGTCCAATTACACTAAATGACGTACGTTTTGAACAGTGGGAGAAAACCGGAGCACCTGGAGGAAACCCATGCAGAAACAGGGAGAACATACAAACTCCTTACAGACAGCACCGGATTCAAAACCAGGTCACTGGCATTGCAACAGCGTCGAGCAAAAGGCCGCCCGCTTCACAGCCTCTCTTGCCCTCCTCTCCAGGGCCTCTTGGTCCTCCCCCTGCCCCTTCTTCCCTCCTACCCCCTCCCCCCAACCTCTTCATTCGGGCACCTGCCTGCTTTTGGCTCATACCTTGATGAAGGGCTCATAATGTTTGCTCTGTACCTTTGCCTCCAATAGACTCTGTGGGACATGCTGAGTCTCTCCAGCAGTTTTGTGGTAATGTCACAGTGCCTCAGCCCAGTATGTAACAGCGCAGGCAACCCTCCTTTCAATGCTGGCAGACTCCCCTGTACATCTTCAGCATTTCCCATTCTCCCATCATCTTGATTCATTCCCTGTCTAGCACAAGCAGCCAAAGTAAATGATAGGAGAGAATAAGCAGTTTATTAAAATTTAAATGGTCACAAAATCCATTTAATATGATTCCCACTTGCACAAACTTTTTGATTGTCAGTCAGTGCTAGGAGCAGAAAATATCTTAAACCTAATTTATGACAGTGAAATATTCTGTGTCTGCGTTCCACAGTCTAAATATAATCTGACTATATGCATTAACAATCATCTTGGTTGACTGTATAATACTGAGTCATGCATTCAATTGCATCTCGAGTGGACCAAGATTTTATTGCCTGGCACAAAGGGATTTTCATTGACTTATTACTAAATAATGCAGAGATATTATTCTTCCAACATTTTTATTTAGCAAGAAGCAGATACATTCAGAATGAGCTCTGTTTGCAAATGGGACTGAATCTACCTTTCTGGGAATTAGTGTCGAATGAAATTTCAACTGCAAAGTGATTTTATGTTGTAACCTTATTTTCAATGCTTAATTCCAGAGATGGATTCACGCACTCCTTCTCACTCCTCTCTTAATCTAATCAAGTCCATCTGCAGATTATCTCCCCACATCACTCATGAAGCATAATAAAAGGAGGAGAAATGTGACTGATTCTCAGCATTCATGTTTCCATATCGCCTTACAGTCCAAAGGTTAATTCATCTTGGGCAAAGATAAACAATCTACTGGAGGAGCTCAGTGGGTCGAGCAGTAGGGGAGGAGGGGGTAAGAAACTGTCAACATTTCGTTGCAACCCCAGGTAAACCACACTTGGAATATTGTGTTCAGTTCTGGCCATGCCATTTACAGGAAGGATGTGGAAGCTATGGAGAGGGTGCAGAAGAGATTGACCTGGGTGATGCCTGGATTGGAGAACAAGTCTACTGAAACGATGTTAATCGTGGTGAGGCTTTTCTCTTTGGAGCAAAGAAGGACGAGTGGGGACTTAATAGAGATCAACAAGATTACAATAGGCACAGATAGGGTGGACCTTTTTCCCAGGGTGGGAGCAGCAAACACCATAGGATAGCTACTCAAGTTAAGGGAAGGAAGGGAGACGTCATCAGAAAACACATTCCCCCCCCCCTCCTCTCTGCCTTCCACAGTGACCGCTCCCTTCAAAACTCCATCGTTCACTCCTGCCTCCCCACCAATCGTCCCCTTGGCACCTTGTCCTGTGACCACTTGCTCCCACACCTCCTCCCTCAATACCATTCTGGACCCCAAACTATCCTTCCAAGTGAAGCAACACTTCACTCGTAAATCTACAGAGTTATCTACTGCTCCGGCGTTCCCGTTGTAGTCTCCTCTACATGGGAGAGACTGGACACAGACTGGGAGATTGCTTTGTGGAGCAGCTCATCTCTGTTCATCGCTATAGCGTAGATCTCCCAGTGGCCACCCGTTTCAATTCCCCACCCCACTCCCTTGCTGACATCTCAGCCCATGGACTCATTCACTGCCAGACTGCAAATTGGAGAAACAATCTTCCATCTGGGCACCCTCCAGCTGGATGGCATTAATATTGACTTCTCTGTTTTCCATTAGAAACCCCCCTCCACCCCCACTCTTCTTCCCCTGTCTCCTTTCCTCTTGCTCTCTCTCTTCCCTTTTCCCTCTGTCTCCTTTCACAGAGCCAAAATCAATTCTCACCTTTCCTTTCATCATATCCAATTAACACTTTTGTCTGTTGGTCTGGACTCCTCCCCTCCCCAGCCTTTAATCCAGATGCCTAATTTTTTCACTCATAACTTGAAGAAGGCCTCAGTCCTTAAACATTAGTAACATATCTTTACCTCCTATGGATGCTGCGAGACTAGCTGAGATCCTCCAGCATTTCTGTATTTTTACTACATTTTTAATTTTTTTTTTATTTTTACAAACTCAACAAACAATAAACAAATCAACTTATATATATATATAAGTTGCCTTCCCCTAGAGATTTATGACACATTTGTTAAAATATGCACTCTGTGTGTACATATTTATATACACACACACACACACACACACACACACACAATGTCTGCATTATCTTCTTTGCTAGTAGGGTGTATTAGTCAAATTGGGTGGCAATGTAATTCAAATAAGTTTCTATATTTTAATAAATGTGTCATAATTGTTCATTATCTTGTAAGTGATCTTCTCTAGGGAAATGCAACTCTGCATTTCCATATTCCATCGTGAGATGGTTAACTGGGAGTCGGACTTCCATGAAACCACTGTACACTTCCTGGCTACAACTAAGGCGACCTTCACAAAAGAAATTTTGATAACTCAAAACTCACGTTGTCAATGTATCCAAAAAGACACATTTCCGGATCTGGTGGAAAATCCATTTTTATACTTCTAGATTCACCCAAAAAGGCCTGACCTTTGTACACAGCCTGGTGGAGTGGGCAAAAGTTCCAACGTCTACACCACATCTAAAGCACATTTCTGAAAAATCTGATTTTGATTGATGTAATTTTTGTGGAGGGCAGTTTAACCGTAAGAAATTATATTGCACCAATTCATATCTAGTATTAATGATTCCGGTCATACTGTTCATACATCGGTCTTGCCACCACTCTTTGTTAATTTTTGTATCAAAGTCTGACTACCATCTCTCCCTAGATCTATATAAATTCGGTTTTGGACTCTCACTCTGGAATGTGTAATACATTCAAGATATAAATACCTCCATCTAATTAGAATCTCCATGTTGTTGCATCGAGATAAAATCATATCTGGTCCTAATTTTTTCCTTAAGACTGCGTTCAAAGCATCTGTAGACTTTCGTGTTTCACTGTGTTCTATGTTTTGAGTTGAAACTCTTCAGCGAGACTGATCATGGAGAGAGGAGATGATCGTATAAGGGTGAGAAGGGGATGAGTGAACCAGGGAGAGGAGGGACATGGGGCTCGGTAGTGGGGAGAGTGAGGGGTGAAGTTGGAAGATAGTGATGGGCGGGTTGAGGGGTGCCAGACAAAGAGAGAAAATAGGACAGATGGGGCAAGATGGGCCATGGTAGAGGAGATAGGGAATGGAGGGTGATAAGTGGGAACGAAAACAACCAGTACTAGAATCACTGCAGTGGCAGTGGAAATCGTCAGGGGAGAGGCCAATTTGGACCAGATGGAATTAGAATAGGGAGGGGATCCAATGGGTGAAATGTGTGGGTGTGACAGGTTTGAACCCTTTCTCTCCTTTCAGATGCTGCTTGACCAGCCGATTGCTTCTATTTTTTTAATCTTCGTTTTACATTCCATTGAATTTTTTTAAGAGATACAGCACCGAAACAGGCCCAATTACACCCAAATGACCTCCAACCCCCGATACGTTTTAAAGGGTGGGAGGAAACCGGAGCCCCCGGGGGAAACGTACAAACTTCTTACAGACAGCGCAGGATTCCAACCCCAGTCCCGATGGCTGACGCTGTAACAGCATTGGGTTAACCATGCTGCCACAGTGATATGAGAGAATTAAAGCAATTATGGTAATACTTTAGCAAAAGCTAAAAAGGCCACAGAGCAATAATTTAGGAGAGACAAAGTGATGAAAACCCAAAGATCTGCCCAGCAAAGTGTTACATTTTCAATTTATTTTATGGCAAGTATTCTTTAAAGTTCTTGTTTCAACTGACTTCTCTTTATTGAGGTGAGTGAAAGTGGAGTGTGTGGAGGAACAGTGGGACACTGATGGGCACCTTAGAATTTCCAGGTTACACACTGGAAATCCAGAAAACCAAGGGCACAGTTAGTAAGGGCGGCACAGTTCGGACGGCGGTTAGCGCAACGCCTTCACAGCACCAGCGATTGGGGCTGAGCTGGGGGTTTGAATCCCCCGCTGTCTGTAAGGAGTTTGGGCGTTCTCCTCGTGTCTCCATGTGTTTTCTCCAGTGGCTCCGGTGTCCTCCCACCTTTCAAAAACGTTCCGGGGTCAATGGGGTGTAAATTGGGCGGCGTGGACACGTGGGCCGAAATGGCCTGCATATCTAAATGAAATTCAAAATTAAATTAACATTAAAGATCCTGGCCATGTAAAGGTCAACTGATTGAGAAAAGATTATTTCACTGCCGCCAGCTCTTCAACAAGCAAACCTAGGCTATGAATGCTTTGTTTTCTTGCTTGCGATGTTAACTTTCATGAAGCGAAAACCTGAAACCAAATTTATTTCACTTTTGGACTGTTCCCAACATCCAGAATGTGCATGGTGCTGTTGGGCATTGTAACTAATTCTATGCAGGATATGTGGTAATTATGTAACTGGACCTTCAGGGCATAAAAGTTATTACCAGACAATTCTTTGCATACTCAGGAATTACATGCATCCATTCCAAATGTCTCTGGCCTTCATTCAATTCAGTAACATTAGTTAAGAAGAATCAATTCGATTCAAAGCACCTCTTCATGGTTTTTTAAATCACCAGCTTCATGCTGGATGATAGCAAAACAGAACAAGTATACTTCAGCCTATAAGTAAATGGTCATTCACAATGCTATTGACATACCCATCACATATCTAGTTTAGTAGGTCACTGTATGGGCTTGCAATCTCCAGCAGGATTTTCCACATCTGTCTCCATAATTCAAATCTCTTTCACTCAGTATGGCCGTCGGCTGCACAACTTTACTTTCAATGTTCCACCACCTCATTCAATGCCAATTCCATCAGGAGAATGTAAAGATGCTACAGGAACTCGTGCCACCAGGTGCCACCATTTTGTTTGAACACCTGCCTGGATTTTTTCATACCTCGATGAAGGGCTCAAGCCCACAACGTTGGTTTTGTACCTTTATCTTTGCTTTTGTTTGACCTGCCGAGTTTCTCCAGCATTGTGTTTTTTACTTCAATCACAGTGGCTGTGGACACGTGTTTTACCTCAGGAATAGTTTACTATCCCTCTACCATCGGACTCCTAAACTATCAGGGACAGGGGCAGCACGGTTAGCGTAACGCCTTTACAGTGCCAGTGAACTGGGACTGGTGTTCGAATCCTGCGCTGTCTGTAAGGCGTTTGTACGTTCTCCCCAGGACAGCGTGGATTTTACCCGGTGCCCCCGGTTTCCTCCTATCATTCAAAACGCACTGGGGGTGTGGGTTAATTGGGTGATATGGACTCGTGGGCCGAAATGGCCTGTTACCATGCTGTATATCTGTATGTCTTACTTGGCTCATTATTTGTTATTGAATATTTATTTTCTTCTGTATTGCACAGTCACTTTTACACTTCATTTACTTCCACACTTTTGTATACATATCTTTTATCTTGAGTACACTTCACAGTTATCAAGAAGTAGAAATTCTACCTGGCCCGCAGGAAAAAGAATCTCAGGGTTGTATGTGATGTCATGTATGTACTCTGACAATAAGTTTTGATCTTTGAACTTTGAATTACCCAGAAGAAAGCAGTAGCAAGAAATTGCCTTGGGCTGCTCTCGACGTTTTGATTGAGGCTACTCCCACTGAGAGTATACCAAAATTTTGTCTCATCAAGGATGAAGCAAAAATGACCTGCCTCCAAGTCAGGGTGGTGGGTTGGGTGGAGGGGGACTGGTTGCTGGTGGTACTGGTAAAGACCATCTGCCTTAGGGTGACGGAAGTCAGAAATTTGGGAGGTTCCATCAATGCAGCAGTGCATTTTGTGGATAGACTGTTAGAATAATGAGCCCTTTGGGCTCTCTTGTCCTGAATGGTATCAAACTCCTTGAATATTGCTGGAGCTGTGGACATTCAGCTGAGTTGAGAATATTCCATCATGTGTAATGTGACCAAGAATAATTCAGTACATGAATTAAATAAATGTTACAATTACATTTACAGTGAACTGACCTTATAAGGTCACAAGATATAGGAGCAGAAGCAGGCCAATCGGCCCATTGAGTCTACTCCGTCATTCTATTCATGAGATGATCCATCCTCCCACTCCCCAGCTTTCTCTCTGTAATCCAGTAGTTCTCAACCTTTTTTCTTTCCACTCACATCCCTATGCCATTGGTGTTCTGTGATTAGTAAGGTGGGATGTGAGTGGGAAGTTTGAGAATCACTGCTCTAGACCCAATTGTAACTGAAATATTTTGCTTGAGAAAATTGTCATTTGCCCATTTCATTTGGAGTTATGAATCTGCGCACATAACGAGTCATTTAGAAACGATTATAACAGTGGTTTTCAAACCTTTTCTTTCCACCAACATCCCACCTTAAGCAATTCCTTACTAATCACAGAGCACCGTTGGCAGAGGGATTACTTAAAGTGGTCTGTGAGTAGAAAGAAAAAGGTTGAGAACCACTGCCGTAACCCTTGATGCCATGATTAATCAAATACCTGTCAATCTCTGCCTTAAATACACTCAATGACCTTGTTTCCACAGCTGCCTGTGGCCACAAGCTCCACAGACACATGACCCTCTGGCTAAAGAAATTTTTCCACATCTCTGTCTTAAATTAGCACCCTTTTATCCTGAAGGCATGTCCTTTTGTTCTAGATTCTCCTACCATACAAAGCAACCTTGCCACACCAACTCTGTATGGACCTTTCTGCATTCAAAATGTCTCTATGAGGTCCCCCCTCAGCCTTCTATACTCCAACGAGTGCAGTCCAAGAGCTGATAAATGTTCCCCATCTGATAACCGTTTCATTGAAGTAAATCTTCTCTGAACCCACTCCAACGCCAGAAGGTCTTTTCTCAAATAAGGTGCCCAAAACAGTACACAGTGCTCCAAGTGAGGTCTCACCAGTGCCCTAAATATGAAAGAAGAGCATTGTTATTGTAGAATATTTACAGCACCGTACAGGCCCAATACAATGTTGTGCAAACCCAATAACCTTCTCTAACAAGTGCGTAGAATTTCCTTTCTCCAAAACCTTCGATTCTCCTCAGTTCAATGTATGGCCATGAAGGGGTTAAATAAATGGACCACTGATAAGCATGCAAGACCTTTGACCAGAGGTTTGGGAACCACCATCTCTCCACAGCTGTTGTGCAAATTAAATGTTGTACTTCCATAAAATCTGGACTTTCAAAAGTATCTAATTTCAGTATCAGTAACATTGAAGCCAATAGATCCTTTTAAATCACATCGGATCTGTTAATATACTTCAAGGAGTGAAATGGGCACCCTTTCCAGGTTGGTGTATATGTTAAACACAGAAGCACAGTGAGCGTAGAGCTTAGTGCCACTCTATTACAGAGTAGGCGACCCGGATTCGAATCTGGATCTGTCTGAAACGAGTTTGTACATTCTCCTCGTGACTTATGAGAGTTTCCTCCTGGTGCTTCAATTTCCTCCCACCTTCCAAAGTGTAGGGGGGGTTGGAGTTGTGTATAGAATTGGTTTGACGGGTTCAAAGAGAACCAAGGCTGGACACGTGTTATTAAAAAAAGTGGTCTTTATTTACACACAGGGGAATTCACTAAAAGGGCACATACTCACACAGATGAACCCGGAATAATACACAAATAACTACACATCGAGTGGAAATAAATTGCTGCTAAACATTGTCAAATCCTGATTAGGAACACAAGGGTTAAACATACAATACACACCATCCCTCTCTATCTCAAGTCATCACAGCACATTAATAAAGAGTAAATTAATCACAACTAACAATGGACCTGCATTTCCCACGGCACGGGATCCAGGATGGGCCCATCGCAGTCGGCCCTCTGGTGCCCGCCCATGGCCGGCAACCTGGAGTTCAGTGACGGTCTCCGTGCAGCAGCAAGAACAGAGAAAGAGGGAAAGAAAGAGAGGGGGAAAGAAAGAGAGAGGGACTCCATGTGCTGCTTTTCAATGCAAGGTCTGTCCACGTGACTTGTGAGTACCAGTCGTGCGTCAGCCTCACCTGTGGGCAGATCTAACCATTGATTGGCACCTGCAGGACCAATCATATGTCAGTTGAAAGGGCCAATCAGCCCCACAGGTGACTTCTGACCAGGTTCCAGATGGAGAGATCGCATGACCCTCTGCATTCCACACTACAAACTAGTCAATTGGGTGTATTTGGGCAGTGTGGGCTCACTGCATGGCTAAATTAAAAATTAGACAGAAGGGGCTTCATTAAACGGGTTTATTTTAAGTTAAAACCCTTGCACTACATCTCAGGAAGAAGTTCCTATTTGTTACAGTGTGAATCAAAATAAGATTCACTACACTGCTCCTTCTTTTGAATCAATGTTTTCCATTCACTCTGCAACTAAGTGGATGCACATTGCAATGGAACTAGTTCCTGTTTGATTTCAGACCAAATTCAGAAACATGGTCACACTAGACAAAGAAAGAAATGTTACTTCAGTCAAGGCAAGTCAAATTTATTGTCATCTGATCGCGCAAATACAACCCAACGAAACAGCGTTCTCTGGTCCTCGGCGCAAAACACGTAGACACACAACCAGACGTAACACACATACACTCAAACAATACACATGCTGGACAAGAATTCATGTAGATGAATCAATAAATAAATATTGTTTTGGAAATATGAAGTCTTGGTGGTTAGTGTGAGCTGTTCCTTCGGTCATTCAGCGTTCTCACTGCCCGTGAGAAGAAACTGTTCCTCAGCCTGGTGGCTCTGATACTCCTGTATCTCTTTCTCGACGGGAGCAGCTGTAAGATGCTGTGTGCGGGTTGGAAGGGGTCCTCAATAATTTTCCGCACCCTGTTCAGACCACGATCCCGGTGGATCAAGCCAGTAGGAGGGAGGGAGACTCGAATGATCCACTCTGCCACTCTTATGTTGCTGTGGTTGACCTTTGATCCACTTCTCTGCAGCAGCCGTACCGCATGGCCAGGATGCACTCGATAGAGCTCCTGTAGAAGGTTGACATGATGGTAACCAGTAGCCTTGCCTGCATCAGTCTTCTCAAGATGTGTAGGTGCAGTTGCGCCTTCCTGACACGTGAAGAGATGTTGAGTGTCCACGGAAGGTCACTAGTTAAGTGAACTCCAAGAAACTTGGTGCTCTCCACTCCCTCCACTATGGAGTTGTTGATGTGTAGTGGAGAGCAGTGGATCCTCATCCTCCTGAACTTCACAATCATCTCCTTCGTCTTGCTCACGTTGAGACTCTCACACCATGTCACGAGATTTCCCACCTCTACTCTGTAGGGCGACTCATCGTTGTTGCAGATGAGGCCGACGACTTGTTGGCGCCGTTGGAGCTGGATCTGGTGAAGCAGTCGTGGCTCAGTAGCGTGAATAGGTGCGGCCTCAATGTCCTCATGGGTTAACTGTTCTCTTTTCCACAGGTGATCTAGTGAATATTCCCAGCAGTTTTTGCTTTGGTTGAAGAAACAGACAGATACATTTATGCAGTACCTTCTGAAGCTCCAGAACCAAAAGTGTTTTACAGCCAAATGAAACACTTTTATTGAAATGGAGTCTTGCTGATAATACAAGGGCAGCTCTAAAGCCGCTGAAAGCCCATATAGTCAGGAAAGGAGCTGGGAGTCCAATCCATGATGAGCAAAGCCCAGATGGTAGACTTGGCTTAACTGTAAGAAGCAAAATGTATTTACCTTTGTTGGTACAGAATTGGATTTTTTAAACAAGCAGAGCACGAACTGGTCCTTCCGGCCTATCCCCAAATCCCCAATTAACTACCAGACTCATGTGTCTTGGAGGGCGGGAGGAAACCAGAGTGCCCGAAGAAAATCCACACAGGTCCCAGGGAGAAGGTACAAACTCCTTACGGACAGTGCCGGATTCAGACCCAGGTGGCTGGCGCTGTAATAGCCTTGTGCTAACCGTGCCACCCAATTGGGAGAACGGTCAGCAGAATAACCGTCGCGCTTTGACCATATTGTAGCAGGAACCCTCACAGCCAGCTTCACCCTCCAATATGATTGTGACAGGTCTCAACACTACGCAGAGAGAGGGAACCAGACAGGAACCAGGACATTTCCAGGACTGTGACTGGAGTGACGGACTTGCCGGATTCCATCGGGAAACAGCTGTGTTTTTTTAATTTAAACTTTAAATCCAATTTGCTTACTTCAAGTTAAAATGCAACCATTGTCGTAATTAATCCCAAGACTCATTTTTTTGCTCATGACTTCAATGTTCAAAAGATATTTGGAGGGAGGAATGGACTAAATGTGAGTTCTAGCTCAGAATTCCAACGTGGTCAGCATTGACAAGTTGGGCTGAACAGCCTGTTCCATGCTCTTTGGCTCTAAAAAAGATAATAATGCTGTGCTGATATACATTATACTCCCAAATTGCCGCTTCTTGCCTGAATTCCTTAGAACCTTGGTGCTACAGCTATCTCTGCCTCAGCAAGTACTCCATCAATCTCTCCCAGCACCTTGTCTCAATGAGATCAGCTCTCCTTCCGGCCAAGCCCAGTGACCAATCTCCCTCAACTTCCGGTCACAGAATAACTAAAAAAACCACCAGGTAGCAAACAGAGTCTCCCTGTTACTTCAATATATTGGAAAAATATAACCCAATTAATGATTCCACTGCTGTATTGGAGTCATTTATTTCAACGCTGCGATCCACATTTTTAATCACGGGCACTTCATAAGATTTGCAAAGACAATTTGAATATTCAGATGATATGACTTTAATTAGAATGAGATTCATCGCTTCTGTGTCCAAGTGAACAAACACCATTTGCCAAGTTAAATACACTATCTAGCAGTATTTTCATCAAACTCATTGCCACAAGGTGATCATTCCGTCTCTACCGTTAATTTTCCTTGATAAATTAAGAATCAGTAAATCACTATATTAATTACAATTTGATTTATAAATATTTTCAGTCTGTTCAACATGTTCATAAATTATGTACAAACATTATTAAGCAAAATAATGAAAAGGTATAATCAGGATTTATGTGAGCCTTGAGTCATTTTCTGGTCGTAGAATTTTGCAAATTGATCACCCCAAAATGTTCTTCCTGCTAATTGAAGAAATCAATTATTTTTTTTTTAATCCACTGCATCAGAAATGCATTGGAGAAGTGCATACAATCTAATCTTTCTTGGTGACAGTTCGGACTTTGTTAACAGATTGTCTAATGAAGCGCTGTGAGGAGATTGTGCTTGCAAGGCTGATTAGCAGCTGTCAACACTCAGGGCTCAGAGTTACGTTAAAACTTGAGCGTGGAATGCTAGGTGATCAGGAAATGAAAAAGAATTGGTTCAAAAATTCTGCAATGATCTTCAAGGTGGAAGGGCCCAAAAGTATCCTCGCGATCAAAAGGGAAATTGCGGTTAACACAGTGCTATTGTAGCACCAGTGACTGGGGGTTAAAACCCACCGCCTTCTGTGAACAGTCTGCACGTTCTCTTTTCAAAGGGGTACTCTTTACACCCTGCACTCACACTGAAGTCACGTGAGGTGACTTGAATTTCAAGGATTAACTGGGCGGTTTCTGCGCCCCTACGCTTGGTCACATGGGACCGGAATGAATTGTTGCCGTTGTTCTTCACTCATCCTCAAGTGAGACCATGACATCTTGTCTTGAGTGTTGCAACGTGTACAAAAGTGGTTGAGTAGACAAATCTGGGGTCGTAGGTCCTTTTCACTCAGCCCACTGCCAGGAACATCCGTATCAAGCTGCGTATGAATGGAAATGCGTATATACCATCTGTGAACGATTGCAGCCTCTACTTAGATATCTGAACTTGCTCCTCAAATTCTAGCTGCATTTAAAACCACGCGCTCCTGATCTTCGGTCAGCCGGTGAGGGGCAGTGAGGGTGGGGAGCACGTAGTGAGGAGAGGTGTGTTGCTCGGGAGATCTCCCAAATTGGTTTGCTCCTGGGCCTGGCAGCGGAAAATCAAGGGTTCAGCCCGGGCTGAATCCCTGCCTATCTTCCAGGTTTGCGTCCACAACTGTATGTCCCTGAGGAAAGAGCTTGCAGAATTCAAGGGCACGATGGGGGAATTTCCAGAACTGGTGTGCACCGCAGGAGTTCTGGACGGTGATTATCTGGTTATATTCTGAAACAGTGTGCAACTGAACTACAGTAATATTGATTTCTTATAATGAAAACTCGATTCAATTTATCGTCATGTAATAAAGAGAGTACAATATTACATGAAATTTGTTTTTGTCTGCTGTAAGGCAGATTCTCCATCGGCAGAAATTGCCTGAAGCGCCTCTTACAGTCAGAGAGAGAGAAGCAAAAGAGAGTCCCCTCAGAGTCACCGAGTGTCCACGGATTCGCCTCCAGTGCTCCGGCAGCCACACTGAGTCCAGGCCAAACCACCAGCAGCCTGAGCTCCAGGTCAGAACCTCCGACTCCATCACTGAAACAACCACTGTTCTTAAAAGGAAAAAAAATGGGAAAATACAAGCCGTTGTCTTCACTCCATCTCACTCCCTCCCTCCCATCTGCGCTACCAGGGCATTGTTGACAGAGTTGTATCTGTACACTGCCTTTTAACCTGCACATGAACAGGACGATATAGCGGGGAATAGAGGCGCTGATGTGCAGTGGGAGGGGGAGAGAGATAAAACATGGGCAGCATTCAAAAGAATTCTATTCATTATAAAATAGATGAAAGTTCGTCTCTGCTCGGTAATATCTTTTAGCAATTGCACAGAAAACTGAAAAGTTCTTCCAAATGTGTGCAGACATAACATTGCTTATCACTCCATTACTTCACTGGCCGACGAGGTAACGACAGACATGGCATCTCGGGCAAAGTCACTCGACTTCAAAAAAAATTGAATCCCAAACAGCTCGGGCAGCAGTGAAATAAGGATTTATCCCAGGTGGAGAATCGTGTACATTAACAAAGCCTGATCTAAGTAAGGGGCTCAGCGGGTATTGAAAAAGGCTGAAAACAAATTTCTGCTTTGATTCATACTGTGAGCCGGGATCCCATATTCTCAATCAAAAAAAAAACAGTTTCCAGTGGCGTTCTTAATTCCTTGGAGAGCTCACGGATGTCAGCCTGCATTAGGAATCTTTGCACGGGGGTAACTCATTGAAGCCCAGCTCTCTGCTTCTTCTTGTTAATACAACTTGAATGTTCTCAAAGACTTTTGACACCTCTACCGCTTCTTTCCAAGTTCACTTCATCTTCCTGAAGCTTGGAAATGTAAGAAAGAAGAACAGGCCATGTGATCCTTCACCCCATTCAATAAGGTCATGGGGCAACTAACACCGAACAGCCCCCTCCAAAGTTTCATGACCTTCTGAGAGAAGAAATTCATCGAAAGTGTATGAAATTATATCCCTTTATTTCTATGTTTCCCCATGAGAGATAACGTTCCCTCAATATCAAGCCCCTATGTGATATTACATATTTCTACAGGGTTGACTCTTCCTCTGTACAATGGCTGGTCTAAGGGTGAAAAAAGTACCCCTTGGGCTCACTTTCTGTCCAATTATGGCCTTTTTTCCTGTTGGCCTGTACTCGCCTCTTCCAGAGGAAGGAACTGCTCACGTTGCTCTGTCGGCACCAGCGACAGAGACCTCCCAGTCGCCAACCATTTCAGTTCCATGTCACACTCCCACATCCACATGTCTGTCTCATGTACCATCCCACCAAGACCACCGGCAAATTGGAGGAACAACACCTGATTTTCCGCCTGGGCAACTCTCCGGCCAGATGGCACTAACATCGACTTTTCCAGTTTCTGCCGACCTGCCCCCCCTCTTCCCCCACCTCCCCTCCCCTCCCAGTTCTCCTCCCTCCTCTTCCCCTTGATCGCTGATGTCCTCTCCCTTCCTTCTCCATCTATCACCTCCTGCCTTTGCGACCACAACTGCCCCTTACTCTTTTGCTTGGACACCGACCAACATTTTTCCATAACTTGACAAAGGGCTCAAACCCGAAACATCAGTTATGTATTTTTACCTTTGCTATATAAAGGATACTGTCTGACCTGCTGAGTTTCTCCAGCGTTGTGCTTTAACTGCTCACACTAACCATCCGAGACTAATATTTTCTAAACAGTATTTATTCATTTATTTTAAAATACATATATTTGTCCTGCATATGTATTGTTTGTCTGTATGTGTGTTATGTCTGGGTGTGTGTCTGTGTGTTTTGCACCAAGGGTGGGAGAACGCTGTTTCGTCGGGTTGCGCTTATGCAATCAGATGGCAATAAACGAATCTGAACGTGAACCTTCTTCCCTCCTGCTCCAGCCTTTTTATTCGGGCGGCCGCCTGCTCTCTGCTCATACTTTGAGGAAGAGCTCAAGCCTGAAATGTCGCTTATGTGCCTTTAGCTCCTACGGACGCCGTAACGCCTGGTGACTTCCTCCCGCATCTCTGTGTTTTTACTACAATCGCAAGGTCTGCAGTCTTTCACACTTCAATCCTCTCAAACCATTCTCTCCTTTACCCTCGAGGCATTCCTGTTCCACGCGCCCGCACCCCCTCCATAGGTAATTTTGTGAAGAGTATCACTGGTGTAAAGCTTATTCCATCCTTACTTTAGTTTCCTCAAGTTTCATTTGATTCTCCAGATACGAGGGCTGTTTTTAATCCTGTTAACCCTCTCCAAAGGGCAGATACAAATCAGCCTCATTGAAATGAGGCCAGAGTGACATTTTGGTCAGACTTAGTGAAGATGGCTGATTACTTTCTCAGAAGTTTAATGAGCCGGATGGGTTTCTAAATGACAATCCAGTGGTTTCACGGACATCATTAACGACACCTGCATTTTACTGTATCGTGTTTCTAATCAACTGATTTTAAATTCCTCAACTGCCGTCCTGGGATTTGAACTAGTGTCACCCGTCCGGGCCTTATCCAATACTTTAATCACTCCTTTATTACATAGCAGATTTATTGCTCTCATTCTGTGAGTTATTAACTGTATCCCTTTCCTTTACGCTCTCACTGTTTAGCCATTGCAATTAAATGTATCTTGACTGCAATCCATTTCTGCATTCAGATTATTCTTGGAGCCAGGAACGATAACGTATGTAGACCCCTTTGTTTTTTTGACTTGCCAAAGCACAGGAATAAACGGAAAGTCTGCAGAACTCTGTAAGGGGTCCCCATGGCTTAAAAATCACTTGTATACTTGGGCTGACAGTCTGTGGCAGTTTGTTTTGCATTCCTTTGAGTGTTTCTTTGCTTGCACCCTGCTGGACCATAAGCTCTGCTTATATTCACTCCTCGTTGCTGGCGTTGGAAGTAACGTCACAGCAGCACCGATCTCCGACTGAGTGGTGTTCCCGCTGCTGTTCGATGTTTCCCGCCATGCGGGTGCTCACTTGGGATATAGGTTGTTGGCCCCCACGGGGGCTGTGCCGTCGCTACGTTTGTCAGTCATTTTGTGTACCGGGTCGCAATCTGGTTCGGGGGACGCTACAGTATAGTATTAATTACCTTTTAATCATATATCAAAGTTGACAAGTAATAACCCATATAAGATCTAATAAACCTTGGAAAACTCTATTCAACTTTGTCATGGATCTTTTTCGATAAACGAGTCATAAACAAGGACATTCTAAGCTCTCCAGATGACTATATAGGAAAATAGTTACTACAGAGACTACAGATTATAGACAAAACATGCTGGAGGAACTTGGCAGGTCTCACAGTGACCAGAGGACGTAAAGATATATAACCGACGTTTTGGGCCTGCGCATGTCTCTCTCTCCTTGTCTATCTCTCTCTCTTTCTCTCTCCTCTGTCTCCTTTCACAGAGCAAACAACAACACAGCCCCATCAATTCCCACCTCTTCTGCTCTTCTATCATATCCAATTAACACCTTTTGTCTATTGGTCTATATTCCGACCCCCCCCCCCCCCGCCCCCCCCAATCTTCCCTTCTCACGAGCTTTTTAATATAGGCCCTTGCCTGCTTTTTGCTTGCACTTTGAGGAAGGGCTCAGGCCCGAAATGTCAGTGATATACCTTTACATCCTGTGGATGCTATGAGACCTGCTCAGTTCCTCCATCATTTTGCCTCAGCCAAGGAGTAACTCTGAACTAAACTGCAGTGTATCGCTGCAGAAATGCTTCAAGAGTCACACCGCACGTTACACTCAGATCTTAAAGACATCCTGACGTTAAACACACCAAGATGCTTCCCATTAAAAGGGAAGGAACTCTTTATCAACCATCAATTATATACAGAGGTTGGTGGGTACATGGAACAAAGCTGCCAGAGGAACTGATAGAGGTGGCGGCAATCACAAAATATTAAAGACAGGGATATGGATAAGAAACATTGTCAGGGGTATGTGGTGGTACACCACTGTACCTGTGTGGTGGTCCACTACCGGCCTACTGCAGGGGGCAACCTCTGTACCTGCAGGAGTGGAAGGGACAGGGACAACATGTCAATCAGTCGGCCTGAATGGATCAAGCCTCACTGGTCGGGTGTCAATCACCCTCTGGGATATAAGCCTGCGCTGGCCTCCCGAAGCCTCACTCAGAGTTGCTGCAGCTACAGCCAGCCTGGCTCTGTGGAAGTCTTTGTGGATTAAAGCCTGTTGAACAGTCTTTACCTTGTGTGTGTCTGATTCTGCCTAACAGCGCACCACAGGGTATACAGTGATCGTAGTCCGTGCAGTCCTTGATGGCCTGGAAAGCTCGTGGGCCCAGCTTGGTGCAGAGCAGCATGAGCCGTTTCTAGTTGGTGTTGATCACCTCAGCCTGTGTTAGGATGATCGCCTGAATCGTGTGCCTGGGCTTCCGGGTGTCTGGGTGTTGGGGGTCGATCTCCAGGCTCCTGATTGTCAGAAAATTCTCCATGGTCTCTCTTGAAATTTTTACTGGAATAAATTGTGGTGCGCTGAGGTAGCAGTAAGCAAGCACAAACTCAAAAGACTGTACAACAGGCTTTATTCCAGTAAAAGTCTGAACACCAGTGCTCACACGCCTTGGTGTGTAGCGTAGCCGTAGTTCAAGCCTTAGTGTGTAGCGTAGATGCGTCGGGGGACTGGGGGTCTATTAACAGTTTACTGGGCTTGAGCAACACCTCCATCCCTGTTTGTAAGCTAGTAAAATTGTAGCATGGACTGGAAGGCGAACAAATGCTTTTATTAGCTTATAACACAGGCATGGCTCACGAACAGGCTTCAGAGGGTTTCTGGGTTTAGGTGGGAAACTAGGGTTATATACAGGCCCCACAGACAGGAGCTGGGAGGTGGGACCAGTCGTCAGTACAGCACCCTTCTAGTAAATCCCAGTTCACTAAAATCGGTGTAGACTAGAAGGGCCAATATGGCCTGTCTCCATACTGTAAATTGTTATAGGGTTATATGTGACTGGCTCAGGAGGGGCCGGCTCAGGTTTATAGCCAGGTCAGCTGATTGACAGCCAGCCAGGTGGAGTCAGCCCCTTAGGTGGTCTTCCGGCAGGTACAGAGATCGCCTCCTGCAGTCGGCTGGTGGTCGTATCACCACAGTGGCATCACTACGTTTGGTATTACCTGGTGCGGAAACTCACGGTGTTAACCCCCTACCTCGTGAACCAAGTGTACAGAGCATAGAAGAAACAAGTGTGTGTTCCTTGTATATCCTGGGCGGTGGGGGGGGGGGGGGGGCGCTCAGCAGGGGGTGCATTGGCGGCAGTAGCGGCGCTGTGCAGGGGGTGGCGGTATCGCTGAGCAAAGGGGGGTTAGTGGTGGCACCAAGCAGGGGTGTGGAGGTGGCGGCAGTGCTAGATGGAGGGTGGGGGCTCTAGTCAGAGCCCACGAGAAGGTTCAAAAAGTAAATTAGCATCGAGTTTCAGACTTGTAGATATGTTGGTACATGTAAGGGGCTTATGAAAAATGTTTTTGTTGTTAGAACTAATGACGGGGATATTTTTATCAAAAAATAATAAATTTCAACTGAAACACTGCACAAAAAATTTATAGACAGTCATTTTACTGTCACCCCTTCTGATGGTGTCACCCAGTTCGGTCTGCACCACCCTAGTGACACCAGTAGGAACATAGATTAAACTCAGGGGAATAGAGAATGAGGACTTTTTAATCTTAGTCTTTAGAGAGAGTCCCGAAGCAAAGTAATGGCAGACCCACAGATACTGCCTGGTCCATTGAGATCCTCCAGCAGCCATTGTTTACTAAAGATTCAAGACTAAAGGGTGGCACGGTTGGTATAACAGCAATCTCATCATTGTTACAGCACCAGCGATTGGGACTGGGGTTCGAATCCCGCGCTATCTGTAAGGAGTTTGTACGTTCTCCCTGTGTCCTTCAAAACGAACCAACTGAGCGTAAATTGGGTGACACAGGCTCGTGGGCCAAATAGGCCTGTTTCCGTGCTGTCTGTCCAAATTAAAAATTCCAGCATCTGCACTTTTTGTGTTTTTTGTTGATCGTAAAAAATGTTTTATGCATTCGCTCTGAGAACTCTTCAACTGCAAGGATCTGCTGGTCTTACCCAAAACCAAGGAGCTGACTGTTGTCTTCAGGAAGGGAAAACCAGAGGTGAATGAACCAGTGATCATTGGGGGGGATCAGAGGTGGAGAGGGTGAGCAAATTTAAGATCTTGGGAGTCACCTCGTCAGAGGATCTTTGCTGGATCCATCACGCTAATGGCATCGTGAAGAAAGCATGTGAGCCACTCTACTTCCGCAGGAGTTTGCGGAGGTTTGGTTCGACATCGGAAACCCTGGCAAATTTCTACAGAGGTGTGATGGAAAGTGTGCTGCATCACGGTCTGGTATCGGGGACACCAATCCCTCTGAGGGTAAAGAGCTGCAAAAGGTAGTGGACATCACAGGCAAAACCCTCCCCACCATCAAGAACATCTACAGGGAACGCTGCCGTCATAGGGCAGCAGCAATCACCAAGGATCCACACCACCCAGCGCATGCCCTGTTCTCGCTGCTGCCATCAGGGAAGAGGTGTATGCACCACAAGACTCGCCCCACCAGGTTCAGGAACAGCTGCTACCCTCCACCATCAGATTCCTCAACGACAAATTCAATTCAGGTCTCGTGCACTTTATTGATTTTTTTCCTCTTTGTATTGCACAGTCAGTTTGTTTATTTCTTTATTTGAATACAATTTTGTTGCACGATTAATAAGTGATCATTCTGCCTCGCCCGCAGGAAAAAGAATCTCAGGGTTGTATATGATGTCATGTATGTACTCTGGCAATAAATCTGAAAGCTGAAATCAGACAGGTAGCTCATATATTCCTTTACCCCACTCAGCCACAACATCCCAAACAATAAATAGGTGTTTGCTTAAACAATCGTAAACTGGAGCAAAGCGACATTACAGAAAACAGTAACCTTCAACTAACTAACAGGGCCAGGTAAAACAAGGACTCAAAGCCATTTCATGCAGTGCACTCATTTAGACACCAAGGAATTCAGCAATATAAAATCCCCATCCACCCACCTCCTAGTCTTAATGTCTGACTGGAGTCCTCATGCTGTCTTTGTTACTCAATGTTTTGCTAATTTTTATCAAACTGCCAGTCTTATTTCCCTCAAACCAGTGTTGGAAGTTATAGATCTAAATCTGGGCTAAGATATTTGGAAATCTAACTATATTTGGAGGAGCCCTATTCTCCCAAGGAAGGATGTGAAGGTCCTGGAAAAATGCAGAGGAGATTAATCAGGATGGTACATGGGGACTTTCAGCTCTGCAGTTATACTGGGCGGCACGGTTGGTGTAGCGGTCGGAGCCACGCCTTTACAGTGCCAGCGATCGGGACCAGAACTAGGTTCAAATCCCGCACTGTCTGTAAGGAGTTTGTGCGGTCTCCCTGTGTGCGTGCGTGGGTTTTCCCCGGGGGCTCTGGTTTCCTCCCATCATTCAAAAAAACAGAGCAAGGGTGTAGGTTAATGAGGTGTAAAGTGGGCGGCACAGGCTCATGGGCCAAAATGGTCAGTAACTGTGCTATATGTCTAAATTTTTCAAAACTTCAAAATAATTGAAGATGCGGTTACTTCCCATGAAACAAAAAGCAAATTGCGCAGCTATTATGATGGACTTAGGGAAACTATCCATTAACAGAACATTCACAGAGCAAATGAATACAGGAAAAATGATGGGTGAAATACTATCAGGGGCAGGTGCGAGCGTGAAGGTAAGATTCACATCAGATCAGCCAAGAATTTATTGAATCGCAGAACAGGATTGAGATGAATTACCTACTTCTGCTCAAAATTTATACGTACACAAGAAGCATATGAGATTAAACTCTCACAGAGACCGGTTATGCTCTGGAACTCATCCCGATAGGATTTGTGGAAATCATGTCATTTGAGTGCGGCAGAACAAAATTAAGCCCTTGAGGGCAATTAACTTTGCAGGGCTGCGGGGAAAGAGCAGGGGAATGGAATGGAAGGAATTGATCATGAGTTTATTGTCATACACATTATACAACATACATACACATCAAAATTCTTGTAAAGAAAAGAAACTATAATTGATTTAAATTAAAGGAGACAATAAATAATAAGATTGATAATAAATATTCACGCTAATCCGAGTCCTAAAAATGTTTCACGTATTTGTGTAGATCAGTGGTTTTCAAAATTTTTCTTTCTACTCACAGACCACCTGCCATAGATGGTCTGTGATGGAGTTTAGAAGGATGAGGGGAGACATGATTTAGGTGTATAAAATTATCAAGGGGCTAGACAGGGTGATTCTGATTACTTTTTTCCCAGTATTGGGAGAGACTAGGACTAAAGGCCATAGTTTAAGAATACAGGGAAGGGCCTTTAGGACAGAGATGAGGAGACATGTTTTTTTAACCCAGAGAAGTGTGGATCTGTGGAAAGCTTTGCGGCTGAGGGTGGTCGGGGCAGATTCACTGGATATGTTCGAAAGGGAGTTAGATACGGCTCTTTTGGGCAGGGGAGTTGAGGATTATGGAGGTAAGGCTGGGAATGTTTACTGATAGTGAATGATCAACCATAATCCAGAAAAATTTGGCTCGACGGGACAATTGTCTACTCCAGCACCTATCGTCTATTGTCTATTAGTAAAGGATTAACTAAGGTAAAGGTTCCATTATTGTCACATTTAGAACATAACATATATGAAATTCCCGCGACACTTCCTGCCCTTTGCATTCCCTGGTTTGAGTCACCTCTTCAGGATCTACTTTGATGCTTTGAGTCATTTTTCTTTTCTCAAGATGTAATTCCTCGTGTTCCAAGTTTACAAATAAATCTACCACCACCATCGTCACTTTCTGTAAGTCTGCATTCACTCTCGCTTGCTTTATAAGGGTAGGTGGGCTTACTTTCCCCACGTGTTCTTCTTGGTCTATCACAGATCAGAATGAGTTTGGATGATTAAGTTCTCCACCGCATGATGTTCCTGGAAGGCCAGTCAGCCTCACGTGAGATAAGAGAGCGGAAGGGGAGAGAGAGAGAGAGAGAGAGAGAGAGAGAGAGAGAGAGAGAGAGGGAGAGTTACAGCCAGCAGTTCCGCGGAGAATGACGACTGTCTTGTACTTCCACACACATTAATCCCAAACGTGGAAGAGCAAGATAAGTTGATCATATGGAGGGGCTTTGTAAATCTTATATTAGGCTCTATTGGCTAAGGAGAGGGTTAGGGTTAGAGGATGAAACTTGTCCAGTTCGAGGTCCCACCTGGAAAGCAGCTTCCCCAACCTTTATCAATGGCTCTCAACATAGGATATCATGAGCTTTTTAAAAAAAATGTATTTTTACTTAAATTTTTAATTTGCGCATTTATTTTAGAAATACAAAACATTAACAAGCCCTTCCGGCCCAATTGATTCAAAGCATCAAAGTAGATCCTGAAGAGGTGACTCAAACCAGGGAATGCAAAGGGCAGGAAGTGTCGAGGAAACTCGACCACCCAGAGGAATCCCATGCAGACACAGGGAGAACGTACAGACAGACAGCACCGGATTCAAATCCCGGACACTGGCGCCGAAGTAGCGCTAGGTTAACCGTGTCACCCAAGCTTCTGAGGTATCCTGTTCGCATTCAGCATACCAAGACCAAGAATGGTCATGTGAAAGAGGATACTTTAATTGTTATATTACAACTGAATCAGTGTCTCGTTAGTTTGGGTTTCATGTGATTTGGAAAGAACTGGGACGATTTCAAGTGTAACTTTATTGGGCAAGTACGGATACTTTCCTGCACATGTAGTAGGAGCAGAATATGTGTCCCAATTGGGTTAAGATCAGACATAAACACTCAAAAGGTTTGTTCTTCTGCATGGATATTTTAAAAACAGGAGAGAGTTACTGAACCACTCCACATCCAGTGAGATCATGGCTGATGGTCAAGTTTCTTTTCCTGTAATCTCCGTTCTCACTTAAATTCCTCAATCTTAACCTTGTCAGTTCTGTTTATCCCAGCATCCATATGCTTTTGAAGGAGTGAATTATGTCTGGAGATCGGGAGAATGAGAAGCAGTCATTTCGAAACAAGATCCTGAGAAGAGTTGACACATTGCACATGCAGACAAAATCTCTTCGAGTTCAAGTTTGTTATCATCTGACTGGACATATGCAACCTGACAAAACTGTTTTTCTATGGACCACAGTGCCCACACACAATACTTTTCTTTTCTTTGGCTTGGCTTCGCGGACGAAGATTTATGGAAGGGTTTGTCCACGTCTGCTGCAGGCTCATTGGTGACTGACAAGTCCGATGCGGGACAGGCAGTCACGGTTGCAGCGGTTGCAGGGGAAAATTGGTGGGTTGGGGTTGGGCGTTGGGTTTTTCCTCCTTTGTCTTTTGTCAGTGAGGTGGGCTCTGCAGTCTTCTTCAAAGGAGGTTGCTGCCCGCCGAACTGTGAGGCGCCAAGATGCACGGTTTGAGGCGAGATCAGCCCACTGGCGGTGGTCAATGTGGCAGGCACCAATAGATTTCTTGAAGCAGTCCTTGGTGCACCTCTGTCTCGGTGGCCAGTGGAGAGCTCGCCATAGAACACGATCTTGGGAAGGCGATGGTCCTCCATTCTGGAGACGTGACCCACCCAGCGCAGTTGGGTCTTCAGCAGCATGGATTCAGCCAGTTAACCCACACGGAGGTTTGAAAGAAGCTAGTGTTTCTAATTCCAAGGAATACAGAACTGTTTGAAGAACTCATGCGGTCAAGCAGCATGTGTGGAAAGAGGAACCCTTTCATGTTTTATATCAGTGAAACTTGGTGCAGTTAGCAACCTATAGGGTGAATATTAACAAATATGTTGAACTACAAATTGGGCAGCAAACATCAAGTTGAGTTTATCGCCATCTGATTGCACAAGTACAACCCGACAAAACAGCGTTCTCCGGTCATCGGTGCAAACCATACGGACACACCAATGGACACAACACGTATGCAGAGAGACATTACATTTGCTGGACAAGTATTCATACCTACAAATAAATAAATAACTATTATTTTGTAAATATGAATGTATTGGATGGTTCGTGTCAGCAGTTCCTTTGGTCATGCAACATCTCACTGCCTGTGGGAAGAGGCAGTTCCTCAGCCTGGTGGTACTGGCTCTGATACTCCTGTATGTCTGGATACAGATAACTGTTTATGTGCATCCATATTTCTGTATCTGATATCAGGATATCTGGATATTGCTGGAGATGAATCCACGAACTCTGGGGAATGACCCTCTTCTACTTCTCTTTCTCTGGCTGTAAGAGACGCTTCGGGCAATTTCTGCCAGTGGCGAGTCTGTCTACCTGACAGCTGACAAAAAGTGATTTTTTTGTAATATTGCACTGTTTTTAATGACATGATAATAAATTGAATCTTGAATCTCCTTCCCAGACAGGAGCAGCTGAAAGATGCCGTGTGCAGGGTGGAAGGGGTCCTCATGATTTGGCGCTCCCTGTTCAGACAACGATCCTTTCTTGTCTGCCTTTTGTAGAATTGGTACAGTCGAATTGAAAGTAGCTCATTTTCATTTCAATCAAGCTTTCTCTTGCTTGCCCAAAGTGCAAAGCCAGTTTAGACAGAAGTTTTCTGACATTGCTCCTGTCCTCGTCAGGCACCTGAAGTAATGAAGCTCAGTCTCCTGGTGTCATTTCAGGGACTCGGGGCAGGGTGGTTGATGGCAACCAGATGGCATCTCCTCTGCAGCTCACTTACACTGTAAACTGGCGGGAGCGAGCGGTGGCGGTGCGGAGGTTCGAGCAGACCTGACATCTGCCAAGGTTTGACCGCCAGCTGACGGGTGCCAGCGGCGCGAGCTCTGCGCTCCACTCACTTCAAAAGCTGGTACAAAATGAAATCTCATCTGGGCTTGATGTCAGGCCCCCGATCAATTTGGAGTCTGCATACTGTAAAACAATAGCCAAACTTGAAGCTGAATGAACTCCCTCATGCTTCTGCAGTAACAGCCTGGCCAATTTGCATTCCCCGTGGCACAGTGCCCGCATTTAAAAATACACAGATGAAGCTTGAGATGGCGCAACATGTAAGTGGTAGTTTTGCAGGGGTTGGGGGTGGGGGAGGGTGGGGGGGAGAAAACATCGAGACAAAGACTATGCAGAGAATACTTTTAACATTTGGTCCTATTGGGGTCCACAAAACTGAAACTGAATGCTAAAAACACGAGGCATAAGGAGAAAAAAAAACATTTTGGTACAAGTATTAAGCCTGTATCTAGGTATGATAGGGACATCCAAAGGACTCCTGGAGAGACACAGGAATGGAGGGTTTAAATTTAATTTAGACATACAGCACGGTAACAGGCCCTTTCGGCCCACAAGCCCATGCTGTCCAATTGGCCTACGTTTCCCCCCCCCCCCCCCCCCAACTGGTATGTTTGTAAGGGTGGGAGGAAACCACAGACATGGGGAGAACGAACAAACTCCTTACAGGGATTCGAAACACCCCGGTCCCAACTGCTGGTGCCCTAACAGCATCGTGCCAACCACTACACTAATCGTGCCACCTGCGTGAGAGTTAGGAAAAGATTAGATCATTGTGGAAGGGTTTACGAGGGCCGGCACAACAACGTGGGCTGAAGGGCCTGTACCATGCTGCGATGTTCCATGCTCTATTGACAACGCAGGTCTGTTTCTTTTTCCACATCTCCCGTCTTAACCTGCTGAGTCATTCAGCACTGAAGCAAACCCTTCAGCCCAGCAATCCATGCTGAACGTGAGCATTTACACCAGTTAAACAGGAAAGTCTGCAGACACCGCGATTACAGTGCAATACATAAATGCACTGGAGGAACTCGGCAAGTCACACAGAATCTAAGTAAAGGGTAACTAAAGTTTCAAATTTAAATTTCAACGTAACAGCACAGTAACAGGTCCTTTCCACCCATGAGCCCCTTGCTGCCCAATTAAACACAATTGACCTAAAGCCCTGGTGCCTTTTGAAGAGTTTCCCCTGGGGAAACCCACCAAAACACAGGGACAATGTACAAACACTTTACGGACAGTGCGGGATTTGAACTCTGGTCCTGATCACTGGGGCTGCGAGAGCATTGCTAAGCTGACCATGACAGGCAATTTGTGGTTGAAAATGAAGCGTAGGGCTATGAGACCTTCAGTACAGGGGATAGAGATTAGATGTCCAATCTTAGCTTGATTCCATTTTGTCCACTCCAATCCCTTCCTACCTACATCCCTGATACCTCACATGACCCCCCATCTCTTCAACACCGTGCGGCTCCCTGGTCTCGATCGCCTCATTTTCAACAGGGACGTCCAATCTCCATCCCCAAAGCCCTTCATCTCCTTCTCAAGAACAACTCGCCCGAAACATCGGCTGCCCTTTACGTCCAACGGACGCCGCGTGACCCGCTGAGTTTCTCCAGGACTTTTGTGTATTGCGCGTCCACTCTAATCCCGTTTATCAACATTTGATCTGTAGCCGTCTCTACGTTGGTGAATCGTACTTGTTGAGATGGTTGTGTTTCCGCCATGTTCTGTCTTGATTTCAGATTTCCAGGATTTAGCAGGTTTTAATTCTCAGGAAAACTGATCTGAATTTCAACGGGCCAATGGTTTTACAGTGGAGCAAGGGTCCATTTCTATCTCCTGTTCTTCCATAATGTCCTTCAAATCTAAAATAGTTTTTTTTTCATTTCTATTTTTATTTTGGTACTACCTGTGAAATTTCATTGGACCCAAGAGGAAGTAAGCACAAAAGTCTGCAGACACCATGACTGAAGTAAAATCACAAGGCTGGGAAAACTCAGCAGGTCAAACAGTGCGCTTTATATAACAAAGATAAAGATAAAAATTCAATGTTTCAGGCTTGAGCCCTCCATCAAGCTGTTCAAAATATAGGCAGGCGCTTGCATTAAATGATGGCGGGGGGGTCAGGGGTGGAGTACTAACCAACAGGCAGGAGGTAACAGGTGTATAAGAGAGAGAGGGCAAACCAGCAGATGGGAGGGATGGGGAAGAATGGGGAGTGGGCTAGCAGAAGACGAAGACAACAACGTTAATCCCATCTGATGAGAGAGTGCCCAGATGGAAGTGCAGGTGTGGGGCGCAAAATTGAAATGGGAGATAAAAGCCAGATACCCTGCTAAGATCTTAGCATCAAGGTTAACAGTTCAACATCAATTTTATCATCTTATTGTACATCTATAACCCAACAAAACAGGGTCTCTCCACACCATGGTACACACACATACACATCCAATACACAATGACCACATCAAGAATCAAAATAAATATATAGTAATATCTGGAATGATTTTCATGGTTACAGGACACTGTTCATCAATCTCACAGCCAGCGGGAAGAAGCTATTCCCCAGCCTGGCAGTCCCGATTTTGATGACCCTGTATCTCCTTCATAATGGTAGTGGGTCAAAGATACTGTGCACAGAATTGGAAGAGTCTTCTTCATGGTCAACACGGCCATCATCTCAAGTGCAATTAAGGAGGGGCACCTTGTTTGAGACACCACACATCCCGACAATGTAATGAGACACTTGTGAGGCCAGATATAACAATACCTTGAAGGACTCAAGCCCGAAACATTGGTGATATATCTTCATCACCTGTGTTTTCCACCATAGAATCTACAGCACCGAAACAAGCCCATTTGGCCATTCTCGTCTATTTTTCTACCTAGTCCCATTGACTTGCACCCAGTCCCTTCAATGTACCTGTCCAAATTAAGTTTCAAAATTGAGCCCGCATTCATCACTCCAGCTGGCAACTTGTTCCACACTCCCACCACTCTCTGTGTGAAGAACTTCCCCCTAATGGTCCCTCTAAGTTGTTCCCCTTTCATCCTTAACCCACATCCTCTGGTTTGTATCTCACCTACCCTCAGTGGAAAAAGCCGACCTACATTTACCTTGTCTATCCTGGAAACCTCTTTCATTCCTTCATCCCTCATTCTTCTCCACTCGGGGGAAAAAAGTCGTAACCTTTCCCTGTAACTCAGCTCCTGAAGAAGAAAAAAAGCTTTTTAGTGTTTTTTTTAACTACAATCACAGCAATCTCCACACTTTCATATTTTGCTCCTTTCAGTTTGGTTCCCCGTTCTGTCAGGCTGGAGAGGGTGCGGAGAAGATTTCCAAAGGTGTTGCCAGGAGTCGGGGGCCTGAGCTACAGAGGGAGAGGAGGAGCAGGCTGAGGCTTTATTCCTTTGAGGATGAGCGGTAATTTCATGGAGGTATGAGAGGAATAGATCGAGTGAACGCACAGAGTCTTTTGCCCAGCGAAGAGGAATCAGTAACCAGAGGTTTAAGGTGAGGGGTGGCGGGGGGGGGAGAGATTTAATTGGAATCTAAAGGATCATTTTTTTACACAGAGGGTAGTGAGTGTATGGAATAGGCTGCCAGAGTGGGTGCAAAGTCTGGGAAACATTTGAACTGATACATGGTTGAGAGGGATATGGGCAAATATATGCAGATGGGATCAGTGCGGGTGGGTATTTTGGTTGGCATGGGCAAGTTGAGCTGAAGGGCCAGCTTACTCGGTGGCTGACTTCTAAATGTAAAACATATCCAAGAATGTCAATGTCTCCACGAAGGAGGATTGTCATTCCTCAGAGCAGTGATGACCCACAAATAACATTATTGATATTAAACTAAATGTTTAATGTAATTGCACACTTCCTCTTGTCATGTTGTGTTGTTTGATGTCAATATTTAATTAAAACTTAATTGAATCATAGAAATTTACAACACTCTTTCCAAGAAGGCAGAGACAAGACTACTCAGATGAATCCCACCTCCAGCTCTTGTTCTATTGCTCCATAATATTCAGTTGGATGCCATATATACTTGTGTGAAAGTCAAATTTAAGACCATTTTTTAATGTTAAATTTATGGGGTCAACTATTAAATGGATACTTCTTTGGTGGGGCTGAAATTCACACATCAGTAGCAGAAGTCCAAATGTTCTCCAAGCGAATAAGGAACCAAAACACATTGAATTAAAGTAACTGATACTCCTGTATTCTCTTCCGGAGCAGCTGAGAGATACTGTGTGGCGGGTGGAAGGGGTCCTCAACGATTTTGTGCGCCCTCTTCAGACAACAATCCTGCTAGCTCACATCGATGGGGCGGGGGGGGGGGGGGGAAGGGGAGGGAGACTCCAGTGAACCTGCTGAGTTCCTCCAACATTTCTGTGCTTTTACTACAATCACAGCGACTGCAAATGTTCATGTGAAAGGGTTTATTGTCATATACAGAAGTACTGTGTTCAGATGCACTGAAATTCTCACTTGCGGTGACCACAACAAAAGAGCACATTAAAATTACCACCATATGCCATGAGAGAGAGAAACAAAATGAGATAAATGAATATAAATTCACATTTGCAGTTAGTATTGAAGGAGCTTCAATGGGCTGAATGGTCTTGTTCATTCTGCAAAAGTTGCATTTGATTCCTCCAAACGATCCACCAACTTCTCCAGAAATCATTTCAGAGCCCCAAACAATTTTCCGCCGTCTGAGAAAAATTCACAAAATGTTCTTCAGTGTAGAATTTTCTATTTGAAGTGGGCTGTGTTAAAATAGATGGCAAATGCATTGTACAGAGCTGCAGCTGAAGAAATTAAACCCCGTAATCGTTCGAATAGATTTTAATCATACTTAAAAGAAATACAAGTTCTAATCGCATTACTGCAGCGCTACTGATTCCTTCTGGTTGAACCAGTTCAAAGGCATCGCTGCAGTCAATAACCTATTAGTATAATATCCACAAACATCCAGCAGATAAAGGTCACCCACTAGACTGAAAACTTGGTAAACCTGGATGTGTAAAGTTTGGCACTTTCTAAAAGTTAACGTCAGCCAACAGAATTCAGTGTCCGCTGCTTCTATATTAAAATAGTTTCTCAGAGTTACTAATTGAAAACAATCATTGCAGTTCCAATTAAACTGCAAATAGATAATTGGGAATTCAATTATAATTACTGGGTTCCACTGAAAGTTGCCAATATTGTTACAAATTACACCCAGATAGTCATCGATCACCACTCAAACAACTTTTCAGCTGCCTAACAAAGTCTTGACTTCAATCTATTTCTTTTCTTATGGTCACAGTGAAAAGCCATTGTGAGTATAAGATTGGAATATAAGATGAGCATCTATGGGAATGAAGGCCTTTGTAAATCAGGCACATGTGGGAATTGGGTCAGGATCCATTCAACGGTGAGAGGACAATTACATTGGGTTCCATGATGGAATATTTTACTATTTGCATCTGATCAGAATCAGAATTTATTGTCATGAACATGGCACAAAATTTGTCATTTTGGAGCAGCCTCACAGGACAAACGTTGATATAATAAAAACCACCTGACAAAATAAATGAAAATAGTGCAAGATAAGGTCAAAGTGAAGGCGGTTCCTTGTTCTGATGGCAGCGGGGAAGCCGTCCTTGTGCCACTGGGAGCTCGTCTTCAAGCTCCTGTACCTCTTTCCTGATGGTAGCAGAGTGAAGAGGCCGTGGCCTGGGTGGTGGTGGGGTCCTTGAGGATAGAGGCTGCTTTCTTCAGACACCATCTCTTGTTGGTGTCCTCGATGGAGTGAAGACTGGTGCCCGCGATGTCGCAGGCCAAGTTAATAACCTTGGGAGTTTTTCATGTCCTGAGCGTGGGCACCTCCGTACCAGACCATGATACCACCAGCCAGAATGCTCTCCACGGTACACCTTTAGAAGTTTTCAAGAGCCTACAGTGCCATTCCGAATCTCCTCAAAGTTTTCACAAAGTACAATTGCTGATAATGGAACAGCATTGAATGCCTCAAAATATTAAAACCATTCAGGTGTAATTTTCATGCCAGATTTTAATATTAGTTCAAAGTTCAGATTTCTTGTGAGAGGTACATAATGGCAACGCAAACCACCCTGACATTCCTTTTCCTGCAGGTGACGCAGAATCACCACTTATCGGAGGTACAAAAAAAATTGTACAAAATGTACACACGTAAACAAATAAAGGAATGCAAACAAACTGACTGAGCAATGCAGAGAGAAATAAAATCAATAAAGTGCAAAAATAAGAGTCCTTAAATGAGTCCCTGATTGAGTTTGTGGTTGAGGAGTCTGATGGTGGAGGGGGAGCAGCTGTTCCTGAACCTGGGGGTGCGGGTCTTGTGGCACCGAGACCTCTTTCCTGATGGTAGCAGCATGTGCTGGGTGGTGTGGATCCTTGATGATTACTGCTGCTCTCCGTTGATGATCTTAATGGGGAGGAGGGTTTTATCTGTGATGTCCAGGGCTGCGTCCACTTCCTTTTGCTGTGATTTCCACTCTGGTGCCTCCATGACAGACCACGATGCAGTTGGTTGGCACACTTTCTACCACACATCTGTAGAAATTTGCCAGGATTTTCGATGTCATACCAAACCTCTGCAAAACTCCAGTGGAAGCAGAGGTGCTAACGTGCTTTCTTCACGATCGTACACCTCTGGTTATCCTTTCCTGAAGTCAACAATCTCCTCACACTGAGTGGGAACCAGGTTTTTCAGTCTCTTTCCTATGTGCCGACTCATCGCCCCTTTCTATACAACCCACTACCGTGGTATCAACAGCGAATTGACCTGAACAAGCCAAAATGAATGTCATAAAGGAAAGTTCAGGGCCGTGAGTTTCATGGAACTCCTTCGGTGAAGCAATGGTAACCTTGTCAGAGACTAATACACAGTATCGTTGCACTTCAGGCTGAGTGTTACAATATCCAACAAGGAATATCCAACAAGTCTGGCAGATTTGCCAGAGGGAGAAGATCAAGGTTTATTGGACTCCCTTCCGCTCTTGCACAAAGAGCCGATCAGTCAAATCAGGGAACGGCACATCCATACCTGGTCTGAAGTTATTTTTCCTTAAAGGTGCAATATCCACTGGCAAGTCGGTTTGCCGAGCATTGCTGCGCAACAAAAGGGCTCCCAGTAATTACCCACTGAAAGCCCACACCACCAAAGAGCTCAGAGCAATGCGGGCAAATGCGAAATTACCGAGAGTGCATGTCTCACACAGGCTGGCAAGGATTCCTAATTTTCAACTGTGCACAGCTGATTGATTTCATTTGAGGCGTCTTGATTGAGTCGAAATTTTATAGAAACGATTTGCATAGACCGTAAGAAAGTTAAATGAGAAAACCAGGAGAAAGAATAAGAGTCAATGTTGCAAGTAATTCGAGTCAGGAATCAGCAGAATGTGTAAAGCATTCAAAACAGAAGCAAAGAGCTCGGAAAATTCATCAATATAGAGGCATATGAAAGAGTCACTCTAAGTGAAAGGTGGCTTGGGATTGGATACCAAAAGAAACGGGTGAAGTATCTCAACTGTGATAATAGCAAAAGGTCCGATCGATATATATTATTAAAACGATTAAGGCATTGCACCAAGCGAGTGAAAGATAGTTAGGGCAACAATATTATTCAGTGAGAGGGATGATTTGGTTGAATGTGGATTAGTTAATTTGATACAAGTTCTGGGCAAACTCCTCATATCTTTAATTTGAGATAATATGAAGAAGTATTTCGTGATACATGCCTAATATAAGGCCCAGCATAGATCTGCTGAGAACAAATTGGCTGTAACAGACTTAATGCCCAAAGAAGTGATTAGTTGGATTGTGATGTGTCAAACTTTTCTGAAACCTCTCTGGGAAGTTCCAAAGATTCACTAATGTGAAACAAAGCAAATTCTCAGTTCACGGCAGAGTACTGATTCCTTGAGAGACTCACCAAAAAAGGCAGTCACATGGATGAGAGGAAACGAGGGGATTTATGGGTGTGAAGTGGGGAAACGTTAGATAGTCGTGGAGTAGGTTTACGTAGGTTGGCACAGCACCACAGCACCAGGAGGGCCTGAAATGTGGCTGTAACGTTAGATAGTCGTGGAGTAGGTTTACGTAGGTTGGCACAGCACCACAGCACCAGGTGGCTGTAACGTTCAATTCTGTGTTAAGGGTGAAAGGTTTAGGGGGAAACCTGTTTCTTCACACAGAGGGTGGTGGGGGCGTGGAACCAACTGCCAGCTGAAGTGGTGAATGCGGGCTCAATTTTAACATTTAAGAGGAATTTGGACAGGTACATGGATGGGAGAGGTGTGGAGGGCGATGGCTGGGTGCAGGTGAATGAGACTGTAATTTGGCTTGGATGAGAAGGGCTGAAGGGCCTGTTTCTGTGCTGTAATGTTCTATGGTTCTATATTGCATGTTAAAACATCCACTCTGTGTCTGGACTAAATTTTTGCTACAGCCAATAAAATCCCGGAACATGTAGAATTGTAATAAAATGTGAAAACACAAAAACACAATGCTGGAGAAATCCAGCAGGTTAAACTGTGTACTTTATAGAGCAGAGATAAAGACACAGAACCAACTATTCTGGCTTGCTCCTTTCATCAAGGTCTGAGCAAAATACAGTCAGGCATCTGGACAAAATGGTGGGGTGGGGAGGAGCGCATTCCCACAGGCAGGAGGTAATAAGGGAGGGAGGGAACACCAGCAAACAGGGGAGGGGATTGACTCTTTTAAAGGAGAGGGACGAGGGCGAAGAGCTAGAGGGCTGGGGTAGAGAGGGAGAACAGAGAGTGGGCCAGTAGAAACCGGAGAAGTCGACGTTAATGCCATCAGGTTGGAGAGTACCCAGATGGAAAATTAGGTGCTATTCCTCCAATTTATGGATGGTCTTGGTTTGACCGTACATGAGGCCATGAACAAACATGTTGGCATGGGAGTGGGGTGCAGAATGGTAAGGGTTGGCCACGTGCAGCTCCCTGTCACCGATGCAGAGAGAGCAAAGGTGCTAATTGAGACAATTTCCCAGTTCAGTCTGTAAGGCAGGCCTACAGACTTCAATTTGGACTCCAGGTTTGAAATTACTGGGAGGGATTGGGTTACCATATAATTTTGGTCAGGCACGACTAATTCTAGTTCTCCCTGACCTATTCCTTGCCTCTCTTGCCCCTCTCTCCCTTTGTCTGTCCTCCTCTGCCTCTCTCCATCACGTCTTGTGAAAGTCAGCCCGGGCTGCAATAAAGCAGCAGAACCAATCCAGCGTACGACAGTTTCTTTATTCAACCTTGATAACGCTAGCGGGAGTGAGGGGTGCAAGAAAGAGTTCAGTAACTCATTCCTGCACCAAGGCCCAATCAAAGCACACGGAGTATCCATCCCATTTTTGTGCGCCTTTGGGGAGGTATCTGCGTGAGTCCCAACAAGTTTCACACGAGTTTCACACAGTTGGCTCCTGAGTGGTGAAAACGGACAATTATTGTACTTATGGGTGTCTTGAGCTTTGCTTTGGGCATCCTAGCAATGAGTGTTTTGATAAAGGAGAAGGAGAATCTGAACCAGATGTTGAAACGGGAATGATAGATTAGTATAGCTTGAATAGTTTTACTTTATTTGGTTTCTTCCTTCCTTTCTATTGACTTCAGCAGCAAGAGAAGGTTTAAAAAGAATGTTTTAATCTATTTAGTCTTACCGCATTCTTTGTAGTGTTAATTACTATCTCATAATAGCCCAGGAAAGGTCATGTTAGAAGGCAGTCACATTCCCATCTATGTTACAGCGCAACTCTATTCTCAACTGACTCATGAACCCCTTGTTATGCTTATTCTTTCACAGTTTCACAACTGTCCATGTGGGGCCACTGTCTCACCTCTCCCACACTGCTTTCTTTACTCTTCCCTGTCCTTTTCCTGAACTCAGTCCCGATGAAGAGTTTTGGCCTGACAGGTCGACTGTTCTTTTTGTCTAGGAGATTGCATCGTTGAGCACATCGGCTCTGTCCACCGCAATTGTGGAGATTTCCCAGTGGGGGCAACCCATTTCGCTTCCCTGCCCCATTCCCTTGCTGACATGCGGCCACCTGCAAATTGGAGGAACACCACCACGTCTTCCATCCAACTTCCAACCGGATGGCATTAACATCAACTTATCCAGTTTCCATTAGCTCACCCTGTCAGTTCCATCAGCTCACATTCCTTATCCCTCTGTCTCCTTTCCTCCATTCACAGGAAACCCCCTCCCCTGATCAATTCTCAGCTCTCCTCTCTTGCCCTCCTATCCATGTCTGCTTATGGCCTCTTGAGTGTTCCTCCCTCCACTGTTTTAATTGTACCTCATTGACTCGTTATGTGCATGGTTTCATAACCCCAAAGGAAATGGACCAATGACAATTTTTCTGAAGCAAAATATTTCAGTAACAACTGGGTCAACAGCAGTGATTCTCAACCTTCCCGTCCCACCCACATACCACCTTAAGCAATCCCTGACTAATCACAGAGCACCGATGGTAGAGGGATTAGTTAAGGTGGTATGTGAGTGGAAAGAAAAAGATTGAGAACCACTGGGTTAGCCTCTATATTGAGCCATTAGGGCTGGAAGTGACTGGTCAGAGGATTATGGATATTAAGTTCTTCCCTTTGGAGCAGATATGAACAGTTTTAGAGATTCAGGAAGGTAGGAAGGATCAGATTGGTTACTGTTTATTGTCATGTAAAGAAACAGAGATGCTATATTACACAAAATTGCCTTTATTCTGCCATAAAGCAGAGAGAGATTCGCCATCAGCATTCCCCGGTGCCCCTTCCAGTCAGAGAAAGTCCCGTCAGATAGTAGACAAGAGATAGTCTCATTCTTACCTTGGAGAAGGGCTCAGGCCCGAAACTTCGGTAATATAACTTTATTTCCTATGGAATGGGCACTGTGAATCTAACTAGGTTCCTCCAGTATTCACTGTGCGCTTCTTTCGCCTTTAGAATGGCCCGGCAAGCTTTCCGGCTCTGATCTCATCACCTTTAATTTGGGAGGACTCTCCCAATGCAGGCCATTTCCGAAAGTACAACACACTGAAATTCTTACATGATGTAGCTGCACCGTGTACAATGTGGTCAATGGAAAATAAGCATGAAAACACCTCAAGAACAAACTCAATCAGGGGTCTTGCTTCTGCCCTTATCGGTCATGGTTTTTCTTTTCTTTTTTCATCTCTGTATTTTTGTTTACATTTCTTTATTTGTTTTATTTCACTACCAATAAGTGGTAATTCTGCCTCGCCCGTAGGAAAAGGGATCTCAGGATTGTATGTGTTGCCATGTATGTGTTCTGACAATAAACCTGAAATAGCAGGCCTATGTTATGGGACCTTAACAAAGGGCTCAACTCCAAAATGTGGGTTACCTATTACTTCCCACAGGTGCGTGACCTGCTGAGTTTCTCTGGCACTCTGATGTATTGCACTACGACCCTGGCATCTGCAGTTTTTCTTGTTTAACTGTGTTGTGGGAATGTGGAGGGGGGGGGGGGGAGTGGGGTTGGGTGGGGGGGGGAAGAAGGGTCGCCTTTGGACAGATCGCCAGCTCACTTTTGTTTTCGGTCAATGCACTCAGGGAAGGGAGGCAGTTCTTGGGACCTGTGCGCACTGCTCTGTTCGTGAACAATGCCCTCTGTAGAAAGGACCAGGGATAATAATGGATCATAAAGTGAATTTGTGATGGCAGACATATAGTCAGGAATTTTTAATTAATGGCGTTCTATTTGAATTTCATCACGTTTTAACGCTAATGACCTTGGAGACTGGAGCAGATGATTTCAGGTCCTGCCAACTGCTCCAGTTCCTGGCTCCCTGCCCTGTTTGCTCATTCATGGCCAGGACTTTGCTGTTGCCAACCACTCTCCACCAAAGTCAAGGGTAACAACAGTCGGCAGGCGACTGTTTCCTCTTCATCCCGCCATTTCAATGCAGTTTGATGGGCAGATGCCCAGAGCCTCAGCCTTCAACGGTGGCGCTTTCGATGGTGTTGCCTGCCTTGTCGATCAGGCTGTGTGTGACAGTCCTCTTTGTCCTGTGCAATATTTTGCACTTTTCGGTGACACAGGGTAGATGCAAGTTTCAATACAAATGCTCCTTCTGACTCAAGAGGCTATGGGTTTGCACCAAACGTGGGCCCTTAATCTGCACCCAGGCTCTCGTTCCCATTGCGCTTGACGGTGGATTTCTTCAAGTTCAAGCTTATTATTATCATCATATCACTGTAAAAGCACAACTGGACGAAATGGTGTTCTTCGGTCCTTGGTGTAAAAAAAACCATGCAAACACATACAGTATGTAGACAAAGAAAACATATTTACAAACAATTTACAGCATGTAGAACTCCTGGAATGTAGAACATTACAGCACAGTGCAGGCCCTTCGGCCCTCGATGTTGTGCTGACCTATATATTCCTTTAAAAAAAACGAACCCCACTCTACCCTGTAACCCTCTATTTTTTTCTTTCATCCATCTGCCTCTCTAAGAGTCTCTTAAATGCCCCCAATGTTTCAGCCTCTGTTGCCATCCCCTGCCAAAGGCATCCCAGTCTCCTGCAACTCTCTGCATTAAAAAAAACCTTACCCCTGATGTCTCCACCCCTCACTTTGTTCCTGCCCTGGGAAGCAGGTGCTGGCTGTCCACCCTCTCAGAATCTTGTAGAACACTATTAAAACTCGTCTCATCCTTCTACGCTCCAAAGGGAAAAATCCCAGCTCAGCTAATCTTGTCTCATAAGGCTTGCAACATCCTGATTAATCTCCTCTGCCCCCTCTCCATAGCTTCCACATCCTTCCTATAATGAGGTGACCAGGATGGAACACAATATCTGGGCTCACCAGAGATTTGTAGAGCTGCAACATGACCTCTCTACTCCTGAATTTCACCCCCCTATCCAGAACATATATAAAAATAAATAATTATTGTTAAATAATAGTAGAGTCTCAGAGGGTGAGTGTGAGCAGTTCCTTTGGTCGTTCAGCATTCTCACTGCCCGTGGGAAGAAGCTGTTGATTCTGGCCCTGATACTCCTGTCTGTCTGCCTGACTGGAGGGGCTGGAAACTGCTCGAGGCGTGGTACTGAGGACAACAATCCCGGGAGATCACATCGCTGGAGGGGAGGGAGACCCCGGTGATCATCTCTGCCGCTCCTATGGTTCTGCTCTCTTTTCTCTCCTTGAACACAGCGTTTTCTGTCCCTCACATTTTGCAGGAGTGTGTGGTTTCCATGAAACGCAAACCTGAACAGATTTCTCGCAACCATCTAGGGCAGTGGTTCCCAACCTTTTACTTTCCACTCACCTTTCTTTCTTCTCTTCTTTGGCTTGGCTTCGTGGACGAAGATTTACGGAGGGGTAATGTCCATGTCAGCTGCAGGCTCGTTTGTGGCTGACAAGTCCGATGCGGGACAGGCAGACACGGTAAGTAATCCCTTGGCCATAAGTGCTCTGTGATTAATAAGGGATTGCTTAAGGTGGGATGTAGGTGGAAAGAAAAAGTTTGAAAACCACTGTTCTAATCGTCCCTCGTTGACTCGTTATGTGCAGGGTTTCAGAACTCCAAAGGAAATGGGCCAGTGACAATTTTTCTCAAGCAAAATATTTCAGTAACAATTGGGTCGAGAGCAGTGATTCTCAACCTTCCCTTCCCACCCACATCCCACCTTAAGCAATCCCCTTATTCATCACAGAGCACTTATGGGACAGGGATTACTTAAAGTGGGATGTGAGTGGAAAGGAAAAGGTTGGGAATCACTGATCGAGGGGGTCGATGACCAAGGGCCTCATGCAGATAACACTGAAGGTCAGATCTGGGCAGCTAATTGGTCCTTCACCTGAGGTTGGTTATTTTTGTAAACGCAGCATGGAAACAGGCCCTTTCAGCCCACTAGACTGTACCAGCCAATTACGCTCAATGGACCAACAATGCCCAGTATGTTTTTGAAGGGTGGAAGGGAACCTGAGCACCCAAAGGAATCCCAGGCAGATACAGAGAGAACGTACAAACTCCTTGCAGACAGCATGGGATACGAACCCTGGTCGCTGGCGCATAACAACATTGCATTAACTGTGCTGCCCTTTTCTACAGGAAATTCTTTCCACCCTCACTCATTGTTCTTGTGGAGAGTAGTCCAATGTGCTGAATGAATTATCACCCAAGACATTGCATTCTCTTCTGGGAATTCAAGCACAATGTAGGACCAAAGCATTTGAGCTCCCGTCCTTCCAAAATGCATTTGCAATGTGTGGCAGATATATGTCTCTTTTTTCACTGAGTAGAGCGCCCAGGTCTCAGAATGAAGCTGAGCTCTGATCATGCGGGCTTTGTACAGTGCTTAGTCCTCAATTAACTTTAAAAATAGCCGGTCCGTGCCCTGAAGATAGTAAAGTCTCGCACACACACGCACACGCACACACACACACACACACACACACACATGTGTACAGCAAAATCCTTTGCCTGTTCATGAATATTTATTTGATTGAAGAAAATATTGCCAAAGTATTTAACTGGTAAAAGCAATAATCTTGACACTTTGGGTAAATTAATTAAAAATTGAAACTTTAGATGTGGAAAATTCTCAGACTATTGAATTGGTAATTTTTTTTTCCAAAAACTCAAAGGACCTTTTGATTTATGTTCTCATTTGGATTGTTACCACAATGTCATCGCCAAATATGGACCAATATTTACTCATTAAGAGTCAAGCAACAAACATCTGTCTGTCACATTCAGTTCTGTATGAGGGTGCTGTGTGATGTGTTAGTGGGGAAGAGGAGAAGATTGGGAGGAATGACACTACCTCCACAGGAGACAACCATCACTAGAGCTCCGTACATAGAGTAGGCCCACTCAGACCAAGGTACAATTCTGAAATATTCAGATTGATCCAATGTTTCTACTTAAGTTTACCATTATCACATGGCTCTCTCCTTTTGAGAATCTATCTATATCCTATTTTGAAGGCTAGCCTATTGAGGTGAGAGTGCGGATTCTATAAGATTTATTCTTTTGTTGAAAAGTACACAAATATGCTGGAGAAGCTCAGCAGGTGAAGCCGCATCCATGTTTTGTCTTGAGTCTTCAGATCCAAGTACAGCCTTATCTCTCTCTCTCTCTCCACCCCGCACCCCCCCCCCCCCCCCACACACATACACACACAGGTGCGCACACGCAAACACATATCTCTCTCGTTGACTCTCTTTCTCTCACGTTTCCCTCTCGCTGACACTCTCTCTTTCTCTCATATGTTCCTCTCACTGACTCTCTCTCTTCCTCTCACACGTTCCACTAGCTGGCACTCTCTCTCTTTCTCTCACATACATTTCTCTCGCTGACTCTCTCTCCTTCCATCACACTCTCCCTCTCTCCCAGAATTTCTTCCAACCTCTCTCTTCCTCGCTCCCTCACCCACACATCCTCCCAGAGATGACATTTATTGTACTTGTGCTGGATCTACTGGCTAGATGTATCAGTATTCTACTGGTCTGGGGTTTAGCGCAGGCCTGATTGGACAAGGAGAGCAGATTTCCTTCCATGTGTAGAGCATTTACAGAGTTAGATTCAAATCTGCAAACTATCTCAAATTTTTTAAAAAACGCAAGGGACTGATGTCAGAGGCAAAATGGATTCAACATTCCAAATAACCTCTTACATTGCTGTAACCATTCTGTATCTAATGGCATGATCTTAAATGTGTCCCCGGATCATGTGGGCAGGTCTCTGAATTGTAGTCCACTCGGCTTCCTGTCCCTAGACACTGCATCTACTCGAAGCCAGACAAACCAGCTTCTTCTGTACTTCCCGCACAGCGTAATGTGTTCAGGGCAGATGCCCTCACCCCAAGTTTTGACGTTCTAAAGCTCAGTTCAGAAACATTTATTCCTCTGTCAGAAAAAAAGACATGCTAGGCAACTGTTAATCAGGGTGGAAAATTAATTCTTGAAGGAAGAAGGTGGCATGGTTAGGGTAGCGGTTAGCCCAACACTGTTACGGCACCAGCGATTGGCGCTGGCTGTAAGGAGTTTTTACGTTCTCCCCATGATCCTTGTGGGTTTTTTCCTGGAGCTCCGGTTTCCTCCCACTCTCCAAAACGGACAGGATTGTTGGTTAATTTGGGTGTCATTTGGCAGCACAGGTTTAAATGATTGGAATTGACTTTTACGGTGTTGTAAATAAATTTACAGTAAGAATTTCATTGGATGTGTACATTGTACTCATGTGTATGACGATAAACTCCATTGTAAAGGTCGTTTCTCTCAAAAATGCTAAAACTCCAGTCTGTATTCAGTGCAGCCCACTAGTGAAACAAGCAATGAAATAATTTTGGCTCATGGGGCGAAAGGGCCTGTCTCCTTGTTGCGTGTCTAAAATTTAAAATTAAAAAACTAAAAGGAAGAATTTGCAGAAAAGTACCTTTTTGTTTATCAATTCTGTTCAATCTCAGCAAGCTGGACAGATTGTGCCATATTCCCCACAGTCACTGAGTAATACCAATATTAAAAGAACTCTTATTTCTTGTTTGTTGAGACATTAGTGAGGAAAAATACCATCTGGAGCAGCGTAATTATTCAGCAAGGTAATCTGCTTGGATACGTTTCTGGAGATTGAAAAATTAGCTTTCCACTATCAGGTATACAAACTGGGTAACGGCTCATCTGGTGATTAAATCTGGTGAGAAGGCTCAGGTTTCCTGCAATAAAATTCTCGGGCATTTGATTTTAACAACTGGAATGGTTATTTTCTCTTAACAATTACACTCTGTTTGATGATGTTATCGATGTCTGTCCCCAATTTTCATTGTTCACTGAATTTTCATTGTTCAATATCACTGGCTCTCCACTCAGCTCTGGATCGCCTTAAAAACAACAGTTCATACGTACAGCTGCTCTTCATCGACTGCAGCTCAGCCTTCAACACCATTAATCCCTCAGTGCTGGTTGAGAAGCTACAAACTCTGGGCCTCTGCATCTGAATCCTTGACCTCCTCATCGGATGACCGCAGTCAGTACGAATTGGAAGCAACGTTTCCTCCTCACTGACGATCAACACTGGCACACCCCAAGGATGCGTGCATAGCCCACTGCTCTACTCATTATGCACCCATGACTGTGTGGCGAGCGGTGATCAGTGGTGGCCAGCATTTTTTTTTGGTGAGAATTAAACATGATTTCATGCTTAAAAAGCCTTCCCTTGTTTTTTTTTAAACACAGTTACAAGTGATTTGTAACCTGTTTTTAAAAAATAACCAGCTCTTCAACTAATTCGTTTATCCGACATAGGCCCGGTCCCAACCATTCTGGATAATCGGAGTTGTACTGTATATAAAACTCAATAAAAATATTGGAAAGAGAACACTGTCCTTATCCCTGCTGTGCCCTGCGTCACATTCTCTGTTTGGAGGAACAGAAACAGTTAACTTTTTTAGGTCGAGGGCCTTTCAGTTCTGAGGAAGTCTGGCATGTCAACAAACGCTTGCACCAGTGCACTATTACTGGTTGCATCACAGCCTGGCTTGGTCATTCGAGTCCCTAGTAGGTTGCGGAAAGTAAAGTCCATCAGAGGACCGACCTCCTATATTTGTAAAATTTAGACAACAGGTCCTTCTGGCCCACGAGCCCGTGCCTGCCCAAATATCTCCAACACCCGGGGTGTGTTTTTTTTTCTTGAAGGGTGAGAGGAAACCCATGCAGACATGGGGACAATGTACAAGCACCTTACAAACAGCACGGGATTCGAACCTGGGTCACTGGAGCTGGAATAACATTGCACTAACTGCACCATCTTGAAGCCATCTCTGTTAGGTGCTACCTCGAGAAGGCAGCCAACATCATAAAGGGACCCTTCTACCCCTTTCTCACTGCTAGCTTCAGGCTGAAGGTACAACAGCCTAAAGACCAACGCTCTCAGGTTCAAGAACGGTATTTTTTTCCAGCAGCTATCAGGTTCTTGAACCACCCCTTATTACACTAATCATGGACAGCTGTGACACCACTAAAAGACTGTGTGCCCTATTGCAAAGTCACTTTTTTTTTCTTGCACTAGGTTATCTATGAATATTATTATCTATTTATTGTCTCATTTAAATTCTACAGAGGATTTGCAGACAAATCGACATCAAGGCTACTCCGGGAGTTGGGAGAGCGAGGAAAGACACACCGACAAGCAGTCGAAGATCTCTCCAGAGCTGCGGAAAAGGGAAGTCGGTGGCTCAGGATGAGGAGAAGGGATTCCACCTGGGCCCCCAACGGAGGGAATGGGAGTGAGGCCGGGGCGCCGGGATTCACAAGCTGAACCCTCTGGAGGTGCCGTGGGTCTGTCAGCGAAACACTGAGGAAGGAGGGCACCCAGTTGATCACTTGGCTGACCCGCAGAGTCTAGGCAGCAAGTCCCAGGAGGGCAGTAAGGGATTTTTAACATCTAGTCCTACAATAAAATCCCAATTTAATGAATACTGTTGGAGTCTTTCTTTGATTTGAATGACCTGCTCAGCTGCAATAAGAACTTCATGCACATCACGGCAGTAAACTCGGCCTGCAGAGTGGTTCTAGCATTTTGAGTTTTTACTTTAGATTTCCAGCGTCTGCGGTTTCTTTTATTTGGAGGATTAAACTGCTCGCCCCCCAACGTGTTCAACCCCACTAATCCTCCTTCATTTCCCTCAACCGTTCTCCTTCTGAGTCGTACATCTACCCTACTGCACTGATGTCATCCTTAGTAACAGCATGAACTCATCTCTCTTTATGTCCTTCCTACTTGTCCTTTTTCAGAATATTTAGGTCAAGGTCTGGTCACCCTGCAACCATATTTCAGCAATACCAATGAAATCATACCCATTAATTCATCACAGATGCGGCCTGAATTTAGATGTGGCTTTAACATTTTTCCATATTCTGACCCGATTTGTTCCACTGCCTATTTATTTTGCTTATTCAGTTTCTCACTTCCACTCACCCTTGTTTGTCCCTCCTCCTGACTCGCCCTTCAGATTTCTGTCACCCAGCCAGATTCGTTTTTAACGATCCCAACCCATGAAGATGTTGGTCCCAGGTCCTAGTGAGATGTAACCCTTCCCAGAAATGGACCCTAAATCTCAGGAATCTTCTGTCGTTCAGGAGACAGATTTTCCAGGTGCAGTGAGAAGGTGTCTTCTGCGAACAAACCAACAGAAAATACATGTGTGGTTTATAATTTGCAGAGGCTTACAATGTCCAGGGCACCACAGGCAAAACTCTCCCCACCCTAGAGAACATCTAGCAGTGGTTCTCAAACTTTTTCTTTCCACTCACATCCCACTTTAAGTGATCCCTATGCCATCGGTGCTCTATGGGATTGCTTAAAGTGGGATGTGAGTGTGAAGGTTGAGAACCACTGCTCTAGACCCAATTGTTACTGAAATATTTTGTTTGAGGAAAATTCTCATTGGCCCATTTCCTTTGGAGTTCTGAAACCGTGCACATAACGAGTCAATGAGGTACGATTAAAACAGTGGTTTACAAATTTTTTCTTCCAACCCACATACCACCTTAAGCAATCCCTTACTAATCCCAGAGCACCGATGGCATAGGGAATGCTTAAAGTGGGATGTGAGTGGAAAGAAAAAGGTTGAGAGCCAGTGGATTAGAGTGAATGGAAGAGTCTGTTTATCTCTCTACGGGTCTATGTCCGCCCTGGTGACCCACACTGCTGGCGACTTGCCAGGGTCACCCAGTGCCGTAACTCATGGTGTTACCTAACCCCCTCCCCCCACCCCCACCCCCCTGCCCACGGACCTCCTCTGTAACTGAGTGGAAGCCGTTTTTTAAATGAATATTTATAATTGTTTAAATCACAATAATATATCAGCCCTCCACCCCCCCCCAGCCCAAACCCATCCCCCACCCTCCCATCCTCCGCAACTCCTAAAAAAGCAAAAAGAAAGAAGGAAAAAACTCCAGAGATTGCCAAGAAAATAAAACAATAAAGTGAGGCCTATGTGCAAACCAAAATTTTGCAAACATGGGCTCTGTTTTTTCCAAAAAAAAACATGATATTTATGTCACAGATTATAAGTAATTTTCTCTAATGGCATACACCAGAAAATATGACAAAGCAGCGCGTGGTTGTAGAGCGTGCATGTTTTTTTCGAAGCGTCATGCTCATTCGGTAATAACGAGAGCTCTGACTAGAGCGCACTAGAAGGTTCAAAAAGTAAATGAGCATCGAGTTTTGGTCTTGTAGGTATCTTGACAATGTAAGCTGTTATGACTAACTTCAGGGATATTTTTATAAAATACATTTTTGTTGAAACACTGCACAAATATTTTAGAGACAGTCATTTTGGTGTCACCCCCTCTGATGGTGTCACTCGGTGTAGCCCGTTACGCCCCCTAGTGACGCCAAGGGGACTTGCAATTGAAGGAACCGCGTGCACTGAGATACTTTTGCTTGCCGTGGAAGGGAACTGAAGTCTGTGAGGCTTCAGAGGGCTGCAGGAGAGTTGGAGGCGAATCCACGGACACTCTGTAACTCTGGGGGGAGCTCTCTTTTGCTGCTCATGTAATTGTAAGAGGTATCGGGCAACGCTAATGGTGAATCTTTGTCTGCCTTCTGTCACACTAAAGGCAATTTCATGTAATATAGCATTTTTCTTTTATTACATGACAATAGATAGCATCTGATCTGATGCCATCTTGTTGCAAAAAAACAAATAATAAAAGAAAGCTTAGTTCTTGTTGTGGTTACCGTAACACAGTTACCAGAGACTGGGACCAGGATTCGGATTCTGCGCTGTCTGTAAGGAGTTTGTACATTCCCCCCATGTCTGCATGAGTTTTTCCGGGAGCTCGGGATTCCTCCCACCGTTCAAAATGTACCGACTGGGGGGTTGTAGGTCAATAGGGCAGCACGGGCCCGTGGGCCGAGAGGTCCTGTTACCGTGCCATATGTCTAAATTAAAAAGAAGTGAAATAAAAGTCCCTTCAGAGATGCAAGCGGTCTCGTCCGATGTAGTCACCTTCACCGCCGACCCAGAACCACCATAGGGGCCATCTTGGTCGCCGCCACTTATCCCTGTTGACCCAGCACACGTGAGGTGAAGGGAGAAGCAGATCCTGAGCCCAAAGCTCCAGCTTCCATGAGCTGGCTGCCTGCTTCCCGTTGCATCTGCTTAGCCTCAGCCCTGTGTCCTGTTGGGGGGCTGGGGGGGGGGGGGGGGTCCATCAGTGCCTGTGGTCGAGCTGGATCCTGCCTCACCCAGCTGCTTCAGGGCGGTTGTCTGGCTTTGCGTGGCAGCAGACTTTCCATCATCAGTCCCACAGACTCAGTTCCAAGAGAATTAGTGAAATCTGCAGGTGGTACAACAAGAGTTGGTCCCCTCAACGATGAGTCACATTACAGAGAGCAGGTTGAAAGGCTCGTAAAATGGCGTGAGAGCAACAGTCTAAGTTTAAAAGTAAACAATACAAGGGAGATGAATGTGGACTTCAGGAGGATGAAGGTCTACCATCCTCCACTACACATCAATGGAAAGAGTGTGACGTTCCTTGGCATGCATATAAGAGGCGACTGACCATGGACTCCTAATGGCTCCTTATTAGTCAGGAAGGAGGATGAGGGAGGGCAAGGCTTCCGGCCCCCATCTTGACAATGGTTCACCGCAGCGGTTAGCGCAATGCCTTTACAGCGCCAGCGGTCAAGATCGGGGTCCAAATCCTGCACTGGTTGTAAGGACTTCTCCCCGTGTCTGCGTAGGTTTTCCCCTGGGGCTCCAGTTTCCTCCAACCATTCGAAATGTACCGGAGGTGTGTTAATTGGGTGGCATGGACTCATGGGCCGAAATGGCCTGATACTGAGCTTTATGTCTATATGTAAAAAATAATTTTAAAAATTTTAATTTGAAATGTAAAAATTAAAAAACCTTTTACAGAAGCATAACTGTGAGTGTCCCGTCTGCCTACATCATTGCGTGAGACAGTAGCCGCAAAGCATTGGGCCAAAAGTCTATGCAGAGGACCATCAAAATGGCCAACAAGATCTTCTATTGATAATTTTTATTGGGACCACGTCTAAATAGGGATCAAGGAATTGTAGAAACTCACATTATCTTCAAACTACTTCCATCAAGAGAAAGAGCATCAAAATCAGGGCTGTCAGGCCGGGGAATAGTTTCTTCCCGCACGCTGCGAGGCTGATGAACAGTCTCCTGTCATGATGAAAATTATCCCAGAGATTTATATCTATTTATTTTGATTATTGATGTGATCTTCATGTACTATAAATTGTGTGTATTTGTGCATGCACCATGGTCTGGAGAGATGCTGCTTCATCGGTTTATATACGTACAATCAGATGATAATAAACTTGAACTTGAGATTTATTCTCAGATATCAGCAGATCTCAAATGGAAATCCTTGGTTGAAGGGTTCAGCCACTGTGACTCACTACATCCTCAGATGGACTTGCTTTGGTTCCACGTTTCACTGACTGTCAATAACTTGGCCAGTTCTTTCTCCAATCTCAATCATCCTGAATACTTTGCATTTATAGATGCAGAATTTATAGAATTTGGAGTACACTCTTTGGCACTACAGAAGCAGCTGGTTGGGGTTGTGGCGATCGAAAGTTCGGTCTTTGTTGGTCACTGTTTGAGGTGATACAACCACTCCACTGGCCACACTCCTACCGGCCGACAGCAGAGGGCAGCCTCTATACCGGCAGGTAGGCAACCTGGGAGGCTGGCCCCACCTGCCAGCTGTTAATCACCAGCCCGTATAAAAACTCGAGCCGGCCCCTTTGGGAGCATTCGGGAACATGGAGCCAGGAGGGCACTGCTACCTGGTGTATACAAGTTTAAGCTAATTAAAGCCTGTTGTACATTCTGTGGACTTTGTGTCAGAATTATTCATGCCTCAGCGCTCACACTGTTCTACACGGGAAAACTGTGTGAAGAGAGCAGACTCATGGGTCACAATAAACTGAATCAGTTTCCCTGCCTCCTTAAATGCACCCGATGTTACAGGTCTAGACCAAGTCAGGGTGGTGTTTGGCCTAGTGGGGACTTCCATGGAATATTATTCCCATGATTTTGCATCCTTTTTCCTTCCATCTGGGAGATCTCATGGGTTTGGAAGGGACTGTCCAAGGAGTCTTGGTGAGTTGCTTCGTGCATCCTGAAGACGGTGCAACCTTCTGCCACTGTGTCTCGGGGGTGGAGTGAGTGAATGGATGTGGATGGGGAGTCTATCAAGCGGCTATTGTGTCCTGAAAAATGAGGGTTATTTTGTTTAATTTTGACATACAACACGGTGACAGGCCTTGCCAGCCAAATACTCCCAATTAACCTACAACATCCGTAGGTTTTGAATGGTGAGAGGAAACCAGGGCACTCGGAGGAAACCCATAGACACATGGAGAACATACAAACTCATTACAGACAGTGCCAGATTCAAAGCCTGGATGCTGGCTCTGTGATAGCATTGCTCTAACCACTACAAAATCCGTGCCATGTATCAGGCAGGGAAGGATTAGCAAAAAGCAGGCAGGCATCTGAATAAAGACTGAGGAAGGGACAATAATTGAAAGGGAAGGAGTCCAGATGAACAGCCAAAAGGTGTTAATTGGATATGATAAAAGGAAAGGGGCGATTTTGGCCCTGTGAAAGGAGACAGAGGGAAAAGGGCAGGGAGGAGAAGGAAGAGAGAGAGAGAGAGAAAACAGAAGTCGATGTTAATGCCGACCGGTCGGAAGGTGCCCAGATAGAATACATGGTGTTCTTCCTCCAATTTGCAGGTGATCTCAGTCTGGCAGTGCTTAGACCTTGGACAGACATGTCGACAAGAGAATGGGGCAGGGAAATTGAAATGGGAGGTCACTGGGAAATCCCCGCCATTGTTGTGGACAGAGCCAAGGTGCTTGTCGAAGCGATTTCCCAATCTGCATCCAGTCTTTCCAAAGTAGAGAGAAGGCCACAATGGGAGCATCTGATGCAGATTCATGTGATGTGTTGCTTCACTTGGAAGGACTGTATGGGGCCCCGAATGGCAGTCAGGGAGCAATATATCTGTCTGGGCACCATCCGACCTGATGGTATTAACATCAACACCTCAGTTTCTCCCCCACCCCAACCTATTTCTCTATCACTCTCTCTCCCTCTGCCTCCTTTCTTCCAGCTCTGAATTCACAGAGCGCCCCCCCCTCCCTACCCCCCCCCCCCCCCGATCAGTTCTCACCTTTGCTCTCTTGTCCAATTATCACCTTTTAATCTGTGCCCCTCCCCCTGCCCTTAACTCCCCAGCTTTTTAATTCAAGTACCTGCCGGCTGTTTACCCGCACCTTGAAGAAAGTCTCAGGCCCAAAATGTAAGTTATCTATCTTTTCCTCTAACGGACGTTGCTGAGTTCCTTTTGCACCCAGAGGAAACCCCAACCAGACAAGGGGAGAATGTACAAACTCCTTACAGATTTGAACCCGATCGCTGGCAAATGTAACGGTGTTGCGCCAACCGCTACACTGACTGTGCTACCCCACGGATGAAACACCTGGATAAGCTTTAGTCGCGACAAGTGCTTGAAGGAAGTTAGGCAAAGGTGGTTGAACGGATGGGTGTCAGACACAATTTAACTGTAAAGCAGAACAGGATCAAGGGACCAGATAACCTCCCACTGTTCCTGTGTTCCTCAGAGCATTCCAAATAATGCTATCCAAAGGCATTAACACTTCCAATATTAATACCACATCGTCTGACAGCCCAGCACTGTGGAGTTTTTATCTGATTAGATGTGTTGACACTCTGCTGTGGCAATTTCTTACCCGAGGTTATTTGAATTGGCAGCACAGTAAATCCAAAATGTGTCCTTGGCATCCTAATGTTCAGAATTGGAGCTGACTTCTTTCTGTCCCTCCAGACAGCAGTGGTTTCTTTTGTTGTGTGGATGCAAAACCAGTGCCTGACATTCATTTGTAAGAACATGAGAAAAAAACATCTAGGGGTAAGCCATCAAGCCTGCTACAGAATTCAGTAAGATCATGGTCCATCTCTGGTCTCAGTATAGCTATCCTGCACGAACCCCAGATGCTTTAAATCTCCTGATGTCCAAAACATCATTGATCTTTGTCTGTCTTAAATGTCCTTCTTTTTGTCCAGTGTGGGACTGGGGTGTTAAAGTGGACCTGAGTTGAGTCCAAAGCAAACACGAATATGGCTGCAAAAGCAAACTTTTAATCACTTTGCAAAGCGTGAGATCTCCATTACAGCAAGAAGCACTGCCGTGAGCAGCTAACTTAGTACACAAGGAGGCTAATTCGTGGTTTGTGATATCACGTCATTTATACTTTCTGGAACATTCAATAGACTTCTCCATACAAGTATATAATCCCTAAAATCCTCTCAGGATTCATCAGTTAGTGTCACACCACTCTATCAAATAAGGAGCTTCTTTATCAGCTCCCAAGTTGACAACAAGAAAGGAACACAGCCCAAAAATGAAGCCCTACCTCCTTTTCCATATCAGTTACCATTTTAAAACTTACGATTTCATTATATTCTAAAATCTACTTTCTTGGAAGGTGTGGTGGGGGGAGGTGTTGGTGATATGTGTCACAGACCTGTTCAGGGGTAGCTGAATGGGGTAGGTCGAGGTTGGCTGTGAGCCATGAACAACCTCTCTGAGAGCTCCACTGTGTCAGAGCCACTTGGTATTTTGGGCCTGTCTCCATGTTCTTCTTAGCACCAGGAGGGTCATGGCCTTCATCAAGCTTGCTGGGAATTCTGCCTGTAGCAGAGAAAGGTTGAAAATGGCTGTGATTTCTTCCACCCACATACTAAAGGACTCGTCCAATGACTCCATTGGGGCCAATCGCTTTCCACTAGCTCGTTCTCCAAAAGTCCAACATGATGTAAAAACACAGCGCTGGAGAAACTCAGCAGGTCAAACTGTGTACTTTGTTCTTCTTTCTTTTCTTCTCTTTCTTTGGCTTGGCTTCGTGGACAAAGATTTATGGAGGGGTAATGTCCACATCAGCTGCAGGCTCGTTTGTGGCTGACAAGTCCGATGCGGGACAGGCAGACACGGTTGCAGCGGTTGCAAGGGAAAATTGGTGGGTTGGGGTTGGGTGTTGGGTTTTTCCTCCTTTATCTTTTGTCAGTGAGGTGGGCTCTGCGGTCTTCTTCAAAGGAGGTTGCTGCCCACTGAACTGTGAGGCGCAAAGATACAGAACCAATCCTCATCAGGGCTCAAGCCCAAAACGTTGGTTATGTACCTTTATTATTGTTATACCAAGTACAGTGTTTATCTCATACCTCAGATGGACCTTCTGGAGATTCTCAAAGGATCTTTCCTGGACCTAACACCCGAATGGCATCGTGAAGAAACCACTTCAGCACCTCTATTTCCTCAGGAGTTTGCGTTTGTTTGGCATGACATCGGAAACCCTGGCAAATTTCTACAGATGTGTGGTGAAAAGTGTGCTGACCGGCTGCATCACGGTCGTGTACCAGTGGCAATTAATGACCACCCGGGCCCTAGGCTGAGCTTTAGTGAGGCCCCCCCCCTGACTTCCCCTCCTGCACCACTCTTCGTTGAATAGAATAAAGCGAAACTATTCCATTTATGAGTCTTTTGGCGTGATGCCCTCACATATTCTATGTGCTGGGAATTCACCAGTTGGAGGGGAGGAAAAACTTCATTAAAATCAAACAAAACTTTACCTTACTGAAGCTGTCTGCTGGCCCCTAATAATTTGAGAAGTCCATGAGTTACAAATAGATAAGTAAAAAGTTCTACAAGCTAACAGCCTCGATACTAAAGAGCACAGAAGGGAGAATCTTTTTTAAAAAATAAATCTCCCATGAATGACACTGCACGAGCCAAGTTGTACTGCAGGAGGCAGACCCAGACTCCTGCGTGTGTATAAACATGAGCATTGATTGACAGGTGGCATTGAGACCTTTGACACAAAACTTTACATGGGAGAAGAGCAGGGCGTAGCAGTCATCTGTGGAGCTCGCCCCGGTTCCTCGCCCCCCCACACACCCCTCCCCAGCCAGTGAATGCTCTTCAGCATGCAGATCCCCGCGTCCGCATTGATGAAACCCTTCCCCCCCCCCACCGTACCGTGCAGCTCCACTCCCACCACTGCCAGTTGGGATGTTGGAGAACACGGTGCACACTCCTTAAGTCACTTTCGAGAGGAGCAACTGTGCCCGCTGCCCTGTTTGGTGTTCGGCAATGTTCGCCAAAGTCAGTTTTCAGAAGACCAAACATCCCAGGTTTCCTGACTCCGGTTTGGCATTTTGGATACTGAATAGTGACAGACTTCTGAATCAATTTGGAGTTTAGAGAGCAGATTTTGGCATTGGCATTGGTGTACCAGTGGTTGTGATGGGCCCCTTTACTTTTTGGGCCACAAGGCTTCAGTCTAGTCAGCCTCATGGTCAATTCACCGCCATCATCCCCCAAGCATAAAGTTCTGCAAAAGGTCGTGGCCACAGCCCAGGACATCACAGGCAAAACTCCTCCCCACCATCCCGGTTCCGATACCTGGCTCCCATGAGTCAGTCTCCAGCAGCCTGCAAAAGAGTGTGGATGCCAGTGAAGGGCTTGTAAGGACACAGATGAAGTTGCGGAGCAGCAGGTGGGCACCGATGCAGAAGGCACGCGGCTGGCTGAGGGAGTAGTGTTGCTGGTTTGAATTTGCTCTTTAGCTCCAGAACTTGTCTTGCGAATGCTTCTCCTGGAGGCAACATGAAGGCAAGTTGGTGAAACGGTGCATTGTTGGTCACTGAAATCACATCAAAGTGAAGTTGACAGTTCGTGACAGGGGAATTATGAGCAGATGGTGGATAGTTAACTGTAGCTGAAGGGAGGTCTGTGTCCTTGAGAAGTTCTCCTGTCCATGGGACTTTAGAGATCCCCGAACACAAAACCATTTGCTTTGAAGACTGGCGTTCAACTCTGCGCTAATGCTTTCATTGGGGGGGAGAGGGAAGTTGTGGAGGGTCACTCACCAGCTGTGTGAGATAAATTCCAGGGGTGAGACCTGATCACATTGCAGGATGTGACCTCACAGAGGTACAGCTGATAGCGTAGTTACCTCGGAGCTCCAGTGACCCAGGTTTAATGCTGATCTCGGTGCTGTCTAAATGGAGCTCGCATGCTCTCCCTGTGACTGTGTGCATGCAAATGTAAATTGCTCTCTGTGTGAGTGGTAAAAACAACATTGGGTCAGGCTTGGTAGGAACGTGGGGAACGTGAGTGCTGCTATGTTGTAAGAAAATATTTCTGCAGATGTTATAAATTCATTGTCAAAATAAATCTCGGGCTTATGCAGATTTGATGCCTCTCTGTATCCTCAGATTTATTGTCAGAGTACCTACATGACATCAAATACAGCCCTGAGATGCTTTTTCCTGCGGGTGAGGCAGAATTACCACTTACTGGCAATGCAAAAATCTCTACTCAACGTACACGTGAACAAATAAAGAAATGCCAACAAACTGTGCAATACAGAGAGAAAATAAATCAATAAAATACAAAAGTAAGTTGTTAAATTAAATCTTGATTGAGTTTGACATTGAGGAGTCTGATGGTGGAGGGGGAGCAGCTGTTCCTCAACATGGTGGTACGAGTCTTGTGGCACCGATACCTCTTTCCCGATGGCAGCAGCGTGTGCTGGGTGGTGTGGATCTTTGGTGATTGCTGCTGCTCTCCGACGGCAGCGTTCCACGTAGATGTCCTCAATGGTCGGGAGGGTTTTGCCAGTGAAGTTCTGGGCTGAGTCCACTATCTTTTGCAGGGCTTTCTGCTCAGGGGTATCGGTGCCACCACCCCCCCCCCCAACCATACCTGACTGCGATGTTGATGGTCAGCACACTTTCCACCACACATCTGTAGAAATTTGCCAGGGTTTCTGATGTCATTCCAAACCTCCACACAGTTTTAGTCTTACTTCTGGAAGGATGTCTATTTTGAAGGCAGTACAGTAGAATTTAACGGGATGTAATAGGTACATTCTGAGGAAAAATGTAAACAGACTGGAACCATTCTTCCTATAATGTGGAGAATGGAGTTTAGAGAACAGAGTATGTTTATATTTCTCTTTGGTATAGAGTTTAGAGTGCCTGGTAATTTAGAAATTCTGCCTGGTCCGCAGGGAAAAGAATCTCAGGGTTGTATGTGATGTCATGTATGAACTCTGACAATACATTCAAACTTTGGGGGAGTAACTGGGGAGATGTGAACTTATTGAAATGTATAATTTTCGAAGGAGAAGGAAGTCTCCAGAAAGGCTTCCATCCTGAAACATAGAACAATTCCCTTTCTCCCCACAGAAGCTGCCTGACCTGCTGAGTTCATCCAGCACTTTGCTTCTAGCTTCAGATCCCAGCCCCGTATACCGCCCATTTCTCAGAGGTTCAGAGGTTGGAGGGGGGGGAGTGTGGCAAGGCATTCCAGGCACCACAAATCTGTGTAATAAACCTACCCCCGACGTCTCCCCTAAACTTTCCTCCCTTCACTTTGTACATATGTCCTCTGGTGTCAGCTATTCCTGCCCTGGGAAAAAGGCGCTGGATGTCAACCTTATCTATGCCTCTCATAATCTATTAAGTCTCCTCTCATCCTTCTATGCTCCAAAGAGATTAGACCCAGCTCTGCCAACCTTGTCTCATAAGACATATTTTCTAAGGCAATATTCTGGTAATCTCCTCTGTACCCTCTCCATAGCTTCCACATCGTTCCTATAATGAGGTGACCAGAAAGCAACACAATATTCTATGAATGGTCTCACCAGAGATATGAACTCTCAACTCTTGAATTCAATCCCCCCGACTAATGAATCCCAGCATCCCACAGGCCTTCTTAACTATCTTATCGACCTGCGTGGAAACTTTGAGAGTTGTATGGATTTGAACCCCAAGGTCCATCTATTCTTCTACATTGTTAAGTATCTGACCATTAACCCTGTACTCAGCCTTCAGGTTTGACATTTGAAAATGCATCCCCTCACATTTATCCTGATTAAACTCCATCTGCCATTTTTCTATCCAAATCTGCATCCTGTCTGTATCCTTTTGTAACCTATGAAAACCTTCAACATTATCCACAACTGCTCCAATAATCCACAAACTTACTGATTCATCTTTCCACTTCTTCTCCTAAGTCATTTATAAAAATCGCAAAGAGCCAGGGTCCCAGAACAGAATCCTGCGGAACTCCACTAGTCGCTGACCTCCATGCAGAATATTTTCTGTCCAGTACTCTCTGCTTTCTACAGGCAAGCCAATTCTGAGTCCACACAGCCAAGTTTCCATGGACCCCATGACTTCCCGAATGAGTTTCTCACAGGGGACCTTATAAAATGCCTTATTTAAAATCCACATACACCTCATCGACCACCCTTCCTTTATCAATTTATTTCTTTCCTCAAAAATTGAATTAGGCTCGTGAGGCTCAACCTACCCCTCATATGCCATGTTGACTGTCCCTGAGAAGAATATAATTCTCCAAATGCTCACATATTCTGCCTTAAGAACCCTCTCCAATTGTTGCACACCACTAAGGTGTGATTCCTTAATTCCCAGGATTCTTCCCATCACTATTTTTAAACAGGGGGTCCATATTTGCCATTCTCCAATCCTCTGGCACCTCCCCTGTGGCCAAGGAAGATGCAAAGATCATCGCCAATGCCCCAGCTATCTCTTTCCTCTCTTCCCACAGCAACCTGGAGTGTACGTCAACCAGGCCCAGGGACTTATCTATCTTATTATTTCTGAGAAGATCCAGCATTTTCTCAATCCTAATCTCAACATGCTCCAGTGCACAAACTTGTTCTATTCTGACCTCACCGTCCAAGGTCTTTTGTTCATTTAGGACCTCCATCTCCAGGTACACATTGCCTCCTTTATCTTTTAAGTGGCCCAACCTTCACTTTTGTCATCCTTCTTCACATATGTATGAAATCCTACTTGCCAAGGCCTTCTCATGCCCGCTTCAAGATCTTCCTTCAGTTCCTTCCTGGCTACTATATAATTCTGCTTTTACCTCCCCCAACAACATATTCCAGGCATTTACCACCATTTGAAAAAAAAATCTTGCCTCATAAATCGCCTTTTAACTTGCCTCTCTCACCAAAGCCCTTTCATTTTTGGCGCTTCCCTCTAGGGGAAAAAAACATTCTGTTGACCCTATATGTGTGCCTCATAATTTTATAATCCCCGGAGATATCAATCCAAGTTTGTCCACCCTCTCCTTATAGCTCACATTTTCCACTCCAGGCATCATCCTGGTGAATCTCTTCTGCACCTTCTCCAAAGCTTCCACATCCTTCCAGTAATGCAGTGACAAGAACTAGATCTGGCCATGCAAAACGTTTTACAACTTCAACATAACTTTCCAACTTGTATGCTCAATGCCAAATCAATGAAGGAAAACAGATTTCAGATTCAGATTACAAATTTATTCTCAGAGTATATCACAGAGAATGCTGAGATACTTTTTCCTGTGGGCGAGGCAGAATTGCTACTTATTGGTAGTACAAGAAATGTACAGATGTAAACAAATAAACAAGTGTAAACAGACAATTCAGAGAGGAAAAAAATAAAGTGCACTAGTACAAGTCCTTAAATGAGTCCCTGATTGAGTTTGTTGTTGAGGAGTCTGATGGTGGAGGGGGAGCACCAGGTGGTGCACCTACACCTCTTTCCTGACGGCAGCAGCGAGAACAGAGCGTGTGCTGGGTGGTGTGGATCCTTGATGATTGCTGCTACTCTCCAACGGCAGCGTCTCCTGTAGGTGTTCTGGATAGTGGGGAGAGTTTTGGCTGTGTCCACTACCTTCTGGAATGATTTCCACTCAGGGGTATAGACTGGGATGCAGCCGGTCAGCACACTTTCCATCGCACATCTGTAGAAATCTTTCCAGGGTTTCCGACATCATAGCAAATGTCTGCAAACTCCTGCGAACATGCCTTCTCATGTTGAAAGCCTTCTTTATCCCCCAATGGTCACAGTTGCCATAAGGTAGTAGATATATTTTAGTGTTGAATTTATTAACCTCACTCAGAAATGAGGTTAGGTCCATCTTTGGACCACACTTGGAACAAATCTACAATTAATCTACCCATTCATCACCCAAAAATAAAGGCTCTCTAACATTGAGTTAAACCTTGAAAGGAATTAATTCTATTACGTAATGTTGAACATTGGCAAGGATGCCAAAGACAGTGCCTGCTACTAATTGGAAATCATATTGCACCATCATTTTTTTTCCATCTGAGAGGGTCTCAGTTTGAAATCAGCCAAGGACATCCCTTGCAAAGTGAAGGCGCTGCCTAGTGACACCCAACCATCACCCTTGCATTTTGTGCTCACTTCTCGGATTGGGACTCAGATTCATGCCCTCCGGATTCCCTGTCTTCATAAGGTCCACTCTGTGAGAGGAATGGCGCATCATTCGATCTCAGGGCTGTCTGACATGAGATTGGGTCCTTGACTTCCCAGAGGCGCAAGTGTTTTCACATTGATGCAAACCCACACTGTTTAACAATATATCTCACCCGAAGACTGAAAATGCACTTCAGGCATGTAGGATTAATGAAAAAAAGAACTGCACTGTCACTCAACGGTTGCAAATTTGAAATTCTGACGAAGAGTTAGTGCCCACTGGGAGGAAATATGATTAAAGAAAGAACTCGACAGAAACCGTTTGCCAGACAGTCACAGACTTGCCCTGAGTAAATGCAATGTTCAATATATCTAACCAACAGAATGCAGCGAGTCAATGAGGCAGCAGGCAGAGTCATGGTGTCCAATATTGATGACCACCTCACTAACATGAAGAAGTTATCTTGTCTGTGGGACTTCTGTCATTAAATAGGCAGCTTGGAGAGAAATTAGCCTTTGGGAAGCAGCATGAAGTTGTAACAGCTGTGCATTAAGTTGCAATAGATAAATCTGCTTGCATTGAATTTTGGAAGCAGATGAAAATACACAACGGTGTACAATACACAGCAGTTATACAATACACAACAGTTATACAATACGCAACAATATACAATACAACAGTGTACAATACACAACGGTGTACAATACACAGCAGTTATACAATACACAACAATATACAATAGAACGCTTCCACCAGCGTTGTCTCCGCTCCATCCTCAACATCCATTGGAGCGCTTACATCCCTAACGTCGAAGTACTCGAGATGGCAGAGGTCGACAGCATCGAGTCCACGCTGCTGAAGATCCAGCTGCGCTGGATGGGTCATGTCTCCAGAATGGAGGACCATCGCCTTCCCAAGATCGTGTTATATGGCGAGCTCTCCACTGGCCACCGTGACAGAGGTGCACCAAAGAAAAGGTACAAGGACTGCCTAAAGAAATCTCTTGGTGCCTGCCACATTGACCACCGCCAGTGGGCTGATAACGCCTCAAACCGTGCATCTTGGCGCCTCACAGTTTGGCGGGCAGCAACCTCCTTTGAAGAAGACCGCAGAGCCTACCTCACTGACAAAAGGCAAAGGAGGAAAAACCCAACACCCAACCCCAACCAACCAATTTTCCCCTGCAACCGCTGCAATTGTGTCTGCCTGTCCCGCATCGGACTTGTCAGCCACAAACGAGCCTGCAGCTGACGTGGACTTTTTACCCCCTCCATAAATCTTCGTCCGCGAAGCCAAGCCAAAGAAGACAATACAACAGTGTACAATACACAAGTGTACAATAGACAACAATGTACACAGAAGTGTTCAGTACACAGCATCTGAGCTACATTCACAGCACGAAACTGAGGATTTTGTCTAGACATCCTTCTGAACTTTCAGACTGGAGTGATCATTAGCTCTGGGCAAGGGCTCAGAGAGGCTGTGACTGTCTGCAGAAAATCACTCAGCATCTAAGAAGAAAACAACCCATCCACAAAAAAAATCCTAGAATTACTTAAATAAGATTTCTTTTACACATCTCATTGAATTAAAATTAAATTGTTCAACTTTCATAACTGGATTTTTGAAGCTATTTTCTGATCCTCAGAGCCATGAGTTGATTTGAGAATCCTAAGTGCATGGTCAAAGTTTTAATGATGGAGGTTACGTTTGTTTACACTACTTTAGCAGCAAAAGGGCAGGGCATTTATCTGCTGATCCTTAGTTGTGGTATCACTGTGAGTCATTGATGATGGTGTTCCACTGTCTGGTTAGCGAAAGAGCTCCCAGATTTAGGGCAGTTGGGGATGAAGGAAGGCCAATGAATGTCCAAGGATGGAGTGTGGCTGTGGCACGAACCCTGCAGGGGCCGCTGTTCCTATGAGCTTCCTGACCTTTTAAAAACATTTTTATTGCATTCATTTAGGCGCCCTGCTGTTCGGTGTGGGCGATCACATCTCTCCATCTGTCATCACTTTCCAAATTGTAGTTGCTGCCTCCCCGGTCCTCCTTCAGTGAGCTGAGACCGTAGTCGATGTTGAGTTCATGATTATACTGAAGTGGTTTCCCGTTGCCTTCCTCAGTTGCAGTGTCCGTACTGGACGGGTGACCCTGGCCATTGATCAGCAGATTCATCTGTCCAGTATTTTTAGTTCTACAACCATGAATTCCAAATTTGTAGAATCTGCTTGCAAAAACCATTCACCATCTGCAATCCATGGCTTCACGTGACCCTGATTGGGAGGCTAAACAGGCTCTACACCTTGCCCAAGGGTGACCTGTAGGCTATTGGAACAATTGCACAGCAACAACCCAATTTTTTTAATTACAGTTTTTTTTTAAATTTAACAGGCCATTCAGCCCAGGAGTCTGTGCTGCCCAATTTACACTGCATTAATGGTGGGAGGAAACCAGAGACCCTGGGGAAAACTCACACAGACAAAGGGAGGACGTTCAAACTCCTTACAGACAGTGCAGAATTCAAATCCAGGTCCCAAAGAAAGGCGTTGCACTAGCTGCCACGCCAACCGTGTCACCCTTGTTGAGTGAACCTTTGGATTAAGGGCAGTGGAGCGTTGTGGGTGGTAAGACAGCTGCCTCGTGTGCAGGTGGCAGACGATTCAGGTTGGAGGAGAGACTGCCAGTCTTGCATGTACTTGGATGTTAGAACGTAAAACATAGGAACAGGAGTCGGCCATCCAGACCGTCAAGTCTGCTCCACCATTCAATGACACCATGGCTGATCGGATGATAGGCTCATTCCAACCTCTTGCCATTTCCCCATCTCCCTCAATTCCTCTACTATGTAAAAATCTATCCAACCTCCCTTTAAATATATTTACTGAGGTCACCTATTGCTTCAATGGGCAGTGAACCCCATAGAATCACCACCTTCTGGGAAAAGCAGTTCCTCCTCATCTCTGCCTTCAGTCTCCTGCCCTGAATCTTAAGGCTATGCCCCCTAGTTCTGGTCTTCCCCCACCAATGGAAACAACTTATCTACCTCTATCTTGTCTATGCTTTTCATAATTTTATACGACTCTGTAAGAGTCATTCTTCTAAATTCCAGCGAGTACAGACGACTCAATCTCTCCTCGTAGGCCAACCTCCTCTGCACCACCTTTCCTCAACTAAGGAGACCAGAACCACACACAATACTCCAGAGTTATTGCCGCTGCTCTCATCCATGTAGGTGCAGAGTATTTCCGAAACACAATTTAATTGTTATGAGTTATGCAAAGGTTCACCGCAGTCTCTGGACTTCCTGTGGTTATCTGAGTGGTGGATTTGCTAGTTAAATTGTTGGTTTGAGAAATGCTATGGGCCAGGCTTCTGCGTCTCTTTTATGTTCTCAATCCAGAAGCAAGCTCTCGAGTTGAAATGTCATCTTTCTCTTTCCCGTCACAGATGCTGTCTGGCCTTCTCAGTTTGACCGGCTATCTGAAACTTTGAATCTGATTTTTTCTTCTCCTGATGGAGTTTTACGAGACCTTTCTGCTCTACGCAACGTTGGATGGAAAGACAACGTCGAGTACCATTACGCTGAGCACTGGCACACCTCAGGGCTGTGTGTTTACAGTTGATATAACGGTCTCATCATCAACAACAGGGAAGAGGTGCAAATTCTTGTGAAATGGTGCGAGAGGAACAACCTGAGTCTCAACATGGACAAGACGAAGGAGATGATCGTGGACGTCAGGATCAACAGGAACAAAAACCTTTCACTACACTTCAACAACTCTGTAGTGGAGAGCACCAAGTTCCTTGGAGTTCACTTAACTAGTGACCTCTTGTGGACACGCAACATCTCCTCTCTTGTCAGGAAGGTGCAACAATAACTGCACATCATGAGAAGACTGAAGTGGGTAAGGTTGCCGGCCTATCATTATGTCAACCTTCTACAGAAGCTCGATCAAGAGTGCTCTGACCAGCTGCATCACTGTGTGATACGGTTGCTGCAGAGAAATGAATCGGAGGACCATAAAAGTGGCAGAGAGGATCACTGGACACTCTCTACCAAGATCGTTCTCTGAAGAGGGCAGGTAAAATCACTGATCCCGTACCAGTGTCTTTCAGTTACTCCTGCCGTGCAAGAGATACAGGAGTATCACAGCCAGCTCCACCAGGCTGAGGAACGGTTTCTTCCCACGGGGGCAGTGAGAATGCTGAACGACCAAAAGAACTGCTCTCACAAACCATGCGAGACTCATGGAACAATATTTGCTCATTTATTTGTGTATGTATTGTTTGTCCGTATGTGTGTCATGTCTGGTTGTGTGTCTGCATGTTTTGCACTGAAGACCAGAGAACGCTGTTTCATTGGGTTGTACTTATTCAATCTCATGTCTTGATTTGACCCTTGAGTTCGGTTTTCCAGCAATCGCAGTGAGAATGTGACAGAAGTAGAGAAGCAGAGAGAATTCCATTGTATACGTTGATAATTCATCAAGGCAAAAGCTAATTGTGAAGAACAACATCAACTTCCTATTTAGCAAAGTCAGCAAATGACTATTAACCATTGGTTAAGAGACATGTCCCAGTATAACGAATCCTTAGAAACATCTGGAAAAGTCTGAATGTTCAGGAAAGCTGGACGTTTTTCTGCATAAATATGCAATTTGCGAACCATGTAGCAGACCCCCTTGTGCTGAGACTCGCTGCAGTTGTCAGTGCTTCTTGCTGTAACTGAGCTCTCATGCTTTGCAAAGCAACAGCGGTGAAATTTGTATGTGCCCTTGCTTTCGGGTCCACCTTCGCGGCAGTGTTTTACTTTCAGAAGCGCTTTTATTTCTGTCAACGAGGACCAGCTTGTGGTGCCTGAGAGCTGCGACAACTAACTTTTGTGCCTGAAGTTTGGTTAACTCCCACGGCTGATTAGAATTCTAGGCACTGAAATGAGCCATGCTTCTTCTGACCGTACTGAACATCCCATCTTGTAATTATGATTTTTAATCTTGTACGTTTAATTTATCTTTGAGATGATCCTGTCTCATTCCTCAGAATATCCCGCCCCCAATGTCATTCATTAGTTCACCCTTGCAGACTGAGTCTCCTTCAGTTTGATTAATTTTTTTTGGTTACTTTCTCTTCAAGCAGACTCCTAACCCATTTATATTTCAGCAGGGAGACCAGATTCTTGCTAGCACCTTGCAAAAGCACGGTGCATGTTCCAGACTATAAGCACCAGACATTGAAAAGCTCTCATCCTTTGAATTTTGACAATGTTAAGAATGAGTTACTCCACTTCCAGGACTGAAGGGAACCCACTTAAAACAGTGTTTTCAATTTAAATTTAGATGCAGAGGGATTTCTTTAGTCAGGGAGTGGCAAACCACTGAAAGTTGCTACCACGGGCAGATGTGGAAGCCAAGTCATTGGGTGCATTTAAGACAGAGATTGATTGGTATCTGAAACAGTCAGGTTATGGGGAGAAGGCAGGGGAGTGGGGCTAAGTGGGAGGATCAATCAGCTCTTGATGGAATAGTGGAGCAGACTCGATGGGCCAAATGGCCTTAAGGTCTTGAGCAATATTGGAACCCAAAACGAATGGTAAGCCTCTCCTTGCAAGACCAAATATGATCAGATGCAGACCAGGTTAACATGGAGAAGCCCTGGTCTCAGTTGATAGAGTTTGAACCCAAGAATGGGATCTAAACCAAAACATTCATTCTGATCTTCTGGTGAAGTGTATAGAGAGTCTAGCACTTTTGGATATGAGTTAGACCCATGTTCTGCATACTGGTTCAGGAGAAGAGGAAGAGATCTAACCCCACTGAACTAGCTAGAATGTATCCCTCTGTCACGGTAGAACCCAACAAGGGGCTCAGTGGATGAAGGTCCCACACTTGCAGACAAAGGACTCTCACCAGGCTGCGGTCTGCCAGAGACTGGCTCATGGGAACCAGGTTTCGGAAATCCAAAGTGTTTTCGAAATTGAAACAAAATTCTCAACGTATGTTTAACAACAAAATTATCAGTTAATTTAGAAGAAACATGCAATGTCTGAACTTGTCTTCACAACAGGGCGGCACGGTAAGCGCAGTGGTTGCCGCAAGGCTGTTACAGTGCCGACGAGCAGGGTTCGTATCATGAGTTTGTACGTTCTCCCCATGTCTGCATGTGTGCCCTCCGTCCGGGTGCTCCAGTTTCCTCCCACCATTCAAACACATACTGGGTTTGTCGGTTAACTGGATGTAATTGGGCGGCAGAGGTCTCAAAAGGGCCTGGAACGTGCTGCATGTGTGTCTTGCCTAAATATCTAAAGACCGGAATTCTAAAGGATTAAAGAATTGTGGAACTTCCTGGAGAAGCTCATTGACATCAATTTGCTTTGAGATATGAATTAAAATTAGAGCCCACAATTCTATTGTTAACACAGAGATGATTTGAGTTGAATAATATAAAGTTCTTTTCATCCCTTGTTCTATTCAAAGCAAAGGTGAATGGGCCAACCTTTTCAGTGTGCCAAGCTACTCCAAGGAATTTCATTTGCACTGAAACATACCCATTGTTGCAGGTTTTTAAGATATAATTAATTTCGTTCCACTTTTACGGGTTCATTACTTGCTGTTGTTTTTTTTGTGACATGCTTAGGTAAAGCACGTGCTGGGACTGTTAAGTTCACAGCCATTGGCTCCCACTTGCTGAACAAACAATCAAAGCATTTTGCTCAAATGCTTAGCAGCCGCAAATCCAGAAGCTTTCATATTGGTCATTATTCCGCGGAAGTGGCTGTTCACCTTTTGGCTCTTTTGCTCATTGACCTTTTGCTTGCTCCTCATCCAGAAATGACCATTCTCAATCCTTATCATTGTTCCAGGACCTGTCCCTCGATCTCCCTTCCTCCAGCCCTGCATTCGCAGAGTAGCCGCCCTCCCCCATGAACAGCTTCTTTCCTGACGTCCTCCACTACCCATTTCTTCCGTCCTCCACCACCCCCCTCACCATTTTATCCAAGTGCCTGTCTGCTCTCTGCTCGTACTTGATAGGAACAGAAGAAATAGGAGCAGGAGTCGGCCATCCAGCCCATCGAGCCTGTTCCGCCATTCAATGAGATCTGATGATGGACCAACCTGCCTTTTCCCCATATCCTGTAATACTGCCACTAAAAATCTATCCATTGATTAAAAATCTATCCACGACTAAAGATTCAGCCCGAAACATTGTTTATCTAATCTTTGTCTCCTAGGTATGCTATGGAAAGCTGCTGAGTTTCTCCCACATTTTTGTGCACGTCAGGGTCACCAATTGCAGAAACTACTCCAGTAGAACTCACCAGCAAAAGCACCTTTATTTAAATTTGCCTCATCTTTTAAATCACTTCCGGCCCGGACACCCGGGACTGGAAGTGACATCACCCCGTGCCTACAACTCGCCTGCAGGGCGAAAGCCTGAAAGACGAGGGGAGCCCCGCGCCATCCTGAAGGCGAGTACTCACTCCTCAGTGCGCTGTGATCCAGCCCACAGGGCCGTGCACGGCCCTCTCCCCCAGCCAGGTGAGCGAGCGGCGACCAGGTGAGCCACATAGACGACGGTTCAGCCCACTGCACTGTGTGGCCGCTCTGCCCGCTACACGTCAACTAAACTCACAGCTTCTGTTTCACTCCTTGTGTTTAAATCACTTATAGTGCACTACAATGGCAACCCCGTCCCCGTCTAAGGCTTCTCGTCGAACCCCAACTTGCCATGCTCTAAAATTCAGCTGCCAGGTCCCTCAGCTCTGACTTTGCCTTTCTGATTACCCTGCAATACTCCATTTTCTGAGGGGCAGAGACAAATTAGACAGCTTTCTCTATAGACGGAATGTCAACCACTAAAACTCTTAAGGTTTAGAGTAAAGGGGAAGAGATATCAAGAGGAACTGAGGAAGAATTTCTCCCCCCCACTGCCCAGCAGGTGACTGAAATGTGCACTCTCACATTTCATAAGTATCCAGACAAACTCCCTTCCTGGTAGATGGGGCTCGTTAACCACGGATGGTAATATATCTAGGAGAGGGAAAACTCCAATTTCAAACCTCCGCTGCCTTGTGGCTACACCCGCTTGTGGGAAAGGCTTTGGGAGAAAACCCCCGAGGGAAAATCAGGTGTTAGATTCCTGAAGGTGGCTGACTGCTGTACCCAGCACCAGCACGGCAACCCCTGAGATGCTGCTGGCACCAAACTGTATCGACTATTGTCATTCCTCTTGACATGTCATTAGCATGGAGTTGGGGGGGAGGCGCTGGATGGGTCACGTATCCAGCTGCGCTGGATGGGTCACGTATCCAGCTGCGCTGGATGGGTCACGTCTCCAGAATGGAGGACCATCGCCTTCCCAAGATCGTATTATATGGCGAGCTCTCCACTGGCCACCGTGACAGAGGTGCACCAAAGAAAAGGTACAAGGACTGCCTAAAGAAATCTCTTGGTGCCTGCCACATTGACCACCGCCAGTGGGCTGATAACGCCTCAAACCGTGCATCTTGGCGCCTCACAGTTTGGCGGGCAGCAGCCTCCTTTGAAGAAGACCGCAGAGCCCACCTCACTGACAAAAGGCAAAGGAGGAAAAACCCAACACCCAACCCCAACCCACCAATTTTCCCTTGCAACCGCTGCAATCGTGTCTGCCTGTCCCGCATCGGACTGGTCAGCCACAAACGAGCCTGCAGCTGACGTGGACTTTTTTACCCCCTCCATAAATCTTCGTCCGTGAAGCCAAGCCAAAGAAAGAAGAAAAAGGGGGGGAGGACCTCAGCATGGGCAACAGACACACATCCATATCAATTCTGCCCTGGCTTGGCTCCACAGTGACTACCAGAGGCGCAGTAACCATGGTCGACCTTGACAATTGGAGACCACAAGACAAACTCTTGAATACAGGCATGGACCAAATGCTGAAAAATAGGATCGATATTGTTGATTGACAGGGATATGGTGGGTCTGGGAGAATTCTGACTCCTTGTTTCCCCATCTCATCAGATACGTTCAATCCAGACACACAACCTCCCACATTTTCTTTTAAATTCAAATTTAGACATACAGCACGGTAACAGGCCATTTTGGCCCACAAGTCCGCGCCACCCAATTTACACCTGATCAACTTACATCCCTGGTACGCTTCAAACAGTAAGAGGTAACCGGAGCCCCAAGAAAAACCCACACAGACACAGGGAGAACATGCAAACTCCTTACAGACAGCACAGGATTCTAACCCTGGTCCTAATTGCTCGAACTTTAAAGTAATCCCTATGCCATGGTGCTCTGTGATTAGTAAGGGATTGCTAAAGGTGGAATGTGGGTGGAAAGAAAAAGTTTGAAAACCCCTGCTTTAATCGTCCCTCATGGACTCGTTATGTGCACCGTTTCAGAACTCCAAAGAAAATGGGCCAGTGACAATTTTTCTCAAGCCAAATATTTCAGTAACAATTGGGTCTAGAGCAGTGATTCTCAACCTTCCCTTCCCACTCACATACTATAGCACTAATGGCAAAGGGAATACCTAAAGTGGTACATGAGTGGAATGAAAAAGGTTGAGAACCACTGCTCTACACCTACCATGCTGCCTTGACTAAACTTCCTGCAGCCCCGGTTCCTGGTTTTTCCACTCTCCCAGACGTGAACGGTGTTCTGTGCAGCGTATGAAAGGAAATGATCATTAGATCAGCCATGATCACATTGATAGACCAGATGGCCCAACTGCTGCTCATATTTCTTATATTCTCATGTTACCAGGGGTGCAGTGCTAATATTTTTAGGTGTCACCAAAAATATCCTAATGTTCTAAGTAGTATTCCCCCCCCCCACCGCCAGCCACCACCCCCTCTCCCCATCCCCCACCTCAACGCCCGTTTCCGTCAAATCCCCTGTATTCAGCGTCGGCGTCAGAACAAATCTAATAGAGGGTCATTATGGTAACCGCCGGGGTGGGCCATTGGTGTATCTACATGAAATAGCACCTAGGGCGGGCTGGGGGCCATACATCAAAATAAACAGTGACAAAGAGGTCTCGCTAGACCTGGCCTCTGTGGCCGCCATGTTGTATCTGGCGTCGTATAATTGAGAGCGAGCGCTATGACGAGGAAAGAGGACGAGTGAACCAGGCGTGGAAGAAACAGGTTCCTTGCATGTCCAGAAAAGCATTCAGCGGGGCAGGGCCATGGCGCCGGCCCTGCCCGTATTTAATATGCGACCGCCGTTAAATTCCCCACTGGTTAAAATTCCCCGCTTGTTTATTTTGCCTTTTTTCTCACAGAGATGTCGGAGCGGCGCTCCGCTGAGCTCGGGCAGCCCTGCATATTACACTTGAAAGCCCTTTCCAGGTAAAGAATTGCTTTCTCATCTTGGTACACAGTATCAGGAGACAACCCATCTCTGATCAGCCCACAGCCAGGCTTCAAATCACCTACCTATTCCTTTCATTCTCCACCTCACTCTCGCCCTGACCTTTCTGACTCCAATCTCCTGCAAGACTCTGACAAGGCACGGATCAAAGGGATACAGACAAGTGTTCAGGCAAGTGGGATTAGTTAGAAAGGCATCACAGACCCGGTGGCAGAAGGGTTTGCTCCTGAGCTGCACTGTCCTTCATCCTTCGTCATCCTTCCTCCATCTATCACTGGGAGCCACATTCACTGGCCATTAATCACTTTCTTGTACCCGGTTCAAAAATGACCTCCTGCCTTTTCCTGAAGGACATCTGTGATTCTCCGCCTGCAGGAAGTCATTGCTTCCTTCTCTCTGCACCCCAGTTGATTCATTTCCACTTGCAAACTGCGCACGAATTGGTAAATGAACACAAATTAGACCAATGCACTTTAAGTAGCAAGAGGGATTTGAGATAACATCCACGACTCACTGGACTCTGAAATAAGCATTTTAGCCACTACTTGCCTTCAATTCCAGATTAATTTTTAATGGTCTTGTTAAACAAAAACTCGTCAGCGTCTTTCTCGTGCATTGCTAGTATAATCATTTAAGAACTCTCGTGTTTGGATTATCTGCCGTTAACACACAGTTCTGCAAGGAACAAGGCAAAACTGTGCTGTTTTATTACTGCCCACCAAACCTGACTAACTTACTCCATCTACTTAACCCTGTGAGGTTGGCACCAGAAGTTTAGCCAGCCTTATTTTGTGAACTCACAGTGATTAGCTGAGATTCCATATTAGACTGTTGGATCAAGGGCCAGAGTATAACATCATTCTGATTTCATGGGATGAATCCGTGCATACTTAGGAGGCTACAAGTGACATTCTGAGTTGATGTAAACATTGTAAGCTTTCCTCTTTTTCAATTACACTGGATAACAAAGATTTTCTTCCTGAACACTTTAGGGTGTATTTTGGGCTGCTAATCACCTTAATATTTTCCTATCACATAATTTGTTTCGATATGACCTATTACTGTGATTCCCTGTCATATTTTAAGTCTACTTCAAGCATATAAAACCGTGAAGTGCAACATGTCGTTGAAAATTCATTTTCTGCTCTCGCACTTGGACTCCTTCCCGGCTGATCCTGGTGCAGTCGGTGACAAACACGGTGGAAGGTTTCACCGGGACATTGCGACTATGGAAAAGTAGGATCAAGGCAATTGGAATCCATCAATGCTGGCCAACTATTGTTAGACACTGACATGAGAGGCATCAGATGCTGAGTACATACGAAAGTAAGTGACAAAACATTTTTAGGTCAGATTAATTAATGCAACATGTCAGCATCATTATGCGATTAAACACGTTAAATTTCTTCTTTGGCTTGGCTTCGTGGACGAAGATTTAAGGAGGGGGTAAATGTCCACGTCAGCTGCAGGCTCGTTTGTGGCTGACAAGTCCGATGCGGGACAGGCATGTTAAATTTAATGTTTCTTCTAACTACCTATGTGATCTTCTTCTTCTGTTTATCCATCCCATAGGATAATGATGGTTCCTTTCAGTCAGTTTGTGGGGTTTGATATGGATGTCCTGGTGTGGCTGTACAGGCCGATCCTTAACAGGATACTCCACTCCTCAGAAAGGAAAAGCATGTGCGTGAATGGATTTTAGGTGAGTATGGGGTTGCACAGGTCCAGATCCACCCTCTCAACATCCTCTCTTGGATCCGGTGGGATGGTGAGGACCAAGATGGCTGGGAGAAGTTCTGTTGCAGTGAACGGCCTGACCGAGCTTCGATGCAAGGGATGCCCTTTCCGCGCATCAGAGCACGTGTTGGCTGGACGGCCGTTGACCCTACAAGAGGTTCATCCTTCTATTTTTCATCTTGCAGGGTGTCTAGCCACCCTCCGCATCAGGCAAGCCAGGTGGGGAAGCCAGTTTAGTCACCAGCCACCCGACCATGCAACAGGTAGTACTGGATTACATGATACCAGTAGCATTCAGACGAGTGACCTGATGACTATAGAAGATACATCCTATGTGATACAGCAAATCAGCAAATCCCCATTTTTTTTTGTTAAGGAAGCAAACCTTTTGAAAAAAAAATGTGTTGCCCAGTGTAATAAGCCGCTTTCATGTGGCCAGAATACCCCAATGTAATACCGCCTAAAATACCTGAATGCGGCTATTGGGAGGCCACCTGAAAGCAGAGAACCCTGACCCAAGGAGTACTTACCCAACCCTCCTAGGGTAGGTGTTTTCTCCGCTTCCGAGCGCTCCCCCCTAAGCACCTGAAAGCGGGCGGGACTACGGCCACAGTCGACAGGAGCCTCTCCCCGTTGCGGACCTTTCAGGTGCCAGAACAGCGCCTTCAGCGCTGCCATCTGAATGTCACTTCGCATACACCTGCATCCGGCTCCGGAGCCGCATTCTCCCGGATATTCCACCTGAAAGCAGTTATAGACACAGACGCATTGGTCAAATTATCAGGGAGACTAACATTGGAGTCATTCCTGCGACAATTTGTCTCAGAAGAGATTAAAAAAGTACTGTCAGAGCTGAATTTATCTTGGAGTTAGCACAGCGGTTAGGGCAATGTTATTACAGTGCCAGTAACCTGGGTTCGAATCCACCACCGTTTGTAAGGAGTTTGTATGATCTTCGTGTGACCTGCGTGAGTTTCCTCTGAGCGCACCAGTTTCCTCCTACATTCCAAAGTCATGCAGGGGTGAATGGTTTGGATGGTCACATGGGTGTATTTGGGTGAAATGGGCTTGTAACTGAGCCATATCTCTAAATTAAAAATATTTATTATATATTTAAATTCTGGTGGGCTTCATGGAATTCAGACTGCATTTTTAGCACTTTGGAGAGAAACTACCTTTGCAATTAAAACTAATAATAACAGCGAGTTTATTATCATACACATGAGTACAATGTACATATCCAACAAAATTCTCACTTTAGGTTTATTTAGAACATGGTGGAAGGTGATTTTTCGGCCATTTAAACCCTTGCTGCCCAATTTCATTCATTGGAGCGACTTCATCCCTAACATCGAAGTACTCGAGATGGCAGAGGCCGACAGCATCGAATCCACGCTGCTGAAGATCCAACTGCGCTGGGCAGGTCACATCTCCAGAATGGAGGTCCATCACCTTCCCAAGATCGTGTTATATGGCGAGCTCTCCACTGGCCATCGTGTCAGAGGTGCACCAAAGAAGAGGTACAAGGACTACCTAAAGGAATCTCTTGGTGCCTGCCACATTGACCACCGCCAGTGGGCTGATATCGGCTCAAACCGTGCATCTTGGCGCCTCACAGTTCGGCGGACAGCAACCTCCTTTGAAGAAGACTGCAGAGCCCACCTCACTGACAAAAGACAAAGGAGGAAAAACCCAACACCCAACCCCAACCCACCAATTTTCCCCTGCAACCGTGTCTGCCTGTCCCGCATCGGACTTGTCAGCCACAAACGAGCCTGCAGCTGATGTGGACATTTACCCCCTCCATAAATCTTCGTCCCCGAAGCCAAGCCAAAGAAGAACCTACACCCCAGTACGTTTTGAAGGGGGGGGGTGCAGAGGAAGCCAAGCAGGGCACGGGGAGAACGTACGAACTCCTTACAGATTCAAACCCCGGTCGCGGGGTCTATAACACTGCTGCGCTAACCACTACCCTAACCGTGTTGCCCCTGGTGCAGCTGAACAGGAACTTTGTAAAATACAAAAAATGACATTAAATTGACATATGGAAGAGATAATAAATATAAAAGATAGATAATAAATGTTCACAATTCCAGTAGAGCAAGAAAAAAATAACGGTGTTTTAAATATTAGTATCATTTTATATTGATGTGAAAATCATGAAACATTACTAGTTGGCACTTATCTGTCAGTGTATAATACATGGGTATACTAATAGTTGATGTATACTTGGGTATTGGACTAGTTAGCACATGTCTTGCATTGAACAGTATGGCTCAGTACTGGTTGCATGTCTGGCTTTGTATAACACAGGAGCTGTACTGGTGGACACAGTGTTTTATAACATTGGGATACGCTAGTGGTAGACACAGGTCTAATTCTGCATACTAATAATGTACAGTAATTATAAACACAAGTCTGGCTGCATCTCACCCTGGGGTAAATCTCTGGTTAGCAAAGGTGTATCGCTGCACAATACTGGGGAGCAGACTTGTTGGGCACAGGTTTGGCTCTATTTAATAGAGAATACAGATCTGGCTACATATGGCAGGAAACAGAATCTCAGGGTTGTATTTGATGACATGTATGTACTCTGACAATAAATGTGAACTTTGAGCTTTGATATCGTGCTGGACAGGACCGGATTAAGGCCAAATCTTGCCCTCAGCACAGCCCGACAACGGCTCCCCATCGACCCTTCATTTGTCTCACTGATAAGACATTAAGACTCAATAATGTGAAATATAGGAACATAGGAAGTAGGAACAGGAGGAGCCCAAAAATGGCCCATCGAGCCTGCTCCGCCATTCAATACGATCATGGCTGATCTAATTTATGACCTAACTCCACCTACCTGCCTTCTCCCCATATCCCCTAATTCCTCTATCATGTAAAAATTTATCTAACAGAATTTTAAATATCTTTAATGAGGCAGCCTCAACCACTTCCCTGGTTAGAGAATTCCAAACATTCACTACTCTCTGGGAAAAACTATTTTTCCTCATCTCTGTCCTAAATCTACTCCCCCGAATCTTGAGACTGTGTCCTCTCGTTTTAGTTTCCCCGGCCACCTCAAAAAACCTTCCTAAATCTATCCTATCTATACCCTTCATAATCCTATATGTTTCTATAAGATCTCCTGAACTCGAGCGAATACAATCCTAGATGATTTAATCTTTCATCATAAGTCAACCCCTTCATCCCAGGGATCAACCTAGTAATCCTCCTCTGGACCGTCTCCAAAGCCAATCCCTCAAATATGGAGACCAGAACTGGACACAGTACTCCAGGTGCGGTCTCACCAGCACCTTATACAGTTGCAACATTACCTCCCTACTCCTGAATTCAATTCCTCTAGCGATGAAGGCCAACATTCCATTCGCCTTCTTAATAACCTGCTGCACCTGCAACCTAACGTTTTGCGATTCATGTACAAGCCCTCCCAAGTCCCTCTGCACAACAGCATGTTGTAGTTTTCACCCTTTAAATAACATTCAGCTCTTTTATTTTTCTTGCCAAAGTGGATAACCTCAAACTTACTAACATTGTACACCATCTGCCAGACCTTTGCCCACTCATCCAGCTTAACTAGATCCCTCTGCAGACTCTCCACATCCTCATTACAATTTGCTCTTCCACTCAATTTGGTGTCATCCGCAAACTTGGCTACACCACATTTTGTCCCCTCCTCCAAGTCATCAATGTAAATGATGAACAGTTGTGGGCCTAACACCGACCCCTGCGGCACCCCACTTACCACTCTCTGCCAACCTGAAAAACTCCCATTTATCCTGACTCTCTGCCTCCTGTCAGACAACCAATTTTCAATCCAGGCCAATAGACTTCCCCGGACTCCACTTTCCTGTAACTTACTGATAAGTCTCTTGTGCGGCACCTTATCAAGCGCTTTCTGGAAATCCAAATAGACAACATCAACCTGTTCCCTTCTATCCACCGCACTCATTATATCCTCAAAGAATCCTAATAACTTTGTCAAACAAGATCTTCCCTTTCTAAAACCATGCTGCGTCTGCCTGATTGAACCCTTACCTTCCAAAAGTTTCACTATTTCATCTTTAATGACGGCTTCAAGCATTTTTCCAACTACAGACGTCAGGCTAATTGGCCGATAATTTCCAGTCTTCTGCCTACATCCCTTCTTAAAAAGTGGCGTGACATTTGCTGTCTTCTGGTCTGCCGGGACCTGCCCAGAATCCAAGGAATTTTGGTCTATGACCACCAATGCATCAACTACAACTTCTGCCATTTCCTTCAAAACCCTTGGATGCAGGACCAGGTGATTTGTCTGGCTTTAGTCCCATTAGTTTCTCCATCACTACTTCCTTTGTAACAACTATTTTATCAAGGCCCTCCCCAACATTCGCATCCTTAACTCCGCACTTGAAGACTGACACAAAATATTTGTTTAATGCCTCGGCCATTTCCTCATTTTTTGCTACCAGTTTTCCTTTCTCATCCTCCAAGGGTCCTATGATAACTCTGGCCACCCTCTTCTGTTTTATATATTTATAAAATTTTTTGATTTCTGTTTTTATATTTTGTGCCAATTTACTTTCATAATCCTTTTTCCCATTTCTTATTACCCGCTTTGTAACCCCTTGTTGTCTCTTAAAGTTTTCCCAATCTTCCAGTTTCCCACTGCTCTTTGCAGCTTTGCATACCTGCGCCTTCAATTTTATTCTCTCCTTCATTTCCTTTGTTAACCACAGTTGATTTTTCCCTCCCTTGCTGCCCTTTTTCCTGACCTGAATATATTTTTGTTGAGCATTACAAAATATTTCTTTGAAAATCTTCCACTGTTCCTCCACTGTTTCATCAATTAGCCTGTGCTCCCAGTCCACTCTGCCCAGTTCCTCCCTCATCCTATGGTAGTCACCCCTGTTGAAGTATAATATATTAGTTTTAGATCTAACTATTTCCCCTTCCATCTGAATGAGAAATTCAATCATACTATGATCGCTATTTCCCAGTTGCTCTCTGACTATTACATCATTTACTCTACCTATCTCATTGCACAACACTAGATCCAGGAGAGCATTTTCTCTTGGTGGTTCCGTAACATGCTGCTCAAGAAAGCTATCGCGGATGCATTCTATGAAGTCCTCTTCCAGACTCCCACGACCAACTTGATTTTCCCAATCTATGTGGAAGTTAAAGTCCCCCATGACGTATCATTATTACATACCTCACTTATCTCTCTATTTATTTCCTGTGCCACTAATTACTAAACTGTTGTTATTTGGTGGGCGATAGATAACACCCACCAATAATTTTTTCCCTTTGTTATTCTTTATCTCTACCCAAATTGACTCAACATTATGCTCTTTAGATCTTGTATCATCCCTCACTACTGCCTGGAGCTCATCTTTGATTAAGAGTGCAACTCCACCTCCCTTACCATCCTGTCTATCTCTTTGCATCACCTGATACCCTTGAAAGTTTAATTCCCATTTAGGGTCCCCTTGTAGCCATGTTTCCGTGATGGCTACCAAATCATAGGCATGGGTACAGATTTGCGCCTCAAGTTCACTAACCTTATTTCTAATACTGCGGGCATTCAGATAAAGTGCCCTTGTGCTCTTTGTCCTTTCAATATATAGTGACTTCTGTAACCTTTTCTTTTGATTTTTCTGCCCACTATTTTTCTTTGTAATTTTCTTAACACTATCAGTGACCCGAAAACTCACTGCACCATCTGATTTTTTACTTTCTCCTCCCAACATTACTTTTCCTGGCCATTACTTTATCTTCCCTACCCTTTTCCCTATCACTCTGGTTCCCATACCCCTGCCAAATTAGTTTAAACCTTGCCCCACTGCTGTACCAAACATACTTGCCAAAACGTTGACACCTTTTGGATTTAGGTGCAACCCGTCCCTCCTGTAAAGATCATGCCTTCCCCAAAAGAGATCCCAATGATCCAAGAAGCCAAATCCTTGCCTTGTACAACAGCACCTCAGCCACACGTTCATTTTCCTTATCCTTACATTCTTTTCATCTCTTGCATTTGGAACAGGTAGTAATCCCGAGATCACCACCCTAGCGTTCCTGTCTTTCAGCTTTCGTCCCAGCTCACTGTAATCCCTTTTCATTACCTCCTCCCTTTTCTTGTCAATGTCATTTGTACCCACATGTACCAAGACATCAGGCTGCTCTCCCTCTCCTCTCAGAATATTTTGGACCCAATTTATGATATCACGTACCCTTGCACCAGGGAGGCAGCACACCATGCGGGTATACTTATCTGGCTCACAGAATCTCCTGTCTGTACCCCTGACAATGGAATCCCCAATAACTACTGCATTTCTCCTTTTCCTTATCTTTTGCACCACTCTGCCAGGCTCATTGCCATTGACCTGGTGCCCGTGGCCATCTTCTGTCCGGTCATCTCCCTCAACAGAATCCAACACAACATAACTGTTGCTGAGTGGGATAGTCACTGGTGTGCTCTCGTTTTTCTCGCTTTTTTCTTTCCCCCCCTGACGGTTTCCCACTTACCTGACACGGGTTCTGGAGTATTTATCACCCTGAAAGTTGAGTCAATTAACTCCTCACTCTCCCTTACAAGCCGCAGGTCATCAATCTGCAACTCCATATCCCTAATTCGCTCCCTTAGAAATTGCATCTCGGTACACCTGGTGCAGATGTGGCCATTTGGGAGGGTGGAGGTCACCCATTCTTCCCACATCTGACACCCAGTACAGAGCACTAACCCTATCGGCATGACTCTGAATACGAAGGCAAATGACTCAGCTTACCTTTTCTCCTTGCCTGCTTTCGCCGAAGCCTGATAAGCCAAAGCCAGGAAGTCTCACTCCTTCACTGCTCCACTCACTCACTGAGCCACTCCTCCCTGGCTGCTCCCTCCCCCTTTCACTCCTTTTATTGGCTCCTTGACCAATTAACCCTGTCACTTTCAGCAAGCTCCTCCTCCTCCGACTCCCAGCCGAACCAATATGGATTAAAAATCGACTTTTCTTTGAGGTAAGACCCCACAACTATATTAAGTATAGCCTGTACGCACACACACACACACACACACACACATATATGTATATAATGTTACCAGTGCCCCTAACAGAATGAGAAAAAGAGAGTCTCTGATTGTCTGATGATTCGCCTTCAACGCTCCTGCAGCGTCTGCAGCCGCAGACTCCTGTTCGATCCACCGGCCGCCCGAGCTCCAGATCCAAACCTCCGACATGATCAGGAAGCTTTCAGCACCTGAGGCCCATCGGGATTTGCAACAATTGCAGGAAGATCGCTGCTAATTTTAGGCAGAAGGCGAAGAAGGGCATCCCTGGGTTCTAGAGCACTTCCATCAGATTCTTGAAACTCTCCGGGACTGCAAAAGGTTCAGGGAAACAGCCCAGGACATCAGAGGTAAAAAGTTGCCCACCATCGTGAACATCTACAGGGAACACTGCTGTCAGAGGGCAGCAGCAATCGTCAAGGACCCTCACCACCCAGCACACACGCCGTTCTCACTGCTGCCATCAGGACAGAGGTATAGGTGCCAGGAACAGCCGCTCCCCCTCCACCATCAGACTCCTCAACAGCAAACTCAATCAGGGACTCTTACTTTTGCACTTTATTATAAATTTTCTCTCTGTATTGTAGTTTGTTTACATTTCTTTATTTGTTTACATGTGTACGCTGAGTACAGTTTTATTTTAGTGGTAATTCTACCTGGCCCACAAGAAAAAGAATCTCAGGATTGTATGTGACGTCGTGTATGTTCTCTGACAATACATCTGAAATCTGAGTCTGAACCTGAAGAGCTGTCTGCATTATTGAGCCAGTCCAACTTTTAACTTGTTTAAAATGTAGACATAAAGGCAGTAACAGGCCCTTTTGGCCCACAAGTCTGTGCTGCCCAATCTCACCCAATTGACCTACAATCCCCTGGTACGCTTTGGAGGGTTAAAGGAAATAGGAGCCCCCGGGGCAAACCCACGCAGACATGGGAGAAACGCGCAAACTCCTTACAGACTGCGCAGGATTTGAACCAGGGTCCCTATCGCTGGCGCTGTAACAGCGTTATATTAACCCCTACGCCAACCGCGCCAGCCTTCACTGCCATAACTTTGAGTAGTCATTATCCTCTTGTAATTGTTATACATTTTTCTGTCTCATGGGACACTGTGCTAATTAAATTTATACTTTATAGCTTTTCCGTACCGGTTTAGCTACAGCAAGCAAGAATTTGATGGCATCTGGATATTATACTTTGGTGTGCAGTAATAAACTCTAATCTCGTCTCAACTCAGCCCTAAATGGGACTTGCTTAGGAAGACACTTTGATTGGCATGCATGAGTTGGGCTGGAGGACTGACTGTATATGTCGGCGTACAAGACGGAATTGAACCTTAAAAATGTTACCCCAAAACCAGGAGTTGTCTTATAAGCTAAGTCTTGTACCCTAAGTCTTATACGCTAAGTATAATATCCGATCTTTCACATCCTGCGGTTTAGAGTGTCCCCCAGAGCGATGAAGAACAGCATAAAACACTCGCTTAAGTCCTACGGTCCTACCATTAAACATTTTTCTACTGAAACTTGCGTTTGGGAAGCTGGATTAATAGTAATGTTATATTAAAGCAATAAAAATATATTATCAATCTGTCTAACATACCTTAAAATAACAACGCACCAAACAAAGCTAACAGTCGCCGACATCTAAGTGCCGTTACACCAGCTGGAAACATTTGACGCTTGATGCATATTATGGTAGGCAATTGGCAGCATTTTGCCAGCACTTTAAATGAATTGGCTAAATTTTAAATAACCAAGTCTGTGTTGTTTAGTAGTGTGCTTAACTGCATCACTCCACTGGTCAGTGGAATGGTTTGTAAGCTCTCTGCGGTAAGTCCCAGACTCGGGGTCACCTTATGCAGCAAGTATAGCTCAAAACCTGCATTTTGTGGAAATTATGGGGGGGGGGGGGGGGGGTTGTCTTACACACCCAGTCGCCTTGTATGCCAACAAATATGGAATTTCCATGGAATGTAACATGAACATTTCTGTCCCTTTGTCAAGATTACCTTCACCTTCACCACAGAACTTTCTCACTTCATCTACAGCCAGAAATTTTGGGCTGGATTGAGGCGAGACTCACACGTTATCTGTGGTGGTGAGGAACCTCCAGTCACACCCTTGACGGAGAAATTCGTAGGTACAATCAATGCCCGTCAATATTGAAATGCCACCAGAGATTTGTGACTATGTCACTTTGGGCTAAATATGGACTGATCATTATTCTTGAGCAGCAACAAAAAAAGTACAGCCAGTTATTGGGTTTGTAACATCAGTTATTAATAGATGCCTTGTCCAGACAAAGATTAATCCACTAAGGGATTACAAACCATCTGTTAATCACAGCTTCTAACATTCTTATAAAGCATGTGCTCATGTTAGTAGTTATCAGAAAAAAGCCCTTAAAGTTGTTTTATTACCATGGTAATGATGTGTTTGGTCAACTAAACGATGCCTTGGAAACAATTAGGAGATATTGGAGCTTCAAGGTGATGTATTTACATGGATTTAATGTCAGTACTAGGAGGCTACAGCTTCCATCCACCATCCGCTGTGTCAGAGATGTGCAGGAGGTGGTAGTACAACTTTAATCCAGCTTCACTGACAAACCGTCATGGGAACAATATTTTATAAAAATTATTGTGACCTCTCTGAGTGGAAGGGAAATAACTCTAACATTTCATTAACCTGGCAAACAAAGAACCGCATACTTAAAAGTTCTTATTATTACAAGAAGCAATCGTGTCAAACCCAATCAGCCCATCCAGCCTGTCCACGTTTCAAAGACCAATGCCTAAATGTCATTGTGTAATACAGCACACAACAGGCCTTTCGGCCCAATTGGTCCATGTTGTTGGAGGTTGGATAGATTTTTTTATATAGCAGGTGAATCAAGGGATTTGGGGAAAAGGCAGCGGCGATGACTCCCATCATCAGATCAGCCACGCTCTCATTGAACGGCGGAGCAGGGTTGATGGGCCGGATGGTCAACTCCTGCTCCTATTTCTTTGTTCTTATGCTTGATGCAGCACAGTTAGCGTAGCACTGTTACAGCGCCAGCGACGGGGACCGGGTTCGAATTCCGCACTCTCTGTAAGGAGCTTGTCTGCGTGGGTTTCACCCCACCCTTCAAAATGTATGGGGGTTGTAATTGGGTGCAATTTGGCGGCATGGGCTTGTGGGTCAAAAGGGCCTGTTACTGTGCTGTATGTCTAAGTTTAAAAATACATGTTTATTCTTAAATACTGAACCCAACCCTAAATATGGACTGATCATTTTTCTGCCTGATGTGTTGAGTCCCTCCAGCCTCTCTTTGTTCGCCCATAGTTGAGCATGCCTTTCCAATTCAACTGCTTTCCTAGATGCTTCTAAAGGGCGGCGAGATTACTTGATTCCATCACTTCCTTTGAGCATACTTTCCAGATTCCAATCATTTTCTTTAAAAAAAAATCCCCCTCAGATTCTCCCCAAACTTCAACCTCTCACCATTTACCAATGGGGTCTTGTTTTAGACAAGCCCACCAAGGGAAGAACGATTCCTCCTATCTTTCCCATCCATCACCCATTCATATGTTGTACACCACTATCAGCTTCCGCCTCTCCATGGGGGAACCTATCCAGCCACTCCTCAATCTTTCTATCCCAGGGAACCTCCTCTGCACCCTCTCCAGTCTAATCACATCTTGGAGCGGCCCGGTTAGCATAGCAGTACCAGCGACCTGTGTTCAAGTCCTGCAAAGTTGGTGAGTTTATACTATTACGAGCCCAAAGGACCCCAAAACCCAGCAGCATTAGACATTCACCAAGATAAGTAGCTTTCAAAACAAAAGTTATTTTTAATCAACTTCAAACATGAAAATAGAAACAAACTTTAACTTAACTCTATTCTTAACTAACCCAAATTAACCCCCTTCTAATTCTAAGCACACATGTATGTAATGTGTGTGTAAATTCAAGAAAAGTTATTTGGTTCACAGTTCAATCTCACTTCTCCTTCTTCCAAGTTCTCTGGTTGCAGACAATCACCATACTGTGCACAGAATTTAACATGTATAAAGTTCACCAGGATTGGTGCTTGAAAGGTAAATATTTACCACTCAGGAAGGTTCTTGTAGGGTTTGCAGAGAGAGATATTTGTTGCTCCAGGATTTCCACAACTGAGGTACCACCACTAGTCACCTCAGGGTCTTGCTGATGAAACTTGCTTCATCAGGGTCTTCTGGATGGTAACCTCTTTCTTCAAGCTACCACAGAGTTCCATTATTTCAAGAGAAACATCAGACAGATCGCATTTCCAGCCATCTACTGCTCTGGAACTTGCTTTCATCAGTTTCATTTTTCCCTGGATTGCACTTTTCAGTTACTTGTCAGTGTCCCACCACTGACTGACTGACTGAGCTGTTAACTCAACTCTCTCTCTCTTCCAACTGAAACTCCAAATAAACCATGTGACTCATGTCTTTCAAAACCCCCACCTTCTCCAGCAAACAACAGGAGTAATTTCTTCTTCTCAAATTGTTATCTTATAGGTAAACAATCCAGAATTGACCTTTCTGTGAGCACTTTGCAGGAAGGGTACTGATAGACAGCATGACTCCAGTAAGACAATGGTCAAGCATTTTATGACATCATTTAACACCTACTTCTCCAAGAGATCCTGCAATGTGAATTCTTCAGTCTTTCAATAAGATCTGTTTTAAAATGTGTGTATGTATGTGACCTACTCTAAATCTTATAAATTCTTCCCAAGTATTAACATTGTTATAATATATTCCTTCCCGGTTGCTCCGGTTTCCTCCCACCCTCCAAAAACGTACAGGGTTGTAGGTTAATTTGGGTGTAATTGGATGTCACGGTTTAAGGCTGGAATCGGCTTCTACAGAGTTGTAAATAAAAAAAATAAATAAAAGTCATTCCCCCAGTGTGGTGGGCAAATCTCCACGCACTGCCACAGGATCATTCCCCCAGTGAGATGGGAAGATCTCCATGCAGTGCCATGGAATCATTCCCCCAGTGTGATGGGAAGATCGCCATGCAGTGCCACGGAATCATTCCCCCAGTGTGATGGGAAGATCTCCATGCACTGCCACAGGATCATTCCCCCAGTGTGATGGGAAGATCTCCATGCAGTGCCACGGAATCATTCCCCCAGTGTGATGGGAAGATCTCCATGCAGTGCCACGGAATCATTCCCCCAGTGTGATGGGAAGATCTCCATGCAATGCCACGGAATCATTCCCCAAGTGTGATGGGAAGATCTCCATGCAGTGCCACGGAATCATTCCCCCAGTGTGATGGGAAGATCGCCATGCAGTGCCACAGGATCATACCCCCAGTGTGATGGGAAGATCTCCATGTAGTGCCACGCAATCATTCCCCCAGTGTGATGAGAAGATCTCCATGCAGTGCCACGGAATCATTCCCCCAATTTGACGGGAAGATCTCCACGCACTGCCACAGGATCATTCCCCCAGTGTGGTGGGCAGATCTCCACGCAGTGCCACGGGATCATACCCCCAGTGTGATGGGAAGATCTCCATGCAGTGCCATGGAATCATTCCCCCAGTGTGATGGGAAGATCTCCATGCAGTGCCACGGAATCATTCCCCCAGTGTGATGGGAAGATCTCCATGCAGTGCCACGGAATCATACCCCCAGTGTGATGGGAAGATCTCCATGTAGTGCCACGGAATCATTCCCCCAGTGTGATGAGAAGATCTCCATGCAGTGCCACGGAATCATTCCCCCAATTTGATGGGAAGATCTCCACGCACTGCCACAGGATCATTCCCCCAGTGTGGTGGGCAGATCTCCACGCAGTGCCACGGGATCATACCCCCAGTGTGATGGGAAGATCTCCATGCAGTGCCATGGAATCATTCCCCCAGTGTGATGGGAAGATCTCCATGCAGTGCCACGGAATCATTCCCCCAGTGTGATGGGAAGATCTCCATGCAGTGCCACGGAATCATTCCCCCAGTGTGATGGGAAGATCTCCATGCAGTGCCACGGAATCATTCCCCCAATTTGATGGGAAGATCTCCACGCACTGCCACAGGATCATTCCCCCAGTGTGGTGGGCAGATCTCCACGCAATGCCACAGGATCATTCCCCCAGTGTGGTGGGCAGATCTCCACGCACTGCCACGGGATCATTCCCCCAGTGTGGTGGGCAGATCTCCACGCAGTGTCACAGATTAAAATGGTGTTCAAATTCGTCAGTTATATAGTCACCTGGAATTTTAAGAATGTTTTAACCAAGATGTGGCTCAATCATTAATTGAATTCAAAATGCAGATCTATTGACTACTTGATATCAAAATAATCAAGAGCTATGAAGATAGGGCAAAAAAGTGATGGCTGAGGTACGAGACCTGTAGGGATTTTGTTGAATGTTTTAACGAGATGTATGATTTCCTCCTTGCTTCATGTCTTATGTTCATATATTTGTCTATTGTCCAAGCATTATATTATAGGGTACACATTGAGAATTTCTTCTGCCTGTGAGTTCTTTGGAACTCCTTGCCACGGAGACCTGCGGGAATTTAGATGTTGAGATTGGCAGGCAAGGTCAGCCTTATTGCAACACCCCTAATGTTCGAATCCGACGCAGTCTGCAAGGAGTTTGCACGTGCTCCTCATGACCTACGTGGGTTTTCTCCGGGTGTTCTGGTTTCCTCCCCCCCCCCCCCCACCTCCAAAACGTACAGGGTTTGTCGGTTAATTGGGTGAAATTGGCCGACTCAGGCCAGAATCGACTTGTTCTGTATTGTAAATAAAAACAAATGAAAGCCGTAATCACTGAAGATGGTGAAAGGGAAGGGAAATGTACTGAAGGATTACCAGATCAGCTACAATCCCCGTGAATGGGAATCAGCCTCAAGGTGATCAATAACCTGCTGCTGTTCTTAATTTTTGTGGTATTGTCAACTCCAACTTTTTTCCCCTTTGTGGTTCATCGCTCTTACCCCCTGAACTTAGCAGGTAAGCCATCGACCACAGTGTTGGGTCAGGAATCACGTATACGTACATTTGGGCAAGTCTGGCAAGATTTCCTTTCCTGAAGGACATATAACAGTTACAGCACAGAAACAGCCCAACTTGGTCCTTCTAGCCCATGCCGAACACTTCCTCCCGCCCAACCCCACACTCAACCCGTAACCTTTCTTTCCCGTCCATATACATATCCAACTTCTTCTTAAATGCTAATAGTAAACCCAGTGGCTTATTGAATGCAATTGAGGCATTTCCAGGAGGTTCAAGAGTATTGTTACTGAGGCCAACTTTTTTAAAAAGTCCACATTTATTTATTTGACTGAATTTAAAATTTACCAGCCTATTCTCATCTGTCAGAGAGTCCCAAAACTTGACCATTACCCTACCAGATACTTCTCAATATTTCTTTTTTTTTTAAATTTCATTCTCAGCTTGCAGTCACCAGTGACATGGGGCCTACTTTAGAGGGAAGCCAAGAATCCATCATACCAGTGGGTGTCATAAACCAGACTGGGAGATTGCTTCGTCGAGCACCTCAGGAATAGCGGGGATCTCCTGGAGGCCGCAATTCCCTTACGGACTTGCCTGTCCATTGTCCATTGCACTGCCAGGCTGAGACCACCTGCAAATTGGAGGAATGGAACCTCATATTCCATCTCGGCACCCTCCAACTGGGCGGCATTGACATCAACGTCTCCGGTTTCCATTAACCAACCCTCGCCCAACTATCCCATGCTACAGATCTATCTCTGTCTCTCTCTTCCCTCTTTCTCCTTTACCTCTGTTCTGCATTTACAGACCCAAACCCCGTCCCCTATCAGTTCTCACCTTTCCTCTCTCCCGGCCTCTTTTCCACATCCAATTATCACCTTTTGTCCGCTGGTCTGTTCTCCTCCCGCCATTTCTTTTATTCAGATGCTGCCTTGTTCTTCCCAGAGCTTGAAGGGCTCTGGCCCAAAATGTAGGTAATATTTACCTTTACCACCGATGCACACTGCGAGGCCTACTGAGTTCTTCCATCATTTTCTGTGTTTTTTACAAGTCTCAAAGTTGCCGATACATTCCCCAAATTCTTCATGGTGACTCATTCTCAATGCTCTCGATCTTGTGTTTTCGCAGGTCACCCGAGTCTACGATTGTCCGATGATTCGCCTTCGACGCTCTTGCAATTTTCTTTAAATTTAGACATACAGCACAGTAACAGGCCCTTTTGGCCCACAAGCCCATGCCGCCAATTACACACAAGTGACCTACAACTCCCAATACGTTTTGAACAGCGGGTGGAAACCAAAGCACCCAGAGGAAACGCCATGCAGGGTGAACATACAAACTCCTTAGAGACAGCGCCAGATTCGAACCCCGGTCGCTGGCACAGTTTTGCGCGAACCACTAAGCTAATCTTTCCACCCTTGAAATATTGGTGTCTTGTACGAGGATTGCTATATGAATGCAGGCTGTCAGACTGTCTGCTCTCAAGCTCTGAGGAGGCAGGAATTTCTCCTAACCGCACCAACGCTAGCTCTCAGGAAGCAATCATTTTATCCAGTGGTTCTCAACCTTTATCTTTCCACTCACATCCCACTTTAAGTCATCCCTACGCCATCGGTGCTCTGTGATCAGGAAGGGATGGCTTAAGGTGGGATGTGGGTGGGAAGGGAAGGTTGAGAACCACTGCTCCGGACCCAATTGTAACTGAAATATTTGGCTTGAGAAAAATTGTCACTGGCCCATTTCCTTTGGAGTTAGGAAACCGTGCACATAACGAGTCCATGAGGGACGATTAAAACAGGGGTTTTCAAACTTTTTCTTTCCACTCACATCCCACTTTAAGTAATCCCAGTGCCATTGGTGGTCTGTGATTAGTAAGGGATGGCTTAAGGTGGGATGTGGGTGGGAAGGGAAGGTTGAAAATCACTGCTCTGGACCCAAATGTAACTGAAATATTTTCCTTGAGAAAAATGGTAATTTCCTTTGGAGTTATGAAACCATGCACATAACAAGTCAATTAGGTACAATTAAAATGGTAGGTCCTTATGCCATAAGGGCTCTGTGATCACTAAAGGAATACTTAAGGTGGTAGGTGAGTGGAAAGAAAAAGTTTGAAAACCACTGTTTTAGTCCCATTGCACCTCTCCTTGTATCCTTGCAGTTCATTCTCTCTCACTTCGATTCCTCTTGCCATGAGGCTACACCAAGGGATAAATTACACTGCGTTTTCAGAGTTTATTGACATTTTTTGCTGTATTATTGACTGGTATGCCCGAACATGTGCCCCACCTGTGCCTCAATTCATTGGCTCAAACAGAGATATCAATAAGTAGTCTGGTGTGAAAAATGAACCCAATAATGCTCTCTATTTTTTGGGATTATTATGCAATTTGTCATGGCCACTTTTATGTGGCACGTACAGATAGTCCCTAATTTACAATGGTGCGACAACGAATTTTCGAAGTTACGATGGTTATAATCTGTACAGTACTTGAAATTTTGGCTATGCTATGATGTTAGTGTCTCCCAACAGCGCTGTAACAGTCCCCACGCTGATCCCACTGACCCACGCTCCTCCCGACTGGCCCGTATAGGTCACCACATTGATCCCACCGCCCCACTCTCTCCCCACACCACCGTGTCCAACCCTGCACTGATCCCACTGCCGCACTCTCTCCCCACAGCCCCGTGTCGGTCCCCACACTGATCCCACTGCCCCACTCTCTCCCCACAGCCCCGTGTCGTTCCCCACACTGATGCCACTACACTTTATCGATTATGATTTTTTTGACATGATGGGAGTACTGAAACATAACCCCATCGTAAATTGAGGACTACCTGCATCTCATTTTGAACATAATGACACAGAAGGAGGCCATTCAACCCATCAACTCCCAGCTGGCTCACACCAGGCATTCCAAACCTCTCTCCTTACTTCTTAATATGCCTGTGACTTACTCCTTCCCATCAACTCACCTCTTGATTCATTTTGGCATTAAACTACACTAAGGGTGGAACGGATAGTGTAGCCATTAGCACAACACTATCACGGCACCAGCGACCTGGGTTCGAATCCCACGCTGTCTGTAAGGAGTTTGTTCATTCTCCCCATGTCTGCATGGGTTTCCTCTGGGAGCTCCAATTTCATCCCACACTTCAAAAATGTATAGGGGGGTGGGCATGTTACCATTCTGCATGCGTAAATATAATTTTTTTTTAATTATAGAATTGTGGGGGGGGGGGGGGTGCCGGTGGTATCCAAAAACCAGTTCTTCTACCAGTGCTCCGTTGTGATGTGGGGAGTAACTAGGTCACACAGGAGAAACCCGCACAGTCTCAAATGGAGGGCCTGACCAGGGTACTTTAGTCGGAGCAGGTGGGATGGGGATAGGTTATCGAGGGGTGTTGAGACTTCGTTGTCAAGGTTTGGCATTTAGACCTGCTGTATAAGACAGCCCGATTCTGAGGTGACATTTTTAAGTTTCAAGATTGTCCTATACATTAAGTTTAGAGAAACAAAAAGAAAAAAAAAAATAACCTTTTGTAAAGTTGCAGCTTAAAGACTCTTAATGTGGGAGGAGAGAATGAAGCAACATTCAATTCCAGAGGCTTGCTAGAACGATGGGAGTAAAAATGCCCTCCAGTAGTCTGAATATTTGATTAAATGTTTTTTTTATTGTGGCCTCTACTTCTTTTAATTTATATTCTGTGCTCTTAATTTTTATGAAAATAGAATCGGTTTAGGGTTGTGTAAATATGTTGCCCATTGCATGGGTCATCAGCAAGGAACTCATGCAGAAACAAAGTCTCATTATTCCCAAGTATTGGAAGAATTTTAAAAACACTGCTAATTAAAGATCAAAAATGGACACTGACTGAGCAATTAAAATATTCAAAAAGGAAACTAATGTAAAACTGCTAGGCTGTCCGATTCTTTTAACATAACATTTAACCTCAGAGCAATTTTCCCCCAAAATAAGCTTTATTCACAATAAAATAATTGACAAAAGAACACCACCTTAGTGCATTTCCATCGCTGTATATTGTTAATTTAGCGCCACTGTTTCTCCTCCCTCTGCTTGATGGGGGACCTCTCCCTGATCTCAGCCCCTCAACGGAAGGACTTTAGACTGTGATCCTTCCCAACTACATCCTCACTTGGATCGATAGGAGATCATCAGGCCCAGTTTACAGACTGCCTGGCTGTTCACTGGCTATCACACCACGTACTATCTTTCATACTGATCCATCTCAGTCTGATCCGGAACCCTAGTAGCATTGTAATAGAGTTTGGCAGCGCAGAAACTGGTCCCTCACCCAACTTGTCCGTGCCGAATGGGTTGTCTGCCCAAGCTAATCCCATTTGCCTGTGGTAAAGCACAAAAATCTGCAGACACTGTGGTTGACGTAAAAACACAAAGCTGGAGAAACTCAGCAGGTCAAAGAGTGTCCTTTATATAGCAAAGTTAAAGATAAATAAAAACATTTCAGGCTTGAGCCTTTCATCAAGGTGTTTGCCATTTTCCTGTCTTCAGCTCAAATCCCTCAAAATCTAAACCTTTCCTACCTATCTACCTCTCTAAATGTCCATTAAACGTTGCAGTTGTTCCCACTTCCTGTGGTAGCTCATTCCACGCTCACCTTGACACAGGAGCCATGGTCCAGTGAACGACAGGAAAGGATGTCTCCCGCTCCTGTGTTTGCGTGTTTTAGGTTGTCAAAAGCACACCCAGGTATCGAACCAGTATCGGAACCGGGATGCGAGATAGTGCCAAAGGCACTGAAGGGTTCCTAATACCAATCTGGAGCTCGGGTCACCGGTTTTTTGGACTGGACCCTGTGTGGCTGAGGAGCACTGGAAGCGAATCCACAGGCACTCAGTAACTCTGGGGAGGGGATTCTCTTTTACCATTTCTGCCGATAGCAGGCAAAAGTACTTTTGTGTAATATGACACTGTTTTATTATATGATAAGATCTTGAATCTTGAAACATTCTATACTACAGATGCACGTACTTATTTACTCTCATGTAATAAAATAAAAATGCAATATTGCATGTAAATTGTAATAAAATTCACCATAAGCATTGCCGAGCGACCCTTACAGTCAGGAGAAGAAAAGTGAGAGAAGATGATATAGAAACATATAACATTATGAAAGCTAGAGATAGGTAAGTTGTTTCCATTGGTAGGAAAGAGTAGAACTAGGGACCATAGCCTCAGGATTCAGGGTAGTAGATTTAGGATGGAGGTGAGGAGGAACTGCTTTTCCCAGAGGGTAAAGGTAAAGGTTCCATTATTGTCAAGTAATATTACATTAAGAATATAGCTTCCATGAATTTTTTTAACTTTGTCCAGCGCGCCTCACAGAAATGAGACCCCAGCGAGCAACGAACACTCAGCCCCTGGATTACAAGACCAGTGCTCTAGCCGCTGAGCTCTCGGTGGTGAATCAGTGAAATTTGCTGCCCTTCGAATCAGTGGAGGCGACCTCATTAAAATAGATTTCAACATAGTCGGGGAATTGAGGGATATGGGGAAAAGGCAGGTCGGGTGGAGATGAGCCGATCACCAATGGTGGTGGAGCAGGCTCGATGGGCCGGGTGGGTGATTCATGCTCCTATTTCTTATCTTCATATGAGAGTTCCCTCAGAATTACTGAGTGTTATGGTATTCAATATTAAAATCCAACCCAGAAAGGGAACAGAAAATATTAAAACCCAGCCTGGAGAGAGAGCAGGACAACAGCAGTCCACGCCATTTGCAAGTGTCAGTCTTTGCTTGTTTCACTTTTCTCTCTCTCACTGACTTCTCTTTAGAATGCAGGGCACAGATTAAATGACACATGGTGAATTCAGGAGGCGTCCAAGTAAATTCAGGGAAACAGAATTAAATTTGTTAATTATTCTACTGAGGGAACAAACAAAAGGAATAAATTGGCATATTTGCAGGAACCTCAGGCAATTGAGCATCCAGCCTAACCAACCAGAAAGAGTCTGAGGAAACATCCATCTGATGAGTGTCAGAAACTGCCCACTTAAACGTCTTGCCTTCTGCTTTCTTTTCTACGTTGCAGTTGATCTGAGTAGCTCAGAAGCTCACTACAGCACAATGCAGGCTTTTCAGCCCTCGATATTGTGCCCACCCATATATTCCTTAAAAAATGTACTTAACTTTCCCTACCCTGTTAGCCTCTACTTTTTCTTTCATTCATGTGCCTGTCTAAGAGTCTCTTAAATGCCTCTTGTGGAGATATGAAATTACACCACTAGGTCACCAGGGGTCATCCCGGTGACCTTGTCTATAAAGCAGTCCAGAGCTACAGTCTAGCCTTCCAGGTTTGTCCTGCAGAGAGACAAGACCTCTTGTAATTCCACCACTAGGCGTCACCAGGGGTCATCCCGGTGACCTTGTCTATAAAGCTGTCTAGAGCTACAGTCCAGCCTTCCAGGTTTGTCTTGTAGAGAGACAAGACCTCTTAGTGTCCATATTAGTTTATTAAAGCTGCCTTATACTCGCACTGCTGGTGTGGTTATTGTCAGGACAATTTAATAAACTAATATGGACACTAAGAGGTCTTGTCTCTCTGCAAGACAAACCTGGAAGGCTGGACTGTAGCTCCAGACTGCTTTATAGACAAAGTCACCGAGATGACCCCTGGTGACCCCTAGTGGTGTAATTACATATCACCACACCTCTAATGTTTCAGCCTCCACCACCATCCCTGGCAAGGCATTCCAGGCCCCCACAGCTTTCGATGTGTAAAAAAACTTACCCCTGACGTCTCCCCTAAATTTACCTCCCTTCACTTTGTACACATGTCCTCTGGTGTTTGCTGATCCTGCCCAGGGAAACAGGCACTGGCTGTCCACCCTGTCTATGCCTCTCATAATCTTGTAGACCTCCATTAAGTCTCCTCTCATTCTTCTACACTCCAAAGAGCAAAGTCCCAGCTCTGTTAACCTTGACATTTTACAATCCAGGTAATATCCTGGTACATCTCCTCCCCATAGCTTCCACATCCTTCCTATAAAAGAGAACCATCTAGGGGAAATTAAACTTTACAGAATTCCAGAAACCATGTTTCAGCAAGTAAATGTGATCACGAGTATTTCTACACTAAATGCGGGGTATAGAGTCAGAGAGCAGAGAAGCAGGCCATTCTGACCAGCGTGTCCATGGTAACCATCAACGACCATGAAGTATTACGCTCAGTTCTGGCCAGCTCATTACAGGAAGGATGTTGGAGGGGGTGTAGAGGAGATTTATCAGGATTGGAGAACTCGTCACACGAAGCAAGGTTGATATAGATTTCCACTTCAGTGAAACAAAGGATAAGAGGTGACTTATTCGAGGTGTATAAGATTATGAGGCCTGAGATAGGGTGGACAGCCAGCTCCTTTTTCCCCAGGGAAACAATAGTGATTATCAGAGGACATCGTTTTTGGTGACTGGAAGAAAGGTTAGAGTAGACATTAGAGATAGGTTTTTTACACAGAGAGAGGTGCATGTCTGAAACGCATTGCTGAGTGCAGTGGTGGAGGTTGGACTCTTGGATAGGCCCATGGATGGAGATAGAATTTAGGGTTATGGGAGGTTGGTAGGGACAAATTAAATTGTTGTGGAGTATATTTCCATAGGTCGGCACAACGTCGAGGGCTGAAAAGCCTGTACAATGCAGTAATGTTTGATTTAAATTTACATTAATTCACTGACTCTCCCCCGATACATAGCCCTCAACACCTTGGCAGTTCAAGTGCTCATCCGCATATGTTTTAAGTGTTTTACAATTTTAAAAAATTGAGACATGCAGCCCAGTAACAGGCTCTTCTGAGGCATGAGCCTCTGCAGCTCAAATACCCTAATTAACCTACAACCCCTGTCCATCTTTTAAATGGTGGTGGGAAACTGGAGCACCCAGAGGAAACCCTCACGGGGACGGGGAAAACATGCAAACTCCTTGCAGACAGCGCGGGATTTGAACCCCAGTCACTGACGCTGTTATAGGGTTGTGCCAACCACTCCCCTAACTGTGCCTCCCTTTCCCTCCATCACCGTCTTAGTCAGTGCCTTTCTAATCCAAAGGTTTTCCAAATAGTGTGAGCAGTCCAGCCAGTCAACCCATTCAAAGTACAGATTGTGTCAGGGGTTTGGACCTGAGCTCAAGGTTGTGGGAGTGCTGGAGGTGAATCCACGGACATTCAGTGTATTTTTACAGTGAAGGTACTTTTTTTTAGTCATAGAGCACTTTTTTGTAGACATAGGGCAGCCTGGCCCTACAAGCCCAGGCTGTACACCCGATTAACCTAAAACCCGGAACGTGTTTGAAGGATGGGAGGAAACTGGAGCCCCTGGGAAAACCCACGCAGATTCAGGGAGAACATACAAACTCCATACAGACAGCGCGGGATTCGAACCCATGCTCGGTCCCAATCTGTAAAGGCATTGCACTCAGGGGTGCAGTGCTCAGATTCTCTTTATCTGTTTCATTCCTCATTTTAAACTCATGCTACCTGTCTTTAGCCACATCTATGATGGGGAAATACTTCATTCTTTCCACATTATGCCCCTCATAATTGTATTTTAGTTTAGAGATGTAGCACAGTGAAAGGCCCTCATTAGCCCTGCACCGACAAGAGTGAGCCTAGATGGAGCCCCAAACCCAACAGCAGTTAGGTGATTTTCTAAGGCTGGGAAGGCAATTGTCAACTTGGCCATGGTCTGCCAAAGCACTTGCTTTTGTGTGAGATCAATCTATGACTTCAGCTGTTCCCCAGCCATGTTTCCAACCTAATTTAGCAAGAAGATGCTTTGGAAAAAAACTGCTGGGACAGAGAAAAGTAAAAAGCAGTCCTGCCAGAGCTGCAGTAACAAGGATTGTCGCTGGTGCGGACCAGGGAGAGCGGGGAGCGCTGCTCCAAAAGGTCCTAATGCTGGTGGCTCCATACAGGCTATAAACACCCTGTTAAAGGCGCCACCAGTGTTTTTAAAACTAAAATCCTGAAACTGTTGGTCAGCGGCCAAGTCTGTAAGGAGTTTGTAAGTTGTCCCTGTATCTGGGCGGGTTTTCCCCAGGGGACCAGAAAAGGGGAGAACACCCTCCATTGAGAAGGAGAACCAGAGGAGACGGCAACGATGGCAGCAAACCAGCGAGGGGGAATCAGCAGCTGAGGGGCCTACACCGGCTGCGGACGGGCTGCAGGGGGCTCGTGGAAACCAGGTGTCGGAGCCGGGAGTCAAGAGGGCGCTGACAGCGAGAAGGGCTCCCGAAGGACCTCAGGCAGTGAACCTCCTGATCATGTCGGAGGTTTGGACCTGAGCTCGAGGCTGCAGGAGCTCTGGAGGCGAATCCACGGGCACTCAATGTACTTTTTTTTTATTAGTCATAGGGCACAGTAACAGGCCATTTTGGACCTACAAGCCCGTGCCGCCTAATGTACACCCCATGAAGGATGGGAGGAATCCAGAGACCCAGGGAAAACCCATGCAGATACCGGGAGAATGTACAAAATCCTTACAGACAACGCGGGATTGGTAGCCACGTCCGATCCCGATCACTAGCGCTGTAAAGTCGTTGCGCTCAGGGGGTGCAGATTAATTTGGTGCTGGAGCTCACGAAAACGGCCCCCGAGGTGCTGGAGCGACTCCCAGCAGCTCTGCAACCCTGGTTGCACTAACCGGCCCACCAACTGTGCTGCCCTCTTCTGCTTCTCTTTTACTGTAAGGGCGCCGGGCGACACTATAGGAAACGCTTTGTCGGCCTTAAAGCAGTTAATTTTGTTCTGTATGTAACATAAAAAGGAATCTTGTTCCCATAACTCAAAATGGAGAATTGCTTTGGTGCAAATACAGATTGAGAACCCCTCATCCGAAACGCTTAGGTCCTGAAGTGTGCTTCAGATTTTGGAGCGCCATTTAAAAAATCCACTCATTCACTTATGGGATGTTATGTCGGACAAGATGTTACTATCCCTCGTTGCATTCCTGAGACTTGGTGCCTGGACTCTGCAGGGCAGCCAAGTGAGTGGTTATCAAGTGGGCATCCTGTGGTTCAGCGAACCACACAAATCTAGAAAGGCTGCGCAACAGGGTTTAATCAACGTAAAGTAGAAAGCACCGGATATGACTGGTTTAGGAAAGGACTGGCTCAAGCCGGTGATTGACAGTCGGCAAAGTGGGGCCAGCCTCCCAGGTCACCTACATGCAGGTACAGTGGCTGCCCCCTGTAGGAGGCCACTAGGAGTGCGGTTATAGTGGTGGTCATATCAGCACACACCCTCCCTTCCTCAGTGTTTCGCTGGTAGACCCACCACACCTCCGGAGGGTTCAGCAGTGAATCCCGGCGCCCCGGCCTCACCCCCATTCACTCACTTGGGGGCTCAGGTGGAATCCCTTCTCCTCAGCTACAGCCCCACTGACCTTTTCTGTAGAAACCTTTGACTGCTTGTCGGTGTATCTTTCCTCACGCTCCCAACTTCCCGAGTAGCCTTGATGTCAATGTGTCTGCAAATCTTCTGTTGGCCTATTTCATTTGGTCGGACCCTTGTCTTCCAGCCACATTCAGCGTTCCTCAATACCTTAAAGATCCATGCATTCACATTACCATACAAATATTAACATATGCACAAATTAACTGAAATGAACATATTGAAAAATATAAACCAGTGGTTCTCAACCTTTTTCTTTCCACTCACATCCCACTTTAAGTCATCCCTCTGCCATCGGGGCTCTGTGATTGGTAAGGGACTGCTTAAGGTGGGATGTGAGTGGGAAGGGAAGGTTGACAATCACTGCTCGAGACTGAAATATTTGGCTTGAGAAAAATTGTTCTTGGCCGATTTCCTTTGGAGTTCTGAAACCACGCACATAACGAGTCAAACAGTGGTTTTCAACCTTTTTCTTTCCACTCACATCCCACCTTAAGCAATCCCTTACTAATCACAGAGCACCGATGGCATAGGGATTACTTAAAGTCAAATGAGAGTGGAAAGAAAAAGGTTGAGAACCACTGATCTCCACTCAACAATGCACTATTTATGTCCGCTACGTTCTCCGATCGGGACTTTTGAACTCTATAACATCCACGGATGATAAAAGTTTTGGATTTTGGAGGATTTCATGTTTCAGAATTTCGGATAAGGGGCACTCGACTTGTGTGACTGACATAAAAACAAGAGGCTGCCTTTCCTACTGTTTGCAAAGCTATCCCAATACAATTTGCATGTTTTAGCACACTGCATTTGACTGAATAGGGCAGAAAATTAGATGCATGAATCTCTTCTCCTCTTAATCCTCATGTTTATAACATTCATTAAAAATAAATCATTTTGAGAGCGGGGCATCTTAATTAATGTCTATTGAGGTTTGCTTCTTTGAATTCATTAGAGAGGAGGTTGTCAGGTGCTAGGGGTGAATTGGGAGAGGTGTGTGACACATTCAGTCTGGTTATCTTTGGAACAGTGGCTTGAAGCGTCAACATCTCAATCAGTGAATGTCTGGGGAGCATCTCTCCGTGCTCATTTCTTGCCTGAACTACAGAAGGTAGGGTTCCCCCTCCAACCCCTCCCTCAGATTGGAGATACAATGACAGTCCACTCCAGTATCTCGTGGTCGAATGGAGACTGATGGGGACTGGTACGGTTGCAGCAAAAAAATGGATCGCTCCCATCGGGGGTCAATCCACAGGACCATAAAAAATGGAGAGAGAATCACTGGGTTCTCCCTACTCCCGCCCCTCCCCACCCCCCTATCTACCAGGATCGGCGTCTCAAGAGGGTATGCAAAATCATTGAGGACCCCTTCCAGCCAGCATCCATCTTTCAGCTGCTTCCGTTGGGGAAGAGGTACAAGAGTATCGGAGCCAGAACCACCAGGCTGAGGAACGGCTTCTCCCCAGGGGAAGTGAGAACGACAAAAGGAACTGCTCACTCTGACCCTCCGAGACTCTCATATTCACAAAGCAATGTATTTAATTGTACCTATAGATAGTTGTCCAGCATGTGGATTGTTTGTCAGTATGTGTGTTACGTCTGCATGTTTTGCTGGGTTGTACTTGTACAACCGGATGAAGATAAGCTTGACTTGACCTTATAGGCAGTTGTGCTTCCATTGTAAAGTTGAGATGGAAGGTTTTACTTCCACACAGGCTCCAGTAACACGAGGAGGCTTTTGCCACTGAGGTTGGCTGAGAAAAGTATTGGAGGACATGGGCTAAGAGTGAAAGGTGAAATGTTTAAAGGGATGTCCACGTAACCAACAGCAAGAGGCAATGAACCAGACAGAGATAATTTTAAAATATTAACTTCATTTCTAACTCTTCAAATGTAGTCTTAACTTTTAAAGTACGTTCGTGCGTCCGTGCGTTACAGTCCAGGCCAAAATCTAGAAAGTTACTTCAAAATTCAGTCTTTTAAATTCAGTGTTGAAGAGTAAGCCTTAGAAATGTGATGCCCAGAATTAAAGTGGAACCAATGGGGAAGGCTGAGAAAGACTGACAAATTCTTCTTGAAGAAATGTCCAACCGCATGGTCCTTTTGTAGGCGAGACTCGAACTGGACGGCATAGGGAATACTTAAAGTGGTATGTGAGTGGAAAGGAAAAATGTTGAGAACCACTGTTTTAGGCAAACAGCACAGTGACAGGTCCTTTCGGCCCATAATCCAATGCCACCCCATTACAACGAAATGACCTACAATCCATGGACGTTTTTGAAGGGTGGGAGGAAACCAGACCACCCAGAGGAAACGCACACAGACACCGAGAGAGCGTACAGATGGTGCCGGATTCGAAGCCCGGTCCCGATTGCTGGCGCTGTAACAGCGTTGCGCTAACCGCTAGGCTAACTGTGCCGCTCTAAAGGCACAACTTGTCGACACACAGGTTTTGGAATCTGAAGCATCACAAGCTACTGGAGGAACACAAAGGGTCAAAGAGTGTTCGTGGGGGGGTGGGGGGAGGAACAGGAAAGGAAGTGTTGGATCCAAAAACGTCGTCAAATTCCTTCCACCCCCCCCCACCCCCAGATGCTTCATGACCCTCTGGATTATTCCAACAGGTTGTGCTGCTTTGCTCTGTAATTACTTCATGGATCCGACAGCGCTATGGGATATTTTAAATGGTGCTCTATTAACCCTTTGGGCTGCGTGTCCCTGTTCTCAGGGACTACCAACAAGCGCCTTTATTCTCCCTGTTTTCCGAGACTGGTTTTATACCCAACCACCAGCTGGTTTTTACTGATTTTTAACCTTTCATACTGCAGTTTACCCATGGACCCAGTCCGGAAGATGTATTATGAGAGGTTAAAAATGGCCCGAGTCCAAAGCGTTAACGCAGGTCAAAGCTTCCACATTTGGAAATGAATAGACCTTATCATCCAGAACAGGGAATAATGAGCCCAGCAAGTTCCTTTCCTATATGCCACATTTTATGTTCTGCGTAACCACGGCACTGCCAGATTCAAGCTAATTCTGTTAACACTGTGTACAACTAAGAAGTCTATTCCAAGAGCAATGTCACAGAGGGCCAGTTAGATTTAATTCTTGCATTTGTATCGTCAGAAGCTTCATTATCTCTGATAATCTGAAATTGGCAAAATGTAATCTGTGAGTGCGCTAAAAGCTATCATATTGTTTAGTTTTGAGAGGGAAACTGAAACAGTTGAAAGTAATGGCTGAGCAAAAGTGTGTGTTATGGTTAATAACCAAGTAACAAAATTCTATTTTGTGGCTCAGAGGGTGAAAACTCATTTGAGTTGCATTTAAAAACTCGTTTAGCTCACTAACCTACATTTATCTGCTGACTGTGTTCCATCTAATATAAAATAAATATCTCCGCATGGCTGCTTCTACCCTTACACTGGATTTTCAGACATTCTCATTATAAGGTATTGTTAGTTGAAGGTATTTGAAATGAGGAAAGAAATTGACTGCCGCACGATCAAACGCTGATTGGAAATCCTGTTCTTTGACAGTAATGCTTTGTGGGAAACATTTTGAATTTTTGGGGAGTTTTGACTGGAGAAAGGGCTTAGGATTGAGGGGTCAGATTTCAGATTTATTGTCAGAGTACATACATGATATCACACGCATCCCTGAGATTCCTTTTTCCCGCGGGCGAGTCAGGATGACCACTAATTGGTTGTGCAAAAAATAAACTGCACAGTGTAAAATATGTCAACAAAGAACTGTAAACAGATAACGTGTGTAGACAAACTGACTGTGCAATGCAGAGAGAACAAAAAGAAAATCAATCAAGTGCAAAAATAAGAGTCCTTAGATGAGTCCCTGGCTGAGTTTGTCGTTGATGGTGGAGGGGGTGCAGCTGTTCCTGAACCTGGTGGTGCGAGTTTTGTGGCACCGATACCTCTTTCCTGAAGGTAGCAGGGGATCCTTGATGATTGCTGCTGCTCTCCTACAGCAGTGTTCCCTGTATATGATCTCCATAGGGGGGAGGGTTTTGCTTGTGATGTCCACTACCTTTTGGAGGGCTTTACGCTCAGAGGTATTGGTGTCCCTATACCAGACTCTGATGCAACTAGTCAGCGCACTTCCCACCAACCCCTGTAGAAATTTGCCTGGGTTTCAGATTTCTTACCAAACCTGATAGTAGTGGGTTGGGTGAAGGAGTGACATTTCCTGAATGGGGGATGCAACCCCCACGATGCCATAAAATGTTAGCAAAGCTCAGTCGATCAGGCGAGAGAGAAAATGTTCGAAGTCGAAGCCCCTTCCAAACCTCCACCCAGCATTAACAGGACATTACCCTTTACTTCCCGTGGATGCTGCATGCCCTGATGATTTTCTCCAGCGCCGTTTGTTGACAACCCCCCTCCCCAGTGCCTGCAGGCTTTCGTGTTTGACTCCACTCGGCTGCTCAATTACGAAGACGCTTCGAGGGCTGCCCACCCTGAAGAAGTGTTCCCCATTGCTGACAAAGGGTGCAAGCCCGAAGCATTGGTTCCCCTTTTACTCCCTGTGGATGCTGCCCGCCCTGCTGAGTTTCTCCAGCATGAACGCGTCCTCCACTCGACCCCAGCCTCTGCAGATTTTCCCTTTTAAATTCCCATTTCCTCAGAATATATATTTCTGATCCAGAATGTCATCAAGCTCTCTTTACTCTTCTGATTTCCTGTCCTTTTTTTGTTTTTGGTTTTCTTTTTTATTATTTGTGACGCTGAGCTCTTTTGATCCCATCCTTTCTTTTCTTCTTTCTTTGGCTTGGCTTCGCGGATGAAGATTTATGGAAGTCCGATGCGGGACAGGCAGACACGGTGGCAGCGGTTGCAAGGGAAAATTGGTTGGTTGGGGTTGGGTGTTGGGTTTTTCCTCCTTTGTCTTTTGACAGTGAGGTGGGCTCTGCGGTCTTCTTCAAAGGAGGTTGCTGCCCGCCGAATTGTGAGGCGCCAAGATGCACGGTTGGAGGTGAGATCAGCCCACTGGCGGTGGTCAATGGGGCAGGCACCAAGAGATTTCTTTAAACAGCCCTTGTACCTCTTTGGTGGCCAGTGGAGAGCTCGCCATATAACATGATCCCATCCTTTACAGCTTAAGGAACACTCACAAAGAGAAAGAACTCAGTAAATCCCTGGCCTACTGTGATTTGCTGCCTTCAGACTTCAGGATTTTTTCAGTAAGTTCTGCAAATCATTGCTATGGTGTTTTAGGAAAATATCTGAATGAAATTGAACCATCGGCTGAAAGAAATCATTCGCAATACTATTGTGAGAATGGCAGGAAAATTCTATTCCACTTTCCCATTTCCTCTTTCACCATGTACCTTCCTAGTTCTGTCTCCCTCTCTTTCATTCTTTCTTTTTCTCCATCTCTCATTTCCTTTCTCATTCATCCTCTCTCTCTCATTCTCTTTCCTATTTCTTCTTAATTTCTCTCTCCCACTTCTAATCACTTTCAACCACGAGTTAAATCTGCACTGCAGACGACTCATTAATATCGTGAGTCAAACCAAGAAGGACGGCGCGGTTGGCGCAACGCTGTAACAACGCCGGCGACCTGGGCTCGGACCCCGCACTCAAAAGCCACGTGCTTCCCATGCCTGCGAGGGTTTCCTCCAGACCCTTCAAAACGGTTCTAGGTCAATAGGGTGTTACTGGGCGGCACGGGCTCGTGGGCCGAAAGGGCCTGTTCCTGTGCGACAGATCTAAATTTAAATTTCTCTCAATATCTAATCATTTTCAATCAAGAATTGAATCCGTATTGAAAACGATTTGTTAATTTCGTGAGTCAAACCAAAAGGAAGAGGTTTGGTCAGTGTCCATGCTAATTTTGTTGAATCTAAAACTTGTGTGAAGGTAGAACGATCAGGTTCATCGACAGTAGCCCTTGCTTTGATGACATTCTAGTGATGAAGTAGGCCCAGGTCTAAATCCAAGCTGTACAGCATAAACAAATCAAAGCAACCTCACCACAATAACACATCAGTTTGCAGATTTTTCAGATTTCAGATTTATTGTTGGAGCACATACAACCTAAAATAGTTTTTTTCTTGCGGTTCAGGCAGAATTACCACTTAATGGTGGTGCAAGTGAAACATGTCAATGTGCACATGTAAATAAACAAAGAAAAGTCAACAAACTGACTGCGATCCCGAGAGAAACAAAGAAAAAAACAATAAAATGCAAGAGTAAGTCCTGGTTGAGTTTGTGATTGAGGAGTCTGATGGTAGAGGGTTGGCAGCTGTTCCTGAACCTGGCAGTGCCACTTTTCTTTATTTAGATGTACGGCATGGTAACAGGCCATTTTGGCCCACGGGTCCGTGCCGCCAAATTTGCGCCCTATTAACCTACAACCCTGCCCCCCCCCCCCCCGGTATGTTTTGAATGGTGGGAGGAAACCGAAGCCCCTGGAGAAAACACAGGCAGACAAGGGGACAACGTACAAGCTCCTTCCAGACAGCGCGGTATGGTCCCAATTGCTCTGGTGCTGTAAAGGTGTTGCACTAACCGCTGCGCCAACCAAGCCTCCCTTCTTGTGGTGCCAATACTTCGATCTGGCAGCAGTGAGAACAGAGCGCGTGCGGGGTACTTTGGATCATTAATGATTGCTGCTGCTCTCCGATGGCAGTGTTCCTTGCAGATGTTCTCAACGGTGGGGAGGATTTTGCCTGTGATGTCCTGGGCTGTCCTTTTGCAGAGTTTAACATTGGTGTCCCCTTACCACAGACTGCGATGCAGCCAGTCCGCATACTTTTCACCACACATCTGTAGAAATTTGCCGGGGTTTCTGATGTCACACCAAACCCTCGCCAACTCCTGAGGAAGTACATGCGCTGACGTGCTTTCTTCATGATGTCATTTGTGTATTAGATCCAGGAAAGATCCTCCAAGAGTGTGACGCCCCAGAACCTAAATTTGCTTACCCTCTCCACCTCTGATCCCCCAATGAAAACATCTGGTTTTCCCTTCCTGGTCAACAATCACCTCCTTGGTTTTGGTGGCATTGAGTGCAAGCCTTAGATCAAACCTCTGATGGTCCTGATACCCTTAAGCTATTCTATGATCTCCAAAGCATAATTCAGTGAATTATGGTCTCCATTTACCTGAAACAATTCCCAAAAAGTGCCACAGTATTGAACACACTTGACTGGTACTTCATCCTTTCCCAACTCTGCATGGTTCCACATTGGGTACCGAGCGCCAAATGCACTGGGTATTTTTCTGATCTGGAGTACAACACCTGAATTCTACCACCAAGATGAACAAATCCTTCCACAACATGGAAATCTCGCCACCTGCAATGTCTCCACTGCATTGCACATCATTCTGATTTGGAACTAGATAACCATTCCTTTGTCATGGCTGGGTCTGAGCCTCAGAACACCCCTCCAACAGCAGCGTGGGAATTCCCTTACCAGAGGGACTGCTGTGGACTAAGAAGGCAGCACTCCGTCACCTTCAGATGTTAAAATTTCTATATTTTCTTTTTGATTAGTTGTGTACTGTGTACAGGTATTCCCCGACTTACAGCCATCTGTACATGCAGTAGCGGCAGCCAGGGTGGAGTGGGGGGGGCGGGGGGCTTCATGTTCAAATTGTCCCTGTAATGCTGACTGACCATGAGTCCCGGGGGCCCGTGCTAAGATGGCACTGGACCCCCTCCACCTTGGGGACAAAGCCATGGGCTGAGAAATGCGTCGGGAATGTTATGATGTCGCTTCCGGTTGTGACGCTGAACCGGAAGTGACTGAAAAAGTGGTCTAAAGCAGTTCTTTGCTGGTTACAACGTGAGTCAAGTGTTTTCCTTCACAGCTCCTCCTTAATAGGGCACCACACATACAATCAAATATTTTTTTAAAAAACATAATTATGCATGAGGGTGACGGGGGGCTCTTTCAGAATCAGATTCTCAGGTATATGTCATGAAATTTGTTATTACAGATGGAAATGTGGCTATAAATTGTATTTTTTTAAATAAGTAAATAAATGCAAAAGTGAGAGGTAGATCTGTGGTTCATTGTTAATTCAGAAGTTTGAGGCAAAGGAGAAAAAGCTGTTTTTTGCGCTGTGGAGTGGTCGTCTTCAGGCTCCTGTGCCACCTTCCTGATGGCGGAAGAGGCCATGGCCTGGGTGGTGGGGGTCCTTGAGGATAGAGGCTGCTTTTCTAAGAGACCACCTCTTGTCGATATCTTTAATGGAGGGAAGACTGACGCCCATGATGGCACTGGATGAGATCGCAACTCTGTAGTCTTTTTTTGCTGTCCAGTGCACCAGACCGTGATGCAACCAGAGAGAATGCTCTCCTCGGTGCACCTGTAGAAGTTTGCAAGATCCTTTTGTGACAGGCATGACATCACATACCGCCTTGAGGTTTTTTTTTGTGTGGACGGCAGAATTACTACTTATTAGGAGGGGAAAGAAACTGTATACAATGTACACATATAAACAAACAAAGAAATATAAATAAACTGACGGTGCAATAAAGAGAGAAAAAAAATCCATACGGTGCAAAAGTAAGTGTCCTTAAATGAGTCCCTGATTGAGTTTGTGGTTGAGGAGTCTGATGGTGGAGGGGGAGCAGCTGTTCCTGAACCTGGTGGTACGAGTCTTGTGGCACCGAGACCTCTTTCCTGATGGCAGCAGTGAGAACAGAGCGTGTGCCTGGGTGGTGTGGATCCTTGACGATTGCTGCTGCTCTCCGACGGCAGCATTCCCTGTAGATGTTCTCGATGGTGGGGAGAGTTTTACCTGCGATCTTCTAGGTACTACCTATTGCAGAGATTTACACTCAGGGGTATTGGTGCCCCCATATCAGGCCACAATGCAGCCGGTCAGCACACTTTCTAATGCACATCTGTAGAAATTTGCCAGGGTTTCCAATGTCATACCAAACATCCACAAACCCCTGAGGAAAGAGAGGGACTGATGTACTTTCTTCCTTACGTCATTAGTGTGTTGGGCTCGGGAAAGATCCTCTGAGATTGTGACTCCCAAGAACATAAATTTGTTCACCCTCTCTTGATGCAGCACCTTAGATCGATATCTTCTGTGGATGAGAGGTCGGAGTCCGTGATGTAATTGGATAAATTTCTTACCTTCTGCTGCCTTCTGTGTTCCTGGGTTACCAAACCAATCAGTGATGCAACAAGTCAATGTATCTTCCATAGAAGTTTGATAGAGTATACAATGACAAGCCGAGTCAAGTCACCTTTACTTGTCATTCATACCACACTCACACAGTAAAGACGAGATAGCGTTTCTCCAGGACCACGGAGCAGAATTACATAAATATAAGTTAAAATATTAAGTCGTATACAATAAAAGTCCATGGTTCACCATCCACGTATGTTCTGGGAATTCAGGAGCTTTGGGGGGATAAACTGTTGCTCTATCTGGATGTCAGGGCTCAAGTACTACGATATCTCCTACCAGATGGCAGAACAGTTTACGTGAGGGGTGTGTGGAGCCCTTCACAATGTTTATTGCTTTCTGCATGCATCGAGTGTTGTAGATGTCCTTCATGGTAGGACATGATCTTTTCCGCTGACTTCTCTCTCCTCTGCAGGGTTTTGCGGTCCGAGGAGGTACAGCTTCCAAACCAGGCGGTGATGCAGTTGCACGGGATGCTCTCGATACCTCCTCTGTAGAATGTAGTGAGGATGGGAGATGGACTTTCCTCAGCCTTCGCAGGAAGCAGAGGGGCTGTTTGGCTTTCCTGGCTATGGAGCTGGTGTTAAGGGATCAGGTGAGATTCACCAAAGAACTTGATAATCTTGACTCTCTCAATGGTATAACTGTCAGTGATCAGTGGAGCGTGGTCCCGCCGGGCCCTCCTGAAGTCGACACCCATCTCTTTTGTTTTATTGACCTTCAGATACAGATAGTTGGCTCTGCAAACGGTGGCGCAGTTCTCACGGCGGTTTGCTGTTATGCCGCCAGTGACTGGGAGCGTGGTTCGAATCCCATGCTGTCCGTCGGGAGTTTGTACATTCTCCGCGTGTCTGTGTGGGTTTCCTCTGGTTTACGACTACCGTTCAAAAAAAACAGTAAAAGGGGTGTAGGTTAAAGGGGTGCAAGTTGGGCGGCGCGGGCTCGTGGGCCAAAATGGCCTGTTACCGTACTGTATGTCTAAATTTTAAACATCCCTTCAGACTTCTTCCAATTTACGAATGAGCAATAAACACTTGCCTTTCCAGCGATATGAAAGTTCCAAAAGAATGACAAGTTTTGAGCTAAAACTCAAACAATTCCAATTCTGGAATTAAACTGTGAGACTTTCATTCTGTTACCACCAGCTCCTCTGATTAGAGTCACCAATAGTTCTTTCTGGGCTCTTGAGTAATCTGAGGGCAGAGATCAGCTTTATGGTGAAACCAATATATCTCTAATGAGCTAAAATTATCTACTGACACATTCCTTGTCTCCTTTTTCCTTTAAATTAGATCCTCCCTTTCCCATCAACGTCTGTGACAGTTATTGCTGTTAATATCCAATTCAGTATGCCCTCCTGAGAGTGTAGTTCTGCACCAGAAGTCTTAAAAGCATCCTGAGTGTAAATCTGGATGTGCCTGCTTATTTAATTTGCTGATGGAAAGTAAAAACAAGTCCCTGTTTTAATTCCAAGAGCAGGGAGCTGAGGCGAAGCAAGGGAGCTTATTCAGATGATCCCAACGCTCTGCCATGTTTCATTGCATCCTTCAACTCCCAAATCCATCTGCTAATTGTCCTTCTTTAAAAACAAACTTGACACCAGGCTGAAGTCTGAGCGCAAAATGCCAAAAACAGTTAGCGCAATGCTATTACAGCGCCAGTGACCGGCACTGCCCGTAAGGTGCTTGTACGTTCTCCCCGTGACCTGTATTATTGGGAAGGTTGCACCTTTCCTGTGACCACACTGCTCCCTACCTAGTTGGAGGACACACCAGCTGCCAATCAGGTTTGCTTCTGCCCCACCCACTAATACACACCATGCTGTTGCGCCCATGTAAATTACCTGGACTGGACTCTCCAGCCTGCCTGCACTTGGCCTTTGGCCATTGGCCGATGTAATTGGATTAACCCTCCTGGCACCGAGCCATTGTGACCCTGTAAATGACCTGGGCTGGACCCTCCAGCACGATAAAGGTGCCATGTGTTCTTTGTTCTCTCACTTTGCCAGCCTGCTTCACTCCAGGCCTAGAAATGTGGCAGGGTGCTGGAGAAACTGTTGGTAAAAAAGTGCATAGTTAAAAAGGCTGGGAGCATTTCATTAGTGTCCCTTGTAGCATAGAGTCGTGCTTGCACTGAGTCGAGGTGGGGCATCAATAGTGAATTTTTTTCTTGATCATTATATGTACCAGTTCCGTGTGTGTGTGAATGTATTTTGTTCCCTCGCTATTTTCCCCACATTCGTTGTTAATTGTACACTTGTTTCACTGCCAATATTATTTTCCCACAGTTGATGTAAATTACGTGTGTGAGCCTGTGTGCGTGTGTGCGTCTGTTACCATTTCCCACACTTGCCTTCTGTAAATAAAATCCTTCACTGTAAAAACTGCACGTCCAGGGTCCTCGCCTTTGACTCCTACCAAACCTGTTTCCTCTCACAACAGTTTCCTCGGGTACTCCGGTTTACACCCACCCTCTATGAAAGGTAAGGGGTGTTGCTTAATTGGGGTATTTGGGCAGAGTGGGCTCATCAGCTGGGAAGGCCTGTTAGCGTGCTGTCTGCCTAAATTAAATTAAGCATCAAAAAGAGTAAATGAGGAGAAGAGTTAAGTTTGTTTATCACCCGATTGCACAAGTGCATCCCAACAAGCAGCAAAATATCTTTAGGTCAGTTGAACCAACGCAAAATGTGTCAGCTTCAGTATGTGATTAAACATGATAAATTCAATAAAAGCCAATTTCATGTAAAACAACACAATTCGTGCCATGTTCTGATCCTGATGCAGCAAATCTGAAATGAACTCTGTGTTAATCTTGATCTTCTCTATCATCATGTCTGGTTTTTTTTCAGGAAGCAAACCTTTTGAAAATAAGTTGTTGTCCAGTATAATGGGAAGAAGAGAACGACCCACTGATGTGAAATTTTAAATCAAGTCTTCAATGGGATTTTCAATGTGACAGTTTTGAGTTAGGTCTGGGGATTTAACTGATTGCCAAATGTTTCTCTTGCCTGGTTGGATGAAACTTGCTCCAAGTTAGCCCTAAAATTCCTTTTTTCCCATGTGCTTGAAATTATGAAAGTTTCCTAGTTCTTAGAAGGTCACTCCAGGAGTCTCAGTAAAAATGCCTGCTGATCTTATTTTCCATCTTGAATGTCATTGGTGAGAAAACTTTGCTTTATAATCGACCACAAACTGGTCATTGATCTTACAGGTTACATGTGGAAGTCTGGAGTGCTCTCCTTGGATCTGGTTTGCTTCTTAGATCTGGCTTGCTCCTTGAATCTGGTTTGCTCCTTGAGTCTGGTTCACTCCTTGGATCTGGTTCGCTCCTTGAGTCTGGTTTGCTCCTTGAGTCTGGTTCACTCCTTGAATCTGGTTCGCTCCTTGGATCTGGTTTGCTCCTTGATAGTTTGTTCCTTGAGTCTGGTTCGCTCCTTGGATCTGGTTCGTTCCTTGGATCTGGTTCGTTCCTTGGATCTGGTTCGCTCCTTGAGTCTGGTTCACTCCTTGAATCTGGTTCGCTCCTTGGATCTGGTTTGCTCCTTGATAGTTTGTTCCTTGAGTCTGGTTCGCTCCTTGGATCTGGTTCGTTCCTTAGATCTGGTTCGTTCCTTGGATCTGGTTTGCTCCTTGGATCCGGTTCGCTCCTTGGATCCGGTTTGTTCCTTGAATCTGGTTTGGTCCTTGGATCCGGTGATGCAGAGACATTTTTAAGGATTGTGAGCAGGAAAAGAAGTGCAATTGATAACAAACCAGACGTGATAACAATTGTCACGAATCGATACAGTTCTGATTCATTCATGAGCTGAGTAAGTTTTTAATGTTTTAAAATTTCGAGACACAGCACGCAAGCAGACACGTGCCACCCAGACACGACATTTAACCTGCAAACCATGTACATCTTTGAAGAACGGGAGGAAGCTGGAGGAAGCCCACACAGATCACGAGGAGAACATAAACACTCCGAACAGACAGCGGCGGGTTGGAATAGTTGCACGATAATGGAGTTGCACTAACTTTTATGAAACAATAAATAAGTATTTAATTGTTGTGTTTTATATATTTTACTCTTGCTCGCTGGTAACCTATTATATAGTGAATTACATTTGCACAAAATGGTCCAAAGATGTCATTAAATACAATTGTGAGAGGTGATAAAGATCACCAATCATTCTAAATAAAGAATGACATTTTATTTAAAATTGTTCTTGAGATACCAGCATTTATCCTTCAGTTGGCCCTTGAGCTGAACGGCATTTTTTAGCGTTGCCTCTTTCAAGAGGACCGAAGTCATCTCAGTCTGCCGCGGGCTTGACCCTTCGGACGGTCCACACCAAAGGTCTCCCCGCTGCAGCCCTGACTCAAAGCAGAGCAGGACACAAATGGTGGCAAAGGCACAAGGGCTGGAACTGGGGATTCTTGCCCTTAACATAGCTCACCACCGCCACAAAAATGACAAAGGCATTTCCTCAATTTATATGCAGATATAAGACACGGGGAAATATACGTTTGCACAGTAATGGGGAAAGAAAAAGTGACTGGATACGATATTGGGTCGATGGCCAGATGGCAACTCATGCTCCTATTTCTTAGGTTTTTTGAGTCCAACAAGATTTTAATCCTAAAAGCAATACGAAAGACCGGGATGAGCTTTGTGCGGAGCGTAAACATCACTGACACTGACAAAAGGCAAAGGAGGAAAAACCCAACACCCAACCCCAACCCACCAATTTTCCCCTGCAACCGTGTCTGCCTGTCCCGCATCGGACTCGTCAGCCACAAGCGAGCCTGCAGCTGACGTGGACTTTTACCCCCTCCATAAATCTTCGTCCGCGAAGCCAAGCCAAAGAAAAGAAACATCAATATCATCTGAGCAGCACTGTGAATACCAACAGGTGTTAAGAGGTAGAATTTTTAAATAAAGTGGCCTTTGCACATTAACAGGGGATAAAGTTAAATGAAAACCTCGCCTCGAGCAGGAAGGTGTTGACATTAACGTTGAATGACATTTATCAGAATCTTCACTATTATAAAGTCGAACAATTAAATAATTTGTTGAGAATACAGAGACTGAAAATGAACAAGCAAAGAGTGAGGAACATAATTGAAACTCAGTCACAGTGTTCTCTCGTGAATTGATTTTAGCAAGCTGTTTTGGTGGAGTGTGCTGTTTTGGTGGAGTGTGCTGCTTTGGTGGAGTGTGCTGCTTTAGGAAGGCCAAGCAGAGAGAGTCAAGCAGGTTTTTTTTTCTCTAAGTGTGACACGGAGAGAAGGAGAGACTGCTGGTTTTCTGCAGTGGCTTTTGGAAGCTGGTTTGAAACCCCATTTTGAAGATGGGCTGTCAGTTCTGAGTTCAGCCTGTTCAAAGCCCTTGTGGTCCATCAATTGGAGATGGCTGGCTGTATAATGCTTCACCTGAGTTAAGGGAAACAGAAAAGGAACTCTGTGGTGACCTGAAGGAAAGAGGTTATCATCTGGAAAACCATGATGGGGCAAGTTTCTTCAGCAAGACACTGACGTGGCTGATTGGAAGGAATCAGTTTGTGTCCAACAATCAACAAATCTCTCTCTGAGAACCGACAAAGACCTTCCTGAGCGGTAACCATTGACCCTTTAAAGCCTGGTGAAGATTCATAAATGTTAAATTTTGTGCACAGTACAAAATTACTTGGAGGAGTAAGAAGTGAGATTGGGCTGTGAATCAAAGAACTTTTCCGAACATCTTTCTTCTCTTTGGCTTGGCTTCGCGGACGAAGATTTATGGAGGGGGTAAATGTCCACGTCAGCTGCAGGCTCGTTTGTGGCTGACAAGTCCGATGCGGGACAGGCAGACGCGGTTGCAGGGGAAAATTGGTGGGTTGGGGTTGGGTGTTGGGTTTTTCCTCCTTTGCCTTTTGTCAGTGAACATAGACACACATTAATGACACATATGCTTAGAATTAGAAGGGGGTTAAATTAGGTTAATTAAGATAATAATAATGTTAAAGTTTGATCATATTTTTACATTTAAAGAAAATTAAAAGTAACTTTTGTTTAAGTAACCATTCGTTTTGGTGAATTTCTATTGCTGCTGGATTTCGGGGTCCTCTGGGCTTATCACATTACCAATTATTTAGCTTTCATTCTTCCAAAATATTTGGATGATGATGCCGGCAATACAGCCATTCCCTGACATATGGTTCTGTACTGACCAACCGGTCGGATCTCAAGATGAACATAAGTCAGACATCTGTTGCCATGACATGTAGTTGCAACGCTATCAGTCCCCACTCTGATCCTACTGCTCTGCGCTTTCCCGACAGCCTATGTCGCCGTTGCCCTAACCCTAACCCAATCCCCACATTGATTCCACTGCCTCGCAAGCTCATGACAGCCCGCTATCAGTTCCCACACTGATCCCACTGCCCCGCGCTCTCCCGATAGCCCACTATCAGTCGCCACCCTGATCCCACTTCCCCGCGCTCTCCCGATAGCCCACTGTACCAGTACAGCCTTCTTTTATGCTGAGAACTGAGAGATGCTGTGAGGTACACAATGCTGGGATATCGTTTGACGGTCACAACCGTACGCACACAGCTGTTAGCACTGGTGGACGTACGACAAAGTGCAATTTTTTATTTACGTATATTTTTCTTTTTTTTTAATTTATTTTTCGGTCGTATGAACGGATGGCCTTAAGTTCAGGAGAGGGCTGTACATCCTTGTCTCCTTTAGATGCTGAAAAGACCGGCTGTATTTCAGTGTGTTTACCCTGGATTACTTGTCTTCCTCAATGCAGAAGGAGATAAGGACATGGGCATGTTGTCCCAAGAGAAGAGTTGAATAATTTGCCAAATATACTGGTTCTATTTGTTCTTACTGTTATGCCACTCAGTATTTTAAGCTGTGGTCTCTGGAAGATGCAATATCTCCTGACAAGTGACACCTCTTATCTGAAATTTCTCATTGGCAGGTTCAGACAGTTACTTGATACGAGGCTGCATAAAGCCAGTGCCTAATTTGAAGCTGTTATTTTTAGGCCATTATTGCTGTTGCTCAGCCTTCTATTAGAGGGCGTGGGTGTAATGTGATTTGGAATGTAATTGAACATCGTGCGTTTGACTGCAAGGACGACACATCAAGAGGGGTTCATTTTTAAAAGGAACAAATTTCGAGTGAGAAGGAGGGTGGAGCATTGGGACTGGAGCCCATCAAAGGCAGGGACAAGGACCATAAAAAAGGTCTGAGAACGCTTTGCAAAGCCATAATTTGTAGCAGGTCAGAAAATTTCACACTGTGTACAGGGCAGTTCGTTTTAGATTCTGCTGAATGGAACTTTTAATGCGGCATGGTTGACCTAGCGGTTAGCACAATGCCTCTGCAGCGCCAGCGATCGGGACCAGGCCTGGGTTTGAATCCCGCGCTGTCTGCAAGGAGTGTGGGCTTTGTTCCATGCGCTCTGGTTTCCTCCCACCCTTCAAAACGTACTGGGGTGTAGGTTAATGGGGTGTAAATTAGGCGGCACAGACTTAACAGTTGAAATGGCCTGTTACTGTGCTATATGTCTGTATGTAACTGTGAAGTTGGTATTTTTACACATTTTAATTTTGAATTAAATTAAATTGTTTATTGCCACTTGCACCAAAATACAGTGAAAAGCTAAGCTTTGTTATCCAGCCATATCAACTCATACTTTGGGATTTTAAATTAATTTAATGTTTTAGTTTAATATTTTAAAAAATTAAATTTAAGTTCTGTTGGGGCAGCACGGTTGACGTAGCGGTTAGTGCAATGCCACTGCAGTGCCAAAGGAAATGGGCTAATGACAATTTTTATCAAGCAAAACATTTCACTAACAATTGGGTCTAGAGCAGTGGTTCTCAACCTTCCCTTCCCACTCACATCCCACCTTAAGCAATCTCTTACTTATCACAGAGCACCGATGGTATAGGGATAAAATGGTATGTGAGTGGAAAGAAAAAGGTTGGGAACCACTGGTCAACACCCTCCACAATTGTCACCTCCCCCTCACCCTCCTACACTCCGGGGGGGAAAAGTTCTAGTTTACCTGTCCTCTACTTCTAATTCAAGCCCTCCATTCCCAGTAACAGTCTTGCAAGTCTTTTCTTCATCCTACAAATAACACGAATTCAACACTTCACCAACGATTTGACTATATGACATAGGAGCAGAAAAAGACTATTCAGCCCATCGAGTCTGCCCCACCATTCAACCATTTTCCCGCTCAGCCTCAATGCCCGGACTTCTCCCTGTAACCTTTGATGCCTTGGCGAGACAAGAACCTATCAATCTCTACCTTAAATACACCCAATGACCCGGCCTCCACTCATTTACTGGCTGAGGAAATTCCTCCACATCTAAGCGGATGTCCTATATCCTTCTCAGGATATTGGCTCCAACTCCGAATCACGGGATGGTGGGTTGTTCTATGTTGGTTCACAGACTGTGGTGAACATTGCAAAGGGCAGCAATTATTTCCATTGTTGAGTGGTTTGAACTGAGTGATTGTCCAAGTGTTTGAATTATAAGGAGCGGATGGATAAGCTGTGATTTTTTTTTCCTTGAAGGCTGAGGGGAGATAAAAATCTTGATCCGGTGCTCCCGTTGTGGTCTCGCAGAGACTGGGTGATCATTTTGCTGAGTATCCCGGCTCTGTCCGCCGCAACAGTGGCCATCCATTTCAACTCCCTTGCTGACATGTCTGTCCATGGTCTCATGCACTGCGTCTAACTGAGACCTCCCGCAAATTGGAGGCACAACCCCTCATCTTCCATCTGGGCTCCCTCCAACCGGATGGCATTAACATCGACTTTTCTGGCTTTTGTTAAACCCCCACTCCCAATTCTTCCCCATCGCCTTTATCAGATTTCCGGCTTTTCGCTTATTCCTTGAAGAAGGGATCAGGCCCAAAACGTCGACAATATATTTTTTTAACCTCCTATGGAAGTTCCAAGACCAGCTGAGTTCCTCCAGCGTCTCGGTGTGTTCTTACTGTGTGGCTGTTTTAGAGAGCTATTACATTGGCGAGGTCCACAAAGCGCCCTAGCCCGGGACAGAAGGCAAATTCTTTTCCCTGCCAATCATCGGCAAACAATCCAGAGTTTTGCAGCCATCAGGTAATTGCAGCTTTTAATTCCAGATTTATTTAATTCAATTTAAATTCCCCACCACAACCACGGTGGTATTTGAGTTATGTCTCGAGATAATTAGTCTGGGTTTCTCCTTTACTAATCTACTAACATAACCACTGCACTAAGATCCCTAGTGTAAGTCCTGGCTTTCTGTGAATCTGTTTTCTCCATTTTAATAGTCTTAAGTACTTAAAATTAATTAAGATTAGTGCATAAGCACATTGTATTAATTTTAATTTCTGAAATAGATGCAAAGTTGCCTATGAGACAAAAGAATTCAAGGAACAACATTTTACCCTTTGTGGAGTAAATATGTGGAGGAGGTGATGGCAGATCCTTCCCTCGAGTCATTTTCATTGCCTTTGAGGGCCACGATTTCCAACAGGCAAAGGTGACAAACCACCTGGACGTTTTCAGCCCCCAACTGAAAGGATCAAAACTCCGGCAGATCCTCTGCAGTTGATTACATAGTGAATTTAATAGAGATCAAAACACAGCAATACTGGAGGAACTCGCTGCGTCCAAAGGAGGTGCAGATACTATATTGCCGACGTTTCGGGCCTGAGCCCTTCGAGAAGATTTGAGTGGGGAAAAAAAAGACAGGCTGGGGAAAGAAGTGGGAGGGGAGGAGTTCAGATCAATAAAAGGTGTTAATCGGATATGATAAGAGGAAAGGTAAGAACTGATTTTGGCTCTGGGAAAGGAGACAGAGGGAAAAGGGTAAAAAGTTAAAGATTCCATTATTGTCATGTAATACAACATTTAGAATTTCACATACATGAAATTCTTTAACTTTTGTCTACCGTAAGGCAGACAGAGAGTCGCCTCTTAGTCTAGCGCCACTCACAGAAACCTACAGCTCCTGGAGTTCCCAGGTGGTCTCCCTCTAAATATTGACCAGTCCTGGGTCCACTTAGCTTCCGAGATCAGATGATCTCAGGTGTATTGGAGAGGGGGGGGGGGGGCAGAGCAGGGCAAAAGGAGACAGGAGGAAGTTAGAGAGTAAATAGAGATGGCTGTGGATGGGCTAACACCATGGAAGCCCACTTTGATCAGCATTGGGAGGGTGGGGGTTGTCGAGGAAGTCACTCTGACAATGTCCAAAGCTTTAACAAAACAATCCTCAAATTTGTCTTGAATAAACTTAAAGTTCACGACTATATCAATAAAAGCAGATGGACTTTAACTTTGAATTCCTTCGTTCATATCAGTTGCTGCAGTTTCACTCAACACAACTTTCTCCACTCACTCACCAAAGCCCTTGACTCCCTCATTTAAATGCCTGCCAGTCTCCACCCAGAATATATTCCATGTCTCCAGATTTCTGTAGGTTCCTGTGAATCTGTCTGCAGGTATCCACTAAAGTGCCATTAGACTCAGTGGGAATGGGTTGGCGAGTCTCATAACACCTACTTCATGCCATCCACAGTAAAGGTGCCAATAGACAATGGGTACCATATGGTTGGAACACCAATTTCAGGTCCCATTTATCGTCATGTGATTGCACAAGTACAACCCAACAAAAGTGTTCTCCGGTCCTCAGTAGAAAACATGTCGACACACAACCAGATATTACAAACATACAGACAAACAATACATCTGCATGACAAGTATTCATAGATACAAATAAATCAAGGTTGTTTCCTAAATATGAGAGTCTCAGATGGTCAGTGTGAGCAGTTCCTTTGGTCATTCAGCGTTCTCACTGCCTGTGGGAAGAAGTTGTTGCTCAGACTGAGATCAGCCACAAATTGGAGGAATAACACCTTATCTTCCATCTGGCGCCCTCCAACCAGGCGGCTTTAACATCGACTTCACTGTCATTCATTCAATTCCCCCACCACCACCCCCACCCCACACCCCTCTGTATCTTTTCCCTGACGGGAGTCACTGAAAGATGCTGTGCGTGGGTGGAAGGGGTCCGCCATGATTCTGCGTGCCCTCTTCAGTCAACAATCTGATTTGACTCAGGGAATGCCAGAGAGTTGGATCCGGTTACTTGATTCTGCAGAGCATTGATGAGACTGCAACTTGCATATTGTGTAGTCTTGATTTCCTTTTATTAGGAAGAGAGTTACGCCGTGGAATAATTGTGAGATCATCCACTTTAGTAAGTAAAATAATAGATCGAACCACAGTAAAACCCCTGGTATCCGACATCTACAGGGATTGGTAAATGTTGGATATGCAAACTTTCCGATTGTTTGAGGCACATTCTTATAATGCCCAACTAATATACCAGCATTAAGAATATACTTTTTAAAAGATAAAAGACAGTGCAAAATGAAAAGCAATTTGAAATTAATCAGTATTGTAGTCCTTAGTTATGTAAATTTTGAATTTTTTTAAAAATGTAGACATACAGCATGGTAACGGGCCATTTCAGCATGTGACCCAATTTACACCCAATTGACCTACAACCCCCAGTATGTCTTGAACGGTGGGAGGAAAGCAGAGACCCTGGGGAAAACCCACAGGGGGAGAATGTTCAAACTCCTGACAGACAGCGCGCTATTTGAACCCTGGTCCCAATCGCTGGTACTGTGGTTGCACTAACCACTAGGCTAACTGTGAACTTTAATCAAGTAATTCCCATAAATTACAAAATTTAAATTTAAATTCAAACCCCAGTTGCCAGTGCTGTCACAGCTAACCACGCCGCCATTGAAATTAACTGCACCCTCCCCAAGTTTAGATAAACCCTTACTAATATAACGAATAATTTACTAATAAAGATAAAGACTCTGACTAAGCAAGGAACCAGCCTCTTACGAAGGCTCTTATTAAGCAGGCAGCCAACGGTGAGGGCATCAACCAGCCTTTCATCCTGGGTGACACCATTGCTGGTTTGACACAACTTTATTCAAACAGATGCTACGAGCAAAGCCCGGGAAAAGCTCTCTGCTGGCTGGATAATTCCTCCCATCTTCACCAAAGGTCCATGTTACTTCAGAGACCATTTACTTTTACAAAATTAAACTTTTATTTAAATTTTTTATTTATTCTTAGTCAATTTAATTTTTTCTTTTCTTTTTCAATATTTTTGTTAACATTGAAATCCCACATTCAAAAATACAGATAGAAGGTCGTGGATTTATGGAATTCATTGCCACATACAGCTGTGGAGGCCAGATCACTGAGGGAGCTTAAGGAGGAAACTGATAGTTATCTAATGTCAGGGTATCAAGGGATATGGGGGAAAGGCAAGAAAATGGAAGTAGAAGTGAGAATAGTTTCGCTGAAGGTGGAGTTGCGGGGCAGACTTGATGGGCCGAATAGCCCACTTCCTTTCTTTGTCTTGTGATCTGGCAAATTTAATTTTGTTTAATTTATTTATTCCTTTGCTTTTTCTACAGGAAGGGAAGACCAGTGAAGGATCGGAGGTGGAGAGTGTGAGCAAATTTAAGTTCTTGGGAGTCCCTAACTTGGAGGACCTTTCCTGGACCTAATACACTAATAGTATTGTGAAGAAAGCATGTCAGCACCACTACTTCCTCAGGAGTTTGCAGGGGTTTGGTATGATAGCAAAAACCCTGACAAATTTCTACAAATGTGTGGTGGAAAATGTGCTGACCAGCTGCATATCAGTCTAGTATGGGGGACACCAATACCCCCTGAGCGTAAATCCCTCCAAATGGCAGTAGAGGACATCACAGGCAAAACCCTCCCGACCATCGAGAACATCTACAGGGAATGCTGCCGTCGGAGAGCAGCAGCCATCTTCAAGGATCCACACCACCCAGCACAACTCGCTGTTGCCATCAGGAAAGAGGTACAGGTACCACAAGACTCGTACCTCCAGGTTCAGGAACAGCTGCTCCTCCTCCACCATCAGACTCCTCAACGACACACTCCATCAGGGACTCATTTAAGGACTCGTACTTGTGTCATTTCTCTGTATTGCACCGTCAGTTTGTTTACATTCATAATCTATTTACAATTCTTCATTATTATCATGTGAACATGGTGTAGATTTTTTTGCATAATATGTTTTAATTCTGCATTACCCTCAGGAAGATAGAATCCCAGGATTGTTTGTGATGTCTAACAATAAATCTGAATTCAATTTAGGAGCAGGGAGGTTCTGCTGCCAACTGTACAGGATACTGGTGAAGTGCCTGGAGCACTGCGTGCAGTTCTGGGCCCCCTTACTTGAGGAAGGACGTACTTTGGATTTGAAGGCGGAGCAGAGGAGGTTTGCCAAGTTGATTCCGGAGATGAGGGGTGTCGTCTGGGTTTATGCTCATCGGAGTTGTTGCCTACTTCATGGACCATTACCGTGGACTGTGTTAATGGAGCAAGCAAGAGTTTAATCGTACTTTTACCTGGATCCAATCCATTCGACAGTTTTAAAGAAAACTCGATTATAAATTTAATTGTATGTAATTATCTGTGCAACTAAAGGTGACATTTTTCTTCTAATCTCATAACCACTTGGTGCTCTGTTGAGGGACAACAGTGCATCAAAACATTGTCCACGTTACACCTGCTAATTTTATTTGTCACTAAAATTGCCCAAGTCCTACCGTGGCAGAGATGGCAGAGTACGAGTGAAGAATCAGATAGATTTTCTCTCCCTGATTGACAAAGGAGAAAAATAACACAGGCTGCTTTATTTCTCAGCTCCGAGCTAATTACCAAGTACAATTTTCCACTCCTGACCCAGGCTAATAACAAAATTTAAAAATAACTCAACCATTTCCAACCACTCAGTCAGTAGCATAGCTTATTTAATGAAAAATGTTTTGCAGAATGCCATAATTCATTAAATGCTTGTAGAAGGCTGTGTACACCCACTATCCTCTTTGAAATGGATACTAATACATCTGGTGAGGCAATATTAATGACTGTTCTCCTGTTCTCCCAGAGATTCTTTGTAAATTTACACAAGAGTTAGTGATACAAGGGATCCGTGGAACACAGGACATTTGGCAATTGAATGGCAGGTTCACCTATTCAAAAAACAAACTCCTGGAGGAGCTCAGCGGGTGATGAGGGTGGGATAATGGACAGTCAATGTTTCAGGTCAAAACACTTCTTCAGGATACAACACATGCTCAGGGTGGAAATGTTCCACACACACTTGTCCCTCCTGCCTGCTCATATTCCTCTAAATGGTTCTATAAATGTTGCCTCAACCATCTCCTCCAACAGCTTGCTCCATACACCCACCACCCTCTGTGTAAATTTTTTGGTGTGGGAGAAATCACCTGTTTCAGATTCAGGTTCGGATTTATTGTTAGAGTGTATACATGACATCATATACAACCTTGAGATGCTTTTTGCTGTGTTACCACTTATTGGCGGTCCAAAAAAAAACTGATTCAACGTCCACATGTAAACAAATAAAGAAATGTAAACAAACTGACTGTGCAATGCAGAGAGGGTGAAAATAATAAAGTGGAAAAGTCCTTAAATGAGTCCCTGATGGAGTTTGTCATTGAGAAGTCTGATGGTGGAGGGGTAGCATGCGATTGCACAAGCGCATGGGAGGAGCTGAAAGATGCTGGGTGCAGTGATTTTGCGCGCTCCCTTCTGACAACAATCCCGGTAAACCACAGTTTGATTTTCCTCGCAGATTCTACCACCCTCCAACACACTGAGTTTACAGTGGACAATTCATCTACCCAGCCAAACATCTGAGCCATTGAACGTTGTACATTTCTGGAGATGGTAAGCCAGGCTAGCATTAGAGGGAAGAACTGTTCAGAGTTCTGGATGCAATGGCAGTTGCCGGTTGCTTTGCGCTGTCAAGCTCGTTGCCTGTTGATAGGGCCACTTGCATTCAGAGACAGGAAGGGAGTATCCCATCGCACGTCTACAAATCATTGTTGCAGCCTGTGGAGCAAATTTATCTGGCTGAGGCTCCTGCAACCATTTGGAGGAGGGGACCGAAATAAATGGCTGTGCGGCTCCTTAACGAAATGATAAAATTGTTAATTTGTAGAGTCGGTTTGCCAGGCAGATGGAGGAAGCCGTTCACACTGAGCCAATTAAATCCAACTCAAGAGTCTTCTCTCTTAAAATAAAATCTTGGCATATGGAATGCGAGTAATATCACACGGGGAAAGGCGATTAAGAGATGTGTTTGAACCTGCACCCTCTGTATATTGGTTTGTGATTGGTCAATAGTTCTATTGCACTGGACAATATTTTCTTCCTGAAAATATAGGGACTATGATCGACAACTTCAAACTTAACACAAACATAATTTGAGATTTGCATTATCACGCAGCAATTTGGAGAAATATTAAATTACTTTTTTATGGAGTTTAGGGTGTTTAATCGCATAATGATGCTCTCAGGTTGACTGCACATGTTGAACCACAAATGTGAGGAGCCCAGGGTTTGACTTGGTCACCAATTTAGCAAACAGGGTTTCTTAATAAGTGCAATCATGGTGCGTCTTTGAGCCTTGAGCATTTTCTCATGGAAACCTTTGGGGGAACCATTCGGAAATCACGAAAACCCAATCACCAATCACAGTTTAGAAGACCTTACAAGCAGAGTAAGAAAGTAAATAAACTCATCAGTAGTAGTTTAACTTCCACCTGGGCCCTAGGCCGAGCTTTAGTAAGGCCTCCCCTGACCATGCCCCACCACAGGCTTGGCTACCCCCGCTGCCCCTCGCTCCATGCCACCAGCCTGGCTCCTTGCTATGGGCCTGGGCTACCCCCACCGCGTCAAACGCTGCCAGCCACGCACCCTTCCACAGGTGACAGGCTGGACACCGGCATTTCGGAGGCCACTCTTCGCATACGCTGCAAATCTTTATGCTGCTGCTAGCAACTCCCAGAAACCACCATGCATATCATCCTGGCAATGGCACGGTGATGAATCTGGCCTACAGTCAGCGTCTTCACCCGCTCAGATCGTCATTTCTTCCGTGGAACCCCTAGGACTTTTCATGGAACCCCTTGGGTTCGCGTAACACAGTTTGGGAAAAACTACTGTAGATGTTCTCGATGGTGAGGAGGGTTTTGCCTGTGATGTCTTGGGCTGTGCCCACTACCTTTTGGAGGGCTTTAGATGAAGGGGATTGGTGCCCCTAAACCAGACCATGATGCAGCCAGTCAGCACACTTTCCACCACACTTCTAGAAATTTATCAGCCTTTCCAATGTCATATCAAACCTCCGCAAACTCCGGATGGAGTAGAGGTGCTGACATGGTTTCTTCACAATCATGAGTGTGTTGGGTCCAGGAAAGACCCTCTGAGAATGTGACTCCTAAGAACTTAATTTCCAATGCGATGGCTTGAAAAGAAGGTGAAGGCCTCATATAAATGCAAGACCTACTTCAAAAAGGATGAATTGGGGGGGGGGTGGGGCGGGGGAAGGAGACACAAGAAATGACAGATGCTGGAATCTCGAGCCAAAATCAGACTGATGGAGGAACTCAATGGATCTATAAACTGCCTGGATCATCACACCCAATGTCACTGCTATATTCAAGCTTAGAGAGTTACTGTTCAATCAATGCCCAATGTAATCTGCAGTAGAAGTCCAAAACTCCGGTCCACTCGAGAAACTTTTTGAAAACTCTCAAACTTTTTAAATTTAGCTTCCATTTGTGTGCATGCATCAGCGCCACTGATTTTCACTTGTTCCTCTCATCTTTATACCTCCTTAAGTATGAATTTTTTTAAAGTACTGCCTGAGAATCCGGAAAATCCAGAACGACCCAATCCCCGAGCAGTCTGCATTTTCGGGCTTCGATTGTATTCGTTTTAAATGTGCCTGTCCTGAGAGCCCAAAAAACACTTCAGATCTTCAGAGGCTGAATTAACTGAAGACAGGTACAACTTTTAATGATTAGGTTAATTGATTTAGTAATTACTTACTAATGCAGAACTGCTTTGTTTAATTTACTGTAGAAATTACAAATTTGCAGCAATTACAGTCAAATAAGATCTGCCAAAATAATAAGTCTGAATAAAACAAAGCCTTTCCAGAGGTTGTTTTGTTGAAAGATTTATTGCGATCTTCAAAGCTTGGAGCTTCCACATATTTAGCAGCTTTGCACCAGTTAAAACATTACTTCTCACTTCCTCTTCCAGCTGGTGTGTTGTTCGTTCTTTTTAAATTATTAACAAGCAGAATATAATTGCTCCTTTCATGTTCTGATTACCCAGTCCAATGACTTGTTGTACCGCAGAGCTGTACGGTCTTCATAATGTTCCAACAATGAACACGTGCTCTTTTTCAGAAGATCTTGGTAATTATTCAAGTCAAGTTTATTGTCATCCGATTGCACAAGTACAACCCGACGTAAACAGTGTTCTCCGGTCCTCGGTGCAAAAACACGCAGACACGCAACCAGACACCACACACATACGGGCAAACAATTCACCTGCAGGACAAGTGCTTCATCTCCACAAATAAATATTGTTTCATGGCTATGAAAGTCTCGGATGGTTGGTGAGAGCAGTTCCTTGGTCGTTCAACGTTCTCAGTGCCCGAGGGAAGAAACTGTTCCTCAACCTGGCGGTTGAGGATTTCTTTCCTGACTTGAGGAGCTGAAAGATGATGTGAACGGGGTGGAAGGGGTCCTCAATAATTTTCCATGCCTTCTTCAGACAGTGATACCGGTTGATCACACTGGGATGGGGGGGGGGGGAGTTGGGGGGGAGGACTACATTGATCCTCTCTGCCACTCTTCTGGTCCTGTGGATTGACCTCTGATCCATTTTTTCTGCAACAATCGAACTGCAGTGTGAGGCAGCCGGCCAGGACGCTCTCGATAGAGCTCCTGTAGATGGATGACATGGTGGTGGTTGGTAGCCTTGCCCGCTTCAGTCATCTCAGGAAGTGCAGTTGCTGTTGCTCCTTCCTGACAAGTGAAGATAGCATAGCAAGCAGAGGAGATAGCCCAACAGAGACAGCGAACCCACGAGGGCCTCAGAGGCTGAGAGACCCACACAGGCTTCTGGAGGCTGGCTCATGGGAACCAGGCTTTGGAACCGCGATTCCTAAGGGAAGGGAGGACTCCCGAGGGGCCCTGGATGCTGAAGGATTCCTGTTTGTGTCTGGAGCTCATGTTTCTGACGAACTGAACAGGTATTTGTGCAGCTGCGGGAGGGCTGGAGACGAATCCGCGGACACTCAGCGACTCTGAAAGGGCTCTCTTTTGATTCTCTTTCCCTCTTACTATAAGGCAGAGGTTCTCAAATGTTTTCTTTCCACTGTTCTGTGATTAGTAAGGGATTGCTTAAGGTGGGAAGGGAAGGTTGAGAATCACTGCTCGAGATCCAATGTTACTGAAATATTTTGCTTGAGAAAAATTGTCATCAGCCCATTTCATTTAGAATTATGAAACTGTGCACATAACGAGTCAATGAGGGACAATTAAAACAGTGGTTGGAAGCCTTGCCCGGTTCTATTATCTCATGAAGTGCCAAGAACAAATGTGAGGAGCCCAGGGTTTGTCGCCAATTTTACAACTGAAGTAGAGCTCATAGGCTTTCTTAATAAGTGTAGTCACGCTGCGTCTCTGAGCCTTAAGTGTGTCCTCACCACTAATATAACAGAATGTATCACAGCTGTTGCAACATTGATGAGAGATTTCTGCTGGATTGATTCTTCCTGTAGACAATAAATGCTATTGTTAAGTACACTCATTATGCTATGGTCTGAAGAACATGTGTATCAACATGCGTTCAATCTATAATCAATGTAATGCTCAGCATCTTTATATGTGAGCTGCTTTTATAGCCTGTCTGCATCTATCCTGACTAAGTATGCCCAGGCCTTAGACAATATTTGTGTAGCACCTGGACTGAGAGCATGTGCAAGCATCCTTGATTTGACCAAAATAACTTGTTTTGTGGGCAATAGACTTGAAATATCACAGGAAATCACAAATATATGTCATTTCTAAAAAATAACTGTACATGATAGGAAAGTTTTAAAGTGATTTTTGTGGGGGGGGGGGTGGTATGGTTGGCGAGGCAGTTAGCGTAAAGCCTTTACAGCACCAGCGATCGGGACTGGACAAAGGTTCAAATCCCGCGCAGTCTGTAAGGAGTTTGTACTTTCCCTTGTCTGTTTGGGATTCCTCCGATCGTGTAGGTTAATAGGGTGTAAATTGGGCATGGTTTAGCAATTCTGACCTTCCCAGAGATACAGCAAGCATAATACAAGTGCCAGAGTGCCTCATGTTTCTCCCAAAATTCAGCCAGTCATGTCAATGCTATCTAGTCCCATTTCCACCCCAATTATGTCCACAAACCAATTAAATAAGAAATAGGAGCAGAAGACGGCCATCCAGCCCGGTGAACCCTTTACGCCATTCAATGAGATCGTGGCTGATCTGATGATGGGCTCATCTCCACCTACCTGCCTTTTCCCCATATCCCTTAATTCCCCTACGGTGTAAACACCTATCCTTGTCTTAAATATATTTACTGAGGTCGCTTCCACTACTTCAATGGGCAGCAAATTCCACAGATTCACCACCCTCTTGGTAAAGCAGTTCCTCCTCATCTACGTCCTAAATCTACTACCCTATCTTGTTCTAGTTTCCCCAACAATGAAAACAACTTACCTACCTCTAACTTATCGGCGCCTTTCATAATTTTATACATTTTTATAAGATTCCCTCTCATTCTTCTAAATTCCAGGGAGCACAGCCCCAGATGCCTCAATCTTTCCTCGTAGGCCAAACCCCCTCATCTCTGCAATCAGCCTGGTAAATCTCATCTGCACCGTCTCCAAAGCCAGTACATCCTCAAGTAAGGAGAGCAGAACTCCATATGCAGCCTCATCGATACCTTGTACAGTTGCAGCATAACCTCCCTGTTCCTAAATTCAATCCCTCTAGCAATGAAGGCCATCATTCCATTTGCCTTCTTGATAACCCGCTGCACCTGCAAACCAACCTTTTGCAGTACCAAGTCCTTCTGCATGGCAGCCTGCTGCAATTGCTTGCCATTTAAAATAATACCCTGATCTTCCATCTTTTCTTCCAATGCTTTTAAGAGCCCATCCTACCCTCCCCTCTCCCCAATTCGCCTGCCACTCACCAGTGCCTGGTGCAGCTTTGAGTGGCTGATTAATCTCTCTCTGGGACGTGGGAGGAAACCAGAGGGGCTGGGGGCAACCATGCATTATCGATGTCCAAGGAGAGGGATAAAGCCCGGGTCATTATTCCTCAGTAGCACTACCTGTTGCACAATCGGGATGCTTTAAAAGCCTGCTATAGCCCGGAGAAAAACAAACCTTTGAATTTTATATGTATTTTTTTTTTGGTCTGGAACAAAAGAGATTCAGCAATGGCATTCAATTAATCACTGAAGCTCTAATTACAATCCAATTAGCTCTTTGCTTCATGCCCGTAATGTGCGCACACCACGACTACCTTTCCCTTCTTCTCTTCCTTCGGTGTTGAATTAGTTTATTTATACAGCCCACAGGTCACCTCCAGAACATCTAACTGTGCAACCATTCCAATTCCGCACATCATTCCCACATTGGTAAAGCACAAAAGGCTGGCTGCAGACACCGTGGTTAACTTAAAAACACAGCGCTGGAGAGACTCCGCAGGTCAAACAGTGTACGTTGTGCACCAATGATAAAGCTGCATTACCAACATTGCCGGCTTGACCCACTGTAGAGCTCGTCGAAAGAACCAAAGACTTGTTGATCCAAACCAAGGCTTTTATTAGCAAAAGACAGGAGCTCTTCACAGGTGGCCGACCAGTCCGGAATGATCCGACCTGGCTAGGGACACAACCCTTTAAGGCCCAGACAGTAGGTGTGGCTAAGCTCTCAGCCAATCGCTGTAAGCACAGTCGAGATACTGTAATTATATACACTATATACATTGGTGATAGATCTGGACTATCACACCCACACCTCGATGAAGGTCTCCAGCCCGAAACGTTGGTTATTTATCTCTATTTTTGCTGCATAAAGTACACTGTTTGACCTGCGGAGTCTCTCCAGCGTTGTGTTTTTACCTTTTGCACAGTTGTCCGTCTGTGCCTGCAGGGGACAACCCACTGCACCTGCGGGGAGGGAACCTGGGAGGCTAGCTCCACCTACTCCCTGCCAGCCACCGGCCCCACACCCTGGACAGGAGGAGAGCCCATGGACCCAGAAAGGATCCAGAACCTGGTGTGCAAGTTTTCAGCTAATTAAAGCCTGTAGTACAGCCTTTCGTTGTTTGCTCCTGTCTGTTTGCACCACAACTCCCACAGCCACCTCTTACCTCTGAGTCTCTTGCCCCTGCCCCTTCCTCCCTCCTCTCCTTCCCCTGACCTTTGTTATTCACGCACCTGACTGCCTTTTGCTCAGAACTTGACAAAGGGCTCAGACCGAAAACGTTGGCTTGCCTCTGCTTCCTACAGATGCTGCGTGACCTCCTGAGGTTCTCTGGGACTTGTTTGTGCATTGCACTACAATCCCAGCATCTGCAGACTTTCTTGTTTAACTGGAAAACCAAACTAATGGACTCCGCTTGAAGGTGCAACATCGATAATGCAATAAACCACTGATAATTCCAAACCCTTGGTGATGGATGGGCAGATTTTCTGGACCATCGGATGGTATTCCTTTTGTTGCAATCGAGTCATTCGAGTAAGCCCGGTGAGTTCAGAGATCAGCAAATTGAGCCCATCCAAACACAGGAAACGGAACCCATTCAACTCGAGCCCGGCTAGCGTAGCGGTTACCACAACACTATTGGAGCACCAGCAACCCGGGATCAAAGCCGGCGCTGCCTGTATGGAGTTTGTATGTGCTCCCTGTGTCTGCACCCGTTTTTCCCGGGTGCTCCGGTTTCCACCCACCTTCCAAAAATGTACAGACTTCATTTCTCTGGCTGTGACTCTCGAAGGCACTTTCTGCCAGGGGCGAGTCTGTCTTACAGCAGACGAAAACAAATTTTGTGCAATATTGTGCTGTCTTTACAAATTAAATCTTGAATCTAAATTGGAATCGGCTTACCATTTAAATATTTTTTTGCAAGTTAAAATGGCTCATCTTCTTTGAAATCTGTTTGTCATCTTCCATTCTTCTGTTCAAGATATTTCATCTTTGTCTGGTTCACCCATTGCTCAAGGGGATCCTGTCGCACCCCTCACAACCTGACCTCTTAACACGGGGGACGCTGCCGTCGGAGAGCAGCAGCAATCATCACGGATCCAGCACGTGCCCTGTTCTCGCTGCTGCCGTCGGGAAAGAGGTCTCGGTGCCACCAGACTCGCACCCACCAGGTTCAGGAACAGCGGCTCCCCCCTCCACCGTCAGACTCCTCAACCACCAGACTCCTCAACCACAAACTCAATCAAAGACTAATTAAAGGATTCTTACTTGTGCACTTTATTGCTTTTTTAAATTCTCTCTGGATTGCTTACATTCACTATCTGATAACAGTTCTTTGTATTTTTACATGTACACGCTGTGTACAGTTTTTTTTGTACTACCCTCTAAGTAGTAATTCTGCTGTGCCAGGAGAGAAAAATAGAATCTCAGGGTTGTATGTGATGTCATGTATGTAGTCTGACAATAAATCTGAAATCTGAAAATCCGTGCTTCATTTCCTCAGTTTCAGCCCGAAACATCGATCATTCTTTTTCTCCCACTCGTCCCACTGAGTTATTCCAGCAGACCATGTTTGGCTTCAGATTCCAGCATCCGCAGTCTCCTGTCACCTTTACATTGTCTGCATTTTATTTCTGACCTACACAGTGATTCTGAACCCTTGTAAATCAATGCGGACGAATGATTGCTTGGTTATCTCGGGGAAGTACTGCTGTCGGAGATAACCAGTGTTCTGGAAATATGTTAAGCTGTGGCTCTCTGCACACCTGGATCAGATGATACTGGACTGAATACAGTTTAATGACAAACGCATGGTCGAAGTCGTGTGCCTGAATTTGACTCTGAACCACCAAAGCAGTCAGGTCCTTCATTAAACAGTGCATTCCTGGTGTGGATTCATTCAAACTTCACACGGTGGCAAATTTCAAAACTGAAATCAACAGATTTTCATGGTATTAGGGAAACACGATGGGGCTAATTTGTCTAAAAATTTAGATATACAGCAGAGTATCGGGCTGCTCAAATAACTCCTGTACGTTTGGAAGGGTGGGAGGAAACCGGAGCACCCAGATGAATCCCACGCGGACATGGGGGGAACGTACAGACAGCAGAGGATTTGAACCCCGGGGCACTGGCGCTGTAACAGCGCCGCACTAACCGCCTGGCAACGTTCCAGAAATGGTGGGATAAGACTCAAAGTGAACGACTTGAGATAGTACACCTACAATTTTCCATTCGGATGAAAATTGGTCATCAGTGATAATAATTGAAATGGAAAATGTCAAATTCAATATCTGCCTTTGCAGGTATTTCATAATCCCAAAATTTAGCAAAGAGAAGAACATAAGATATAGAAGCAGGGAGCAAGAATAGATTATTTAGCCTCTCGTCATTTAATGAGAACCAGGATTATCTTTTACCTCAGATCCACTTTCCTGCACAACTTTGATTCCTTGAGTATTCAAAAATCAGTCAATCCCTGCCTCGTTTTTACTGAGCGAGATATAATTGTTCCTTTGATGTCCTGATTACCCAGTCCAATTACTTGTTGTACTGCAGAACTGTACAGTATTTCCTCCTGTGAACATGTGCTCTTTTGCAGAGGATCTCGCACTGGAATATTTTAAATTTAAATTTCATCACACAGGATGGTAATGCGCCCTTTCGGTCCACGAGCTTCTGGCGCCCAAATATGTCCAATTGGCCTACCACCCCTGGTATGTTTTGGATGAAGAGAGGAAAGTGCCGTAGGAAGCCCACGCAGACGCCAGGAGATCGTAGAAATTTCTTACAAACGGCGCCGCATTTGACACCCGGTCACTGGCGCTGTACCAGCGTTGAGCTAACTGCCTCACTAACCATGTCACATTTCTTCTAAACTCCCCCATTCCAGGGATCAATTGAGTGAACTTTCATGGTACTCCCTCTATCACGCCTATAACCATTCTCCAAGTAGTGGTAACAGCTGCACCCTAAGTAAAGTAAGAAATTAAAATGGAAAGATTAACCTTTTCTGATTCAATAACATTAACCTTTTCTGGTTCAGTTTTGAAAACATCCATTTTGTTTGCTTCTGCATTATTTTTATTGGGAACATATTCCGAAATGTAGCTTTGATGGTTCAACAAACACTCCAGAAATAAAAGCCTTCAGGGGATGGAAACAAGCTTGCAGCAATAATTTGAAAATCTAGCTGAACTGTAAACAGGTCCCACTGTGATCCTGCATTAGCTGTTGCCTCATTGCCTGAGAATCTGGAGACAAACCCTTTATGGTGAAACAGGTGACCTAGATCCATCTCTGGCTTATTAGAGAAGACTTCCCAACCACCAAGAAGAAACAAAGTATGACTTAATCAAAAGTAACTTTTGATATTGTCTCTTTTTCCTCTCTTCATCTGTTATTATTTCAGGGCAGATGGTCCTTTGGCCCATCAAGCCTGTACTAGTGGTAGACATTTCGGTTCCATTCCTTTCTCTCTTTTCTATAAAATCATCCATCAATCCCTGACAGCTCTGTTTCACAACAGCAATATTGGAGTGGATTGCAGATCATTAATATACTCTATTTCAATCTCAAGAGTATAGAATATAAGTGCAGGGATGTGATGTTGAGGCTCTGTAAGGCACTGGTAATATCTCACTTGGAGTATTGTCCTTGCTGCAAGGAGTTTGTGTACTGTCCCTACGTCTCCGTGGGTTTTCCCCGGAGTTTCTGGTTTCCTCCCACTGCTCGAAACTTACCAGGGGTGTAGGTTAATTGCGTGTAAATTGGCAGACTTGCGGGCCGAAATGGCCTGTATGTCCAAATTTTATAAAGTTAAAATTCAAACATTTAAATTTAAAATATTGTGAGCAATTTTAAGAAAGGATGTGCTGATGTGGGAGAGGGTTCAAAGGAGGTTCGTTAGGATGATTCAGGGAATGAAAGGGTTATCATATGAGGATTATTTAACAACACTTGGCCTATATTCGTTGGGATTTAGGAGAATGGGGAGGTGGATATAATCAAAATATTGAAAGGCAAGGACAGAGTAGATGTTGAAACATGGTGGGAGAAGCTAGGACAAGAGGACACAACTTCAGGATTGAAGGGTGTCGACTTAGAGATGCAGAGGGATTTCTGTGGATTTTGTTGCCTCCTGCTGCTTGATGAAACCAGATCATTAAGGCAAAGATTGATAGGTTCTTCATTTTCCAGGCCATCATAGGTTATGAGGAAAGGCAGGGCACTGGAGCTGAGTGAGAAAATGGATCAGATCGTGATTGAATGGTGGGGTAGACTCGATGGGCTGAACAGCCTGTTTCTGCTCCTATGTCTTATGGTGTTATACATAAAACAAGAATCTTTTCTTCATATCTTCTTGAAGATTTGTTATTGTTCAATATCTTTATTCTGTGTCCTTTGATCTTCCAATGGCAACAGTTTCAATCCACAATATTCACCTCCATATCGCTCTCAGAATCAGAATCAGAATCAGAATTTATCGTTACAAAATTTGCTGCTTTGCAGCAACATTGTGCAAAAACATTGATATAAACCACCTTACAAAATTGTATAAAAAGGTGAGTTAGTGTCTGTAGTCATCGACCATTCAGGAATCTGATGGTGGCGGGGAAGAAGCCGTCCTTTTGCCGCTGAGTGCTCGTCTTCAGGCTCCTGTACCTTTCCCACCACCCCCCCCCCCCCCGGTAGCAGAGTGAAAAGGACATGGCCTGGGTGGTGGGGGTCTTTGAGGATAGAGGCTGCTCTTTTGAGATACCGTCTCCTGTAGATGTCCTCGATGGAGAGGACCGGTATGATGTCGCAGGCGGAGTAACAACCCTCTGGAATTTTTTCCTTATCCTGTGATTTTGCGCCTCCATACCAGACAGTGATGAAACCCTGCCAGAATGCTCTCCATGGAACACCTGTAGAAGTTTTCAGGAGTCTTCCATGACATAGGGAATCTCCTCTTGTCAAGCTTCATCAAATCTGCTCCAAGGAGGACCACTGCATCTCATCTAATGTCACAGATAAAATCTCATTCTTGAGCTAATTCCAATAGCTTTCTGCAATTGTTGAAGGTTTTAACATTTCTCATCCAAGTAGTGACAATGGCAACCAATATGCCCCTGTTTCGGACCACGCCACTGGGAGGTTCCAAAGCAAATAGGTAGGAAACCACCATGTATATTGGAAGATGTTGGTTGGTCCCTAGTCTGTGGTGTGTAAGGGAGACCCAGGACAACAATAGCAAAGACTCTACTGCACCAGAGAAGGAAGGCCAGATATTCTGGCCATTTCTACAAAGACCTGAATCATAGCAACATCTAGTCGGCAGTATTACATGGCTTGCCTCTTGCTATTCATTTCCCTGGACATCTCATCATTTGCTAAATGTCCACCAAATCTACCTTCAGCCTTCTCTGTAGAAAATAGTCTATTGTGGCCAATGTGTTCCCTCGCCACCACCCCCACCCCCAGCAACAGCCATCTTATTGATCCCTGAGCCTCGTGTGAGGGCTCATTCACTGAACAAGGAGTTCTCCTTTTCCTGTCCCATTTCCCAAAATCCTGAGTCAGGATCTCTTCACATAAAAAAGAGGACCTAACTGATTTTAAGCTTGGGTTGGCATGAGAAGGCAATCAGAGAGGCACAAAAATGGCAAACACTCGGATCTTGGGAAGACAATGAGAAACTGGAGGATTCAGTGAGCCTGGTGTCCAATGGTCATTCAACATTCCTGGTTGGGGACCTTTCATCAGGTCTCAATAAAGGCTTCCAACTTGAAACATTGACTGACCATTGCTGCCCATGGATGCTGCCTGCCTCCATGTTCTCATTTGGAGAAGACAGCCAACTTAGAATGGGACATCTATTTGAACAGGAAAACTATTAAGGGATTGAGGAAAACACACCTCTAGGATTTAGGCATCAATCAGAGCAGATGGGTCTGTTACTGTGTTTGCTGTAGTTTTAATCATGTTGCATGTTGCTTTAAAAACGTATTACAATAAATTAGAATAAAGTGAGGTATGTACAACGACATTGACCCAAATTGGTCCAGTCTATAAATAACATTGCCTGGCACTGAATCCAAGATCCATTCTTATTCCCAATACAAATGAACAGATTTATGTATGCAAATGTCAACACAGCAACACCCATTACAGAATGTTAATTTTACAATACCAGCTGGGAAATCTATTTTTTTTCCTTCACAAAATGTAACTGAGGTTCCATTGTACCAGGGACCTTTGTTCAGGGTTTCTTGACCCATGTTTGGCAAATGGCCTTTCCAACTGTTCTTAACTACCATGTCAAAACTGGCATCCAACAGTTATCACAGACAGACAGTACTCTCATTGATGAACTCCAATCACCTTCACTTATAGCCAACAAAAGATATTAATGGCTGGAATCGTTAATGTCATTATTTTTTAAAGGAAGGTTTTGCACTGTTGTGTGTTTTTTTTTAATTATTTTCTATGGATGTCGCCGGCAATAAAATTCCAGGAATTAAATATTCAATCCTTCAAGTTTTAGCCTGATGTTAACCTCAGATATCTAGCAGAAGAGCTTGATCTGAAAATGTTATATACATAAGTACATAGTTAATATGAACCAAAATTCTTACTTGCTGCAGCCAAGCAGGTATTTTGTTAAAAATAAACTAAAGCACTTGATTCCCCAGACTCTGGGGTGTAAATAGAGTGTTTAATTTTTTTAATTTGCTTTTTTTATGAGGTGACTAATGTTTGTGAGACTGAACCCAGGTGATGGAATTAACATCTTAAGAAATGAGAAGCTTGCAGGGAAATGAATGACTCATAAGGTTTGCTGAATGAAAGATTAAACGTGAGCTGGGATGTTTTCTGAGTAAATATTCCATCTCGACCCTTGGAAAGCTCATCACGATTCAGGAAAACAAAACATCAGTTGCTGGATGAGGGCGAGATCCACGGAGACAAAATCTCCAGGACTCAGTGAAGGGTGTCGACCCAAAACACCGACTTCCCATTTCCCTCCACGGGTGTTCAGGAGGGAGACTGAAAACCTGGCCAAACGGTGCGCCAACAACAACCTCTCACTCAATGTCACCAAAACCAAGGAGCTGACTGATGACTTCAGGAAAGGAAAGCCAGAGGTGTACGATCCAGTGATCAATGGGGGATCAGAGGTGGAGAGGGGGAGCAAATTTAAGTTCATGGGAGTCACTACCTCAGAGGATCTTTCCTGGACCCAACAACCAATGGCATCGTGAAGAAAGAAAGTCATCACCTCTACTTCCTCAGGAGTTTGTGGAGGTCTGGTACGGCAGCAGAAACCCTGGCAAATTTCTACAGATGTGTGCTGACCAGCTGCATCATGGTCAGGGATACCCCTGATTATGTCCCTCCAAAAGATAGTAGAAACAGCCCAAGACATCACAGCAAAAGCCCCCCATCCCCCCACTATTGAATACCTCTACAGGGGGAATACAGCCATCGGAGAGCAGCGGCAATTATCAAGGATCCACACCACCCAGCACATGTTCCTTTCTCGCTGCTGCCATCAGGAAAGAGAGGTACAGGCGCCACAACACTCATACCCCCAGGCTCGAAAACAGCTGCTCCCCCTCCACCATCAGACTCCTCAATGGCAAACTTAGTCAGAGACTAAGAGATTTTCTTTGTTCTCTCTGTATTGTATAGTCAGTTTGTTTAGATTTGTTATCTGTTTACAGTTCTTTGTTGATTTAAATGTTTACGCTGTGCACAGTTTTTTTTTGCACTGCCAATTAGTGGTATTTCTGCCACACCCGCAGGAGAAGGGAATCTCAGGGTTCTATGTGATGTCCTGTATGTACCCTGACAATAAATCTGAAACCTGAAAACTGGGTGTTGAACTCCTCAATTCCTTATCTCCGGATTCTGGCATCTGCAACCTCTTGTGATGTTTCTTGGAATCAATGCAGTCCAATTGGAGGAAGATCAGCATTGATCGCAATGAATGATAGGGCAGATTGGCCATATTAATTCTGCACAGAACAGGCCCTTCAGCCCAACTCATCCATGCCAACCATGTTGTCATTCTGGGCCTAGTCTCTCTTGCTTGCATGCAGTCTGTGTCTGACTCACCCCTTCCTATCCATACACCTGTCCAAATGTCTTTTAAATGTTGTCATTGAACCCTCTTTTAAGGTCCTGAGTCTTGCGCCAATTTTCTCGCGTTCTCACCTATCCCTAAGGCCTCTCTCAGATTCCTTTTTTTTACCTCCTCTCAATTTGAACCATATATTGCAAAGATTTAAACAAGAATTTGCTCTTTTATTCTCCTATTGGAAATACTACACTCCATGTCTGTGAAGTATACCTTCAGACAGTGAAGATACAGTCAGACAGAAGGAACAACCCAGTGGGGTGTTAATTGAAACTGTGCATATTAATCAATCACAATTAATTACAATTCAAAACACTGCAGAGATTTTAATAATCAATTAATTTGCTTTGAACTTCATTAAGCATTTTGAGAAGCAAAGAGGGATTGGTCTAGAGAGAAGGTAAATGAGGGCATGGACAGCATCAATAGAAGAGAATCTCAATAGCTTTGGGCAATATAATTATTGTCTGTTTTTTTTTTGGTTTGGCTGTTTCTGTTAATGAGTACATGTTAGTCCAAACCAGGGGTAGTCTGGCATCACTGGAGTAGGGGTCTGCACAGGCTGAACACCGTGTGCTAATAAATGAGCTTCCTGAAGGTTAACTCCACCAGCCATTCCTACAACAACATATCTGTCCCTTGGCTTCATCCACGGTCACAATAGCAAAACCAAGGAGATGATTGTGGAAATCAGGAGGTCCTCGTCAAGGGGTCAGGAGCGGAGAAGATCAAGAAATTAAAATTCGTGGATGCAAACATGTCCAAGGATCGGTCCTGGAGCCTCCAATATCGATGTAATTCCAAAGAAGGCTCGACAACGGCTATACTTTGTGAAGTGTTTGAGGAGATTCGGTAGGTCACCAAAGGCTTTCAAAAACTTCTACAGGTGGACTTTGGAGAGGATTCTGGCTTGTTGCATCCCTGTCTGGTATAGGGGTGCCAACACTCAGGACTCCAGAGGGTGTTAACTCAACCTGCATCATTATGGACCCCAGACTTCACTGTACCGGAGGAGGCGTCTTAAGAAAGCAACCTTTATCCTCAAGTACCCCTCTTCACTCTGCTACCATTGGGAAAAAGGAGACTGAAGACGGGCACCCAGTGGCACAAGGACGGCTTCTTCCCTGCTGCCACCAGATTCCTGAATAATCAATGAACCGAAAGCACTGCCTTACTTTTCGTGCATTATTTTCATTTATTTTTGTAAGGTGGTTGATATAAATGTTCGCCCTGTGATGCCTGCTGCCAAACAACACATTTTGTGACTTGCTCACGGCAATAAATGTTGATTCTGTGATGAGGAGAACGAGTTTCGAGGTTCCCAAAAAGTCACAGTTCATTCAAAAACAAGGATCTTTATTTACACGGGGGTGGGGGGGGGGGAGGGGGGCGTTTGGTTGGGGATCACAACCGGGAACACACTCACAAAGGCAAAGAAACTACACAAAGGCAAAGAAACTCATGCACATCAGCTGAGACTCGCTACTCCCAACACAACGCCTCCAATTGCAGTTCTCAACAGCTAAACGCAAGGATGAAACAAACCATGCTCACCACCCCTTGGTAACTAGCAAACAGGGCACCCTGATTAACTACTGAATCTAATCACAAATAAAGGCATGATAGAACTACTTAGGAATGCACCACCCTGTACCAGCCAGATCTAATCATTTACTCTCCAGCATGGCTCACAACACTTTTTTTTAAAACCAAAAATAGACTTTATTTACAATAAATTATTGATAATAGGAAAACCATTCGAAGTCTGTTCCCACCTTTAGTTTCATATCCAGACATTCTTGTCACTGTGCGCGGTTAAATTTGATTCTACTTACACCATTACTACTGTGGCACCTTGTCGTTTCTCCCCCTCTCTGTTATTCAAGGGGCTTCCCCTCGCTCTCAGCCCCTCAGTGCCCAGTAATGCCACAGCTCACAACCTGGTGTTGAGCTAGAGTTTGTTCTGTGGGTGGGGGGGGGGGGGCATTGTACTGCAGCCGGATGGAGGGGCCGGCGCAGGTATGCCCAAATGGGATGAGGTACTCAAGAGAGGCAATCGTAAGGTTGTCGCGGTCGCGTACTTACCTTCATCAGGGGGGGGGGGAGGCCGGTCCAACAAGTCACGGGTCTGAACACAGTTAATTCACAAACAAGGATCTTTATTTGCATGAGGTCGGAGGCGGGTGGGGGTGGGTGGAATCGCCGGAGGTCACACTTAGCAGAGGCAGACAAAGAAACTTCATGTGCATCAGCGGCGGCCAGCGCCGCTCCCTACGAAGCTAAGTACGCACTGCAACAAGGTGTGCCGTCATCGGAGGGTGGGCTGACCTTGGATTATGGATTATCCTTTGTTCGGAGCAGTTTCCTGTCCGACTTGTTGGATAATCTTCTGGATAACACCTGATGAGGCCAAACGTAAACTTGAGGAACAACGCACCAGATTCCTTCTGGTTAACCTTAACAGCATGAACATTTATTTTTCCAGTTTTGGGTAACCCCTCACTCCCATCTGGTTCCACTGTTCCCATCCCTTCTTTATCTACTTTTCTCCCCTCTCCCTCTTTTCTTTAAGCCCCTTCCAAGTGATTTCCTCCTTTCCTTATCTCTCCACCTCTCACACCTACCCTTTACTCTATCACCTCTATAGGTCTCAAGCTTCCTTTCCCCTTTACCCAACTTATTCCACTTTTTTTTCCATCTTAGTCTTGCTAAAGTTCAATCCAGGTAAGTGTGAGATGATGCATCTTGGAAGGTCAAACCAGAAGGCTGAGTAGAAGGTTAATGGTCAGATACTTAACAGTGTGGAGGAACAGAGGGACCTTGGGGTCCAAATCCACACATCTCTCAAGGCTGCAGGTGGATAGGATAGTTAAGAAGGCTGATGGGATGTTGGGCTTCATTAATAGGGGGGGATTCAGTATGAGTTGAGAAGTCATGTTGCAACTCTACAACTTTCTGGTGAGTTAAATTCTGGTCACCTCATTAGAGGACGGATGTGGAAGCTATGGGGAAGGTACAGAGGAGATTTACCAGGATGTTGCCTGGATTGGAAAATAAATCTTATGAGGCAAGGTTGGCAGAGCTGGGACTTTTCTCTTTGGAGAAGGGTGAGAGGAGATTTAATAGAGGTCTACAAGATTCTGAGAGCCAGAGATAAGGAAGACAGCCAGCACCTTTTCCCCCCGGCAGGAATAACAAACCACATGGGACATCTGAACAAAGTGAAGACAGGAAAGTTAAGGGAGACATCACAGATAAGTATTTTTACACACAGAGGTAGGGGTGCCTGGAATGCCTTGCCAGGAATTCTGGTGGAGGCTACAACATTAGGGCATTTAAGAGACTCTTAGACAGGCACATGGATGGAAGAAAAATAGAGCGTTATGAGATGGGCTTAGTACTTTTTTGATGGGAATATCTAGGCCAGCACAATATCAAGGGCCAAAGGACCAATACTGTGCTGTGTTTTATGTTCTACGTTCTGTAAGAGTCTTGACCCAGAATGTTGACCAACCATTTCTATGGCTGGAATGTTGTCTGACCTGCTGAGTTCTTTTCTAGGCTGACCTAGGTCAACAGTCTTTAACCAGTCTTGCACATGGGCTGACCTACGCCCCCAGGTCGGCCATGCCTTTTTCCCTTGAACAGTTTTATGCCCACGCTCTTGTTGTGTGAGTTCCTGCCTCAGCGGCGGTCTCTGATAACCGGAGAGCAAAGCAAGTAAGAGCTCGGAGCGTTCTTCTCAAGACACTGCCCTGTCACTATTAAGCCCATCCCAATTAGGTTATAAGAATAGCAATGTTTTGAAACCCAAATGGTGAATAATAAACAATGACATTTCAAAATACAAGAAAGAATTAAAAATGTAAATTCACCGGCCCCAGAGACAGCTATGCAAAGAGGTGTGATTAGCTGAGGATTAGAAATCTGACGTGCTCTGACAGATGCCATTCTGATACCGATTCCATATGACAGCTGTGTTGATAGAGATTAAAGCTAACATTCTGCTTTTCCATGAAAGCAAATTAATTTTGACATTTTTATATGTCTTTCATTAAAATTTATCCAGCTCCGATGATAAAGTCATTGCAGAAACAACATCATAATTAGCCTAGCCTCTTGTAAATTTCCTAGACCCCAGTTGAAACGCAATTTCAATCTCAGGGCACTGACCCACAGACATTTCAGAGATTGTCAGACGAATAACTGTTGCAATGTAGTCACAGGCCTTATATTTTGAGTTATTTATGTTGCATTGTTACATGAGAGCATTGCAGCTCTTTGTCTGACTACCCACCCTGTGGGGACAGTGGCTCTCAACCTTTTTCTTCCATTCACATCCCCCTTTAAGTCATCCCTAGGCCATCGGTGCTCTGTGATTAGTAAGGGATGGCTTCAGGTGGGATGTGAGTGGGAAGGGAAGGTTGAGTATCACTGCTCTGGACCCAATTGTTACCGAAATATTTTGCTTGGGAAAACCATTTCCTTTGGAGTTCAGAAACCCTGCACATAACGAGTCACTGAGGGATGATTAAAACAGTGGTTTTCAAACTTTTTCTTTCCACCCACAGGGAGGAGTGGGAGGTGGTCTCCCTGTTTTCTGGTGCCGTGCTCAGATCCTCCACTTCCCCGGAGTCTGCAACCCCTCGAGGATGCTACCGATCTTAGGTATCGCCATCTTGGGCCCAGACCCTGCCTTTGTGGCATTTTAAAATAAATTAAATGGAGTCACCAGCAAAAAGACACGAGGAAATAGTTCAGTCCTAAGTTAAGGATCAGCTTGGGTTTCTATCTGAGGGTGATGAACCTATCTGACATCAGTAACAAACATAAGAACATAAGAAATAGGAGCAGAAGTCGGCCGTCCAGCCCATCGAGCCTGCTCCCCATTCAATGTGATCAGGGCTGATGTGACGATCAGGCTCATCTCCACCTACTTGCCTTTTCCCCATATCACCTACTATGTAAACATCTATCCAACCTTGTCTGAAATATATTTACTGAGGTCGCCTCCACTGCTTCAATGGGCAGTGAATTCCCTCTGGTAAAGCCAGTTCCTCCTCATCTCCGTCTAAAATCTACTACCTTGGATCTTGAGGCCATGTCCCCTTGTTCTAGCCTCCCCGCCAATGGAAAGAACACACCTACCTCCATCTTATCTGTGCTTTATGTAATTTTATACATTTCTATTAGATCCCCTCTCATTCTTCTAATTTTTAACGAGCATAATCGCAGACAGCTCAATCTCTCTTCATCTCGGGAATCAACCTGGTGAACCTCCTCTGCGCCGCCTCCAAAGCCAATCCATCCTTCCTCAAGTCCAAAGACAAACACAAAAGCTGCAGATGTTGGAATGTTGAGCAGGTGAAGAATTGCTGGAACTCAGCAGGTCAGACAACAGAGAATATTGCAACTCAGTACAAGTCATTCAGCCCACAGTGTTGTAACGACTGATATAAAACTACACCACAACAATCTGATTTCTCCTGGCCTCACACCCAAAGCACATCCATGTGCCTATCTAAGAGTCTTGTGTGTGTCCCAATTGTACCATCTTCCACCACCACCCCCTGGCAAAGCATTCCAGGAATCTACCTTGATGAAGGGCTCAGGTCCAAAATATTGGCTATGTACCTTTATCTTTGCTATATAAAGTACACTGTTTGGCCTGCTGAGGTTCTCCAGCATTTTGTGCTTTTACAGGAACTTAACTCTCTCCATTCATATCTCTGACATTGGGACCGCATAGTGGATAGCGCAACGCCTTTACAGTGCCAGCAATCAGGTCCAGGGTTCAAATCCCATGCTGTCTATAAGGAGTTTGTACATTTTCCCCCTGTCTGCGTGGGTTTTCTCCGGGGGCTCCAGTTTCCTCCCACCATTCAAAATGTACCAGGAGTGTAGGCTAATTGGGCAGCATTGAATTTAAATTTCCCTTAAACTTTCCGAACATCTTTTGGCTGAGGTTTCGAGTCGAAACATTGACTGACCGTTTCAACCCTGAGTTCCTCCTGCTATTCCTTGTCTACTCACAACAGCAGGCCGCGTTTCATTTTGCAGCAGAAGCCCAGTGTAAAGGTTAAAACCTTGTGTCTTTTAACTCTTAGTTAATTTTGTGCCTGTCTCTTTAAAAAACTATTGTTTGTAGTGTTACCATGGTGACTATTGTCGTAATATTCATCCAGGCTAATGGTGTGCTCGTTATTCAACAAGATATGGTAGAAGCGTGAGCACGAGAAACTTTTCTTTGAATATTTTTGCATCTCTTTAAATACCTTTTTTTATATCACTTGAATATCTCTACATATCTTATGTATTTCTATACAGTAGGTACCTTGTTATTCATCATTAAGAAAAGCTTAATGCAAAGATATGCAAAATGTTTATCCATTTTATCAACGAATTAAAACTACATAAAGCAGCAGCTGCAGAGTTTTATTTATTGGATTAAAGAGATCAGAATTCAGAATATCGTAGCTCTCGCTTTTTGAAGATGGTACTTTAAGATTAGGATAAATTAGAATGAGGAAAGTGTCATCTATACCTGGGCTATACTCAGCTGTCAGACAGCCAGCAGACGTTCTTTGCCATAGTCTACTTTTCCACAGCTAATTGTAGACTTTATGAAATAAGAGCCCGAGGCAGACGATCCAGTGATCCTTCGGGCATCAGAGGTGGACAGGATGAGCCGGTCTAAATGGCTGGAGGTCACTACGTCGGAAAACCCATCCTATTCATACCATTGCGAAACAAGCACGGGAGCGCCTCTACTTCCTCAGGAGTTTGCAGAGGTTCGGCATGTCAAACCCTCACAGATGTGTGATGGAAAGCATGCTGACCACTGCATCATGGCCTGGTAGGGGGCACTAATGCCCCTGAGCAGAAAGCCCAGTCAAAACTCTCCCTTCTATTGAGAAAATCAGTACAGAAAACTGCCGTCAGAGGGCAGCAGCAATCATCAAGGATCTTCACCACCCAGGACATGCTCTGATCTCACTGCTGCTGTCAGGAAAGAGGTATCGGTGCCTCAAGTCTTGCACTGCAAGGTCAGGAACAGCTGCTTCCCCTTCACCATCAAACTCCTGAACAACATTCAGAAATTAATCTCAGGACCCAGACTTTGCTCATTATTTATTACTGAATATACATCTGTATTTACATTTATATTCCTTTATTTTGTGTGCGCTTCTTTTATTGAGTACATCCAATAATTTTTACTTGTTGCATGTGATGGCATGTCTGAATAAATCTGAATGTTGAAAACAGAGAGAGAGAGAGAGAGAGAGAAAGAGAGAGAGAGAGAGAGAGAGAGAGAGGGAGAGAGAGGGAGGAAGATAGTGGCAGGCAGAGAAATTAAAAATAATTTAAAAAAAAACAAATAATGGAAATACAAACAGAAAATGCTTGGCTAATCAAGCAGCCTCTGTGGAGAGACAAAGATTGATAGAGGCCAAGAAAAAGAGAGATAGAAGAGAAAAACTGCAGATGTTGAAAGGCAGAGATAAAAGCAAAAAAAAATGATAGGTCGGGCAGCATCTGTGGAGAGTTGATATCTCAGGTCCAAGAGTCTCAGATGTAAAACATTGTCTCTCTGTCCAGAGAAAAAGATTGGTCCTCTTCAAACTGGCCAACAATAGGAAGAATTAGGAGGGAAAGAGTTAAATTAACACGGTAGTAACATCTGTGGGGCAAAGGAAGAGCCAGTTTTCGAGACGAGTTCTGGCCACATAAGAGTCCTGCAGGATGGCACTAAGATGGAAATGGTGCAATTGTCAATCGCACGCAACAGTTTCCGTAGATCCTGGGTAAAAGGTTCACTCCCCTACTTTTGGCCTCGACCGCCTGCACACCGGAGCTCCCGATGCCCATCTGCGAACCCTTGCCTCATCCGCCCGCCCATCTGAGCTCCTCGCATCCCAACCGTGGATCCTTGCCCCGGCCGCCTACCCATCCGAGCCTCTGATGCCTTGTGAATGACGCGGCATCTGTGTAAAAGTCGCCCCACCCAAATATGACCTGAATCCCCAAAACTCGACTATTACATGAGTATATAGAAGTGGTAGTGACTATGTCAAAAGTATTCATTGGCTTTAAGTGATCCAAGAATGTAAAAGTTGTCCTTCCTCGCGACATTACTTCAGGAGATCACTGGAGATGCAATCCCAACCTGACCACATTAAACTCGACCACCTGTGACCTTCCATGTCTCACGTTGCTCAGAGTTGGCCCCCCTGGTTTTGCTGTGTTCCAATTCCAAATGGCACTTCGATTTACAAATGATGATCCATCTTTTTCCAGTGTCGGTGATGGCCAATCATGGCTTCCTATTCTCCCCGACTTCTGCGGCTCTGTGCACCTCTCACGGCTCCGATCTGGTAAGGTCCGTCTGTTCTGCAAGTTGCTGTAACAGTTTAGCCAAAAGGCCCATATCTTGTAGTCTGCCCCAGGACAGACCTGCCCACATTTTGCTCATACCTTGATGAAGGGCCAAGCCCAAAATATTGGTTATGTATCTTTATCTCTGGCACATGGATGCAAGAAAATAGAAGGTTAAGGGGTAGGGTGGGTTTAGTACATTTAGGAATATATGGGGCCGGAGGGCCTGTACTGTGCTGCAGTGTTTTATGTTCTACATAAACTACACTGTTTGACCTGCTGAGATTCTCCAGAATTGTGTTTTTTTTTCTTTTACCTCTGCACTGGGAGCAGCAGAATGGAAGTTAGTGGAGATGGAAGCTGAATCAAATCATCCCAGCAGGACAGCTCTCTTCCAAATGTTGAAAGGTCAAGGAAGAGTATATTGTATCTAGCAGTGGTCCAGCTTTGAAGATGGTAGGACCTGTGGAGGATGTATCCAGTGGTACAGGGGAAGTTGGGGATAGTGGAACCAGTGACTGAGGAGCAGAGGAGGGTTGGCGGGTGTGTCAGCGATGGTGGGAGGGCGATGTGGTGGCTATGGCAGATGTGTCAGAGGAACTGATTTTGAAGGTGGTGTCATCACATCACATGGGAGAGTGCAGGCTAGTAGCAAAAAAATGTATTATGTCAACCTGGAAAGTGGAAGATAATTTGAAAATACAACAATGGTATATAGAAATGAATAAATGTATTCCATTAGAAAAAATAACATATAGTTTAAGAAATAATATTGAAATATTCGAACAAGTATGGGAGCCTTACATTAAATACAATAGCGAAAACCTACCGGGGACAAACATTACCTAAGTTGATGGAAGGAGAAGAGAAGAAAAGAATGGACTCAGTAGAATTTCTGGTGTATTTTTGTTGAATGACAACATTGTCTGACTGGCTTAATGCAACCTAGATTGTATACCTAAAATGGATGAGGGGGGGGTGGGGGGGTGGCTTGGGAGGAGGGGGGGGGGGAGAAAAAGTCACTGTATATGTGTGAAAAAGAAAAAGTGTATATCATGGCTAACGTGATTTATGGTGTGAAAAATAAAAAATTTAAAAAAAATAAATAAAAAAAAAGGAGAGTGCAGGCTGCAGGAAGTAGGCGCGAAGCCATTACAGCCCCGGCGAGGGAGAACAGTGTACGTTCACGAGGTTAATTCCCAGGGTATGGCGGGACTGTTATATGTTGAAAGATTGGAGTGACTGGGCTTTTATCCACTGGAATTTGGAAGGATGAGAGGGAATCTGATTGAAACATATAAGAGTATTAAGGCAGGAAACATGTTCCTGATGTTGGGGGAGTCCAGAACCAGAGGCCACAGTTTAAGAATAAGAAGTAGGCTATTTAGATTGGAGTTGAGGAAAAAAAATTTTCACCCAGGGAGTTGTGGATCTGCGGGAACACTCTGTCACAGAAGGCAGTGGAGGCAAATTCTCTAGATGCTTTCAAGAGAGTTAGATAGACCTCTTAAAGATAGTGGAGTCAAGGGATATGGGGAGAAGGAAGGAATCAGCCATGATCACATGGCAGTGCTGGCTCGAAGGGCTGAATGGCCTACTCCTTCACCTATTGTCTATTGACCAGGGTTCGAATTCGGCGTTGTTTGACCTCGAGTTTCTCCAGCATTGTGTTTTGACTTTAGCCCCAGGACAGATGCCAGGCTCCTTTCAAATAGTCTTTGTTTGGTCTAATGGCAACTTCCCAAGATTTCTCTATAGATGTAGGAGAGGCGTTTGTATTAATCTCTGTCATCATTTTCCCTCAGCTGTTCCCTTTCCCCAGGGAGAGTGAAGCTGTTTGCCTGGTCTAAATATGCATTGTTGCTCTTACAGGTTCTGGTTTATTTCTTACTTGAGTTAGTTTTAATTATTAATCACTTTTTTTTTGTTGTTTACATTTATTACCCAAGGGTAAACTGACAATTTAGAAACAAATGGTGTTGTCCCCTTACATTTTGATTCATTCTTAGTGAGGCCAACTTTCATTATCTGGAAAGTGATGGTGAGACTCCAATATGAATGCCATGCGGACCATCTCCCAAACCCTCCCACCCCCCCACCCCCCACACTCTAGATTCACGATTCAAGATTCAATTTATTATCATTTTAATAAAACAGGGTCATATTACAAGAAATTGCTTTTGCCTGCTGGAAGGCAGATAGATTTGCCATCGGCAGAAATTGCCTGAAGTGCCTCTTACAGTCAGAGAAAGAGAAGCAAAGGAAAGTCCCCACCTAGAGTCACTGAGTGTCCGTAGATTTGCCTCCAGCGCTGCCGCAGCTCCCACAGCCGGAAAGAGTCCGGTCCAACGTGAGCTCCAGATCCAACCCTTCAGCGCCTTCAGCTTCCACTCATGTCCCGGTTTTGATACCCTTTCAGCCATTCTCCAGCAGTCTCCGTGGGCTCCTCGCCTTGAGTCACTGGCAACCCGTCCGCAGGCTTTGGTCTTCCAGCCGCAGAGCCCCCTCACTGGTCCTCCGCCGTGATCACCGTCCTGTGGGAAGGTCTCCTTCTCAGATGGGGGATGGTCTCCTTTTTTGTGGTGCTCTGTGCCAGTCCTCTACCTCCCTGGAGTCTGCAACCCATCGCAGCGGCTGCCGATCAGAGGAGCCGCCATCGTGGGCGCAGACCTCGCTGTCGCGGAATTTTAAATAAAACAAGCGTCGGCCCCTTGAACCGGCCGTTCAAAGCCTGCTAGGAGCTGATGGAAGATGACTGGGCATCTCAATATCCTCCTTTATCACGTTAACCTTCCACAGTGAAGCCTGACACCAAATAATCAATCAAGGCCTCAGCTATTTCCGCTTTACCCCTTCTCGTCTTCCAAGGGACCCCTTCGCCAACGTTTTCTGCTTTTATATAATTACGAAATGTGGAGAAACTCGGCAAAGATTCCAAGGGTACTTTGAAAAACCAAATCTGTTTTTTCAGATGTACATAACTTTAGGGAATGGTATTATGGAAAATCTGTAATGCAGACCTGTGCATCCAATATTTTTTTTTTGCCTGCAAGAAGTCAGCCCTGAGAGTTTAGACTCATTAGCTGGAGACTTGGTCTAATCAAATCCTGTAGTTGATTCAACTTTCTGCCACCTATTTAACTCAAGGCCAATTGAATTGCAAGGGCACCTCCCCACAAAGACAAACCAGAACTGGTCGTGACATTTGCTGAAATAAAATCTGGAAGAGATAAATTCATGAGCACAGGAGAGAATGGCATGAAATTATTGACTGGAACAGAGGTATTGAAATCTGCAAGTCAGACCCAAAAGAAATGGGACCGTGGACCTGACCATGTCGAGGGTTCGGATCTGGAGCTCAGGTTCGGACTGTGTGGGAGCGCTGGAGGTGAATCTGTGGACACTCAGTGACTCTGGGGGGACTCTCTTTTGCTTCTCTTTCTCAGGCTGTAGGTGGCGCTTCAGGCAATTTCTGCCGGCGGCGAATCTGTCTGCCTTACAGCAGGCGAAAATAATTTCACGTAATAAATCGCTGATTTAGTACAATGTCAATAAGTTGAATCTTGGCCTAACTTGATGGCTCATAGCTGGACAAAACTCCTGAGTGGGTTACCATCAAAATTATGATTGAAATCATAAATCATACCATATCCTGAAGAACGTTTTACTTTTTTTGACTCCCCTTTCACCTCCATTGTTTCTCTTGAGTTTATCAATGTCCAGTAACTAGGTTGAGCCTTCTCCCGATCCCTTTACCAATCCAAATCTCAGGAGCTTGAGCAATGATCCTTTAATTTTTGCCCAAGCACTTGTCCAGCCCACCTGTCCATGTCCACCTACAGCCTCTCAGCTGTTGGCCTGTGCTCCTTCCCTATCCTTTCTTCCCTCCTCCCCCCATCTTTTTATTCAGGAGAATGCCTGCATTTTCTCCGGACCTTGATGGAAGGCATGCGCCCGAAGCTCGGGTGAATTGTCCTTGCTTCCTATGGATGCTGCAGGGCCTGTTGAATTTCACATTGGCTAACCAGTAAAGAAGCTGTTTTTGCCGTTCACACCAGACCACTATTAACCACTTCTCTGCTTCCTAAACTGTGCTAACGGCATCCAAGGGGAGAAGGAGCTAATTTATCCCAGGATACCCCATGTCCCTTCACACTGGGCTAACTGGCCCACAGGCATCAGATTGCCCTGGGGATGGTACACCCTCACTGGGCAGTCCATCTCCAGGGTGCTGATTCACGAGCATATTGGGAAAAAGTGTGAATGAGGCTTGGTTTTTTTCACCCAATGAATTTGAATTTGTTTCCTGTTATTCCATGTCTTTGTTCTAGGCATGTGCTTGAATTGGGAACTAAAATCATTTGGCGGTCAGGTGTTGACGACATTAGTTTTAGTTCATTATCTTGATGTACGCAATTCATTGTGGCCAAATCTTCCCTCCAGCATTTTTACCAGTTCTGTAAGTTGCACGCACAGCCGAGAAAGACAGGTGGGATTTAATGAACATTGGAAAATCTGATGTTAATGCAGTTGATGTTCAAGGTTGTTCAAGAGGGATGTGATGTTCTTCAAGTTTGCATTTCATCTCACCCGAGCAATGGGTGAGGCCAAGGACAGATGTCTATGGGAATGGTGAGTGGAATTAAAATGGCTGGCTTGATCATTTCCTGTCACATTAATGATTCTAGTTTTAAAGTCGGTTTCTTTAATTGCTTAAATATAAATTGCCCAACTTCTTTTGTTGAGATTTAAACTCATGCTCCTGGATCAATGATCTACCCCATTCGATTTAACCCTTTGGACTCCGTGTCCCAGTTTTCCATGACTACCAACAAGGCATGTACTCATGTCCTGACTGGTTTTATATCCAATCACCAACTGGTTCGTACTGGAATTCATACTGAAAACTGTAAACTTGCAAAGGTTGGGGTAAGCTCCGCAACAAGAAAAAGTACTGGAAGTAAAGATAAGGATATTCAAAATTGTTGTGTGAGTATCTCGGATGATGTAGGGTATGAACAAGACAGTGACAGGCCGGATATAATGTGGTATTGAACAATAACTCTGGTTTACCCATGGACCCAGACCGGATTTTATATTGTGAAAGTTTTTAAATGGCCGGAGTCCAAAGTTTTAAGACCACAGATGAACCAGTTGTCCAGATGGTAGAGCCACTGATGCGCCATGAATGGAATTTGTATATTCTTCCTGAGACCAGATGGATTTCCTCCAGGTGCTCAAGTTTTCTCCCACATCCCAAAGACACGTGCCCATCATACATTCTCACTGTCAATTGTCCACAGCGATTAGACCAGCAGAAGGATCTGAGGTGAGTTGATGGTAATGTAAGAAGATAGAAAGTGGGCTGCATGTAATGTAAATGGTGCTGGATGGTCCCGGCAGATTCAATGGGCCAAAGACTTGATCTCTCCGAGACTCTTGGACTACAGACCTGCAGAATTACATTCTGCAAGTACAGGATTTTGCCTCGGGAACAGGGATCTGGCAACAAACCCAGGGTCTAAAGCAGCAGGGGGAAGAGAATCCTGGCCTATGTGGAACTTCTAGAGAGAGCGAAATCTGCAGAGAATAAAGGAATGATAACCTTCCCTGCCACTTCAAACTTGTGTCGAGGGCAAAGTAAGATGCTGTTTATTGGAGGGGAAAATGGTGTTTGAAGGCTTAGAGCAAAGGAGAAGATTGCATTAAAAAGTCAGTCAGATAGTGTGGGAGTTAGGCAAAGTCACCCAACCACTGTGACAAGGTGCTTAAAAGAAATTGCACTGACGGGCAAGATGTTCTGATGAGTATTCAGCGGTGCATGCTGTTATTTTTCGGCAGGATGTAAATGAGTTGAAGCTTTAATGGAAATCATTTTCACAAACCTGCAACCGTTTTGAGAAGCTGCATGCGAGAAGTTGGCAATGCATGCTCATTAACCCAAGCCTCATCTCAATGACGGTGTACTTTCCCTTGGCCTTTTCTGGTGTCGAGGATCAGAGGTCCTCATGTGTTACTAAGTGATTACTTAGCATGACATCAAACGTGGATGTACTTGTGCTGTCGGAGGTGTAGCTGCAGGCCCCATCTGGAGCGCTTGCGTGGAGATTTTGTCACCTCGTCACAGTAAGGAGACTGCTGTCCTTGAAGAAGGACAGAGCTGAGATGCCGAGAATATTCTCTCTAAGTTAGGAGGCAAGGTTACGGAACTGGTGATTTCTGTTTCACTTTAGAAAAGTGGATTTTTGAAGCAACAATCCCAAACCTATAAAACAGAATTAACAAAACTAAACTGGAGGATTGAATTACAGTAACTGGATAATTATATGTAAAACAATATGTGTGTGATAGATAGATATGCTCACACTCAAAACGTGTATTAATATATATACATATACATATATATAAAAAAATATATATATATATATGTATGTATGTATGTGTGTGTATAGATAGATATATGATTATATGTATATCCATGTGTATATATTTATATATAAAACTATACACACACATATATAGTATGTGTGTTATACACAGACACACACACACACAAGATCACAATAAAGGAACAGAAGTAGGCTATTCGGCCCATCGAGTCTGCTCCGCAAATCCACTCTGAGCTAAATTGTTCCAACATCTAGTTCCAAGTTCCGACCTTTTCCCCATACCCCTTGATACCCCGACTAATTAGATACCTATCAATCTCCTCCTTAAACTCCCCCCATGATCAGGCCTCCACAGCTGTATTTGGCAACAAATTCCACAAATCCACAACCCTCTGGCTCAAAAGATTTCTCCTCATCTCTGCCCTAAATGGGTACCTTCTAATTCTAAGACTGTGCCTTCTTGTCCTGAATTCACCCACCAAGGGAAACATCTTATTCTCATCTACTCTGTCCAATCCTTTCAGCATTTGAAACATTTTGATGAGATCCCCTCTCATTCTTCTAAACTCCAATGTATACAAGTCCCAGAACTGATAAACGCTCCTCATATGTTAGCCTTTGCATTCCAGGATTCATCCTGACAAATCTTCTCTATACTCATTATTATGTCCCTTCTAAGATAAGGGGCCCAAAACAGTTCTCCAAATGAGGCTTCACCAGTGCCCCACAGACCCTCATCAACATCTTTTTATTCTTGAAATGAGTGCCAACATAGCATTCATTTTCTTTACTTCTGATCCAACCTGGTGGTTAACCTTATCCTGCACGATGACCCCCAAGTCCCATGCATTTCCTCATTTTGAATTTTCTCCCCATCCAAATAATAATCTGCCTGTTTATTTCCTCTTCCAAAATGTACAACTGTATATTTCTCAACGTCGTATCTCATCTACCATTTCTTTGCCCACTTTCCTAAACTGTCCAAGTCTCTCTGCAATCTTTCGGTTTCTTCAATACTTCCTATTCTACCACCTACCTTGGTGTCATCTGCAAACTTCGCCACAAAACCATTTAATCCATAATCTAAATCATCAATAAACATTGTAAAAAGAAGCGCTGCGGAACACCACTGGTCACTGGCAACCAACCAGAATAGGATCACACACGCACCCACTTGGATATTATAGAAGTCTCATTTGGAAGATGCACCTTTAACAATGCCACTCATTCACCCTGGATGTCACTCTCTATCTATCCCGGTCACAACCTCTTCTCTGCTACCTTGGGGAAGAAGTTACAGATGCCAGAAGTCTAGGTTTGAGAACAGTTTCTTTCTCTCTGCTATCAGTCTCTTAAATCTCCCCTTACTAGAACTCCGAAAGCGCCAAAGTCCCTGTTTGCTGTGTTGAAACACTACTTGCTTTGGCCATCACAAAAAGCAACTATGAATGATTATTATCTATCCTTTATGCTTTTATCTCTTCCCATAGAGTAATTTAATGCATGCTATTGGATGTTTTAAACAACTATCTGTATGGCTGCAGTAAGTAGGAATGTTGGTGCAGATGTGCATGGTACTTATGTATATGGTATTAAATCATGTCTAGTGTGTTAGTTTATCCTGTGACCTCTTCATGCATTTTGTACACCACATTTAGCAGGTAAAAGAAAAGAATTAAATATTAAACATGAGGATCTGAAAATAAGAAAGATAGAAAATGTGCCGTAAATAATTTAGTGTAATAAGGGAATTCAGGTATTTCTTCCTTCAAGCAATAGATGTTTATAAAGTTTTGAGGGGAATCGAGTGGGTGGACAGAATCTTCCTCTCTAGGAATACGTTGATTTGTCTGGTTATCCATCCAAGCAAAGTTTTCCACTGCATCTCAGTGTGTGTGTGTGTGTGTGTGTGTGTGTGTGTGTGTGTGTGTGTGTGTGTGTGTGTGTGTGTGTGTGTGTGTGTGTGTGTGTGTGTGTGTGTGTGTAACAATAATCAACTCCATTCTCATGATGTGCTTGTGATGGTACAATGGGGTTGATGGATTGTGGTTTGCCCTGGATGAACAGATTACTGTGGTCCTGGAGTCGTCTATAACTACAGGAGCACAGAGCGGTTCAGTAGTCTGATTGCTGTTGGAAAATAAACTATTCTTGAAGCTAGAGGTCCTTGACCAGGCTTCTATACTTTTTACATGAAAGGAGCAGAGAGATCAGGATGATATGGGGGGGTGGGTCCTGCCCAATGTTATTGGCCTTCAAGAGGCAGCGTTACTTACTTAGGCATGGCCGATATTACGTCACACTTCTTTCTGCCTTATGCGGTTTTTTGATGGTTAGATGACTGTTGTTGTCAGGAAATGAGCTCACCGCACTCCCCCCCCCCAACCCCGCCCATCCAGCCTCTGACCTCTTCTTACTGCCATATTATTCAAGTCCAGCTGAATATCTGACCCATGGTGACCCCTGCAGATGGGGCCAGAACTGACAGTGTGCTTAGGTTCTGCCTTGTTGGAGATAGTTACTGGTTACATCATAATCGTACTTTCCACTCAGCGCCAGGGCCCTGAGCACGTTCCCACGTGCATGATCGGCGACTGTTCATTTTCCATCTCTTCCTTTATTACATAAGAAATAGGAGCAGGAGTCGGCCATCCAGCCCATCAAGCCTGTTCCACCATCCAATGTGATCATGGCTGATCTGATGATGGGCTCATTTGCCTTTTCCCTGTACCCCTTAAATCCCCTTCAGTGTAAAAATCTATCCAACCTTGTCCACCTCCACAAAGAATTCCACAGATTCACCACCCTCTGGGCAAACCAGTTCCTCCTCATCTCCATCCTGAATCTGATGCTATGTCCTCCTGTTCTAGTCTCCCCCACCAATGGAATCATCTTACCTACCTCTATCTTATCTACGCCTTTCATAATTCTATATGTTTATATCCCCTCTTATTCTTCTAAATTCCAGCGAGTACAGTCCCAGACGACTCAATCTCCCCTCATAGGCCGACCCCCTCATCTTTTTCATTTCCTTTGTAAAATCTTTACTAATATAACAGGAGAGAGATGTAAAATGATAACTGGCACACAATTGTCAGGATCTGCTAAAATTCGCAAATGAAAAAAATATTCTTATTTAAACCTAGAAGCCTGACTAATCCCCAAGTATGGGAGGCGTAAATTAACATTTATTTGTTGAACCTTGCCAAGACTTGCTGTTTTTGATTTCAGAATTCCAGTTTTTGCAGGTTATTTTTTTTTAATTTAGACATACACCACGGTAACAAGCTATTTCCACCCATGAGCCCTCGCTGCCCAATTACATCCAATGAATCTACAACCCCCCACCCTTCGAATGATGGGAGGAAACTGGAGCCCCCAGCAGAAACCCACACAAACTCGGGGAGAACGTACAAATTCCCTACACACAGCATGGGATTGGAACCCCATTCCCAATCGGTGGCGCTGTGATGGCGTTGTGCTAACCGCTACACCAACTGCACCAAAGTGCTTCAAGCTTCAACGTTTCTGCCTTGCTGTATGCTTATTTTCTCCACTGCAATGAAAAATAACACTTTGCTGAAATGAAATGAGCTCACTGACCCCCTTCAGACACTCGCTCTTCTTTCAGCGTGGCATTTACTGCTGTGTGATGGATAAAGCAAATGCTGCGTTTCCAAGGAAGAGTAGTGTGTGCATTCACATCACACAGAAATATCCTGAAGGTCCTTTATGGCCACTGTGAACGAACATGGGCACTGTCTCCCTCCAGCACCATGGGATCTCCTTCCTTAGAAAGTCCGCAACAACTCCAGACTGTGGCTCACCACTGCCTTCTCATGGAAAACTGGATCTCTGAAGAAGACCATCCTTGTGTTGTGAGGGAAAGGAAATGTTCAGTGGGTTCAAAGAGCAGCAACCCTGGACACAGGCTGAACACAGGAAGGATCTTTATTAAAACACACATAAGGGGATCGTAACAGAGAATACACACGCTCGTACTCTCCATCACACAACACAGTCACATCGGACTTAACACTACCAATACTAGCAACTGCTACAGTCCAACCAGGTCTCATCGGATGTAATACTACCAATGCTAGCAACTGTATACAGAGTTATAACAACTTGACTTCCCTGTCTAATATGGGTATGGTTCCAAGGCGATCTAACAGCCCCGATCCCTGTGAAGTGCACACCTTACCAATGACGCCTCAAGCTTTGCCCACAGTACACAACCTGGAGTGGAGCAGGTTTCTTCTCAGAGCAAAAGAGGCCGGTGGAATTTATAGCACAGTAAGTTGAAGGGTCCGGCCCAGGTAATCACTAGGTGCTAAAGGGACCAATGGTCAGGTGTGCACTAGTCGGTGGGCAGAGTCCAACCTTGAATGGCAGGAAATGTGACTTCCGATGAGGTTCCAGAGAGGTCACATGACTCTCCACAATCTACACTATGCCTTGTCAGCAATATCTGCATCTTGCACAGTAATTCCAATCAAACGAGTTGATGCTTAATGTTGAACAATGTGTAACTGTAGTTAAAATTGCAGTACAAAACCATACCTTGACGTTTTGTCATAATATACTACAGTAAAATCCCTGGTATCCTGAATTCAAGCAACTGGCAGCCTCAAGGAAACAGGAAAAAAAATTGAGGAAAATAATTCTTTTAAAATAAAAATAAATAAGAATAAAATAATAGGAAAAAAATGTGTACGTTGTAAAATTGTTAATTCTAAATGTTCTCTGATGTGACACATATTGGGAGCAAATATTCAGACAGCCTTGGTCCTGCTTTGCTCTTAGCAGCTGTTTGAATAAAATTGTGCGAAATAGCAATGGCGTCGCCCAGGATGAAGAGAATCCCTGCTAAGAGTCACCCTGATCTCTTATCCCTGCTCAGAAAGAGTCACCCTAGTCAGAAGCTTCATCTGTTAACTTGGGGGGAAGAGGGAATAATTATCTATAATGTTGTTCGCCTTTCGGGAGGTTCCGCGGAGGGGGAGGAACCTGCAGATACAGTGAGGGTCAAATGTTTTCAATGAATGTGACTGAAAATAAAGCAAAATGCTTTAAGGTTTATATGCTTGTGCAAGTGACATTGGTTCAGTGTAAATACAGTATAGTCCTCTACCGGCATCACCTACGGCTCCTAGAACGCTTCCATCAGTGTTGTCTCCGCTCCATCCTCAACATTCATTGGAATGACTTCGTCACCAACATCGAAGTACTCGAGCTGGCAGAGTCCGCAAGCATTGAATCCATGCTGCTGAAGACCCAGCTGCGCTGGGTGGGTCACGTCTCCAGAATGGAGGACCATCGCCTTCCCAAGATCGTGTTGTATGGCGAGCTCTCCACTGGCCACCGAGACAGTGGTGCACCAAAGAAGAGGTACAAGGACTGCTTAAAGAAATCTCTTGGTGCCTGCCCCATTGACCACCGCCAGTGGGCTGATCTCGCCTCAAACCGTGCATCTTGACGCCTCACAGTTCGGCGGGCAGCAACCTCCTTTGAAGAAGACCGCAGAGCCCACCTCACTGACCAAAGACAAAGGAGGAAAAACCCAACACCCAACCCCAACCCACCAATTTTCCCTTGCAACCGCTGCAACCGTGCCTGCTGTCCCGCATCGGACTTGTCAGTCACCAACGAGCCTGCAGCAGATGTGGACATACCCCTCCACAAATCTTCGTCCGCGAAGCCAAGCCAAAGAAAAGTAGAGTATTTTTTGTCTTTTGTCTAGTAAACTGTTTATTTTTAATCCGTGTATTAGTTAGGCATTGTAAGAGAAAATCTCTGACATCTGGAAGATACACTTACCAGGCATCTACCAATCCCCAGGGGTTTTACTGTATGAATGGTCTCAGTCCTTTCCCCAAGGTAGGGGAGTCAAAAACGAGAAGGGAAAGATTTAAAAGGATCTGGGGGGAAAGTTTTTCACCTGGAGGGTAATGGGTATGCGGAACAAGCTTCTGAAAGAAGTAGAAGACGGGTACAATTGGAATATTTAAAAGAAATTTGGACAAGTCCATGAGAGATGTGGGCAAATGCAGACAAATGGGATGAGGTCAGGTAGGGAATTTGGCTAGCTTGTAGGAGTTGGGCAGAAGGGCCTGTTCATTTGACTCTGGAACGTCAACTTATATTTGCCCAGTCTTCATGCGGGGAGATAAAATTACTTCTGAATAACTCACACTGTAACAGGGAGCTGACAAGATGTTATGAGGCTGTACACTTAAAAAGTTTTTTCTGGTTAATTACCAACCTCTGCAAAAGACTCCTTTCATCTCTATGGCTTGTATATTGATGCAAATGACGTTTGTTCAGTATAGTATTTTTTTTAACTTTTTTTCTTTTAAATTGTTTATTCTTGATGCAGGCATGGTAAGATTAAGTGTCAATCATCCAGAAAGTACACTTATCCGGCATCTACCAAACCCATTTGTCTTTATCCTTGCATTGCCTGTGACAGTAAACATTTTAATTGAATTTATCATTTATAATCTATTTCTGTACTTTAATAGCTCATCAATTTACTATATAGAATAAATATACTTTTCGGTTGATACAACTCAAAATAATTTGAATTACTTTATTCCTTCTTTTAATTAGATTTGTATGATATAAATTATATATGGTTCATTTTATTTGATTAACCCTATAACAACAACTTTGGGTTTAGCTGTGCTTCCTCAGAAGCATCGACTTCTCTGGTTTCCGTTAACCGCCCCCCCATCTATCACTATGTCTCCTTTTCTCTCATCCTCCGTGTCTCTCACTTCCCTTATCCCTTTTCCCCCTCCAGTTCTGCATTCAGAGTCAAACAGCTCAGTGGTTAAGTGGCTCCGATAGCTCAGTGGTTAGAGCACGTTGTCTTGTAAGCCAGGGTTGAGAGTTCGTTCCTCGCTGGGGCCTCATTTCTGTGAGGGGCGCTGGACAAAGTGGCGAGGCTCTGTCTTCCTTATAGCAGACAGTTTTTAATGGATGTAACATTCTAAATGTAGAATTATGTTCCAATAATGGAACCTTTAAACACCCTCCCAACCACCCCTCATCAATTCTCACCTTTCCTCTCTCCAGGGTTCTCTCCATATCCAATTAATATCTTTTGTCAGTTGACCTGCACTCTTCCCCATTCCCCTTTTCACCAGCCTTCAAATTCAGCTGCCTGCCTGCCTTTTACTCTTGCCTTGAAGAAGGGATCATGTCCGAAATGACGGCTACACAGTAAAATCACTGTTAACCCGAATTCAAGCAACCGGCAAAAAAAAAAAACCACGGAAAATAAATTAGTTAAAAGAAAACGGGTTTAAAATTAGCAAGTCTCACCTGTAGTTCACCGATCACGCAACACACAATTTCTGGCATTGAAATAGTAAAACTTAAGCAACCGGAAAATATTCTTATCCAGCATCTCCAATCTGCATAAGTGCCAGATACCAGGAGATTCACTGTATAAGGAGGTTGGGAGACCTGCTGCCATTTCAGTGTTTTTACTCAAAAATGCACGGCCCAATTCAAATGGAGAAAATGGTCATCTTGAAAGACTGTTTCTTAAACTGACATTTGTTGTTGCAATCCCCACTTAATTTAGCCCTGCTTTTTTTTTAGAGAGGCAATTATACAAACAAGGCTGTGGTGTCGACTGTCATCAGATACTCCCAGCATATGGAACTGTCATTCCATTCCCACTGAGAGTTCTTGCCGTGATAATTAGTGGAGGTTAAGACCTGAAGCCCATTTTAACCAACTGACTGACATGCAATTATTTTAGGTTATGAACAGTGAAACAGATAGCAATTGCAATTCCTACCGGAGGAACCCGGGGAGAGTTTGTTTAGATGGAATAGATTGATAACGTGGAGCCAATCCTTGAGGATTTGAATTCGAGAGATGCTGTGAAAGATCAGCGAACTAAACCATGCCACGCACTTGACGAATGTGTCGAGTTTAATTTCTTCACAGATACCTATTGGGATCTGAGCTCTTGGGTCAATATTTCATCCTTAACCCAAATACAGGTAGGTTCGCCTTGTGAGGCTTGTTAAGGGCAGGGTGGCGGTCAAATTTCCTTTGCTGTAGATTCCAAAGGCCATCATTGGTAATAATTCCTGACAGTTGGAAAAGCATCAATTAAATACATAAATGGCATCGTGAAGAAAGCACATCAGTGCCTCTACTTCCTCAGGGGTTTGTGGAGGTTTGCTATGACATCGGAAACCCTGGCAAATTTCTACAGAGGCGTGGTGGAAAGTGTGCTGACCAGCTGCATCACGGTCGGGTATGGGGACACCAGGACTTGACAGGCAAACCCGCCCCCACCCCCCACCACCACCACCACCGAGATCGTTTACGGGGAATACTACCGTCAGAGATCAGCAGAAATCATCAAGGATCCACAGCACCCAACACCTGCTCTGTTCTCACTGCAACCATCAGGAAAGAGGTATCGGTGCCACAGGACTCACACCACCAGATTCAGGAACAGCTCCTCCCCCTCCACCATCAAACTCCTCAATGACAAACTTATTTAAGGATTCTTACTTCTGCACTTCATTGATTGTTTTTCTCCTGGTATTGCACAGTCAGTTTGCTTACATTTCTTTGTTAGTTTGCATGTGAACGTTGAACCAGTTTTTTTTTAACGCTGCCAGTAAGTGGCAATTCTGCCTCGCCAGCAGGAAAAAGAATCTCAGGGTTGTATATGATGTCGTGTACGTACTCTGACAATAAATCGGAAATCGGAAACCTGAAATCAAAGGAGGTTATTTGACCCCTCTTTCTGAGAGGGGGTTGTAATGACGTGGAAAATGCATGGCATGCATATTAAAATTATGAAAGGAATAGATAGTCTTGACATAAACAGACTCCCCTGAGGGCAGGGATGGTTGGAACAAGAGGGCATGAGTTAAAGGTAAGAGGGCAGAACTTTAGGAGAAATATTAGAGGATGCTTCTTCACTCAGAGGGTGGTGGCAGAATGGAATGTTCTTCGAATGAGATAATTGCAGCAGGGTCCCTTCTGTCATTTAAGAGAAGGTTGGATGTGTACTTGGAGGTGAGGGGGTTGGAGGGATATTGGCGGAGAGCGAGAGGATTGAGCTAGTGGAGTCGTTCAAGTGAACCGGTGCAGACTCAAAAGGCCAACATGGCCTGTTTCCGCTCTGTAAATGGCTATATGGTTAAATGGTGGATTCTGTATCGAGAAAACAATGAGAAGCTGGAGGGACTCAGTTGGTCAGGCAGCATCCCTGGAGAGAAATGGACAGGCAAGCGTTTTGGGTTGGGATCCTTTGTGAAGTCTCCACGTCAAACAGTGACTGACCATTTCTCTCCAGGGATGTTGCCAGAACCATTGATTCAGTGACTGCAACTTCTTCTCATTTGCTCTCTCCTCCTTGATCAATCAGGGGATAAAGGTTACTGTTGGTTTGGAGCACGTCAATTGGTTTGTAAAGGGTAATATGAAGAAGTTGCACGGAATAGTGAGATTCATGGGAGAGTTCTCTCTCTGGGTGTTTGCCTAAATTTTTGGGGATTTGGTAGAGGCACTCCCCAGGTTAAGAACGAGTTGCGTTACCTGGGTCTGTCCATAAGCCGAATTTGTACATAAGGTGGAACAGGTACTTATGGTTCTTATTTAGTGTTTGTGAGGTATCTTTATATGCACACACAAATTGGGGAACAGCCTCTTCATATGTACGAGATGTTCATAGCCCAGGGTCTGCCTGTATAGGACCTCTCAGAACATCTCCCTAGTGCAAAAAAGTAACCAGCGCTCAACGAGAGTCAAGCAACTGGCACGCTTATCACCAAGATTTAAATATGCCATAAATAAACCTGGACATGGTTTTCGACAAGTTTACTTCCTGAAAAAAAATTGAGGATTATGATAGACAACTTCAAGCTAAACACAAAGATAATCTCAGATTTGCTGTACCATGTAGGAAATTGGAGAGCATTGCAATAACTTTTATTGAATTTAGCATGTTAGCCGCATAATGATACTTACACAATTTGTCAAGTTGACTGCCCATGTTACACAACAAATGTGAGGGGCCCAATTTTACCACCCAAGTAGAGCTCATAGGCTTTCTTAATAAGTGCAGTCGTGCTACATCTCTGAACCTTCAGCGTATTCTCGCCACAAATGTAACAGAATGTATCACAGCTGTTGAAAGATTGATGAGACATCTCTGCTGTGTTGAAACTTCCTGAAGACAATAAATGTTGTTGTTAAGTACACTCACTGTGCTATTGCCTGAAGAACATGTGCATCAACAGGTGTTCAATCTATAATCAAGGTAATGCACAGCATGTGTACGTGTGAGCTGCTTTTATAGCCCATCTGCATCTATCCTGACTCAGCATGCCCAGGCCAAAGACAACATTTGCATAGCGCCTGCAATGGAGTAGTGAGATTCATGGGAGAGTTCTCTCTCTGGGTGTTTGCCTAATTTCTTGGGGATTGGTGGAGGCACTCCCCAGGTTAAGAACGAGTTCCGTTACCTGGATCTGCCCATAAGCCGAATTTGTACATAAGGTGGAACAGGTACTTATGGTTCTCTATTTAATGTTCATGAGGTATCTTTATGTGCACGCGCGAATTGGGGAACAGCCTCTTCATAAGTACGAGATGTTCATAACCCATGCTTGGACTGACCAAAACAGCTTGTTTTGTGGGCAATATATTAGCAGAATGATAGGTTATCACAAAAATAGGTTATATCTAAAGAAAATAGTACACAATAGGAAAATATTAACATGAATTTTGTGATCATTAGCCCAAAATCCATAAAATACACCCAAATCTGTTCAGGAAGCAAAATCCTCATGGTCTAGTGTGATGTATTTTTCCTGAGTTACATTAACCTCTCCAAAGCCACAACTGAACATTCAGTAACTTGGCAGGACTGAGTGTGTGAGGGCAACTCATTTGTTTCCCCAGAGGATGTGGACCGATGATGGATTTTAACAACAATCCTGCAAATTTGATAGTTATTTAATGCCAATCAGATTTAATAAGTTCAGCACTGCAAAGGGATTTCAACTTGGGTTTGTGTAACTCAGCCAGTACCATTATGGCAGTACTAATGCACCTGAATACAGATTAATGGAGTCTTTTGTAGAGGTCAGTAATTAACTAGAATATACTTTAAATGTGCAGCCTCCTTCCTTCCATCAGTTCCCTGTGACAGTATGAGTTATTCGGAAGCCTTTTTACCTCTAAGCATGAAGATTGGGCAAATATAGGCTAATGTTCCAGTCACAGAAGTTATACAGCAATAGAAAAAAGCCCTTCTGCCCTCCTACATGCTAACCAAATTTCCTACCCTGACCTCATCCCATTTGCCCTATATCTCTCATGTCCTTTTCTGAATACCTTTTAAACATTCCAATTGTACCCCTGTCTTCCACTTCTTCAAGAAGCTTGTTCCACATACCCATGACCCTCTGCGTGAAAAAAATTGTCCCTCAGATCCCATTAAATCTTTCCTAGTTTTCGCCTCCCCTACCTTGGGGAAAGGACTGAGACCATTTATACAGTAAAACCCCTGGGGCCTGGTAAGTGTATCTTCCAGATATTTACTCTTGCAATGCCTAACTAATACACTGGCATTAAAAATAAACAGTTTAATAGGTAAAAGACAAAAATATTACACTGTACTTACACTGAACAAATTTCAATTGCATGAACATATAAACAAAGCATTTTGGTTTATTTTCTGTCACATTCGTTGAAAACATTTAACCATCACTGCATCTGCAGTTCCTCCCCCTCCACAAAGCCACCCAAAAGACGAACAATAACATAGATAATTAACCCCTTCCCCCAAGTTTACAGATAAAGCCTCTTACTAAGCAGGGATAAGAAAATTCAAGAGAGTCACCCCAATGGCAAGCGGCATCAACCAGCTCTTCATCCTGGGCGATGCCATTTTATTCAAATAGCTGCTATGAGCAAAGCCGGACCAAGGCCCTCCTTTCGCTGACTGAATATTTGCTCCCATCTTTACCAAAGGAGAGCATTTATTTTATAATTTTTAACAGTTATTTTTTTAACCTATTATTTTATTCCTTTATATAATTTAATTTTTTTTTTTTGCCAGCTGCTTGAGGGTGCCAGTTGCTTGAACTCTCTATGCCAGGTATTTTTCTATATTATCTATGCCCCTCATGATTTTATGTATCTCGGTAAGGTCACTCCTGACCCTCCTACCCTCTATATAAAAATGTCTCAGCCAATCTGTCCTTTCTTTATAACTCAAGCACTCCAGTCACTCTATCGGTGTGAATCTTTTCTGCACGCTTTCCAGCTTCTTGGCATCTTTCCTAAAGCTAGATGTGCACAACACACCGTGCAGTCTCACCAACATCTTGTACAGTTATAACATGATCTCCCAACTCCTGTACTCAGTGCCTTGACCAATGAACGAAAGTGTGACAAGTGCCTTCTTCACCAACCTGTCTACAAATGATGCCAATTTCAGGTTTTTCTGTTCCACGACTTTGTGTCTGACCTGCTTTGGTATAACATAGCCTATTGTATGTTTTAACACTTATCTGAGTTAACTTCGATTTGCCATTCCTCAGTCCACTCTCCCAGTTGACCTAGATCAGTGGTTCTCAACCTTACTTAAGGTGGTATGTGAGTGGGAAGGGAAGGTTGAGAACCACTGCTCTAGACCCAATTGTTACTGAAATATTTTGCTTGAGAAAAATTGTCATTGGCCCATTTCCTTTGGAGCTATGAAACTGTGCACATAACGAGTCAATGAGGTACAATTAAAACAGTGGTTCTCAGCTATCCCTTCCCACTCACATACCACCTTAATATTCCCTATGCCATCGGTGCTCTGTGATTAGTAAGGGATTGCTTAAGGTGGTATGTAGGTGGAAAGAAAAAGTTTGAAAACTACTGTTTTAATCATACCTCATTGACTCGTTATGTGCATGGTTTCAGTAATCCCTTACTAATCACAGAGCACCGGCATAGGGATTACTTAAAGTGGTATATAAGTAGAAAGGAAAAGGTTGAGAACCACTGATCTAGATCCTGTAATAATCTTGTGAAACATGGAAGTCTGTAGTTGCTGTGATTGTAATGAATACACATCTCTCTTGATTTCCTCTTAAAGAGTACTCCTGCATCATTTATACTCCTCAAGAATGCGTTCTATTTTAGGGACACCAAGGCAGTGGCGGATCCGGTGTTCGAAACAAGGGAGGTGAGCGCAGCCCAGGAGCCGGACAACGGGTCTTTCCAGTGTTGGGTTGGGCTGGGCCGTGAATGAAGCCCCGTGGCTCCAGTTTAAGAACGTGTCGGCGAGGAGTAGCATAAGCCTGATGTGTGTCCATTCCAAGATTGACTGGTTGCATGTCAGGGACCATCAGTTGAAGAAACATCACAGGTCCACAGGAAAGAGAGTACAGGTGGTTAGGGGGTGGAAAGGCAGAAGGGAAGTGATAGGAGGAGGGAGAGCTCACCGAACGGAGAGAGCTTCAGGTTTTGCGCTTTTCAAGGTTTATTCTTGGGTATACATTTACAATGAATCTGTAGATTCCTCTGCCCAGCAGAGACAGCCTCATTAAATATATTTAAGATGCAGTTGGGTAGGTGTTTGAATGATAAAGGAATCCAGGGTTTATGGGGAAGAGGAGCTGAGCCCACAGCCAGATGAAACATGTTCTCATTGAATGGCGGAGCAGGCTTGACAGGCCAGATGGCCAACTCCTTCCTGCTCCTATTTCTTATGTTCTTGTGTTACCTCCACTATCTGACCATTTCATCAGCTTATATCAAGAAGGCTTCAGCCAGTCCAGTGGGGTTAAATGTCAGTTCTAACACAGAATTAAGATTTCCAATGTCCACGACATTTGGTATTAATTTTTTCTCTCACAGTTAGCGATGTTTAAAGCAGATATCCCCTTCAAACGCTACGCATGTCAGAGCACAAGACAGATGAAGCAGATGAGAGAGGAAGGCTTTGGGTAAGACTTGCTCCTTGATCTGTTTAGTACCTGACTTTAATTTTTGGCATTTAAATTTGGATGGATGGAATGTTGGACTCTTCATTCTCAAGCTAAATGCTGAAATTATCCAGATGCTCATCCATATTCATAACAGTTTGACTAACCCTGGCATGAAGCGTGAGCTGTTTTAACTCTTTGCTTTAGCAACGCTCAAAAACTTGGTACTGAAAGCCTGCAGTAAACTTTGGGAAACGCTGACGCAAGCAACTGCAGGTGCTGGGGTCTGGAGCCAAAGGGCAAACAAACCGCTGGAGGGCCTCAGTGGGAAGTGAAGTAGTTTTCCATGGCATCAGGACTGAGAGTGGGAAGATGCCCTGTAGGAACAGGAAAGGGGGAATGGTGAGATAGGGGCAGGTGATCTTGGGGCGAGATTTGACAGACACATGGAGCCTTCCCTTCTCTGCCCCCAGTTGGCTCCATCTACCCTAGTGGTTCTCAACCAATTTTTATTCCACTCACATACCACCTTACTAACCACAGACCGCAGAGCACCTATGGCATCCTTATGCTGCTCAATTACAACCAATTGACCTCAAGCCCTGGTATGTTTTTGAAGGCAGGGAGGAAGCCCACAAGGACACGGGGAGAACGTACAAACTCCTTACAGACAGTGTGGGGTTCAAAGCCGAACAGTGTTTGGCTAACCGTGCTGCCAGAAACGGGGCCCGAGGGGCAACTTTTTCACAGGGTAGTGTGTTCATGGAATGAGTGGGTACAATTGTAGCACTGAAAAGACATTTAGGACTGATATGTCAAGAGGAAAGGTTTAGAGGGAATTGGGCCAAACGGGAACAGGTTGGTTATCATGAACACAGTGAACAAAGGAGACTGATCCTGTGTTGTAAAGTGCTGTGGCACTGACATATGGGAGTTGCTCTCAGTCTCAGTGCATTTTGTAAATGGGAAACATAGCACAGCTGTCGTGTTTGGGGTGCTGAAGGAAAGAGCGGTAGATGAGGAGCAAATCAAATGAACAAGTCAAGAGAGGTTGAGGGAATATCCAAGGAAGGAATGACAGGTTCTCCTGGAATTTTGATTTTAACTCCCACTCAATCAACCCAATCACACAATCTCAGAAACTTAGCTGATCACTGGGCAATAATTTTCTTTTCCCAAAAAGATTTGCTTCCTAGGGGAAAAAAAGGGGGATTATGATAGACAGCTTAAAGCTGAACACAAAAGATCATTTCAAAGTTGCTGCGTCACAGAGGAAGTTGGAGAAGCATTACATGAACTTTTATTGAATTTAGCATGTTTATTCGCATATTGATGCTCTCAGGTTGACTGCACATGTTGCACCACAAATGTGAGGGGCCCAGGGCTTGTCTTGGTCACCAATTTTACAACCGAAGTAGAGCTCATAGGCTTTCTTAATAAGTGTAGTCACGCTGCATTTTTGAAACTTAAGTGTATACTCGCCACCAATGTAACAGAATGTATCACAGCTCGTTGACGAGACATTTCTGCTGTATTGAATCTTCCTGAAGATAATAAATACACTCACTATTCTATTGCCTGAACGTGGGTCCAATCTATATCAATGCACATCATCTGTATATGTGAGCTGCCTTTACAACCTGTCTGCATTTATCCTGATGAAATGTACCCAGGTCCAATACAACATTTGCAGAGCATCTTTACTGATCAGAAAATGCTTGCTTTGTGGGCAATATGTTAGTAGACTTAAAATATGACAGGAAATCACAAAAATCAGTTATATCTAAAACAAAATGGTCCATGATAGAAAATTTTAAGGTGATTTTCTTGATCTCAGAATCAGAATCAATTTATTGTCATAAACAAGTCATGAAATTCAGTGTTTTGCAAAAGCATATTATGACCATCTTACAACATTACTATAAAAAACAACAGTGCACGAAAAATAAGGTAGTGTCTTTGGTTGATTGTTTATTCAGGAATCTGATAGCAGAAGGGAAGAAGCTGTCCTTGTGCCACTGTGTGCTCTTCTTTGGGCTCAGTGGTAGCAGAGTGAAGAGGGCATGGCCTGGGTGGTGGGGGACTTTGAGGGTAGAGGCTGCTTTTTTAAGACACCGTCTCATATAAATGTCCCTGATGGAGTGGTCTGATGTCCGCGATGTCGCAGACCGAGTTAACAACCCTCTGGAGTTTTTTTCTTGTTCTGAGAGTTGGCACCTCTGTACCAGGCAGTGATGCAACCAGCCAAGATGCTCCCTAAGGTACACCTGTAGAAGTTTACTAGAGCCTTTAGTGACATACTGAACCTCCTCAAGCACTTGCTTTGTGAGTGCATCGACATGGAGGCTCCAGGACAGATCCTCGGAGATGTTGACACCCAGGAATTTGAAGTTCTTGACCCTCTCCACTACTGAGCCCTCGTTGAGGACTGGGTTGTGTTCCCTTGACTTCTTCCTGAACTCCACAATCATCTCCTTGGTTTTGCTGAAGTTGAGCACAAGGTTGTTGTCATTACACCATTCATCTATCTCCTTCCTGCAAGCTTCCTCATTGCCGTTTGTGATTCTGCAGCCAAAATCCATAAAATTCACCCAAAAGTGTTCAGGAAGCAAAATCTTCGTTCTCCAGTGTTATTTTGATGGTACAGCCCTTGCATTGCTGTTCATGTTTTGCATTGTTACTCATGTGGAATATAAATACATTATTAAGGACTTCATTTAACATATCTCAGGGATCGATCGTAGGTTGGAACTTGTCAGCAATGCCCTCAATGTAATTAGTTATTTCAGCAAGGAGGTCAGTCAAAATGGCCACGTGTGCTGCATAAATACATTGCAATGTGATTTTAACAAGGTCCCACTTTTTGTTCCTGCTTGCTGGTTTTATTGCGTGGAATCATTGAGGTGATTAGGGAGTGTGAGAGATTGCAGACGCTGGAATCGAGAGCAAAATGCAAAGAGGGTGGGGCAGCGTCCGCGGAGGGAAATGGGCCAAGCTCAGTACGGAGAGAGGGGAAATAAGCAGTTGGTACAGGACAGAAGAATCAGGAGGTAGAACATAGAATGCTACAGGCCTTTTGGCCCTTCGATGCTGTGCTGACACATATCACCATATCACCGTTTACAGCACGGAAACAGGCCATGTCGGCCCTTCAAGTCCGTACCGGTTCACTTGAACAACTCTACTAGCTCCTCCACAAACTCCTGAGGAAGTAGAGGCTTTCTTCATGATGTATTCCTGAAAAAAATACCAAACCCTCCCTAACCCTCCATTTTTCTTCCATCCACGTGCCTGTTTAAGAGTTTCATAAATGCCTTCACCACCATCCAGTCACCCATAATGGTCTGTGTATAAAAAAACTTACCTCTGATGTCTTCCCTAAACTTCCCTCCTTCACTCTGTGTTTTCTATTCCTACCCTGGGAAAAAGGTGCTGGTTGTCCACCCTATCTATGCCTCTAATTACCTTGTAGACCTCTATTAAGTCTTCTCTCATCCTTCTATGCTCCAAAGAGAAAAGACCCAGCTATGCTAACCTTGACTTGTTTTCCAATCCAGGAAACTTTCTGGTAAATCTCCTCTGCACCCTCTCCATAGATTCCATATCCTTCTTATAATGAGGTGACCAGAACTGAACGCAATATTCAAGTGTGATCTCACCAAAATTTTGTAGTTGCAACATGACCTCTCGACTCCTGAACTCAATCCCCTGATTAATGAAGTCCAACATTCCATAGGCCTTCTTAACTATCCCATCAACCTGCGTAGTGACCTTGAGGTATGTATGGATTTGGACCCCAAGGTCCCTCTGTTCATCCACACTCCTAAGTAACCGACCATTTACCCTGTACTCAGCCTTCTAGTTTGTCCTTCCAAAATGCATCACCTCACTTATCCAGATTGAATTCCATCTGCCACTTTTCTGGCCAACGTTGAATCCTGTCCCTATCCTTGTGTAATCTATGACAGTCTCCAGCTCCATCCACAACTCCTCAGACTTTCATATCATCTGAAAACTTACTCACCCATCCTTCTGCTTCATCCAGATCATTTATAAAGTTCGCAAAGAGCAAGAACAGATCCTTGCAGAACTTCATTGGTCACTGACCTTCAGGCCAAGTACTTTCCTCTACCACTGCTCTCTGCTTTCTACATGCAAGCTCATTTTTTTTATACACACAGCACAGGTTCCACGAATAGGAAGGCAGTGTCTTTGGTTCATTAATTATTCAGGAATCTGATGGCAGCGGGGGAAGAAGCCGTCCTCGTGCCGCTGAGTGCTCGTCTTCAGGCTCCTGTACCTTTACCCTGATGGTAGCAGAGTGAAGAGGGCATGGCCTGGGTGGTGGGGAGTCTTTGAGGTAACGGTGGTCCACTGGGACATCTCTGTCACTGATGCAGACAGAGCGAAGGTGCTCGGCGAAGCGATCTCAGAGTCTGTGTCCAGTCTCTCCGATGCAGAGAAGGCTACAACGGGAGCACTGGATGCAGCGGATGTCTCCCACGGATACCCAAATGAAGTGTTGCTTCACTTGAAAGGACCACCCAGGCCCCCAAATGGTGGTGAGGGAGGAGATGTGGGTGCAAATATGGCACATCCTGCAGCCACGGGGGAAGGGGCTGGAGGGGGGAAATTGGCAGGGATGAGGGATCACTGTAGAATCTGCTTGCATTCCCTTTTAATACAAGGCAAAATAGTTCACAGATGCATTTATTAACAAGGAAACATCAATACTAATGATTTATTGTAACAGAAAGGAGTGAATTAATGGTAAAATAAAATTGAAAGAAAACATGTCTTGATTGCATTTACCAAATATATTATGAATGGGGGGAAAAAAGTTTATAGCAATTCAATGTACAAGTAAAATTCCCGGCAATTCCCTCTCTTCATTAGTTAATTAATTGAAAACTGTACCCTCTGGTCTCTGGTCTCACTCTCAATGAACATTATTTCTTTCATTTTGTCAAAACAGCCCATCATGTTTCACAGAAGACTCTAAGTATTTTTCCAATTGCAAATGTGAAATTGGCATTAGCACATTGCTTTCGAGTCTCCCTGGAAACAATTGATGGTAAAAAAGAGTATGCAGATGGAATTCTGTTATGAATTTCAGTTTCAGAAGGCTGTTTGTCTGGGATAGTCAAAGCATCTGTTGCATTTGCTGTCTCGTGGTTATTCATCAATGTCCCAGTGGTCTGCATTTGCAATTCCTGCAACATTCAATTTCCAAGTCTGAACCAACAGCTGCCAAATAAAACCTACCATGTCTGTTCTTGGTCCCTAATGCTGCAGTGAGATTTGGCTTTGGGTCAAACTTGCAGTATTTAACATCTGCGCGAAGGACCTGAAGCATTGGCTGAGAGTCAAGCTTAAAGCAATCATCCTCCTTTCCTTTGAGTGTCCTTCCCTGGTGTTTGAGCTGAGCTAGGTAGAGATCATGGGGGTAGGATGTAACAGAGTGGGGGTGAAAAAATGAACCCATCGTTTAAGCCAGCCATGCCCAACGTGGGACCTACGGCTCCCATGGGGGCCACGGAACATTTAAGTCAAAGCATCGTTTTTTACACTTCATGTAACAAAGGTTTTTTAAATTTTTTTTAATGTAGTCGGTAGGAGAAAAGTGCAAAGAAAGCAAAACTTGACAGGAAAGGGTGCCCATAAAGTGTGAACAGAGTCCTGGGGGGGGGGGGGTGGGGGAGATGGAAGGGGTGCATTGCCAAAAATATGTTGGGAATGGCTGGTTCAGGGAACTGCAGAGAGACCTCTGAATTTGTCAGTAAGAATTAACTGGAAAGATAGAGAATATTGACAGGAAGTACAGTAGATTAGAAAACTTGTATGAGGACAAATGCTTTTCCTGTTTACTGAGTCTTTGAGTGGAGCTTCAACTACCACTAGAACATTTACTTCTAAGTTTACAAACTTACGCCATCACTGCTTTTGGAAGTGAGTTATGATTTACATTTTGTTTTTAATAATCATGTTTTCATGAAGGAATTGACTCATGCTAATTCACTTGCCTTCATTCCCAATTTGATGTATATAAGAATGAGTAGTATCAATTGCCGGGTTATTCAAATGTGTGAAGCTAAGAGGTTTGGGTAAAGTTCATTAGTGGTTTTCAAACTGCCCCCCTCAACTCACATTCCATATTAAGTATTCCCTATGCAGTGCTGTTATTAGTTAGGGATTGGTTAAGGTGGGATGTGAGTGAAAAGAAAAAGTTTGAAATCCACTCTTTTAATCGTCCCTCATTGACTCGTTATGTGCACGGTTTCAGAACTCCAAAAGGAAATGGGCCGATGACAATTTTTCTCTCGCAAAATATTTCAGTAACAATTGGGCCTAGAGCAGCGGTTCTCAACCTTCCCTTCTCACTCACATCCCACCTTAAGCAGTTCCTTACTAATCACAGAGCACTTACGGCATAGGGATTGCTTAAGGTGGAATGTGAGTTGGGGATCTGGTGATATGTAATTCCACCACTAGGTCACCAGGGGTCATCCCGGTGACCTTGTCTCTAAAGCAGTCCAGAGCTACTACAGTCTAGCCTTCCAGGTTCGTCTTGCAGAGACAAGACCTCTTGTAATTCCACCACTAGGTCACCATGGGTCATCCCGGTGACCTTGTCTATAAAGCTGTCCAGAGCTACAGTCTGGCCTTCCAGGTTTGTCCTGCAGAGAGACAAGACCTCTTAGTGTCCATATTAGTTTATTAAAGCTGTCTTATACTCGCACTGCTGGTGTGGTTATTGTCAGTACGGGGAGCAGTTTGAAAACCACTGAGTAAAGTTCATTATAATCCTTCAGGGACTGCTCACAACAAGTGAGCGTGAAAGTAGTGAGCTGAATGGTCCCTTTCAGTGCTGTCTAACTCTGTGGTCCTTTATCATTGTCCTGCTCCTGTGTTTTAAAAACTGATTCTTGAATCAGAGAGGAGAGAGAGAGAGAGTGGAGGGAGGGGGAGAGAGAGAGAGAGAGAGAAAGAGAGAGAGAGAGAGAGGAGAGAGAGAGAGAGAGAGTGCAAAACAAATTGGAGAGAAAGATGGAAATGTGATTGTGTTTAATGTTTTTAACATGTTTCGATTGTAATATTTATGCTTCCAGTAATGTTCAGCATAATTGAAAATATTTAAAGGCTCACACATGCGTCGGTGCACACATATTTCTATGTTAGTTTGGGGATATGTTCTTATACTGTCTGTACCATTTGATGAATATGTATATCGCTGCATGTTCATTCATTTGCATGCATGAAAACATGGCTATAGCCATGTACATATCTTTGTATATTTGGTTACGTATCTAGACACAAGTGTGGACACTTGTGCACGCACATTTCTGTTTGTATTTTTGCGTGTGCATGCCTGCCTGTGCGTGCACACTTGTGCACGTGTCCATGCTGTGGGCACGTGGTCAGGTCCTAAACACCAGTGTTGTGAATCATTCGACCGTGTTGTGCCAGCTGTAATGGCTTCACCACTGAGAAAGTATATTTAATGCCCTTGGCAATCTCAGACAGAATGGAGATTGGGTAATCCTACTGACCCTTCAGGCTGCTCTCATTCTCTGGGATGGAAATTTTATTTTGATTATATATGGTACACACACACACACACACACACACACACACACACACACACACACACACAGATATAGAAATACACACACTCACACACAGGTATAGACATTCACACAAAACCACTCGCACACACACAACCACCCACTCACACCCCCACGCAGAACCATACATACACACACACACACACATACACACACACAACCACACACAGATATAGACATTCACACACAAAACCACTCGCACACACAACCACCCACTCACACCCCCTCGCAGAACCACCCCTACACACACACACACACACGCCCCCACACACAAAATTACCTACCCACAAACACAACCTCCCCCACACACAGACATAGACACAGACCCACGCACAGACCCTTACCCCATGTGCTCTCGATCTTGTCTCACCTAACCTCCGTGAAAGAAAACCTGCTTACATTTACTCTATCTGGACACCTCATAGAGACACGAGCAAGGGAAATCTTTCAGATGCTTCTGAACCACTTCAGCTACTGGGTTATCAGGTGGGATGGCCCGCAATGCAAACCTCCAACTCTGGTTCAGGGATCAAGGTGTTGGCAATGATCAAAATTGGGATGAACCAGGCATCCAAATCCTCGCAAGCTCACTCATCCTCGGAGCTGTTTGATGTGTGGCGTCAGTTTTCAGCCAAACTGCTCGAGGCAATGGCTCACAGAATTGAAGCGTAGACCTTCAGAGGATTAACAGCATCCTGAGCCAACCTCGTGTGCCAACAAAAATAGATCCTTGCATCTTTTCACTGTGGATGCCCATCTGCACCGGAGAGCTGTTTCCAGCTTTGTGTTTTTCCACCAATTTTGGTGACATTGTTTGATCTCGACATTGAAAACAGTAAACAGAAACCCATTAACCCTTTCAGTGCCAGAATCCCATAAAGGTGCCAAGCTCAAACCAGAGGGCGCTGCAACACACCAGTCCTTCAGCCCATCTGAATGATTATTCTGCCTACCTCAGTGGGCCATGGCCACAATGTGTTTTCACTTGGGTCTTTAAAAATGTTAAATAAAATGTTAAATTAAATAAAATTGCTTTATCTCATCTTACAGAGCTGACCTTGACTTGAAAATATTGCTCAGTTATTGCCACTAGTGGGCCATGGCATGTTCGGCCGGAAGCCAGGTGGGCCTCAGACTGAATAGGGTTGACCCATTCACCTGAATCCGGACTGTAGCCCTCCAGACCCCTCCATCTGTATACCTATCCAAATCGAGCCTGCATTCACTGCGTCAGTTGGCAGCTCGAACCACACTGATGGACGATCAATTGCACAGAGGCTGGTTATTGGAAACTGAAGGCTTTTATTAGCAAGAGATGGACAACATCCCTTGTGTTGCTGGCTCCCACTGACCCAGGCTTGAAGTGGGGGCAGGCTTGTCGCGTGACAGCCTTTATTGGGGAGAAAGAGAACAAGTCGTGAGACGGCCAGTGAGAGCAGGGTCAAACATAAAAGGTCATGTCATTTACATACACAATAGTGGTTCGACACCGTGAGCAGGAAAGGGCTTTGGCAAATACTAGAGCGCATCGGATGTCCCCCAAAGTTCCTCAACATGATTATCCAACTGCACGAAAACCAACAAGGTCGGGTCACATACAGCAATGAGCTCTATGAACCCTTCTCCATTAACAATGGCGTGAAGCAAGGCTGTGTTCTCGCACCAACCCTCTTTTCAATCTTCTTCAGCATGATGCTGAACCAAGCCATGAAAGACCCCAACAATGAAGACGCTGTTTACATCCGGTACCGCACGGATGGCAGTCTCTTCAATCTGAGGCGCCTGCAAGCTCACACCAAGACACAAGAGAAACTTGTCCGTGAACTACTCTTTGCAGACGATGCCGCTTTAGTTGCCCATTCAGAGCCAGCTCTTCAGCGCTTGACGTCCTGCTTTGCGGAAACTGCCAAAATGTTTGGCCTGGAAGTCAGCCTGAAGAAAACTGAGGTCCTCCATCAGCCAGCTCCCCACCATGACTACCAGCCCCCCCACATCTCCATCGGGCACACAAAACTCAAAACGGTCAACCAGTTTACCTATCTCGGCTGCACCATTTCATCAGATGCAAGGATCGACAATGAGATAGACAACAGACTCGCCAAGGCAAATAGCGCCTTTGGAAGACTACACAAAAGAGTCTGGAAAAACAACCAACTGAAAAACCTCACAAAGATAAGCGTATACAGAGCCATTGTCATACCCACACTCCTGTTCGGCTCCGAATCATGGGTCCTCTACCGGCACCACCTACGGCTCCTAGAACGCTTCCACCAGCGTTGTCTCCGCTCCATCCTCAACATCCATTGGAGCGCTTTCATCCCTAACGTCGAAGTACTCGAGATGGCAGAGGTCGACAGCATCGAGTCCACGCTGCTGAAGATCCAGCTGCGCTGGATGGGTCACGTCTCCAGAATGGAGGACCATCGCCTTCCCAAGATCGTGTTATATGGCGAGCTCTCCACTGGCCACCGTGACAGAGGTGCACCAAAGAAAAGGTACAAGGACTGCCTAAAGAAATCTCTTGGTGCCTGCCACATTGACCACCGCCAGTGGGCTGATAACGCCTCAAACCGTGCATCTTGGCGCCTCACAGTTTGGCGGGCAGCAACCTCCTTTGAAGAAGACCGCAGAGCCCACCTCACTGACAAAAGGCAAAGGAGGAAAAAACCAACACCCAACCCCAACCCACCAATTTTCCCCTGCAACCGCTGCAACCGTGTCTGCCTGTCCCGCATCGGACTTGTCAGCCACAAACGAGCCTGCAGCTGACGTGGACTTTTTACCCCCTCCATAAATCTTCGTCCGCGAAGCCAAGCCAAAGAAAAAGTGGTTTCACCACACACACTTTCACTACTCTCTGTGTTAAGAAGTTCCCCCAAATGTTCCCATTAAAAAATCAATTTTTTACCCTAAACGCAGCACCTAATCACCTGAGATTGTCTGTCAGCTGGTCAGCTCTTGGAGGGGAGATCGCTCGGGAACACCAGGCGCTGTGGGTTTCTGTGAGGGGCCCTGGACAAAGTGTCGACTCTGTCTGCCTTACGGAAGACGAAAGTTAAAGAATTTCATGTATGTTACATTCTAAATGTAGTATGATGTGACAATAATGAAACCTTTACCTCTAGTTTTTAATTCACCTCACCTCAATGGAAAAAATACATGCTTACGTTTACTCTCTGTAACCCTTCATAAAGGTACATGAAAACCTTTGGAGGAATAGTTTGGCTAAGAATGACCTTGGATGTCACATCCCAATGCATGACACTCCTTGTAGTTTCAGAATACCCAACAACTTTCCACTTATAGTTGATTTTATATTGAGATCCTAAGCGGCAAGGTTTACAAGTATTTAGATGGGCATAATCTGATTCGGGATAGTCGCCATGGCTTCATTCAGGGGTCGTGTCTGAAGAGCCTTATTGAATTCTTTGAGGATGTAACAAGGAACATTGATGAAGGTAGAGCAGTGGATAAAGTATGTCTGGGTTTCTGGGAGGCATTTGATAAGAATCACCATAAGGGCTAATTCAGAAAAAAAAAGGCATAGAATCCAAGGAGGCCTTACTTTGTGGATACAGCATTGGCTTGCCCAGATGGTCGTAGATGGTTTCCATTCTGCATGGAGGTTAGTGACCAGTGGTGTTCTGCAGGAATCTGTTCCGTGACCCCCATTTTTATTTATGACCTGGAAGTGGAAGGGTGGGTTAGCATGTTTGCGGACGGCGTGGAAGGTTGCCAGGGGCAACAGAAGGATATCGGCAGGAGGCAGAGCTGGCCTGAGAAGCTGCAGATGGAGTTTAACCCAGAAATGGATGAAGCGGTTCATTTCGGCAGGTCAACTTTGAAAGCAGAGTTCAATGCTAATGAGAGAACTCTGAGCAGTGTGGAAGAACTGAGAAATCTTGGGAGTTTGAGTCCACAGGACACTCAACGCTACTGCGTAGGTTGGTGTGGTTAAGAATGCATATGTTTGGCTTCATTCCCCATGGGATTGGGTTCACAAGCTGTGAGGCTTTTTTAGGAATTCTGGCATAATTCCCTGAAAGTGGAGTCACCTCTAGATAGGGTGATGAAGAAAGCTTTTGGTGCGTTTCCCTTCATAAATCAGAGTATTGGATACAGGAGTTGGGATGCCATGTTGAAGTTGTATAAGGCATTGGTGAGGACAAATTTGGAATACTGTGTGCTGTTTTGGTCGCTGAATTATAGGAAGGATATAAACGGAATAGAGAGCGTGCAGGGAAAATTTACCCTGGGTTCTGGGTTTGAGTTACAGGGAAAGGTTGAGCAGGCTGGGGCTTTATTCCTTGGAGCATAGAAGAAAATTATGAGGGGGACAGATATAGTCAATGTGGGCGGGCTTTTTCCATTGAAGGTAGGAGAAATTGAAACATGGATCGAGATTGAAAGGGGAAAGAGTTTAGAGGGAAACATGAGGGGGAACTTTCTTCACTCAGAGGATGGTGGGATTGTGGAATGAGCTTCTGGCCGAAGCGGATGTGAGTTCGATTTTAACATTTAAGGAAAAATTGGATAGGTATATGGATGAGAGAGGTGTGGAGGGTTATGGGCTGGGTTCGGGTGGGAGAAGGTGTTCGGTGTGGACTAGAAGGGCCAAGCTGCCCTGGTTCTGTGCTTTACCTGTTATATGGTTATATTAAGTAGTCCCTACTTGAAATATTGTGTTCAGTTCTAGTCACCTTATTAAAGAAAAGATGTGGATGCTATAGAGAAGGTGTATAGGAGATTTACAAGGACGCTGCCTGGGTTGAAGAGAAGGCCTCATGAGGATAGGTTGAGTGAACTTGGTATTTTCTCCTTGGAGCCATGGAGGAGGAGGAGGGGTGACCTGATAGAGATGCACAAGATGATGGGAGGTGTTGATCATGTGGATGGCCAGAGGCTTTTCCCCAGGACTGAAATAGTTAACACAAGGGGGCAGAGTCTTAAGGTGATTGGGAGTAAGTACAGAGGAAGCTTCTTCACAGAGAGTGGTGGGTGCATGGAATGGGCTGCTGGCAATGGTGGTGGAGACAGGGACAACAGGGTCTTTTCACAGACTAGTGGTACATGGAACTGAGAAAAATGGAGGGTTATGCAGTAGGGAAGTTCTAGGTAGGCAGTAGGATTAGATTATTAGGTCAGCACAGCACTGTGGGCTGAAGGGCCTGCACTGAGCTGTAGCTTTCCAAGTTCTTCATTCCATTTTCTATACAGTAAGAACCATAATGGGTCAATGTGGCTGGTGCGAACATGATGGGCTGAATGGGCTATTTCCATGCTGTATGGCTCGATAGCTCTCTAAAAAAAAGTTAAAAAAAATGCTATTCAGCCCATCAAGTCGATAGTTTCTCTCAAAGCTTGCCCATCAGTCCCTAATGCTGGGTTTGCTGCAAGTTGCCTTCCCATCTGCTTTGGCAATGTCTGTTGAACAATAAGGACAATACCCTGGAGTTAGACCACTTTCTCTTCCTCAAAATGATACTCAGGCAACTTCCACACGGACCTCTGAAAGCGTGCTAGTCCATGAATGAGCATCTCGAGCAAAAGCCACATCTCTAACAACGCAAGACTCTCCCAGTATCTGGGGCCTGTGCTGAAGTATCTCAGGAAAGGCTTTCTGACACAAAGATGAGAATTGCATGTGGCAAACTAAACTTGGTGTATGAAGTCAAGTAATTTTGTGTAAGAACGCAATGCTGGGGAAACTCAGCAGGTCACACAGCGTACTCTAAAATAGCAAAGGTAACCAACGTCATGAAGGTATGTGCACAGTGTAGGCAGGCACCCAAACCCTTCCTCTGTGTGCATTATTATCTGGGACAATAAGTTCTTCACTCCTAATAGCAGGGTTAAAATCGTGTAGGTGCGTGCAGTGGGCAAACCAATGTTCTGATTTGGGATTCAGTTCGGTTATGCTTAGTTTGATCGGTTCGCGAAAGTGAGAGGGGAGCTGGATTATAGTCCGCATTGCAGGATTAGGGCTTTTGCTGTGCAATCTGCTGTGCACAATTGTCTTGCTGTCACCACCGAAGAATTGCAATCTGCTCTGAACGCCTCAGTTGGATGGCCGTCACCCCGAGGGGTCGGTCCGTCTGACAGCAACTGCTTACAGTTTCTGCAGCATGTGGCTTTTTTTAAAAAAATTGGAATGTCTCAAAAGTTTATCTTGTCTGGGTAGATTGCCAGCTGGATGGTTTGAAAGCCACGGGAAATCTAGTCATTCTGTCGAACAATCTTAGGCTGCACCGGCCTTCCAGCGTGAGGAGGCTGTCCAGAGGGAGGTGGTAACTCAAGACAACGCGCCACTGACATCAAGGTTAACTCCAGCCTTTGGTGTTCCAGCTGTGTGTACTTCCATCATTCCTTGTGTCATTAAAACTGGTCACTTGACCTTGTTGAAGTTTATAAAATCATGAAGGACATGAATAAAGTGTCAAGTCAATTTAATTGTCATCAAGTATAACTCGACGAAATGCCCCACGGTGCAAAACCAGCAGACACACAACCAGACATCACACACATACAGCCAAACAACACTGATATATACAATAAATAAATAAATGTTGTTTCATGAAAATGAGAGTCTCGGGTGGTCAGTGTGAGCCGTTCCTTTGGTGGTTCATCATTCTCACTGCCCGTGGGAAGAAGCTGTTCCTCAGCCTGGTGGCGCTGGCTCTGATCCTCCTGGATCTCTTCCCCGACGGGAGCAGCTGAAAGGTGCTGTGTGGAAGGAGTCCTGAATGATTTTGTGCGGCCACTTCAGGTAACGATCCCAGTGATCATGTTGATGGGGGGGGGGGGGGGGGGGGGGGGAGAGAGAGACGCTTGTGACCCTCTCATGGTCCTGTGGATTGGCCTCCAATCGATTTCTCTCCAGAAAACATACCACACTGTGATGTAGCTGGCCAGGATGCTCTCAACAGAGCTCCTGTGGAAGGTTGATACAATGGTGGCCAGTAGCCTTGCCCACTTCAGTCTTCTTAGGAAGCACAGTTGCTATTGCACCTTCCTGACAAATGAGGAGATGTCCTCTAGCTAAGTGAACACCAAGGAACTTGGTGCTCTCCACTCTCTCTAGTACCATTATTGATGTGTAGTGGAGGGTGGATATTTCCTGGTCCTCTGGAAGTCCACGATCATCTCCTTCATCCGGTCCACATTGAGACTCAGCTTGTTACTCTCGCACCACATCACGAGCCTTTCCGCCTCTTCTCTGCAGTGCAACATTGTTGGTGCTGATGTGGCCGACTACTGTTGGGTCAACTATAGACTTAACTGGGCTGGTGAGTGAGTGGTGAGGTATGGTAGTGTCCAGGGAGGGTAAGATCCTGGAGAAACGCTATATTGTCTTTACCGTGAGAGCAATGGTATGAACGGATAAATAAAGGTGATTTGATAAGGTTGAAAGTATTTGCTTGAATGTCCATACAGACGTGGTGGACCATAGGGCCTGTGTTGTAACTCTCCACGACTACAATTCTAAACACCAGGAAATGCACCTGAACTGAATTAAAATGAAAGAAGCTTAAAAGCCTCGGGAATGTGTCAATTGAAGTGAATGCCCAAGGATAACCTTGTTGATCAGGTGCCTGACAACATTTTTTTCCAGATCTTGATGAAGGGCCCAAGCCCAAAACTCTGGTTACGTGTCTTTATCCTTGCTCTTTAAAGGACAGTTTGACGTGCTGAGTTTTAATTTCAACCACAGTGAATGCAGAATTTTGTGTTCTACTCAAGTTCAACGTTTTAAAGGTTCCTTTTATTGTCAAGTAATAATACATTAAAAATATAATGCACACATTGCACTTCAACTTTTTTCTTCCATAAGGCAAAGAGTCGCCATTAGTATCACCTGACGCCCTTACAATAGAAGAGAAACAAAAGAGAGACCCTTCAGAGGTATTGAGTTCCGTGGATTCGCCTCCAGCCTTCCCGCAGCCTCACAAGTTCAAGCCATCCTTCTTACAATTCTGCCCTTCCAAATCTCTATAAATTGACTTGGAACCTTTTTGTTTTTAATTATTCATTCAAGGGAGGGGGGCATCACAGGCTGAGCCAATATTTAATTACCCACCCACAATTACCCTTGAGAAAGTAGCAGGGAGCTGCTGTCCTTGAGCTGTAGATATTACCCATACTGATGTGTGAGAGAGAGGGGGGGGGGGGATGGAGATGTTGACCCAACAAACAGCGAAGGAGCAATGATACAGGGTGGTGCGTGTTTGGAGGGCAACCTCAGGTGGGGATGTCCCCCTGTTTTCGCCACCCTGGAGCCGGTGGGGTTTGGGTGTCGTCGTCTCTGTAGCCGTTTTGAGGCAATGTTTCTTGTGAAAGTGTTCGCGGGGGTTCAGGAGATGGTTAGGGGTGGATGTGAAGAGGATGTAATTGTAGGAGGTTGGGGATAATGTGTGGACGGACTGAAGACCACAAAAGGATAGAATTCGGCTTTTGTGCTTCATAATATGCAAGCAATAAATATGAACACTCAGCCATAACATATGTTCGCACTTGTAAGTTCTTTGATAGGGCTTACTGTAGTTTACCTCTTGATAATAGACTTCTGATAAGATTAGAGTTTAATAACATTTTGTTATCATGCGATTACTTTCCAACCATTAAGCTGCATATTCAATTTGCAATGAAAAATTCACACAATGGCCCTGTTAATATATATTTAACATTGATACATAAACTGAGATATAATCTTAATTGGAAATTCAGACTGCACGGTAAATGCATTGAAACATGATGTCCTGGTTTTGTTATTTTGTTGTCTAACACTCGATTATATGAATTTACGCTTGCACTTGAGCATAAAGCTCATCAAAGCAGTTCAAAGATTTTTTTTTGTACCATATTAATTTTATCTCTGCTTTCAGTTGCAGGTGGAGAGGGGAGCGTCTTTACAAGAAAAGCCATTGTCTGTTGGTTGTGAGCTTTATCCAGCCACTGACCCTCTCCTTTGAATCGGTGGCTTATTATTCAAAATCTCGGGGCCTTTTTATGGTGCCACGCCACGTTGATGCCGTGTTAGAGCCGGCTCAACGAGAAAAGAGAGGTGAATTTACCTAATTATGGAGAAGCCCTTCATCAAGCAGCGTGGGGAGCAGTCTTCTGGGAGATGAGCCGAATGCTACAGTAGCGCCGCCCTTCGCCATGATATCATTCAAACGCGCCCGGCAAGTGAAAATTTAATATAGACATTCCCTCCCACCCAAAAGAACAAAAAACCCATCACTCACATGAACAGAGTAATGATGTGATTGACGTGAGTAATATGTACCCGAATACTCTTGAGCGTTTTAAAATTTGTGCTCCTGGGTCGCGGGCTGAGGACGTCATCAGTCCGCACCCCTCCAGCTGCTTTCAGTAGCATTGCCTTTATGGGGGGGGGGGAGGGGGGAGTGGAGAGAGTCGCTCCAAGTGTACCCCCCCCCCCCCGACGGATTGGAGCTCCCAGCACTCGGAAGTTTTATGAAGATGTGGACGGAGAATATCTGCCTTTACATTCACATTTTTTAAATCCACTAATAAAAGGCCTTCTTTCTGGGGCGAGGCTGATGCTCAGACGCTGGGACTCTCTCCTGTTGGAGATGCTGAGGTTTGAAAATCTCTGAAAAGTGATCATTTTCCCCAGTTGAACGTTGTAAATCCGATTGGTCAATGGGACAGGAAGCGGAGTCACGTGGAGAGCCTTTCCAATCTACCAAGTCTGGAGTACGCACTTTCTATTGGCCTGAATATTGAAGTATCCAAGACTAAGCACTTATTGTACTTAGTCTACCATCTGAAAATGTTTCCATAACACTCGACAATAGAGATTTTGAGAGATTTTGTTTCCTGTACACTTTTGGGTATATCTTGTGGATTTTGGGCAGCTGATCACAAAAAAAATCACCTCAGAATTTTCCTATCAGGTACCTTGTTTTAGATATAACCTATTTCTGTGATTTCCTGTCATATTTTAAGTCTACTTCAAGCACACAAAACCGTGAAGTGCAACAAGTCAGTGAAAATTAATTTCCTGCATTCGCACTTGCTGATCTTGGTGCAGTCGGTGACGAACACGGTGAAAGGTTTCACCAGGACATTGCGACCAAGGAAAAGCGGTGACACGAGAGGCATCAGATTCTGAGTACAAATGAAAATCAGTGGCAAAGCATTTTTAGGACAGTCAAACAAATGCACTGTGTCAGCATCATAATGCGATTAAATATGCCAAATTCAATAAAAAGTTAATTTAATGTTCCTCCAACTTCCCGCGTGATACAGCAAACCTGAAATTATCTTTGTGTTCAGGTTGAAGTTGCCTATCATAATGCCCAATTATTTTTTTAGGAAGCAAACCTTTACCACCACTGTGGCACCTTGTTGCTCTTCTTCTGTTGTTTGAGGTGTTTCCCTTGGTCTCAGCCCATCAATCCCCAGTAATGGGAGGACTCTAGGCCAGTGGTCAACCTTTTTCTTTCCACTTACATTCCACTTTAAGTAATCCCTATGCCATAGATACAGTGATTAGTAAGTGATTGCTTAAGGTGGTATGTGTGTGGAAAGAAGTTTGAAAACCACTATTTAATCGTCCCTCATTGACTCGTTATGTGCACAGATTCATAGCTCCAAAGGAAATGGGCCAATGGCAATTTTTCTCAAGCAAAATATTTCAGTAACAATTGGGACGAGAGCAGTGATTCTCAACCTGCCATTCCCACTCACCTCCCACCGAAAGCAATCTCTTACAAATCACAGAACATTGATGGCCTAGGGATTATTTAAAGTGGGAGGCAAGTGGAGAACCACTGCTCTCGACTGTGGGCCTTCCCCACAGCGCCCTCATGTTGGCTGCACTCAGTGCATCCCTCAGCTCGTACTCCTGCCAGTCGGCAAGATTCCCGCACTGGCATCTCCATGTGCTGAAAGACCAACGGGTTTCGGGCAGACCAAAGGGCATCTTTTAACGAGATTATGGTCTTTCAGCAGTTCTGGATGTCGGATTCTCTGTGCCACACCTAGGAATAACCCATGATTCAGAGAATCCTCTGTCAGTGGTCCACTCTTTTCTTCCCAAGCAGTTGACCTCACATTTACCAATTCTCCCTCCCTCTCCATATGAATCAAAATCAGGATTTATCATGAACAAGCCATGAAATTCGGTGTTTTGTGTCAGTATCACAGTGAAAACATTCATATTATAACCATCTTACAACATTACAATAAAAAGTAAAAATAAGGGTGCCCGAAAAGGCAGGGTCTTTGGTTCATTGATTATTCAGGAATCTGATGGTGGAGGGGAAGAAGGTGTCCTCGTGCCACTGAGTGCTCGTCTTTAGGTTCCTGTACCTTTTCCCCAATGGTAGCAGAGTGAAGAGGGCATGGGCTGCGTGGTGGGGTATTTGAGGATAGAGACGGCTTTTTTAAGATGCCACCTCTTGTAGATGTCCTCGATGCAGTGAAGGCTAGTGCCCGTGATGTCACAGGACAAGTTAACAACCCTCTGCACAGTGCACGTGTAAAAGTTCACGAGAGTCATCGATGTCATACAATATCTCCTCAGACACCTGACAAGTACAGCCGCTGGCGAGCCTCCTTTGTGATTGCATCAACGTGGAGGCTCCAAGACAGATCCTCGGAGATGTTGACACCCAGGAATTTGAAGTTCTTGACCCTCTCCTCTACTGATCCCTCGATGACTGGGACATGTTCCCCTGACTTCCTCCTGAAGTCCACAATCACCCCCTTGGTTTTGCTAACATTGAACGCAAGGTTGTTACCATTACACCACTCAACCAGCTGATCGATCTCCCTCCTGTACGCTTCCTATTTGCTATTTGTGATTCTGCCGACAATTGTGGTGGCATCGGCAAACTTGTAAGATGGCATTGGAATTGTGCCTGGCCACACAGTCATAGGTGTATAATGAGTAGAGCAATGGGCTAAGCACGCATCCTTGGGGTGCACTTGTGTTGATGATCAGTGAGGAGGAGACATTGTTTCCAATTCGCACTGACTGTGGTCTTCCGATGAGAAAGTCAAGGATCCAGTTGCAGAGGGGCGTACAGAAGCCTGGACCAGTGGTTCTCAACCTTTTTCTTTCCACTCACCTACCACTTTAAGTAATCCCTAGGCCATCAGTGCTCTGTGATTAGTAAGGGATTGCCTAAGGTGGGATGTGAGGGGGAAGGGAAGGTTGAGAATCACTGCTCTAGACCCAATTGTTACTGAAGTATTTTGCTTGAGAAAAATTGTCATCGGCCCATTTCCTTTGGAGCTCTGAAACCGTGCACATAACGAGTCCATGAGGGACGATTAAAACAGTGGTTTCAAATCCACATAGTAAGCAATCCCTTACTTATCACAGCATCGATGGCATCGGGATTACAAAGTGGGATGAGAGTAGGAAGAAAATGGTTAAGAATCACTGACCTAAAGTTTGTAGCTTCTTGACCAGCACTGAGAGAATAATGGTATTGAAGGCTGAGCTGGAGTTGATGAAGACCAGCCGTGTGTATGAGTTTGCGAGGTGATCCAGAGCTGAGGGGAGAGCCAGGGATATTGCATCTGGCGTGGAGCGATGGTGTCGATAGGCGAATGGCAGTGGGCCCAGTGTACCACCATGCAGAGCGTTTCACAGATAGTGCACAAGCATTTCAGGAGGCAATCAATCAGGTGAAATGTGCATGTACTTCATGTCTGGATGCTATAGAATTAAAAATCATCTTGTGCATATTGAACAAGGATCTGCATCAGTTTCACCTTTGACACCCAACCGGTTTGTGAATAAATCTGGTATGTTAATTCTTTCTCTGCTGGGCAAGGGAAGGTACTCATGGACAGAAAGCTTTATGAGATGCAATGCCACAGTTCTATGCTGCATGTGGCTTTAAACCAGTGGCTCTCATTTTTTTTTCCGCTCACATACCATCGTAAGTCATCCCTTCCTAAAAACAGGGCAAGAATGGCAGGATCGGCCCAACCCGGGGGCTAGCAAGCCACGCGTACAATGTGCGGCTCTTGGAAATACGATGGCTGGGACAGGATTCACACACCAGCCGCACATTGTACGTCAAAGAGCTGCACGTGACCGCGGACCCAGGCCACCCGCCCATCCAAGCTCCCGATGCCCTGGCCGCCCTCCCATCCGTGCTCCCTACGCCATGTGCACACAAGAGTAAAACCTAATTTTTATCCTATCTTGCGGCTCTCAAACATCGAGAGCAGTGATTCTCAACCTGCCATTCCCACTCACCTCCCACCGAAAGCAATCTCTTACAAATCACAGAACATTGATGGCCTAGGGATTATTTAAAGTGGGAGGTAAGTGGAGAACCACTGCTCTCGACTGTGGGCCTTCCCCACAGCGCCCTCATGTTGGCTGCACTCAGTGCATCCCTCACACAGGTTTGGCCACACCTGACCTCTGGCATAGGCTGGCAGGGGCACGGCCCACGCCGCGTGCGCGCGCACAAATTTCGGCGCCAGGGCTCAAAGGGAATTAACGTGCACAGAAAGTAGATCAGACTATAGAATAAAATCTTAACTAAATCAGTTACTTCATACTATATTAAAATGTGCCAAGACAGATTTATTAGCCATGAGAGAGAGGCTAGGCCAATATGATCCTGAAACAATTTTGCTTCCATTTGCACAAGCGTTCAGTGCGCACAGATTTTTGTCACAGGCAAAAGATTTGGACAACATAAGATTTTTGCGCACACTCATGCCTTAAAAAAAAAGATCAGAGGGAACATTGGACATAGGTGTTTTGTGGTTAGTAAGGGGGGGAAAAAAAGTTGCGAACCACTAGTTTAAAGGAATTTAAGATCCGTAAGTTGATAGGAGTCTAAATCCAGCACAATTAAAATTTGATTCTGCATCTATTTTAACATTGTAATCACTGGCTAAGAGGGGTCGCTAAAGGACATTAAGAATGTGCGCAAACTCTCCAAGTGTTCTGACGGTTCAGCGTCATTTCTCTGACCCCCCACGAGGGTAATCCTTGAGAAACCTGCGCTGAGCGGTCAGATGTTTTGAACATCCAGCTGACAGATATGACTCATCATTCTACACAGCTTCTCAAGGTGTTTGAAAACTTGACCTAACCAGGATTGAAGGCCTGCACATGGTGGCGCTTGAATCTGTGGTTCACTCCGTGCCCGGTCTGAGCATGGGTGCCGAATTTGTCCTTCGGGACAGGTTACTGCAGACAAACACTGAGGGTGGTGTTAATGGAGGAATGCAAGAAGCCGATGTTGGATCAGTAGTTAGGTTTAACGCCACCATCTTGGGGCATATTTTCCTGGGCTTGAATAAACCACCCATTTAATCCAACAGTGTGTTACTGAAGGCAAATAAAAACCCTAATGCATTGCAATGAAGAGGGTGATGAGAGGTTATTGTTGTACATAAGTACAATATACCTGTTCACTGACATTCTCCGTGTTTGCTATAGCCACACAGATGTCAATAATACATTAAATTACCACATGAGAAGATAATAAATATAAAAGTATAGATTAATATTCGCAGTTCCAGTTAGTGCAAAAAAACCCAGCGATGTTACAACAGTCTAAACAGAGTACTTTATGGCTATGGTTCAGGTCAGACTCGATGGGTTTGTAGCCTATTTGTGTTCCACTTATGTTTTTTTTTTATAAACATAGATCTTTGCGGTTTTCTTTTCCCGTTCTAAAGTGTCTCCCTACCTTCCGGTAGTGGCTGTTTACACAGGAACAAGCAAAACTCCAAATATCAGTGTCACGCCCCGATTTTAGACAGAGTACCTGAAGTGCGGCATTTACGTCCTGTTCATTAGCCCGTTGTTCGCAGATTGCCTGCAGTTCAGTTTAGATTGAAAACGGCGTGGGGTCGTGGAGGTAAAAGTTTGGAACGGGAATTCCCGTTAAGATCTTTTTACACAGGCTGCGTTCTGGAAAATTGGGAATAATTCCCCAGAGCGCAGCGGCTGTGTAAAAAATGTTTACGTCTTATGGTACAAAGAGGGTCAAGAGTCTGGAACAAATACTGGTCTTGAACCTTGAGATGCCAGACCTTTGGCTTCGGTACCTGCTGCCTGAAGGAAGCGGTGAGAAGGGGTGATGGGGACCTGGGTGATGTCGGCTGCCTTCTTAGGGCAGCACTGCCATTTTCTTCAGCATTCCTGGGCACTTGTGTTTCCAAACCCAACCAGTGCAAGTGACTAATTGAGCACAGCTAAGGTCTAAAATTTCAGTATGATGGTGACTCATGTACCCTTGGCCTTCACCGTTCCTCTGTGCCAGGCCTCCACAGCTCTTAATTCCCCATCAACCAATATATGAATCTACCAGCACATGAAATACCTCTATGAGTGAGCCTCCACAGGGAAGAGAATTCCAGAGATCACTACTCTGCGAGAAGAAATGTCTGATGACTTTGTTTTTAAATAGCTAGCCCGCTTAACTTGAAGGTATGTCCCCTCATTCGAGATCCTGCCACGAGTGGAATCAGTTCTACGCTGCAGCAGGTGTGGACCCAGCCATTGCCCCATTTCCTTTGGAGTTCTGAAACCGTGAACATAACGAGTCAATGAGGTGCGATTAAACAGTGGTTTTCAACCTTCTTCTTTCTGTCCACATCCCACCTTATGCCATAGGAATTGCTTAAGCTGGCATGCGAATTTAGTGGGGACGGCGGCAGTTTGAAAACCACTGTATTAACCTGACCAGAGCTTCTCCAAATCTAGCTCGATGCTCTGGATGAGCGGAGTGACCCTGGACCGCCCCAAAGGCAGCATACCCCAAACCACCTTGGACCCACTCAATGCCTGGGACTAGCCAAGTGACTGGCATTGCCGCCTTTACTCCCCTCCTGCCCGTACCTCAATTAGGCCAGAATTCTCCAGCTTTATTCCAGCCAAACCATCTCCTTCAGCCAGTCCCTGAATCTCCATTCAGTTGCCAACATGCACGTGAAAAATAAAATGGCTCAAGTATTTACCCATCTCCCTATTTTGCTCTATTTTAATTATTCATTGGGATTTTTGTGTGTTTTGAACACATTTTTTTTAATTAATCTTTTCAATTTTTAATATTTTTATTTCTTTAAAGCAATTCTATCAGTTTGAAAATGCCTCTCAGTCAGTTAAAACCCATTACAAAAGCTCACAGACTGCACTCGGTGATGTGCCAGATTGTACCTCATTGCCAGTAAGACCTCACTATGCCTTGCCTCTTGATTTTGAATAGCGAGGAGCTCTGGGCAATTGGACATGCACGTCCAAAGCAACCATGAATTGCCCATTTGGTATAATATTGTTGTAGAATGTCTCTTTAAACCCTCACACATCACACAGGATCTTTGACCCACTACCATCAGGAAGGAAGTACAGGAGCATCAAAATCAGGACGGCCAGGCTGTGAAGCAGCTTCTTCCTGCAGGCTGTGAGATTGATGAACGGCGTCCTGTAACTTTAGGTCTCTCATAAAGGAAGTGAGAAATTATTCTGAAACGTTTACACATATTTAATTTTTTTTAATTTAGACATGCAGCACGGTAACTGCATTACTATGTGCCGTGCAAGTGTGTAAGTGTGTGCAACGTGGTCCCGAAAAACGCTGTTTCATCTGGTTGTGTTGGCACAGTCAGATGATAATGAAACGAGAGAGAAGGGAAAGAAATTGAGTAAAAGGTTCATGTCTTCATGTGTTATCACTTATCAGTCTCCGAAATGCTTCGCAATTATGAATTCATACAAAAGAATTAGCACAGTTAGAAATCAGGACAGTGGAACAGTCATAATTAAACTGTCTATCCATGATGGCCAAGTTTGAGTACCAAAGCAGACTAATAGATAACAAAAAGACATCTCAAAATAATTGTTCTTGAAAAATTATCATTAATAGGTTCTTCATATTTCTTACCTTCTATGAAAAAGACGTTGGAACCACCGGAGGCTTCAGATGTTGGAATCTCGAGCAAAACGATTTATTTTTTTTAAGATAGGCTTTGCGTGATTTTCCCGGTCTGAAGAATGTCTGACATCTTGGCATTGGTCGTTCACGCACGAGCGACAAAAACTCCAGATCTCCGTTTCGTTACGCAAGTTCAGGCAGCGTACCGGCAGAGCGGGAAGCAAAGAGGAGGGACTTGAACGGGAAGGACTCAGACTTCTCATTGACCAGCATCGGCGACTCTTGCGTCTCTTGAGTTCGTGAAGGAACTCATCAGGTCGAGCAGCATCTGCGGAGGGAAACAGAAAATATACAAAAAGTTAAGGTAGATTTTTGTTGGGGGGGGCGCCACATGGTTTGTGCGGCAGTTCGTGCAATGCTATTACAGCGCCGGTGTCCTGGGTTCAAAACCAGTGCTGTCTGTGAGGGGTCTGTATATTCTCCCCGTGGGCTTCATCTTAGTTCTCTGCTTTCCACCAAATAAAAGTGTGATGTTTGTAGGTTAATTAGTGCATTTGGAGGCATGAGTTCGTGGGCTGGAAAGTATCATCTGTCTCTCTGAATATAGTAAAATAAGTACATGCTGTGTAAAAAGCTTGGAATGGGAATGAGGGTGCCATTCTGACATTTTACCTCCTTGGTCAATTTCCTGGAGTGTTTGCAGTCTAAAGTGAACAACAGGCATTCCATGAACAATGGGCTAATGGATAAGACGCTGCTGCAGTAGCGTTGTAAGTCCCACTTGTGACAGAGTATTTAGAGGTGGTTTGGGAGGAATTGTTAGAGCAGCTTGCACACACACATTTTAAAAACACAGAATATTTGCAGGACTTTTTTTGCAGGGAGCAACAAAGTATCGACAGCAGCTTGTCTGGGAGAGCTTGTGATCTTTGCAGGCGGAGAAGAAGAGAGAGAGGAGACAGAAATCAATTCCAGAAGGACCAGCTGGCAAACTTTGGAAGGCTGCCTGGTCAAAGGAAAAGACTGGCAGTCTGAAAGGTGACCTGAAAGAAAGAGGATCATCTGGAGAACCAAGACTGTCACCAAGACTGATTGAGAAGGAATCAATTGTGGATCCCCTGGAAAAGGAATCTATCTCTGAAAACCAGCAAGAACCCTCCTAGGTGGTAACCATTTGCCTGTTAAGCACCAAAGACTGGTGAACTCTGTTCATGCTAACTTCTGTGCACAGTACAAGAATTGCCTGCAACTAGTGAGATTGGACTGTGATCCAAAGAACTTTTCTAATATTAAATATTACATACACTTGCGCTTAGTATTAGAAGGGGTATCAAGTAGTTAGGTAGGTTAAGTAATAAGTTTAAGTTTAATTCTGATTTCTTGTTCAATTGTAATTAAAAACTACTTGTTTAAGTGACCCTGTGTTGGTGAATATCGATTGCTGGTGGTTTTTGGGGTCCTCTGGACTCCATACCACACCAAAATAAACCAATTACCATACAAACAACATACGTTTTTTGAGGGGGGTGTAAACCAGAGCACCCAGAAGAAACTCATGCAGGCATGTACAAACTCCTTACAGACAGCGCCAGATTCGAACCCGGGTTTCTGGTGCTGGAGTATCAAGAGGGCACAACTTCAGGATAATGGGCGTCACATTTTTAAAAATCTTTAGCCCAAGGGTTGTGAGTCTGTGGAACTTGTTGCCACAGGCGGCTGTGGAAGCGAAGTCACTGGGTGTATTCAAGGCAGAGACTGACAGGTACCTGATTAGTCAGGGCCTCAAGGGTGACGGGGAGGGGAGCTGAGTAGTTGGATGGAACCGCTCATGATAAAATGGTGGAGCAGACTGGCCTACATCTTGTGATTGATGGTTACTTAGAGAATTGAGGGAAGTGGGGTCCATGCCAGAAATGGTTTTTGAGATTAAAGATCAGCTGTGACTTTATTGAAAGATATAACTGGGTGTGAGGAGATCCAATCGTCACCTCCACCTGTTTCATATCAGAGATCTTAATTAACGAAAGAGAATTAGAACAGATTGAGATGTTATTTATCATCCTAACAACCTCTACTGTTCTATTGGGGACTTCACAACACATTCCAAGTGAATTATTCTGATTTCATGGCCAATGTGGTTGCAAGCAATACTAAGTACGCACATAATTCATTTCCTCAGTAGGGGAGAAAGAGGAAGAACACGGTGGTGATAAGTCTTTACCACCACTTGGATAAAATATCATCCCATGAATAATTGCCAGTGAGCCATTTGTCAGGAGAGAGTTGGGAGGGAGCAGACGGTGTGAAGTAACTGAGTGCAAGAAACAATCTACTGGAGGAACTGAGCAGGTCAAGCAGCATCTGTTGGGGAGAGAGAGAATGGCCTAGGTTGCAGAGACTGACTCTTCAAGACTCAGAGGGCAGAGGGGTGGTGGCTGGTACCTTCCCTCTGCCCTCGAGGAACTCAGCTCGACCTGCCGGTCTTCTCCAGCAGATTGGCTTTGGCTCCACATTCCAGCATCTGCGGTCTCCCGTGTGCTTCTGCAACTTGGACTCTCGAGCTGCTACTCTTTTGTTCAGTCACAATCTTTGAAAACACTTAACTGTCGCTGCATCTGCAGGTTCCTCCCCCTCCACAGAGCTGCCCGAAACCCAAACAATAACATTGTAGATAATTAACCCCCTCTCCCACCCCCCCACCCCCAAGTTTACAGAAAAACCCTCTGATCGAGGCAACTCTCACTAAGCAGGGATAAGCCGACACTTTAAGAGAGTCGCCCCAATGGTGAGCAGCATCAACCAGCTCTTCATCCTGGGTGAAGCCATCGCTGTTTCAATTTTATCCAAACAGCTGCTACGAGCAAAGCCCGACCAAGGCTCTCCGCTGGCTGAATATTTGCTCCCATCTTCACCAAAGTTTTGTGCGTTACTTCACAGAACATTTACTTTGACAATTTTAAACTTGTGCAATTAACTTTTTTCTGATTTAATTATTTTTATTGGTTTTCCTCCAAATTGTTGCCAGTTTCTTGAAGCTTGAATTCTGGATACCAGGGGTTTCACTGTAGACTTGCAGATTGTCAACTGTAAAATTGAGCCCACATTCACCACTTCAGCTGGCAGCTTGTTCCACCCTCCCACCACTCTCTGTGTGAAGAAGATCCCCCTAAAATTTCCCTTTTCACTCTTTAACCATTAACCCATGTCCTCTGGTTTGTATCTCACCTACCCTCAGTGGAAAAAAGCCGACCTATATTTACTCTGTGTATCCCCTCATAACTATTGAGGGCAGGAAAGGAATAGCAGAGTGTAAGATTTACAGTGATATGTTTCAGAAAAGAAAACCCACTGCAGTTGACTCAAAAAAAAGTTCACCAAGAGTAAACAGAAACTATAGCGATGTCCCTCCATAGGGCGACACGGTGAGCGCAACCTGGGTTCGAACCCTGCTGAGTCTGTAGGGAGTCTGCGTTTCTCCCCGTGTTCTGTGCGGGATTCCTCCGGGTGCTCCAGTTTCCTCTCACTCTTCAGAACGTATGGGATTGATGGCTTAATTGGTGTATTGGTGGGGAGCATGGTCTTGAGGGCCAGAAGGTCCTGTTATTGGGCTGCATTTAAATTTAAATGCAAGGATGAGATGCAGGGAAAATGTAGATTGTTGTGGAGTAGGGTTACATAGGTAACATAACATAACATTACAATTACAGCACGGAAACAGACCATTAGGCCCTTCTAGTCCGCACCGAACCAAACACTCCTCTCTAGTCCCACCTACCTTCACAATGACCATAACCCTCCACCTTCTTCTCATCCATATACCTGTCCAGCTTTTTCTTAAATAATAAAATTGACTCTGCCGCCACTATTTCTCCCGGAATCTCATTCCATACTGCTACCACTCTCTGAGTAAAGAAGTTCCCCCTCATGTTACCTCTAAACCTCTGCCCCTTAACTCTTAACTCATGTCCTCTTGTTTCAATCTCTCCTATTCTTAACAGAAATAGTCTATCCACATCCACTCTGTCTATCCCTTTCATAATCTTAAATACCTCTATCAAATCCCCTCTCAACCTTCTACGCTCCAAAGAATAAAGACCTAATCTGCCCAATCTCTCCCTGTACTCTAGATGCTTAAACCCAGGTAACATTCTGGTAAACCTTCTCTGCACTCTCTCCACTCTGTTTATATCCTTCCTATAATTTGGCAACCAGAACTGCACACAGAACTCTAAATTAGGCCGCACCAACGCCTTATACAATCTCAACATCACTTCCCAACTCCTATATTCCATGCAATGATTGATAAAGGCCAGCATACTAAAAGCCTTCTTCACCACCCTATTCACGTGAGTTTCTACCTTCAGGGAATGATGTACCGTTACTCCTAAATCTTTCTGCTCTTCTGTATTCCTCAATGCTCTCCCATTTACCACGTATGTCCTGTTCTGATTCTTCTTACCAAAATGAAGCACCTCACACTTATCAGCATTAAATTCCATCTGCCATTTTTCAGCCTACTTTTCTAAGCAGCACAAATCCCTCTGCAATCCTTGAAAACCTTCTTCATTATCCACTATTCCACCTATCTTAGTATCGTCTGCATATTTACTAATCCAATTCACCACCCCATCATCTAGATCATTAATGTATATAACGAACAACAATGGGCCCAATACAGATCCCTGAGGCACACCACTGGTCACCACCATCTAATCTGACATACAATTTTCCACTACCACTCTCTGGCCTCTCCCTTTCAGCCAATGTTCAATCCATTTGACTATCTCAAAATTTATACCTAAAGACTGCACCTTCCTAACTAACCTTCCATGTGGTACCTTATCGAAGACCTTACTGAAGTCCATATAGACAACATCCACAGCGCTACCCTCATCCCCATTCCTAGTCACCTCTTCAAAAAATTCAATCAGATTGGTCAAACAGGTCCTTCCGCTCACAAATCCGTGTTGAGTGCTCCTGATCAGACCCTGTCTATCCAGATGTTTATAAGTACTATCTCTAAGAATTTTCTCCATTAATTTACCTACCACAGACGTCAAACTTACAGGCCGATAATTGCCAGGCTTCCTCCTTGAACCCTTTTTAAATACGCCAATCCTCCGGCACTATCCCCATCTCTAATGACATTTGGAAAATTACCGTCAGAGCCTCTGCTATTTCCTCCTTCACTTCTCTCAATGTCCTGGGGAAGATCCCGTCTGGTCCCGGAGACTTATCCACCTTTATATTCCTCAAAAGCCCTAACACTACATCTTTCGTAATCACTATATTCTCCATATTTACCCAATTTGCTTTTTTTATCTCACATATCCCAATATCCTTCTCCTTGGTGAATACCGAAGAAAAGAAACTGTTCAATATCTCCCCCATTTCTCTAGGCTCCACACACAGTTTTCCGCTCTGATTCTCTAAGGGACCAATTTTGTCTCTCGCTTTCCTTTTACCATTAACATATTTGTAGAACCCTTTTGGATTAATTTTCACCCTGCTTGCTATAGTCTCCTCGTACCTTCTTTTAGCTTTCCTAATTCCTCTCTTAAGATTCCTCTTACATTCAATGTATTTTTCAATCATCTCCTTAATTCCATGCTTCTTATACCTAATGTACGCCTCCCTTTTTCTTCGAACCAAGTTTCCAATATTCCTTGAAAACCACGGCTCTCTCAAACCTTTTTCCCCTCCTTTTAACCTAACAGGAACATAAAGCTTTTGAACTCTCAAAATCTGATCTTTAAAAGACTTCCATCTCTCTACTACATCCTGCCATAAAACAAATTGTCCCTATCCACACCCTGCAAGTCCTTTCGCATCTCCTCAAATCTAGCTTTTCCCCAATCAAAAACCTCAACCCTTGGCCCTGACTTATCTCTTTTCATAATGACATTGAAGCTGATGGCATTATGATCACTGGACCCAAAGTGCTCGCCAACACTAACCTCTGTCACTTGACCCATCCCATTTGCCAACAGTAGATCTAACACTGCTCCTTCTCTGGTCGGCACCTCTACATATTGTTGTAAAAAACTATCTTGCACACATTTCACAAACTCTACCCCATCCAGCCCTTTCACAGAATGTGTTTCCAAATCTATATGTGGAAAATTAAAATCTCCCATAATTACAACCCTGTGCTTATCACAAATATCCACTATCTCCCTACAGATTTGCTCCTCTAGGTCTCGGTCCCCTCCGGGTGGTCTATAATACACCCCTACAAGTGTAACCTCTCCTTTCCTACTCCTCAGTTCCACCCAAATAGCCTCCGTGGATGTGCCCTCTAATCTATCCTTCCTAGGCACCGCTGTAATATTTTCCCTGACAAGCAATGCAACCCCACCTCCTCTTGCCCCTCCAACTCTATCACACCTAAAGCAACAAAACCCAGGGATATTCAGCTGCCAATCACATCCCTCCTGCAACCATGTCTCACTAATCGCTACCACATCATACTTCCAAGTACCAATCCACACCTTCAGCTCATCCACCTTTTTTACAATACTCCTGGCATTAAAATATATGAATTTCAGGGATTTCCCATTTTTTAATCCCTGTTTTCCCTCATCTTTAAGAACAACATTATTTACTTTTCCTGCCAATTGCCCTTCATCTTCTTCCAGAGCATTTCCCTTCTCTATCACCTGCCCATCCATATTCAAATACTTACTACAAACTTTCTTTGTTTGCATTCTAACCTTCTCCTTACTGCTCTGTACTATTTTGTTCCCTCCCCCCAACCATTCTAGTTTAAAGGACCCTGAGTAGCCCTAGCAAATACCTCTGCCAGGATTCTGGTCCCCCTGGGATTTAAGTGTAACCCGTCCTTACTGTACAGGTCACATCTCCCCCAAAAAAGGTCCCAGTTATCCAGAAACTTAAAACCCTGCCCCTTACTCCACCCCTTCAGCCACGTGTTAATCCTCCACCTCATTCTATTTCTATTCTCACTGTCACGTGGCACAGGGAGTAATCCAGAGATTACCCCCTTTGCGGTCCTTCTTTTTAACTCCCTACCTCACTGCCTGTACTCACTTTTTAGGACCTCTTCTCTATTCCTCCCTATGTCATTGGTACCTACATGTACCACGACCTCTGGCTCCTGTCCCTCCCACTTTAGGATATCCGGGACACGAGCAGCAACATCTCGGACCCTGGCACCAGGGAGGCAAACCACCATCCGGTTCTCCTTGCTGCGTCCACAGAATCCCCTATCTGTCCTCCTAACTATGGAGTCCCCTACCACTATTGCCCTCCTCTTCCTTTCCCTACCTTTCTGAGCTACAGGGGCTGACCCCGTGACAGAGGCACAGCCACTGCTGCTCCCCCCAACTTTGATGTCCTCCTCAACAGTACTCAAAGAGGCGTACTTATTGCTGAGGGTTACAGTCATAGGGCTCCTCTCTGGCACCTTACGTTTTTCTGTCCCTCTCCTAACTGTTACCCACCTTTCCTCCTCCCGTGGCCGAAGGGCCTACATTGCACTGCATTTTCTAAATGCAAGGCAACTTCTCCAGAAAAATGCAAGGAGAGGAACATGCTGGTAGAACATCAGTCTCGGGGGCCACATGCGTAATTGACAGGGAAAGACCCAATCATCTGCTCTGTCAAGAAATGCAGAGCAGCTTGGGGTACCCGCCTCCACTAACATGCCTGCGACGGTTCCGTTTTGAGTCAACTGACATCTGGTGTCAATCGACCCTAATGCCTGGAGCAAGCACTTTGTCTCTATGGCAACTCTTGCATCCAGCCATTTGGCATTGGGTTCAGCAAATTTACGCCCGAAATCTTCTGCACTGTAAACCTGCCTTCACGGAAAGGATTGTTATAATAAGTTGGAGCAATGCACTTAAATCATTGTTTCGGTGCTTAATTTTAGTTGTGCTTGTCTTGGGCATTTTTACAGGTGATCGGTGCCACCATTGAAACTTAAAATCTCATCATTCTGCTGATGTACATCAATAAAATTTTAAGAATTTTTCATCAAGGGAGTGTCACATGGAGAGAAAATTATTTTAATTTAGGGGAAAAAAAGAACCATGTACGTTCAGTGTCGACTTGCATTCGGCCCATCAAGCCTGCTCCGTCATTCAATAAGATCACGTCTGGTGTGGCCATGGACTCACTGACCTGCCTGGTCCCATAACGCCTTATTCTCCCATTATTCAAAAATCTAACTGCGTCTTGAATACATTTCATGAAGCCTTTACTGCTTCACTGGGCAGAGAATTTCACCGACACACTGCTCTCTGGTCAGAACAAGAGGAACCATTCCTCCCAATCTACTCACCCCCACCCAACCTTTCCGCAAATCTTGAGGCGAGGTTTTTGTCTCAACTGCCAGTGGAAACCACCATAGAATATTACAGCACAGGAAACACTTTGGCCCCTTCTAGTCTGTGCTGAATTATTATTCTGCCTCGTCCCACAGACCTGCACCCAGTCCGTATCCCTCCATACCCTTCCCATCCACGGATCTGTCCAAATTCTTCTTAAATGTTAAAATTGAGACCGCATTCACCACTTCAGTGGGCAGCTTGTTCCACCCTCTCACCACTCTCTGTGTGAAGAAGATCCCCCTAAAATTTTCCCTTTTCACTCTTTAACCATTAACCCATGTCCTCTGGTTTGTACCTCACCTACCCTCAGTGGGAAAAAAATCCTAATTTACTCTGTCTAAACCCTTTCTCATTTTAAATACCTCTATCAAATCTCCCCTCATTCTTCTACACTTCAGGGAATAAAGTCCAAATCTGTTTAACCTTTCCCTGTAGCATCCTAGTAAATCTTATCTGAACTCTGTCATTCTCCCTGCTTCTGGCTTAAGTGTAATTTTACATCTATATTTGATCCTCCCCTCATCTTTCACTGACGATAGTGCCAGGCTACTCAATTTTTCCTCACTAAATAACCCTCTCATTTCTAGAATCAACCTGGTGAACCACCTCTGCATCAAACCTACAAATATACACCTTTAGAACTGCAGGCTTCCTTTCTTCTTTTTGTACTTGCTTCTGTGAGTTTGAAGCGTTCTCATTATTTTCATGGAATCACACTAGCAGACAGACCTGGTCTTCTTCATGACCTGTGTTGATGGGTTCAAAGAAAAGCAGGTTTGGACACAGGCTGAATGCAGTAATTATCTTTATTGAAACACCTAAGGGGATCGCAACAGGGATAACACATGCAAGTATTCTCTATCACACAGTGCAGCCAGTCACATCGGACTTAATACTACCAATACCAGCAACTGTTTATACAGACTTAACACAAGCAAGGACGACGTGCCATTCCTTGTCTCATGTGGGCACGGCGCTGATGCTATCTACAATGTAAACAACAGCCCCAGCGTTGTCCACAGCAATGTCCATCTCAGGGCCCAGGAGCAAGAGCTCCTGCACGTGGTGCACTTTATAGTACAGTAAGCTGGAGGGTCTGGCCCAGGTAACCACGAGGTGATTAAAGGAGCCAGTGATCAGGTGTGTACTAATGGGTGGGCAGAGCCCAACCTCGATTGGCAGGTCATGCAACTTCTGATGAGGTTCCAGATTGAGAGGTCAAATGACTCTCAACAATCCGCACAACAACGTGAAATGGTTCTGAATAAAGGAGTTGATTCTTTTTATTTACGTTTCTTTGAGACAATTTATCCCATCAAGTCCAATTATCTAGCCTCTCCATCACCTATCTCTGTGTTGTGAGCGGCACGTTCAGCAGGTCCGAGAACCAACGAGTCTGGACGCGAATTGATTATAACGGAAGAACTTTATAAGCCTGCAAGGAAAAGTCACCCCATGGATCGCTCGCGCAGACGCACACACAAAAGCTATATTGGGCACAACTAAACAATCAATACTTACTATGATAGGCAGATAGATATGACTCGCAGTTTCGCACGGTTAAATGTGCAGATGAAACTAACACCCCCTAGACCCGGTGCAGGTATGTAACACTCTGATTAATTGGAAGAGAAGAAATACATTACAACGATCGTTTGTTAGTGTGCAATACCATAAGCCCCCACCCATTACTGGCACACACCTTGGGATTGATTCGCCAGTATTCTTTCTAGCTCGTGACCTGGAGTGGATCATGGGTTCATTCCTCAGCAGCTCCATGTGTTGGGCTTTATACCCCCCTACCAACCAGTAGGGCCGCCCCAGGTATGCCCAATTGAGGGCAGGTGATTAAAGGAGCCAGAAGCAACATGTGTGGCCAATCGCAAGGTCATTCCAATTTCACCCCCTTGGAATGCCTGAAAAAAAACCTGTTACCTTTCCTCTAGTTCTCTCTCTTCCCTTTTCCCTCTGTCTCCTTTCACAGAGCCAAAATCAATTCTCACCTTTCCTCTTATCATATTCAATTAATACCTTTTGGCTGTTGGCCTGGACACTTCCCCCCCACCCCCCTCGCCAATTTTTCCCCAATTTCTCTCCCCAGTTTTTAATTCAGAAGCCCTTTTTACCTTTTTCTTCCTTGAAGGACTCAGGCCCGAAACATCAGTAATATATCTTTGCCTCCTGTGAACGCTGCAACTCCGGCTGAGTCCCTCCAGCAGGAGGGAAAGGCCGCGATTGTAGTAAAAACACACAGAAATGCTGGAGAAATTCAGCCTGTCTCACAACGCCCACAGGAGGTAAAGATACATCACTGACATTTCGAGCCCGAGACCTTCATCAAGGTATGAAGTTTCAGGGGAGGAGTCACGTGATGGAGTAGTGGCCGGACGGTGAACTCCAGCCCTCTCCAGAAAAGTCGGGAAAAACAAGAGAAAATACAAAGGCACAGAAATACAAGCTAAAGAAAAGTGAGTATAAAGGTGGAAAGAAGATGGAGACAAAAGGAGAAAAATCAAAATCAACGGAAAGAAGAGAGGAAGAGAAGACAACGGAGGAAAAAGGTGAAGGCCTTACCTGTCTGAAGAGGCCCGCTGTGGAGAGAAGACCCCACTACCTCAGGTCGGTAGAAAGAGAACTACAACAATGGCTCACAGAGCCGAGTAAAAGTGCGCAACCGCGCATGCGCGAGGAGTCGCGCATGCGCGATGCGCATACAACAAAACACACCGACGGGAGGGGGGACCAGCTGGGGAGTCGATCTCCACAGCCGGCAACGACAGCTGCAGAACACCTGCAGCAAGAGGAGAACATAGAAGACAACGAAAACAAGAAAGAAGAGGAGGAAAGGGCAGCAAAGAAACAACAGATGGTCAACCTAGAGGAAGAAGAAGAGGAAGAGGAAGAGTACAGGGAAATAGAAGAAGAAAAGATAGGCAAGGTAAAGGAGGTACTTGCTCTTGTTAGAGGATACATGGAGTCATTTAAAGAATGGCAAACACAGGAATTCAATGATTTAAGAAGAAGAATAAACAACACAGAAAAGAAAATAAATAAAATGGATATGACCTTAACAGAAATGGGGAAAAAAATGGACAAGATGGAAGAACGGGCAATAGCAGCAGAAATGGAGGTAGAAGACTTAAAAAAGAAATTGGACGAATCTAATAAAAAAACTAAAGAGACACAAGAATTACTAGCCCAAAAAATAGATATAATGGAAAATTATAACAGAAGAAATAACATAAAGATAGTGGGCCTTAAGGAAGATGTAGAAGGCAAGAATATGAGGGAGTTTATAAAAGAATGGATCCCTAAGGCCCTAGGATGTCCAGAACTACAGCAAGAAATGGAAATAGAAAGGGCACATAGAGCATTGGCCCCTAAACCACAACCACAACAAAAACCAAGATCTATTGTAGTAAAATTCCTAAGATATACTACAAGAGAAAAGGTACTGGAGAAGACAATGGAAAAAGTAAGAGAGGGCAACAAACCACTGGAGTATAAAGGGCAAAAAATCTTCATTTATCCAGATATAAGCTTTGAACTCCTAAAGAAGAGAAAAGAGTTCAATGCAGCAAAAGCGATTTTATGGAAGAAAGGATATAAATTTACACTGAAGCATCCTGCGGTATTGAAAATATTTATTCCAGGACAACAAAACAGACTATTCTCGGATCCAGAAGAAGCACGAAAATTTGCAGAACAATTACAAAAATAGACTGAGGGATGAAGACGGGTAATGAGAGCAAAAATTATCACGATTGATATGTATGTGGGTAAAGACAAAAATAGACTGAGGGATGAAGACGGGTAAGGAGGGTAAAAATGACCACGATTGATATGTATGCGGGTAAAGAGGTATAAGAGTGAATAGAGACAATGGGCATAGGTGAAAGTATCTGTAATTAGAGGAAAACATAGAAAGTATAGACAAGAATTAATAAGGGAAGGTAATGGAATAGAGAGAATAAGGAGGGAACTAAAAGAGTGACCTTTGTGACATATAAAAAACGAAATCTTTTCTGGGGGGGGCTGGGTGGGGGGAAAAGAGCGGTCACTGCAAAATCAGTTGACGCTTGCGAGTGGATTCGCAAATCCAAATGGAGAGGGGAGATGTGGTTGTCCGACAAGGGATAAAGGGCAACTCAGGAGGGGAAGGGGAGATTGGGGATAAAGAAGATAGAAATAGGAGAATAAGGAAAATGTTGGATGTTGTAGGAATGTTGTCTGGTAAAGAGTTGAAAATAAGAAAACAGAAATGGAAAAGGAGGAAAGGTAATGATGGAAAAACGGAAAGAGAAGATAAACAAAATATAAAATGGCTACGCTGAACTATATGACTCTAAATATTAATGGAATACATAACCAAATTAAAAGGAAGAAACTACTAAATTTACTGAAAAAGGAAAAAATAGATATAGCATTTGTCCAAGAAACACATTTAACTGAATTGGAGCACAAGAAATTAAAGAGAGATTGGGTAGGACATGTAACAGCAGCATCGTATAATTCAAAAGCAAGAGGAGTGGCTATATTAATTAGCAAAAATGTGCCATTTAAAATAGAAGAGGAAATAATAGATCCAGCAGGGAGATATGTTATGATAAAATGTCAGATATATTCAGAGCTTTGGAATCTACTTAATATATATTCACCTAACGAAGAAGATCAAAAGTTTATGCAAGATATCTTTTTGAAGGTAGCTAATACGCAAGGGAACATACTAATAGGAGGGGATTTCAATCTGAATTTGGATCCAAATATGGATAAAACGGGGAAAAAAATTAACAGGAAGAACAAAGTAACCAAATTTATAATTAAATCAATGCAAGAAATGAAACTTGTGGACATATGGAGGAAACAAAACCCAAAAGAAAAGGAATACTCATACTACTCGACTAGACATAAAACATACTCAAGGATAGACCTATTCCTGTTATCAGCCCACATACAAGGGAGAGTTAGGAAAACGGAATATAAAGCTAGACTATTATCGGACCACTCACCCCTGTTATTGGCAATAGAGCTAGAAGACATCCCTCCAAGAATGTATAGATGGAGATTAAACCCCATGCTACTTAAAAGACAGGATTTTAGAGAATTTATTGAAAAACAATTAAAAATGTACTTTGAAGTAAATACGGAATCAGTGGAAGATAAGTTTATACTATGGGACGCAATGAAAGCATTCATTAGAGGGCAAATAATAAGTTATGCAACCAAGATGAAGAAGGACTATAATCAGGAAACAGAGCAGTTGGAAAGGGAAATAATAAACATAGAAAAAAAATTAGCAATAAAGGAAGATACAACCAAAAGAAGAGAATTGGCGGATAAAAAAATAAAATATGAAACATTACAAACATATAAGGTGGAGAAGAATATAATGAAGACAAAACAGAAATATTATGAACTAGGGGAAAAAACACACAAAATCCTAGCATGGCAGCTTAAGACAGAGCAAACTAAGAAAATGGTATTGGCAACAAGGAAAAAAGACAAACAAATTACATATAATCCAAAAGAAATTAAGGAAAACTTCAGAGAATTCTATGAACAATTATACCGAACCGAAAACGAAGGGAAAGAAGGGAAAATAGATGAATTTTTGACTAAAATTGAACTACCAAAACTACAAATAGAGGAACAAAATAAATTAACAGAACCATTTGGAACAGTAGAAATACAAGAGATAATAAAAAATTTACCAAATAATAAGACACCAGGAGAGGATGGACTCCCAATAGAATTCTACAAAACATTTAAAGACCTAATAATACCGCCCCTCCTGGATGTAATCAACCAGATTGATGAGACACAAAACTTACCAGATTCATGTAAAACAGCAATAATTACAGTGATACTAAAACAAGGGAAAGATCCACTCTCACCAGCGTCATATAGACCAATATCTTTGCTAAACACAGATTATAAGATAATAGCTAAACTATTAGCGAACAGATTAGCAGAACAGGTACCGAAAATGGTAAATTTAGACCAAACTGGATTTATCAAAAAAAGACGCACAACAGACAATATTTGTAAATTTATTAACTTAATTCATGCAGTAGAAGGAAATAAAGCACCGGCAGTAGCAGTTGCTTTAGACGCAGAGAAGGCCTTCGACAGAGTAGAATGGAATTACTTGTTCAAAGTATTGCAAAAATTCAGTTTACCGGAGAAGTATATTAATTGGATTAAAGCATTATATAAGGGACCGTTAGCGAAAGTGACAGTAAATGGACATGTATCAAAGCAATTTAACTTAAGCAGGTCAACGCGGCAGGGATGCCCACTATCACCATTATTGTTTGCGCTAGCTATAGAACCACTAGCAGAATCGATAAGAAGAGATAATAATATAAAAGGAATAAAAATAAAAGACAGGGAATATAAAATCAGTCTGTTTGCGGATGATGTGATAGTGTACTTAACAGAACCAGAACTATCAATAAAAGAACTATATAAGAAATTGAAGGAATATGGAGAAGTGTCGGGATACAAGATAAACGTAAATAAAAGTGAAGCAATGCCTATGAATAACGCGGATTTCTCAAAATTTAAGGAGGAATCCCCATTCAGATGGCAAACGCAGGCAATAAGATACCTAGGTGTGCAAATAAACAAAAATCTAGGCCAATTATATAAACTCAATTACAATCCACTAATGAAAAAATTACAGGACGATTTAGAGCATTGGAAAGAGCTACCACTAACACTGATAGGAAGGATAAACTGTATTAAAATGAACATTTTTCCAAGGATACTATACTTATTTCAGGCATTGCCAATACAACTGACAGAAAAATTCTTCAAAGAGTTAAAGAAAATAATAAGGAGATTTTTATGGAGAGGGGGGAAACCGAGGATAGCACTAGACAAATTAACAGAATGGTATAAACAAGGAGGCTTACAATTGCCAAACTTCAAAAATTATTATAGAGCCGCACAATTAAGGTACCTATCAGATTTTTATCAAACAAGGGAAAAACCAGACTGGACGAGACTAGAATTAGATAAAATAGGGGAAAAGATACCTGAACACATATTATATAAATGGGACGAAAAATTGGTACAACATAGAACTTCTCCAGTATTACACCATCTCCTCAATATATGGAAGAAGATTCATGTAGAAAGAAATAAAATAAATTACCAAATACCAAAACTAATATTGACGCAAAATAAGCTACTCCCTTTTACAATAGACAACCTTGCCTTTAGAAAATGGGAAAAAAAAGGGATTAAAAGAATAGAAAATTGTTTTTCAGGAAGTAGATTCTTATCCTTTGAACAAATGAGAGATAAGTACAATATAACGGGAGATACAGCGCTGGCATATTACCAACTGAGATCCTACTTGAAAGATAAATTAGGAAGCAACTTGAGTTTACCAGAGGGAAGTAACCTTGAATATGTGATTACAGATACAATGTTAATCAAAAGATTTATAAAAAATATGTATATTAAACTGCAAGAAAAGGAAAATGAGGAAACAAATGGTAAAACTAAACAAAAATGGGAACAAGATTTAAATATAAAGATAAAAAAGGAAACATGGGAGAAGTTATGCTCTGGAACGATGAGAAATACAATAAATACGAGGCTGCGTATGATACAATATAATTGGTTACACAGACTATACATTACACCGCAAAAGTTAAATAAATGGGACCCAACAGTATCTGATAGATGTTTTCGATGTAAAAAAGAAAGGGGAACAACAATTCATGCAATCTGGACATGTGAGAGAGTAGAAAAATTTTGGGATGATCTCAATCAGATATTAAATAAAATAACAGAAAACAATATACCAAAGAATCCAGAGATCTTTCTCCTAAGTAACATAAAAAATAAAGAATTTGGAATTGACTTGGAGGATGCACAAAAAAGATTTGTTAAGATAGCCCTAGCTGTAGCAAAAAAATGTATTATGTCAACCTGGAAATTGGAAGATAATTTGAAAATACAACAATGGTATATAGAAATGAATAAATGTATTCCATTAGAAAAAATAACATATAGTTTAAGAAATAATATTGAAATATTCGAACAAGTATGGGAGCCTTACATTAAATACAATAGCGAAAACCTACCGGGAACAAACATTACCTAAGTTGATGGAAGGAGAAGAGAAGAAAAAAATGGACTCAGTAGAATTTCTGGTGTATTTTTGTTGAATGACAACATTGTCTAACTGAATTAATGCAACCTAGATTGTATAACTAAAATGGATGAGAGGGGGGGGGGGATGGGGGGGTGGCTTGGGAGGAGGGAGGGGGGAGGGAGAAAAAGTCACTGTAAATGTGTGGAAAAGAAAAAGTGTATATCATGGCTATTGTGATTTATGGTGTGAAAAATAAAAAATTAAAAAAAAAAAAAAAAAAAAAAAAAGGTATGAAGTTTCACAAACATCGCACCGACCACACCAGAGGTCAACATCGAACCTACTTCACTGCAGCTGTGAAACAGGCACAGATAAATTCCCATAATCCATCCACCTCGGGAATTTGATGGTGTCGAACGAGCACATTTCTGATCTACTGGATGTTACTTTGATGAGAACCCCAGTCACATCTTTATTTTGCTTTTTTTTTTCTCTCTTGTTACAAAGTTACATACAGTAAAACCCCAAGTATCTGGCACCTATTGGGATTGGTAGTTGCCGGATAAGTGTATTTTCTAGTTGCTTGAGGTTGTGTGGTCGACAAACTAACAGCGAGGTGCACCTATTTTAAACCAATTTATTTTCCGCGAATTTTTTTTTTGGCCATTGCTTACTGCTGCTGGTAGTTTGAATGCCAGATAGCAGAAGTATCCCAGAGAATCAAACGTGCGAGTTCATGGGAAATAAGCAAACAATTCCATCTGCAGCCGCGGTGCCTCAACACTCCTGACCCCCTAGGATCCTGGGCCCCTGACTCCAGATCCAGCTACACACGCCATGCAGAGGTACAAGACACATAACTCACTTCCCATCGGTCGCGCAAACCGGTGGTACAACACCAGAGGCGTTTACATCACAACTTAAATATCCTGCAACACAGGAGCATAACACGAGATTGTGGAGATTTTGCTTCCTGAACACTTCAGTGTATTTTATGGATTTTGGGCTACTGATCAAGAAAAAGCACCTTAGAATTTTCATACCCATTCGCCATCTTTTTGTGATTTCCTGTCATATTTTAAATCTACTAGTATGTCAGAATCTGAATTTATTGTCACAAACAAGTCATGAAATTCGCTGTTTTGTGACAGCATCACAGGGCAAACATTCATATTATAACCATCTTATGACATTACTATAAAAAAAAACAATAATAATCCACGAAAAGAAAGGCCGTGTCTTTTGGTTCATTGATCATTCAGGAATCTGATGGCAGCGGGGAAGAAGCTGTCTTTGTGCCGCTGAGGGCTCGTCTTCAGGCTCTTACACCTTTATTCTGATGGTAGCAGAGTGAAGAGGGCAAGGCCTGGGTGGTGGGGGTCCTTGAGGATACAGGCTGCTTTTTTAGGACACCACCTCATATCGATGTCCTCGATGGAGTGAAGTCTGGTGCCTGTCTTGTCGCAGGACGAGTTAACAACCCTCTGGAGTTTATTCTTGTCCTGAGAGTTGGCCCCTCCGTACCAGGCAGTGATGCAACCAGTCAGAATGCTCTCCGCGGTCCACCTGTAGAGGTTTACAAGAGTCTTCAGAGACATACTGAATCTCCTCAGACACCTCACAATGTATAGCCGCTGGCGAGTGTGATTACATCAAAAAGGAGGCTCCAGGACAGATCCTCGGAGATGTTGACACCCAGGAATTTGAAGCTCTTGACCCTCTCCACTATTGAGCCCTCGGTGAGGACTGGGTTGTGTTCCCCTGACTTCCTTCTGAAGTCCACAATCATCTCTTTGGTTTTGCTGACATTGAGCGCAAGGGTGTTGACGTTACACCATTCAACGAGCTGATCGATATCCCTCCTGTACACTTCCTCGTTGCCGTTTGTGGCTCTGCCGACAACGGTGATGTCATCGGCAAACGTAGACAATATTGGAATTGTGCCTGGCCACACAGTCATGGGTGTATAACGAGTAGAGCAGTGGGCTAAGCACACATCCTTGGGGTATGCTTTAGGTACTTGTCTATATCATTATTCTGTCGCCGTTTTTCCTTTTTTTTGCTCCTGTTGGACATATTCGACAACCTTACAATTACCAAAACATCACACAATCAATTTGATTTTAGCTGCTATTTATATCTCTCATACACATTCTCTGCCATACAAAACAAACATGTTTCTCTTGTTTCTTGTATTTATGAAGGATCCAAAACCTGAATCTGTAACCATTCCTCTTCCCCGCAGATGCTGTTTGCCCTGCCGAATGTTCTTTTTTTTTTTAATTTCAGATTTCATGTGTTTTGGACTTTTCTTGTAGATGTTCATGGACGGAGCAGGTCTTGCAGACCAAAAAAAGGTTGCTTCTATGCCGTTACAATTCCCCAAATCTTTGTCTTGCTATTATTTTTGTTGGGATCCTGTGAGTGTTAATGGCAAGTGTACGCTGTGATTTTTATGCACTTGATAAGGGTGGCACGGTTTGTGCAGTGGTTTCATGTTATTGCAGCTCCAGCAATCCAGGTTCGAACCGAGCGCTGCCTGTAAGGTGTTTGTGTGTTCTTCCCCCATCTGCGTGGGTTTCCTACAGGTGCTCCCCGTGTCCTCCCACGCTCCAAAAAAAGTATGGAGATTGTAGGTTTATTGTTATATTTGGAGGGGCGCCCGCTCGTGAGCAGTTCGGGCCTGTCCCTGTCTGTCTAAATATAAATCCCTTGAAACTCTATGATCTGAACAGGAATAGAGAATCACACAAAGGCCGTGGATGCAGCTTAACGCATTCTAAGGGTAATGACAGAGATCGTAAACCACAGTTCATTCGTTCAAAAGGCTTTTGAAGGTCAACGTCAGCCACAGAAAAGTTCTTGACAATTTCATTTCAATCTCCTCAAAGTTTAATCAAGACTCGAGAAAGAGTCAATGCAGTTAATTCATTTGCAGTGGGCTCAATGTAAAAGCTAATAGGGTCTGTCACTATTTTATGTTCCAGGTAAAATGGTGCTGACAATTGAAGAGGACTTCAGCGGGGTTAAAATTGAAAGGAGATAAATATAAGGTCCTGAAATACATAAATGTGATTTCAAGTTTTAAACTAGGTGAATACAAATGGGAAAAGAGTAAGGAACATATCAGAAATTTGTTGTAAAATGTTCCTTTCTAATTGGTGAATCTTCTGGAATCAACATTCAAGGGATCACCATCTCACTAGAAACTCAACTGCGTGAAACATAAAAGTTTGCAGGCGCTGTGATTGTAGTAAAAACACAGTAAATGCTGGAGGAGCTCGGCCGGTCTTGCAGCGTCCCTAGGAGGTGAATTTATATTACTGACATTTCGGGCCGGAGGTCCAGCTGGATAAATATGACGGCTGCAGCAGCTGGTTGGTGGTTATCCAAATGTATGCAACTTTGCCACACCTCAAAGCCTTCCCTTCAGCTGCGGATCTGCTGGGATGTTCCATTTACGTGGAACGGTGAAGGTCCAACACCACCATCAGCCGGAGAGCACACTTTCCGCCACACCTGTAGAAATTTACCCGGGTTTTCAGGTGCCCCGTAGAACCTCCTGAGAAAATAGAGGTGCTGACCTGCCTCGATTCTTGCTCTTGTTCTCATTTTTGTTGTTTTGTGGCAGCATCACCAGGGCAAACATTCATATTATAACCATCTTACAAGGTTATTATAAATAAATAATAAAATAATAGTGCACAAAAAGTGAGGGGAAGATCATCAATCATTCAGGAATCTGATGGCGGAGGGGAAGAAGCCGTCCTTGTGCCACTGAGTGCTCGTCTCTCGGCTCCTGTACCTTTTCTCCCCCCCGATGGTAGCAGAGTGAAGGGGGCGTGTCCAGGCAGTGAGGCAACCAGCCAGAATGCTCTCTGCGGTCCACCTGGAGAAGTTTACGAGAGTTTCCGGTGATGCACCGAATCTCCTCAGACACCTCACGAAGTATAGCCGCTGGAGAGCCTTCTTTGCTTTTGCCTCGATGTGGAGGCACCAGGACAGGTTCCCGGAGATGTTGGCGCCCAGGAATTTGAAGTTCTCCACTACTGAGCCCTCGATGAGGACTGGGTCATGTTCCCCTAACTCCCTCCTGAAGTCCACAATCATCTCCTTAGGTTTCCTTTACCTCCATTTTCAGCCTTGTTTTTATCCCCCTATTTATCTACAAATGTGATTTTCTTCCCCATAACTTCAAAAGAAATATTTCAAGCCACAACCTCATCTGCAAAATCATTTTGCCAATACCCACTGGTGCAATGAATCTGAAGCCAATGCATTGAAAATTGCAAGTAAATATTCTGTTAACCCAGTGCTGATATCCACTTTACATGAATTTCATGCAAAATTCAAGGGTTCATTCGGATTCCTTCCAACAGCTACTCCCTTTGTTGTAAATTTATGAAAAAAGTGTGACTAATCCGATGAGACAATCTATGTAGAGCTGGCATGGAGTTATCGATGGTATTCTGATAATAGGATTATTCTGCCTTGTTATTCTCTCTGACACTGGTTCCCATCTGTGTTTGAATACCTAGAGTGGCATCTAAATACCTTCAATAGATTTTGTCGAATAAAAACCAATTATTTCCATTTCTTTAAAACTCTACCACTCCAGCTGTTTGCAAGAGGGACAGGTTGTTTTAATCACCTTGAAAATTTTACAATTAATCTTTTTATACCCATCTGGAGGACTATGTGAGAGCAGTGACAAAAACTGCACCTTGTTCACCAAGTTTGCCACGCACACCAACCAGGCCGGTGCCGCGAACAGGGAAGAGGCACTTGAGCACAGCAGATGGGTCACTACGGAAGGTGCGGGACATAGAGACGTCGGCCTCGCGGAGGAGGATGTGTCAGACATTTCCAGATTGGGAGGGCAGGGGTAGGGAGCGGAGAGAGTTGGGAGCTGGGGGAGGGGCAGGGAGTCAGTGATTTTCTACAGTTGTCAAACTGGCAAAACAAAAAATTGTTCAGGCTCTGCTACCTGAATGGTCACTTTGGCTGCCGAGGTGCTTAAAGCTCGAACTACAATCTTAACCCTTTGTCTATCTTTTCCTCATTCTACTTTCCCCTTCAAGTTCATTTATCATCCAACTGCACAAGTACAATCCGATAAAACTGCTCTCCAGCCCTCAGTGCAAATATACGCGGAGAGACAAGCAATGCCGACGAGGGAAAAGTCATTTATTTTAATTTAAATAAACAATAAGGCCAATTTGGCCCTAGGTGTCCGTGTCGCCCAATTGACACCCCATTAACCTGCACCCCCACCCCCCCCAGTGCATTTTTGAAAAGTGGGAGGATACCAGAGCGCCCGGAGAAGACCCATGCTGGCACGGGAAGAACGTACAAACTCCTTCCAGGCAGTGCGGGAATCGAACCCTGGTCCCGATCGCTGGTGCTGTAAAGGCGTGGCGCTAACCGCTACGCCAACCGTGCCACACACTATAATTAGTTAATTGATATATTTTTTAAAATAAATATTGTTTAATAAATGGTAGAGTCTTGTAGGGTCAGTGTGAGCAGTTCCTTTGGTCGTTCAGCCTTCTCACCCCCCGTGGGAAGAAGCTGTTCCTCATCTGTTTGGTGCTGGCTCTGATCCCCCTGACGGGAGCAGCTGAAAGATGCTGAGTGCGGGGTGGAAGTGCGGGGTTTTGCGACCCTCTTCACACAATGTTCCCAGTAGCCCGTGTTGATGAAGGGGTGGAAGTGAGACCCCAGTGATCCTCTCTGCCACTCTTATGGTCCTGTGGATTGACCACAAATCTGATGCTCGACAGCAACTGTACCACATGGTGATCCAGTCAGCCAGCACGCTCTCAACTGAGCTCCTGCAGATTGTTGACGTGAGTGGCCGGAAGCGTTGGCCACTTCTGTTTTCTCAGAAAGTGTAGTCACTGTTGCACCTTCCTGACAAGTGAGGGTAAGTTGTGTTTCCACGATAGGTCACTTGTAAAGGAAATGGTGCCAACCAACCTTAAAATTTATCTCAGGCAGGCAACGTGGTTGGCATAGATTTGCTGGGCCTAATTCCTGATTCTGCAATGTACAACTCTGACTCCTTTCAAACCATACATCACTGCATGGTATGGTAGCTGCAAAGCATCAGACAGGCAATCAATGCAGAAGATCACTGGGGTCTCCCTTTCCTCTATTGACGATATTTACCAAGAGCGTTGCTTAAATAGGGCTCAAAGGATTATTGAGGACCTTTTCCTTCCAGCACACAGTATCTTTGACCCATGACCAACAAGAGAGATTACTATTTGTGATTATTATGTACTGTGTGTGCACCGTGGACTGGAGAAACGCTAGTTCATCATACATGTACAGTCAGATGACGATGAACTTGAACTAAATGTCAAGCAACATCTGGAATGCACCAATGTGAGATTTTAATTTAGATATAGAGGACAGTAACGGACCCTTCTGGCTCACAACCCCATGCCACCAATAACACCCAAATGAGCTACACCCCCAGAACGTTTGGAATGGTGGGAGGAAACCAGAGCACCTGGAGGAAACTCATGCAGACATTGGGAGAACGTACCAAGTCCTTGCAAACAGCGCTGGATCTGAACCCCATTCGCTGGCGCTATAACAGTGTTGTGTTAACATCTCCTATACCCCCACTTCACATGGAGGAGTTCCTGATGGTCAACATCTTGGAGCTCACAACTCAACTGTAGCATAACTAGAAGAGCGGGTCAGAGACTGATTGTCCCCTTCCAAACGGCTGCAGACCTCCCAGAGTCTTTGTTCCATGTCCAAATTGCATATCCGGGCGTTGCACTTGTGTTTTGTTGGTTGTGACCCAGCTGGGGACCTCCTGGGGCCATCAAAAGCAATGCCCGACTCCTCTTCCAATTGAGCACAGCTGAGAATTAGTTGCTGATTTTGCTTGGCATTTGCACCCACTCCTTTGTCATTGAGGATCACATTGATAGCAGCGTCGCTTCCTTCCCTGGGCACGATGATGGATGAAGCAGGCAATTAAGAGTAAATGGCTGTGGTTTTCAGATTTTTCTGCTCATCAGCTTGCAATTTTCCATCCATCCACTTTAACGAGGAGATAATTATGGGCTGGCAGAGACATAAAGCTTGGGTCAACGTGCTTTACATTACTTCCTTCTCATTGGGTAGACGGACCGAAGAAAGATCTGGATGCAGGAGCTTCCCTACAAAGGGAAGAAATTCGAATTCTCGTGCTTCAGCAACCTAACCGGGCCTACTCAAGTCCTAAAATTCAGACTGCTCAGGGGTGGGGTCGCTCCAGACGTTCAGATTTTCCAGATTCTTGGGCATCACTTTTAAAATATTGGGCGTCACTCAGGTCCATAAGATCCAGGTACATAACGCAGCACCATTACAGCGCCAGCGATCACGACCGGGGGTTTAAATCCTGCGCTGTCGGTAAGGAGTTTGTAAGTTCTCCCCGTGTCTGCGTGGGCTTCCCATGGGAGCTCCAGTTTCCCCCAACCGTTCAAAAACTTACCAGGGGTGTAGGTTACTGGGGTGTAAATTAGGTGGTATGGACTCATCGTCCAAACTGCCCTGTTACCGTGCCTAAATTTAAAATTTAAATTTAAAAATTCATATATAAGGAGAATAAACAGGTAAATTTTGATAGTTCATTCACTAAATGTTCTTCATAAAATACAAAGTACAAATGATAATTTTATCGTGCATTTCCGCTGCACATCCGTGGCTCTTACACAGGTACACACGCAGATTCTCAGGTGGTCCAGATTTCAGCCGAGAGTTCAAGAAGTTCCAGTCTCTCAGGTGATCTGGATTTTGGGCATCCAGATTTTTGGACTTTTACTGTAGTTTCAGATTCAGCAATCATATAACAATTATTACAGCATGTAAACAGGACACTTGGCCCTTCTAATCTGCACCAAACTAAGTTCTCTCCTCTAGTCCCACTTACCTGCAACCTGCCCACAACCCTCCATTCCCCTCCCTTCCAATCCATATAACCATATATAGCACAGAACAGGGCAATTTGGCCTTACTAGTCCCTACAAATCCCCACCCTCCTAGTCCCACTGACCAACACCTGGTCCATACCTCTCCAATCCTCTCCCCTCCATGAAATTATCCAGTCCTTCCTTAAATGTAAATAACGTCCCTGCTTCAACCACCTCCGCCAGAAGCTTATTTCACATCCCAACCACTCTTTGCGTGAAGAAATTTCCACTCATGTTCCCCTTATAATTTTCTCCTTTCAATCTCAAACCTATCTAATTTTTCCTTAACACCTCATCCAATTTTAACCCAAACAACTCAGTAGGTTCAGTCAGGACGTTGTTCCATATCTCATTATCAGAATTATTGCCAAAAACCTTTCTCATGAAATCTGTTGTTTTATGGCAATAGTATCCCAAGATCGTGTTATATGGCGAGCTCTCCACTGGCCACCGAGACAGAGGTGCACCAAAGAAGAGGTACAAGGACTGCCTAAAGAAATCTCTTGGTGCCTGCCACATTGACCACCGCCAGTGGGCTGATATCGCCTCACAGTTCGGCGGGCAGCAACCTCCTTTGAAGAAGACCGCAGAGCCCACCTCACTGACAAAAGACAAAGGAGGAAAAACCCAACACCCAACCCCAACCAACCAATTTTCCCCTGCAACCGCTGCAACTGTGTCTGCCTGTCCCGCATCGGTCTTGTCAGCCACAAACGAGCCTGCAGCTGACATGGACATTACCCCTCCATTAATCTTCGTCCGCGAAGCCAAGCCAAAGAAAAAAGAAAAAAATGTTGCAGAACAAGGTACAAAATTACAATTATGTAAATACAAAATTTTAAAACAGTAAATAAGTGCAAAAAGGAGAAAAAGATTATCCATAGGATCATTGTCCATTCAGAAATCTGATGGTGGAGGGGAAGAAACTGTTTTTGTAACATTGTGTGTGCTTTTAGGCTCCTGTACCACACCCCCCCCCCCCATCTGATGGTAACAGTGAGAAGAGGGCATGGCCTAGAACACACATGTCAAACTCAGGCACGCGGGCCAAATTTGGCCCGTGATATAATTATAGCAAGATCATATCAAATATGTATTAGAGCCGGCCCTCTGGCCGCCGTGCCAGTATAGCGCATGCACAGCTAATACTACAAATCCCAGAATGCTCTGCAAATGCGTTGGCGCCGGCCCGTCAGCCCGCTAATCGCTCCCACCTCCTCTGTTTACTTTCAATAGTATCTGCGACCTGTCGCCTAACTCACATGGAATAAACCCCTTACAAAAAATGGCCAAACGAAAGACAGAAAACAGGACCTTTCAAGACAGGTGGGAGGCAGACTATATGTTCATCATTTTAAAAAACAAGCCTGTTTGTCATTGAAGCAAGTTGTTATTTTTTTGACTTGTTGGCTTGTGGAAAAAAAAATACATTTAAATGGAGCTTAAAGGCTATAGAGAAATATTATTTATTGAATATTTTATTTCTCATTTGTTAATGCTTCTTCTGGAAAGAGTTTAACCAAAACTATTATTAAACATTTATTTTAATAAGAAAAAGTTTAACATTACATATGTTGAAAGAAGAGAAAACACGCAGATGTTGTTGAAAATTTTCAATAAATATTTAGTTTGGCCTACGACTTAGTCCAAGTTTTTAATTTTGGCCCTCTGTGAATTTGAGTTGGACACCCCTGGCCGAGAAGGATCAGGCATCACTATCTCATTTCAACTTGTTAAAGGCAGACACTCAGACTCCTCACCCCGCCCATTTTTCACCTGAAGTTTCCATTGGTGGTGGGAGGGAAAAGAGACCAGAATTGGGGGACATCTCCTCAAGATTCTGCTAGTAGATTTAGGACAGAGATGAGGAGGAACTGCTTTTCCCAGAGGGCGGTGAATCTGTGGATTTCGCTGCCCATTGAAGCAGTGGAGGCGACCTGAGTAAATATATTTAAGACAAGATTTCTACAGAGTCGGGGAATTAAGGGATATGGGGAAAAGGCAGGTAGGTGGAGATGAGCCGATCATCAGATCAGCCCTGATTCCATTGAATGGTGGAGCACAGTCGACGGGCCGAACGGCTACTCCTGCTCCTGTTTCTCACGTTCTGACCAGCCCAACTAGGTTCGGATTAGAATTCTGATTTACATCCAGTGACTGAAAGAAAACAATGCCTGAACATCCACAGTTCTCTGAGACAGAAAATTGCAAAGATTTACCACCCTCTTCCTCTTAGTTCTACATGGTTGGCCTCTTATCCTGAGATTTATAGTCTCTCGGTGGTGCATGGAGGAAGCAGGTTTTGCAGCATTCATCCTGTCAACCCCTTCAAAATTTGGCAGGTGTCATTGAGATCTCCCCAACCTCCCTGAATGATCTTCCCTGAACGACTTGCTTATCAGAAAATGTGGACACCACCCACTCAGGCCAATACTAACCTCCTCAGTGTGATTTTTAAATGATTCTGTGGAACCGTGAAAAATGAGGTTGGCACAGTTGGCCTAGCGGTTAGTGCAGCGCCTATCTGGAGCTCTCTGTGTGCGCAGTACTGGCCCCACCCTTTACACCCATGGTTCGTGTGCCGTGGCCAAGCAAGCTGGGACATGGCAGCGAGGTCCTTGGGTCGTAGGTTTTATATCGGAGTGGCTTTCTCCTATGCAGGTTTCTTACCCGGGCTGGAGGGGCCTGCCTCCCCTCCTAGGTCGGACCATACTGCCCGGACCGGGGCCAGGGCTGCCGCTGCTTTCCCTGTGCCCGGACCGGGGCCGCCGACTCCTTCTTTCTGCCCGGACCGGGGCCTCCGCCTGCTTCACTCTGCCGAGGCCGGGGCCACCGCCTCCCCCTCACTTCTGCCCGGACCGGGGCCTCCACCTGCCTCACTCGACCGAGGACGGAGCCGCCACCTCCCCCTCGCTTCTGCCCGGACCAGGGCCTCTGCCTGCCTCACTCGACCGAGGCCGGGGCCGCCGCCTCCCCCTCGCTTTTGCCTCACAAAGATTAGGGTATACAGAGCCGTTGTCATACCCACACTCCTGTTCGGCTCCGAATCATGGGTCCTCTACCGGCATCACCTATGGCTCCTAGAACGCTTCCACCAGCGTTGTCTCCGCTCCATCCTCAACATTCATTAGAGCAACTTCATCACCAACATCGAAGTACTCGAGCTGGCAGAGTCCGCAAGCATCGAATCCACGCTGCTGAAGATCCAACTGCGCTGGGTAGGTCACGTCTCCAGAATGGAGGACCATCGCCTTCCCAAGATCGTGTTATATGGCGAGCTCTCCACTGGCCACCGAGACAGAGGTGCACCAAAGAAGAGGTACAAGGACTGCCTAAAGAAATCTCTTGGTGCCTGCCCCATTGACCACCGCCAGTGGGCTGATATCGCCTCAAACCGTGCATCTTGGCGCCTCACTGTTCGGCGGGCAGCAACCTCCTTTGAAGAAGACCGCAGAGCCCACCTCACTGACAAAAGACAAAGGAGGAAAAACCCAACACCCAACCCCAACCCACCAATTTTCCCTTGCAACCGCTGCAACCGTGTCTGCCTGTCCCGCATCGGACTTGTCAGCCACAAACGAGCCTGCAGCTGACGTGGACATTACCCCTCCAAAAACTTCATCCGCGAAGCCAAGCCAAAGAAGAAGAATCTGGAGCTCTCTGTAAGGAGTCTGCACGTTCTCCCCGTGACTGCGTGGGTTTCCTCCAGGTGCTCTGGTTTCCTCCCACTGATCAAAACAAACCAGGGTTGAAGGTTGCAAACTGGGCAGCAAGGGCTCGTGGGCCGAAAGGGCCTGTTACCATGTTGCATGACTGAATTTAAGCATTTTAAGTTTTTTAAATGTTTAAAAATTAAATTTTTACCACAGAACACTACAGCATTGATACAGACCATTTGGCCCATCTAGCCTGTAACTATTATTCTGCCTTGTCCCACAGTTCTGCACCCAGATCATACCTCTCCCATCCAAATGTTTAATTGATGTAAAAATTGACCCACCTTCACCTCTTCAGCTGACAGCACGTTCCACACTCCCACCACTCGCTGTGTGAAGAGGTTCCCCGCAAATGTTCCCTTTAAACCAACGGTTCTCAACCTTTTTCCTTCCACTCACATCCCACTTTAAGTAATCCCTATGCCATCGGTGCTCTGTGATTAGTGAGGGATGGCTTAAGGTGGCAGGTGGGTGGGAAGAAAAAGGTTGACATCCACTGCTTTTAACCCATGTCCTCCAATTCTTGCCTCACCTAATCTCGATGGGAAAAAGCCTGCTTGCATTTATTCCAAAGGCAGGTCCAGGGACCACACTCAGTAAGGCTAACCTTCTACATTCCAAGTCATTCGCCAATCACCAATTTCCGTCTAATTGCTTCCTGAATCTGGCCATTTCACTTCCCCCATCCCCTGAATCAATGCACCGTCATGCTTTGACCCACACATATTTACAAGTCTGATGACTTAAAAGCCTTTTCTGCAAATTTTGCTTCCCCTTCCACACCTTATCATGACTGCATTCCCTGCTTATCACATTAAGGCTTGGAGAACGTGTGCTTGTGGCACACAAGATGCTCGTTCTTTGAAGATCTGCGCACAACACGTCTACGAGAAAGCACTTGTAAGTAGAGTTGTCTGCTCGCAACCTGCTGTTAAGTAAATTGCTTCCTCTACAAATAAGCCTGCCCTCAAGCCAGATTAGAGAGGAAAAGTACAGGTAAACATTAAAATGACCATTTAAATTGTGCTGACTGCCTGCATCATGGTCTGGTATGGGGACACCATTACCCCTGAGCATAAAGCTCTGCAAAAGGTAGTGGATACAGCCCAGGACATCACAGGAAAAACTCTCCCCTCCATCGAGAACATCTACAGGGAAGGCTGCCATTGGAGAACAGCAGTGATCATCAAGGATCCACACCACCCAATAGATGCTCTGTTCTCACTGCTGCCATCAGGAAAGAGGTCTCGGTGCCACAAGACTCGCGCCACCAGGTTCAGGAACAGCTGCTCTTCCTCCACCGTCAGACTCCTCAACCACAAACTCAATCAGGGACTCATTTAAGGACTTTTGCGCTTTATTGATTTTTTTTCTCTCTTTGTATTACCCAGTCAGTTTGTTTACATTTCTTTAACTGTTTACATGTGTACAGTTTTTCTTTAAACTACCAATAAGTGGAAATTCTGCCTTGACTGTAGGAAGAAGAATCTCAGAGTTGTATGTGAACAGAATTTTTTGTCATGAACAGGTCACAAACGGTTGTTTTGCGAGACCATCACAGTGAAAACATTTCTATAAACTGCACTACAAAATAAAATAATGCAATAAAAAGAAAAACAAACCGAGAAAGTGAGGCAGGGTCGTTGATTATTTAGGAATCTGATGGCGGAGGGGAAGAACCTGTCCTTGTCCTGATGAGTGCTCGTGTACATTTTTCCCCCCCCCCGAGTGAAGAGGGCCATGGCCTGGGTGGTGGGGAGTGAAGACTGGTGCCCATGATGTCGCAGGATGAGTTAACAGCCCTCTGGAGTTTTCCTTTCCCGTATATGGCAATCATTCTGAACTTGAATTTTACATTTCTTCCAAAGTTGGCTGACACCCGTTATGTACCAAAATATTGCTTGCCTGCTTTAGTTTTGTTTAAAGCAGCGAAGCTTGCTGATCAATATTCAGTGGGTTTTATCTGCAACTGTGCCTGAGAGTTTTGTTGAGGATCCATGCCACGTTTTGCATCTGACATTATTGGATCCTCAGATTCAGAGTCAAACTATGGGATGCAGTAACCTGCAGGAGTCAGTTCCCGAGCAGATTGCTGTCAGAATCTGGGACAGCACATTACACGCTCAAGCTATCATCATTTTTGGAGCCACTGACTCCAGACTTTCTGAAAAACAAAAAAAAAAAATCACCAAATATGCTAAATACTTATCCTTGCTGGGGGAGTCCTCAGTCAGGACAACAAAAGGCAAATGTAGTTCACTGAAATTTGAACCTCCAAGTGGCCAAGATCTCCCAGTTTCACATCCTGTTGCATTACAAATACATCCCTGTGGCCGCTGTCAGCTTATTCGATAAGCAAATGAGTTTAAAATAGTCTTTACCTTGAAACATACGTTCAGGCATTCAGCACGGTACAGGCCATTTCAGCCAAAGAGTCCGTGCCGCCCAATTAACCTACACCCCTGGTATGTTTCAGTGGTGGGAGGAAACTGGAGCCCCCGAGGAAAACCCACGCACACACAGGGAAAACGTACAAACTCCTTACAGACAAACCCAAGTCCCGATCACTGGCGCTGTAAAGGTTATATCAACCGTGCCACCCTAGCATCAACTTGCAACTTAAATCTGATCATAATGCAGCAAATCGATACCTTGTCCCACAAGAGTTCCGAGCTTAAGAGTGGAGTGTAAAGCTTTGCCCTTCACGGTGCTTTCACTGAAGGGAACAATTCCCTCCGTAAAGAACCCTCGGCTTCATTAATGCAACTAAACCTTTTCTTCTCACCAAGAAAGGATGGAAGGACAATCCAAGAAAGGACATTCACAGTAAATGGTCGGGCCCTGAGGAGTGCAGTAGAACAGAGGGATCTGGGAATACAGATACATAACTCCCTGAAAGTGGCATCACAGGTGGATATGTCCTTAAAAAGAGCTTTTGGCATAGTGGCCTTCATAAATCAAAGTATTGAGTACAGGAGTTGGGATGTTAAAGTTGTATAAGACATTGGTGAGGTCAAATTTGGAGGATTGTGTGCAGTTTAGGTCACCAAATTTCAGGAAGGATATCAATAAGATTGAAAGAGTGCAGAGAAAATTTACCAGGATGTTGCTGGGACTTCAGGAACTGTGTTGCAGGGAAAGGTTAATCATGTTAGGACTTTATACCTTCAAGTACAGAAGAACGAGGGGCTATTTGATAGAGCTATTTAAAGTCATGAGTGAATGTAAGCAGGCTTTTACCAATGAGCGTAGGTGAGATACAAACCAGACCACATGGGTTAAGAGTAGTAAAAGGCGAAAAGGTTTAAGGCAAATAGGGTGACGCAGTTGGCGTAGCGGTTAGCAATTGAGACCGGGGTTCGAATCCCGCGCTGTCTGTAAGGAGTTGGCATGTTCTCCCTGTGTCTATGTGGATTTTTCCCAGGGGCTTCAGTTTCCTCCCACCACTCGAAACGTACTGAGGATGTAGGTTAATGGGGTGTAAACTGGGCGGCACAGAATCGTGGGCCGAAATGGCCTGCTTCCATGCAGTATGTTTAAATTTAAATTTTAAATATATTTAATTTTTTTTAATTAATTTGTATTAAAAGTATTAAATTTTTTATTGAAATAAAAAAGATTGAAACATTTGGGGATGTCTTCACACACAGAGGGGTGGGCGTGTGGAACAAGCTGCCAGCTGAAGTGGGCTCAGTATTAACATTTAAGAAGAATTTGGACAGGTACATGGATGGAAGAGATCTGGAGGGCTATGGACTGGGTGCAGCTCTGTTTAACAAGGCAAAATAATAGTTTGGCACAGACTAAAAGGGCTGAAGGGTCTGTTTCTGTGCTGTAATGTTCTCTGGTTCTCTGTCCAATCTCCTCCATCCCCCTCCCCTTCAAATAAATTAATTAAGGAACAACATTTGTACCTGGGATTGAGGGTCAGGTGGGAGAAGCTCCATTGTGCATTGCTGTCATTCCACAGCTGGGCATGACGGAGAATCTATAATTCATCGCCTGTTTACATTGCATTTATTCCCAGGAGCTCACTTAAGAGAGGAAAGTGAGAACGTAAAAGCAGCTGTCTTAGAAACAATAGAAAAGGCAAACTGGAATCAATTGCCCAAAATATGAAGTGTGGCTACAAATAACAACTATCCTTGTTCCTGCACTGGCGTGCGGACAAGATCGCAACCCTTGATTCTGCATAGACTAAGTTCAGTGTGTGGGATTTTCCAGCTTTAAGAGGCGAGTTGAAGACAAGAACGGTGGACTTTCGAGGTGCTGTCTCCGCAAGACAGTTCAGTCATGGCATTAAAGTTTATTAGTGTTTTAGTTTGAAAACTGACAAACCTCCCATGTATTTTCAGTGTCTGCATTCCCCCAATGTGTGAGCTTCTTGCTAAAACATTAACACAGTAAAACTAAAATTATTGTTCACTATTCTTGTCCCATTGATTGAAAGCAAGAAATAAAAGTAAATTGAAGTAAGAGACCAAACCCAACAGGACAAGAATTACCATAAGAATTCCCTGAATTTTATCACGTCTTAAGTGACAAATAATTAGTTTGGCTTGGTTAGCAGCAGTTGCATTCATCCTGCCTCTCATCCCATCTCCCAAATTTTCATAACCCACATTAGTTGGGGACTTCAAGGTTAGCACAATGTTGATACCCCGCCTGGGGCTGGGGTTTGAATCCTGTAAGGTGGGGGGGGGGTGGGGAAGGGGTGTGTGGGCCATTCCCCAGGAAGGTTCAATGCATATGACACATCTTCCATGGACCGTGTGCGTGGTCTGGTCCCCCATTGAGGGTCAGTGTTCGTGACCCATCTCCCACGGCAGCCGGGGGGGGGGGGGCGGGGGAGTGAGTGTAGGGAGTGTTTGAATCTTGTAAAGAACTATCATCACAAATTTCTAGTGGAGGGTACAGAAATAAAATTGATACCAGCAACAAATTGATTAAAAATCCTGTCTGTTTAATCACTGGAATCTATCTACTGCACAATGGAGAATATTTCAAGGCTGTAATTTTTCAGCTTGCCTGTTTCTTTTTGCATTGGCAAACTGTGAACTCATCGTTGGCTAAACATCTGGGAAGCAATTTACATTTTCTGAACTGATTTATACATTGAGTCGACAACCAGCTAGCATAAATAAACTCGGGTTTTACTGACAGCAGTAGTGAAAGTCACAGATGGGACTCTGCGCGCTTGGATCTCCCAGTGCACAGTTACCAGTGTAATACGTGTTCCCGCTGAGTTTCCAGCATTATCTATGATAATGAAAAGTTACGGTCCGAAATTGTCAGAAAATGTTATTCTCCCTGAATATCTCATGTTGAATATCCCTTCAGGCAACTCAGCAACTGGTTTTAAGACCCTGATGCTTAGAGATAATAGGAACCTAGAAGAGACACAGATGTCACTCTCTCTCACGCTCTCTCGAATCCATTTCACTACTTTACCATGAATACCTAGTGTCTGAGCCTTCCTGACTAACCTTCTATGTGGGACCTTGTCAAATGTCCACACAGACAACATCCACAGCCTTTCCTTCATCAACTTTCCTGGTTACCTCCTCGAAAAACTCAACAAGATGGGTTGAACTCGACCTACCACATACAAGCCATGTTGATCATTCCTAATCAGTTACTGGCTATCCAAAGAATTGAATTTCCAATCTCCTCGAATACCTTCCAAAGGTTTACCTCCTACTGATGTCAGGCTCACATTCCTATAATTTCATGGGGTTACTTTTGGAGCCTTTCCTTAAACAACGTAACAACATGAGCTACCCTCCAATCTTCTGGCACCACACCCAAGGCTAAGGACATTTTAAATATTTCTGCCAGACCCCCTGCAATTTCCACAATAGCCTCCCTCAAAGTTCGAGGGAGTATCTTGTCATTCCCTGGGGACTTATCACCCTCATTTGCTTTGAGACAGCAAACACCTTTTTAATCTGTATGACTTCCATGACCTCACTGCTCATTTTCCTTACTTCCCATGACTCTGTGCCCATTTCCTGAGTGAATAATGATGAAAAAAAAATTTAAATCTCCCCATCTCTTTTGGCTCCATACAAAACTGACCACTCTGATCTTCAAGGAATTAATCCCAAATATCCCTTGAAAATCAAGGTTCCCTCTGCCTGCTAATCTTACCTTTAATCCTGACAGAAACAAACTCTGTAGCCTCAAATTTTCACCCTCGCACATCCTTGCTGGAAAACAACTTATCCCAATCCACGCATTCTAGATCCATCCTCATTCCATCAAAATGGGCTTTTCTCCAATTTAGAATCTCAACCCGAGGCCCAGACCTATCCTTCTCCATAATCAACTTGAAATTAATGGCATTACGATCACTATCTTTTCACAGATTATTAATACATTACAATTGAAAACTTAAATTACACAATATCTGTGTTTCAGTATTTAATTCATTTATGGTAGAATCAGTGCGGCCCACCGTTCAACCACTGACACACCAACCAGCCCCAAGCAGGGTAAAAGGTTGCCCACCCCTGTTCTACCCCTTTTGTAAGAAAAAGTTCAAGCAGAGATCAACCGTATTCCTTCCAAAAAAACTACGATGATGTATTTTTAGGACAGGGAAGGTATCTTCAAATTTGGAAATGCACCAAAAATCACATGTTAGTCATTAAAATTATTCTTTTTTTTTTTAAAAATGTCAAAACGGAGAAACCGTTAGAACATAGAATATTATACCACAGTACAGGCCCTTCAGCCCACAATGTTGTGCTGACCCATTAAAAACTCTATTCAACAACAATCTAAACCTTCCCTACCTCAAATCCATAACCCTCTTTTTTTTTCCTTACATTCATGTTCCTATTTAAGAGACTTAAATGACCCTATTGTCCACCACAACCCCTAGCAATGCATTCTAGGCACCCACCACTCTGTCCTATCTTGACATCTCCCCTAAATTTTCCTGCACTCACCTCAAACAGATGCCATCTAATATTTGCTATTGTGGCCCGGGGAGGTGGAGGGGCGGGGGGGGGGGGGGGGGAGTTGTTCTGCAAACCCATTAATACCTTATTTGTGACATCCATGCAACCACATAAAGCGCATAATTTCCAGAGCATAGAAATGCATTGAAAGATTAGTCCGAAGCAAGGGCAGCATGCGAACACTTTTATGGGGTTCATTCAGGAGCCTGATGGTTCCAGAGAAGAAACTGCCTTTAAGACCATTAGTGCTTGCATTTACACTCTTAACTCTTCTCTCCAGTGGAAGGAGGGATGAACCTGGGGTGTGCTGAGTCATTCAGAATGTTGGCTGTCTTTCCTAAGCAGTGGGGGATGTGGATGAACACGGTAGAATTTTTTTCCAAAATAGACTCTATTCACAATATTTTTTTTTAAACAAAAGGAAAAACCTCTCAAGGTCTCTTCCCATCCTTAGTTTCATAACAATGTACAGTGATGGAAAAGTATGATTACGTCCATTCTCTAAATACACACTGCCACCACAAAGGTACGATATGCATCTCAAACAACATGGCTGTAAGGGTGACGCGGATAGCATAGCGGTTAGCACCACGCTGCTACGGCACCAGTGAGCTGGGTTCCAATCTGGCCCTGTCTGCAAGGAGTCTGCATGGGTTTCCACCCATATTCCAAAGCCGTTCGGGAGTTAGGATATTAGTCACATGGGTTTGTTATGAGCCCAAAGGACTCTAAAACCAGCAGCACGACAATGGCCACTTAAACAAAATTGGTTTTATTTTCTTAATAACAGAACAATAAGATCAATATTTAACTTATCACTATTAAGTTACTTAACTTCCGAGAGAGAGAGAGAGAGAGAGAGAGAGAGAGAGAGAGAGAGAGAGAGAGAGAGAGAGAGAGAGAGAGAACAAGCAGTCATTTATTGTTCACTTCTCCACGTGTACCGGGAACTGACAGTTTTCAGTACTGTGCACAGAATCAAACAGTCATTACGTTCAGCAGGCTCCTGTGCCTTAACTTAAGTTGTTACCAGACCGGAAGGTCTTTGGTGGGCGCAGACAGAGGTTTGTTGTTCATTGGACATGCAAACTGATTTCCTTCAATCAGCAACCAAAGTGTCTTTCCGAGAAACGTGCCTTCTTCCAGGTTACCACAAAGAGTTCCGCTTTCCCCACATTTCAAGAGAAACGCAACAACCAGACACTAAGGGGATTTTGAATAGGCTGAACTCAGAACCCAAAACCCTTCTTGAAATGGGGTCTTTAGCAGGCTTTTCACTCTGCTGCCTCTCAGTCTACAGCCTTGCACTGACTGCTGGAACTTTTATCTTCCTCTCTCTCTCTCTTTTTGATTCTGTTCCTGTTTCTGAAATGTGATGTTGGCTTGTGAAAAGTGACCTAATCTTATTTTCCCTTTTCAACATTTTATTAACTTACTCCATTACAGGTTTATTGGGGTGATGTAGGTTTGTGACCAGGATGCATCTCGAAATTAAAATTAAATACCACAGATTCCAATATTTAAAATTTAAAAAAAAGCTTCAAAAATCTCACCAGATTGGAGACCATATGTGGAGCTGGAAACCAAGTTAGCACTTTAATTCAATGTCCTTTCATCAAAAGTGCAAAAATTTGCAAGGTTCACAAGTTCAAAGCGTTTTGTGTGTTCCTTTCAATTATTTAACCAACATTTGAAAATCAAATACAGTGATAGGATTGATTAAGAGGTGCTAGCCCACAATTTTCACAACTCCCCTGTGAAGCGTTCAAAGGTTTCAACATAATTGTTAATTTTTAAAGAATCACATCGTTACTGCAACTCTATCCAAACTCAATCGCAATTCAAAATGCACAATTAAAATATGATTAAGTAATTTATGAGAGCAAAGGTGCAAAGAAAAAGGTAGAATGAGCATTTGTGCAAGATCTTTCATGAACTCAAATCCTTGCAAAATGATTTGCGGCTAAATAATTATTTTTGAAGTGTGGAGCGCAGTTGCAAAGGGAAACAAGGCACCCAATTTGCTCAGAGCAAGCATGAAATGATCCGATAACCCTTTTTGTTTGATGGTTGAAAACCAAAAATAATTCTCAGCAAGTCTTTCTTTTCCTTTTTCAATCTCTTTATCAATCATGTTATAGGTAAAAAATGCATGAGGAGAATAGGAGAACAGTCAAGGTTGGGGGAAAAAAATTCACTCTCTGACATCGTATGATATAACATCTTGCGTCACACCACAATGAATATGTTCTCATCTCCTTAAATTGAAATCTTCAAAAAGAAAATAAAGCCCCGCCTAATCTAAGAAAGAAGACTGGGCAGCCTATCCTGAGAATGTATTAATAAAAATTAATAGTCTGGTCTTCAACAAAGAGAAAAGAAATAAAATCAAATATGGTCCGGAAGGGAAAATAATTCTACTAAGTCATGTGGAAATAATTTATAAAAGGTCACCAAGTCTCTTCAAATTTAACAGATGTATCAAATGTACGACTTCTTATCAACTTGTACGTAATTTGAGAGAGGTGAATTAAAATCTTTCCATTTAAATAAGATCACTCTTCAGGCCAACAATGTAGAAAATGTGACGTGTAGAAAATGTGACGTGTGGAGGTGAGAACTCGTCCCACTTCTGGAAGTGTAATTCTAAAAAGAGCAGTCAATGGGTTAGGTGGAAAAGTATAGCTGACAAAGTCTTAAAAATACACGGGACGTGACCAAAACATACGAGTTAGAGAAGCCACTTCTGATTTACATCTACCACAAAGAGGACTAACAGAAAAATTACAGGCCAATTTGTCTTTCGATGTACCATTTTAAACTGAATCAAAGAATGATGAGCACATATTGAAGAGATTTTAACCCATCCAAAAATAATCTCCCATGATTCCTCTGGAAGTTCCTCTTCCCAGGCCCTTTTAATTTTGTCATTAGAATTTGATTGCAATCTTAATAACTTATTATAAATATTACTTATTAAAACGCTTATAAGAAGGGTTCAAATGAGATTCTTTTTTCTGCTGGCGCGGCAGAATTACCACTTACTGGTAGTGCAAAAAAATGTACATAAAGAATAAATAAAGAAATGTAAACAGTCAAGATGTAAACAAACTGATTGCAAAACAGAATTTTTAAAAAATCAATAATGTGCACAAGAGTCCTTAAATGAGTCTCTGATTGAATGTCGTTCAGGAGCCCACAGGAGAAAGAATCTTGGGTTGCATGTGATGTCATGTATATATTCTGACAATAAATCTGAATGTGAAACCTTTGCAAACTCCTGAGGAGTTCCTGAAGAAGGTTGTGCTCACAACCAGCTTACAATCTGCCAGAGATCTCTTTATTGCGTCATCACGTTCCTAAGATACTGTCCATCATTGCTTGTGTTTTGCATTTGAGCACCTTCCTCGGCCTGAACGAGCTGCCAGACAAGTGATGGAACACATTGCCTGCAGTTCTATCCAAGCCTACAGCCTGGTTTCCCTGCTTGTGAGCATGGGGAAGGAAAAGTATTTGACCTTTGTTCAGTGGTACCTTTCACCAAGTTCATCAGGAGGTGTAGCTGAGAATCTGCCTTCACTTTTGATCTGTTATCTCGTTACAGCACTTTGAAATCTTCAGTCACCAAGGTAGCATGTGTTAGGAAATTTATTATTCCAGTATGATTTCACACTAAGTCTTAAAATTTACACCTATTACTTACTATACATTGAAATTATTTCACTCTGGGAATCACATTCACATGAATATTAATTGGTGCTGGTTATAAACTCTATGCAGATGTATCAGATACAACCTCTCTATATATTCCAATAAATCTATAATTGTCTGAATTATAATTCCCATAGCATTAATACAATTGCAAATTTGGTCAATATTAAATGGTTAGGGAGTGCTTTCTCAGCTTTGTGCAACACAGTGGATTTTAGTCCAGTTCATTTGCCGACTAATAATGTTTTGGTCTCCAGTGGGCCTCGAGTCTCTCTGTGATCATCGACTCCTTCTACAGTCATTTACTTGCTAGTGTTCCCTTTCAGTTTTTGTTGCCATGGTCGAGGGAGTTGATTGATTGCTGTTCTGTCTGGCACCCTACACCTTCGGTGTTTGGCTTAAGATCCGTCATACCCTTGAGCTATCACTGTTCCTGCCTCATCTTGTTCCCTGATTATCTGTTAGTTGCTTGGGGTTTGGATCTGAAATCCGTGCAGGTTTGATGGACCGAAACACAAAAGCCTGCAGATGCTGTGATTGTCATCAAAAAAAACCAAATGCTGAAGGAACGGACTGCCAGTTATAAGCACAGCCTTCTTCAGGAACTCCTCAGGAGTTTGCAAAGGTTTCAGATTTATTGTCAGAATATATACATGATGTCACATGCAACCCAAGGTTAATAACTGTTTATCTTTTATTGTCTTTCTATTCCTTTGGAGACACTCAACATCTCCTCACATCAGGAACTGCACTTCCTGAGAAGACTGAAGTGGGCAAGGCTACTGGCCACCATTACGTCACCTTCTACAGGAGCTCTATCGAGAGCGTCCTGGCTGGCTGCGTCACAGTGGGATACAGTTGCTGCAGAGAAATGGATTGGAGGTCAATCTAGAGAGGATAACTGGGGTCTCCCTTCCTCCCTCTCCCCCCTCACCCCCCCACCAATCAACGTGATCAACTGGTAAATGGTGTGCAAAATCATTGAGAACCCCTTCCACCCTGCACACAGCATCTTACAGCTGCTCCCGTTGGGAAAGAGATATCGGGAGTATCAGAGACAGCGCCACCAGGCACCAAGCTTTTTCCCCACAGGCAGTGAGAATGTTGAAAGACCAAAGGAACTGCTCTCACTAACCCTCCAGGACTCTCATTTCCAAAACAATATTTGTATTTATTTCTGTCTGCGTGTATTATATCTGGTTGTGCGTCTGCTTCTTTTGCACCAAGGACAAGAGAACATTTTCATTGGGTTGTACTTGTGTAATTAGATGGACAATAAATCTGACTTGACTTAATGGTTTGGCACTCCTAACCTCCCTTCTACAAGATTAATTCTCAGATTTCCGAATTAGAATCGGAGATTCATATAGAGTTGCCGATTCTTAGTACAGCACTGAGCTGGCCATTCAGCCCAACTCATTCATGCTGTCCCACTTGGACTGCATTTGCCCAAGCCCTTCCTATCCATACATCTGTCCATATTTATTTTGAATATAAATATGTTCTGACTTCCACAATTTCCACTGGCAGCTTTTTCTAGATAAGGACCACCCTCAGAGAGAAAAAGTTGCTGCTAAGATCCCTCTTAAACCTCTTCCCCACCCCTACACCCATGCCCTCTTGTTCTAGAATTGTTACCCTGAGAAAAAGACTCAGCATTCACTTTGTCCATGACTCTGTGATGCCCTTCAGCCTCCTGTATGTCAGGGCATAAAGACCCAGCCTGTCCAACCTCTCCGTATAAACTCTCTTCTTATGTCACGATAGAATTTGTGTGATTTTACCAGTCTTAAGAATGTCAGACATCTCAGCATTGGTCGTTGACACTCAGAATCTCTGTTTCCTAACGTGGGTTTAGACAGCGTACCGGAGTGCGGTAATTAAAGAGGCAGGACTTGCAGCGTGCATTATCGATATGTGCTATTCATTAGGCCCATTGTTCATTGAAAGCCTGCAGTTACCGTTAGGCTGCAGGCATTCGGGAAATTTACGGGGTCTAGGAAGTAAAATGTTGAACCCAAATGGCACCCTCATCCCCATTCTGACCATTTTTTTTTTTTAAATACACAGCATGCATTCTGGGGAAAATGGGAATAATTTCCTGGAACTCAGCAGCTGTGCAAAATATGTAAACATATATCTCCTTTACCCCAGCGCAGCATTCACAGAGACAACCCACCCCCCCACCCACCACCCCCACCCACCACCCCCACCCACCACCCCCACCCACCACCCCCACCCACCACCCCCACCCACCACCCCCACCTTTCCTCTCTTCTCCATATCCAATTAGCACATTCTGACTCTTGGCCTTTTCTCCTCCCTCTGCTTTTATTCAGGTGCCTGCTTGCTTTTCTCATACCTTTATGCATTTGTAGACCATTTTACACAGAGCTTGAAAGCGGGTTTTATTTGCCTTTCGAGCGTTGTGTGAAAGAATCGCAAGGTGGATTGGGGAGGGCTAGACCCGCCCGTCTTCGATCCACCTAGGTAGGTAGCGGTGGAGTGTGTTTGACTCAGCCGGCTTTTTTCTGTTCCGTGTGGACACGCAAGCCAGCTTCTTCAGATGAGTTATGTCTACGGGAATACCCCAACTTTTCAGACTTTTGTGTTTCCACTCTATAACTCAAGCCCCTGGCGAATATCTCTGCCCACCTTCCAATTTAATTATATCCTTCCTGAAGCTCAGTGACCAGAGTTGTGTACAGTACGCCAAGTGTGATCTCACCAACATATTGTACAGCTGAATCAGGAGTTCCCAACCTTTGTACCCAATACCTCATACAACGAAGGCACATATGCCAAAGGCGTTCATCACCACCTTGTGCACCTGAGCTGCAACTTTCAAGGAATACACACATGTACCCTGAGGTCTCACTGTTCTCTGTTAATGAAATTCTGAACATCTACACGTGTATGACTTCAAGAATATCACAGTGGAGAGCTATTTATACCTTATTTAATATCCTTATCTTTGTTATCTTTAACTAACAGATGGAAATTATTTTTAAAAACTAATGCTGGTTGTTTGCCAAAACTTAATTAGAAAGAAATTTCACCTCAGCATCTCAAGACAAGGGAGGGAGGGAAGCTCATAGTGCAAAGACAAATTTGGTGGCTCGGTCCTGGATTATAACATTTGAAAGAGGTCAAGTTAGAAGATCACCTGTTTAAAATTCAACCTGCCCTTTAGGAGGGAGGCGAGACATATGACAGACGTCAGCGGATCCACAGCCGACATTTTTTTTTAAAAACCGGATTCACCCCTCTGTCAGGGATTCTTTGAGGTCACGTGGTATTGGTCCTGTCCACTGCTTTTACCTGGAAGAAATTAGATCTCGCTTCACTACACCAATTGAGAGTTTCTTGTTTAGATATAGCTACCCCCAATGGGATACTGATAAAATAACTTAAAATGCGAAAGTCAGTTTCCTCAACTTGAACAAATATTATTCATTTGCTGCAAGTCCACCAAAGTTTGTGAAAGCTTCATTTCCCTCCATCTTGAAGAGGGAACCCAGCTGATTACTACAACTAAGTGGATTAGTTTCTATTATATGCTCACAAGTTGTCCAAAACGTATAAATGAGTATGTAATTGTTTTTAAATCTACCTCTTTGTAACACTCAAGTAGGAATGTTAGAAGGAGAGCACCCTCTGGGAGTGTCACCTGCTTTGGTTAAGATGGAGTGATCTCAGAGTTATTCATCACACGAACTAGTGTTCAAAGTTGACTGATTCTAGATGGTCACAAAAGTAAAAAGAAAGCATTGTTCTGGGCTTCATTGCCTGAGGATGGGGGAGGGGGGGGAAGAAAAAAAAAACACACGATACATTTATAAAGTACCCTGGATAAACCCTTGAAGAGACGACTTACAGAGCCCACGGGGAAGTAAAATATGAAAGTCTGCAGACATCGTGGTTGAGAACACTGGAGAAACTCAGTGGGTCAAACGGTGAACCTTATATATTCCATGAGCCCTTCATCAAAGAATGGAAAAATGTCTGCAGCCATCCGAACAAAAAGGTAAAGGAGCAGGGGTTGGGTGAGGTGCAAAGGCAGGAGGTAATAGGTGGAGAAGGGAGGGAGGGCACAGCAGCAAGCAGGGGGAGGAGGGATGGCTCGGTGAAATGAGAGGGAAGGGGGTGGGGAGCAGGTTAACAGAAACCCAAGGTCCATATTAGTGCCATCCGGCTGCAGAGAGCCCAGACAGAAAATCAGGTGTTGTTCTTCCAATTTATGGGTGGACTCAATGGGATAGTACATGAGGCACAGAACCAGAATAGTTGGACACTGGGAGGTCCCTGTCGCTGGTGCAGACAGGGCGAAGGCGCTCAGCAGAGCGATCTTCCAGTCTCTCCGGTGTGGAGAAGTGGGATCCATCTACCGTCCAGTGTAGGTACAATGGTTCAAGTTCAAAAGCTGAAGGGTATTGTGACGCGGGTCGAGGCGCAAATGAAAAGAGTTCATTTTGTGTGCTCTCTCACAAGTCAACACATACTTAAGTACGGCACCAAAAAAAAAAGGACCACAGCACAGAGTAACCGAGAAAGGCAACATCATTTCACAAGTGTGAGATATGTTCAGCAGTGGGAAAGAAACTGTTCCTGGAGTCAGAAAGATGCAGCACAGAAACAGGCCCTTCCGGCCCATTGAGACTGTACTAACCATCAAGCACTCATGACAACACCAATCCTACGCCAGGGCACTGCCCCCCAAAATGAGGAATTGCAACCCCCTGCCCACTCACGGCCATTGCCCCCCCCCCCACCCAATGCGCCTGCCTACATTTTCCTCATACCTTGATGAAGGGCTCATGTCCGAAACATTGGTAATGTATCTTTGCTCTATCAAGATCTCTGGGTGACCAGCTGTGATTCTCCAGTATTCTGTTCTTAAAGAACATCAGAATAATAATTTCTCATTTATTCCCAAAATTGTATTTTTAGATCTTCAAATCATCATGCAAATGTCACCAAGGACAAGTGATATGAGAATCATGTCTGGAAGATGGTGTTATTTTGGACAACTCTAGAGATAATTATTGGACAGCACAGTTAGAAATTAGAATGCTATAAATGAATAAAGTACACTGATGTGTATTTAATTAGCTAGGAAACAAGACTGTTGGCTCGGATGAGGGAGAGATTCTTTAAGGCAATCCAAATTAAGAAGGCACTTGACAAGTTGTTAACACAGAGATGAGTGAGAATCTCTCTAAATGGCTGTCCCTCAAGCAGATGATCTCTCATTCCAACTCAAAGAACTGTGAAGTAACCCTGGGTAAAAGTTTGACGTGGAAAGGCTTACAGCTTTAAGAAGCAAAGTTGTCCTTAATTATGGAATGTCAGAACTAGAGATTAGCGTCACCCCACGCCAAAGAGTAACGAAGGGATTCAACCTGATGCTACAGCTGTGAAAGCTAGAGACTGCAATTAACACGCCCGCATTTGAAAACCTGGCAGGGCTCGGAACTCAGTGTGAAAGAGTTGTGATTAACTCTGGTTCAAGGATGCGGAACACATTAAGTTGGCTGCAGAGGATAAATTTAAGAGTATGGAAATATTGATTTGGGAAAGGCGAGCTGTCCACCATTAACATTTAAAACAGATAAAAGGTGGACGGGATTCGCCAGGACAGATGTTTAATGACGCATTTGGGTCAAGAGGGAGGTAGAGCAGAGCTTGGGGAAATCAACAGACCATGTGAATAAATCTTTACACGTTCTAATTCAGCCCAGAGGATTAGAGGGAGGGGAAGGGGGAGTTAATTATCAGGGAGGGCATTGAAATAAAAGAGTTCAAGTGGAAAATAGAGAGAAGCAGAAAATCAGTGCACTTCATTTTACCTGATTTTGTTTTAAGATACCATTTCAAGTCCAATGACTGATTGCGTATAATAACGATAGAAATGGTCTATTTAGTTTGATATTGAACTAGTAATTTAAGAATATTTGTTTTTCCTTTCTCCCTCAGTTTAACTGAGATAAGTGAGAATATTTCAGAGCAAATTCTCTCCAAAGATGTAAAAATTACAGACATAAAGGGTGAGATGGTCTCCAGTCATTTTGCATTGGAATGGGATCGAGAGAGGATTCCTTTATCTCAGCTTCCCCACAACACACCTATCAGTGTTTGAATTAATATTTGTGAATTTCAGACTGCCATTTCTTCACTTTATTTTTAATAACTAATCCATCAAAAAACATGGCCCTTCATCACTGATTTTCAGACTGTGATTTTCAGACAGAAAGATATCAATACGATAGAAAGGAGTGCAGAGATTTCCTTGAATGTTGCCTGGACTTCAAGAACTGTGTTACAGGGAAAGTTTAGGATTTTATTCCCTGGAGTGTAGAAGAATGAGAGGAAATTTGATAGAGGTTTTTAAAATTATGAGGGGAACAGGGAGTAAATGTAGAGATTTTTCCACCGAGATTGGGTGGGATGCAAACCAAAGGACATGGGTTAAGGGTGAAAGGGGAAAAGTTTAGGGAGAACACGAGGGTGAACTTCTTCACACAGAGAGTGGTGGGGGTGTGGAAAGAAGTGGTAAGCTCAATTTTAAACACAAGGAGGATTTGGACAGTTACATGGATGGGAGAGCTATGGACTGGGATTAGGCAAAATAAATGTTTCTGCATAGTCTAGAAAGGCCAAAGGGGCCCGTTTCTGTCCTTTAATGTTCTATAGTACAAATTCTTTTCTCCCCAGAAAATATTTGACAGAGGAAGCCTGTCTGAAATTATTTTTCATACGTTCTGCAGGAAAACCACAAACGATGGGGGAAAATCGAAAGCAGACATCACAGGGAATTTCACTACAATCCAAAGCAATTTTTTTAAGCTTTTTTTTTAAATATTTACTTTTCCCTGATTCATTTCATATGTTGTGGAAATTGGCAACTCAGAGGTCAATGGCTGACACAAGGAGGGAAAGTATTTTTGTCCAACTGGAGGAAGGGATTCAGAAAGAAGAAACATCCCATCCATTAGGGGAGCAGATAAGACAGATACAAATCGATGGGTGGCATAGTGGTGTAGCTGGGAGAACAGCTCGTCCAGGGTGCCATAGACCCAAATTCACTCCCGACTCTCCATGTGGTTTTTAATATAACAATACATATTTACAGAAGATTGAGGCATAACCCTGTAACAAAGTAAGCAAACTCATTCGCAAAAATAAAAGATTTCACTTTATACAATGTTATTTGAACAGGATATATTGAAAAATATACAAGGTGATAAATAGAAAGTGATATATCATAAGCCATGGCAATTTCAACAGATGTGTGGTGGAAAGTGCGCTGACTGGCTGCATCACGGTCTGGTCTGGGGACACCAATCCCCCCGAGTGGAAAGCCCTGCAAAACGTAGTGGACACAGCCCAGGACATCACAGGTAAAACCCTCCCCACCAAGAACTTCCACAGGGAACACTGCTGTCGGAGAGCGGCAGCAGTCATCAAGGATCCACATCACACGGCTTTGTCCTTGCTACTACCATCAGGAAGGAGGTATAAGCGCCACGAGACCCGCTCCACCAGGTTCAAGAACAGCAGCCACCCCTCCACCATTCCAAAGCTACATGGTAATACAAGGAAAACGTATCCTCCAGTAAAAAGAAACTCAAATCCATGTGAATCACATTATATAACTATCATTCCCAATAAAGGTTATGAAAATACCAAAAAAAAAAGGATTCCCAAAGATTGGAGCAGAAAGGGAAGGGAGAAAAACAGAGAAGTGTCTACATGGAAAATCAAGAGTTGTTCCTCCAATTTACGGGTGGTCTTGGTAGGATGGTACATGAGGCCATAGACAGACGCGAGCACGGGAGTGGTCATGGAACTGAAGTGGCTGGCCACAGTCACTAGTGAGGTCAGAGCAAAGGTACTCAGCAACGCGATCTCCCAGTCTTTCCGATGTAGAGAAAGCCACAAAGGGAGCAGTGGAGGCAGGAGGAACTCTCACAGATACACAAGCGAAGTGTTGCTTCAGTTGAAAGGATGGTTTGTGGCCCCGAATGATGGTGCGGGCGCAAATGTGGTACTTCCTGTGCCGCGCAGGGGAAGGAGCCACAGGAAAGAATGGAGGATGGATGGGCAGATGAGGGAGTCACGGAGAGAGCAGTCCCTACAGAAAATGGAGGGGGAAGATGTGTCTACTGGTGGGATCTTGTCGGTGGCAGAAATTGTGGAGGATAATGTGTTGGATACGGAGGTTAGTGGGGGTGGCAAGGACAAGGGGAATCCTGTGTTTGCTGCATTTTGGGGCAGGTAAACAGGAAGTGGTGAAGATGCAGGTGAGGCTGGTGGAGGGGAAGCCATGTTTGTGGAAGGCGGCACACATTTCAGATGATTTTTATATAGTACTTTATATAGCAAAGGTACATAACCAACATTTCAGGATCGAGCCCTTCGAGATATTGACCAAATGTAGGCAGGTGTCTGAACAAAATGGAGGGGCAGGGGGAGGAGCACAGTCCCACATGCAGGAAGTAAGAGGTGGATAAGGGAGGGAGGGTATACTGGCAAGGAGAGGGATGGATCTATGAATGGAGAAGGAAGGGGTGAAGAGGTGGAGGAAAAAAGGGAGGGAGAACAGGGAGTGCGTGAGTAGAAACCAGAGAAGTCGATGCAACATCATACAAGGTCAAAGAAGATCTCCTTGCACATTAGCTCAATCCCCCTCCCCCCCCGATACATCCTCTTCTACCAGAGTCCCAATATCAGCCTGTGTGAAGCGACCACTATGTATGTATGCATATGTGTACTGTATGGTCCTGCCTGCCCCCTGAACCTGTGATTGCTCCCTCCCAGATATCCCCATAAAGGCTGTCATGCCCAACCAACACCCGCCCCCCCCCCCATTCTCCCGTACCTGCCTTGGAACCAGGCCAGCAACATCCAAGCTGTGCTGACACTTTAAAGTCATTAAATTGTACTACCAATCAGCCACAATCAGACAGAGAGCTTGCACAGCTTGGGGAGGGGTTTGGGCATGACAGCCTTCATGGGGATATCTGGGAGGTTGAGGGGGGGGGGGGTCCAGCCTATACATACATACATACATCTATATGCATACAGGTAGCATTGGCCATCTTTTCAGAGAAAGGGGAATAAACCCACTGAGGGTCCCATTCACATCCAAGAGCCCTCTGGTCCCATTCAGTGAGGTGGAAAGAACATCAAGGGAGAGACATGATTCACCACAACAAAATGAAACATTGTCATAGATTTTCAATCTTCATTTTGAACAGAAATAGCTGCAACTTCATGCAAGGATCTGACATTGATGTAGCACCGTTGGAAAAATAAATCTTCCTTTCCATTCTTTTTTCCTTAAGAGCTCAGCGTACATTTCCCTGTGCATATTTCAAGACAGCCATGAATCTCTGATAATCAGGCTTAAAAACTTTGACACAAACACTTCACACTACGATCGCTCAGCAGCTACATGCAGTGGCAAGTGGAACAACTATCAATCGAGCCACTCCACTTGGTGCCCTGGACAGTGGCTGACAAGACTCACAGGGATTTGTAACCCACTGGCCAGAATCTCCAAGACCATCGACCACAACATCCTCTATTTACATTGTGCCTTTACCATTGCAGAAACCAAGATTATTCTGTGGGAGAGCTTTCAAGTAACAACTGCCACATATTGGACACAGATCCAGGGTTCAGAAACATAGAACATTACAACATAGAAAACAGGCCCTTCTTGTCTGTGCTGAGCTATTATTCTGCCTAGTCCCACTGACGTACCCAGTCCATAGCCCTCCATACCTCTCCCACCAATCCAAACTCTTCTTCAATGTTAACACTCACAACTTCAACTGGCAACTCATTCCACTCCCACCACTCTCTGTATGAAGAGGCTCCCCCTAATGTTTTCCCTTTCACCCTTAACCCATGTCTTCTGGTTTGCATCTCACCTACCCTCAGTGGAAAAAGCCCCTCATAATTTTGAATACCTCCTTCAATCTCCCCTCATTCTTCTACAGCCCAGGGAACAAGGTCCTAATCGGTTTAATTTTTCCTTGTAACTCTGTTACTGAAGTCAAGGTAACATCCTAGTAAATCTTTTCTGCATTCTGAATCTTATTGATATCTTTCCTGTAATTAGGTGACCAAAACTGCACACAAAATTTATACAACTTGACCCTAAAATCCCAACTCAATCCTTTGATTTATGAAGGGCAATGTGCCAAAAGTTCTCTTTCCAACCCTATGCACCTGTGATGCCACATTTAGGGAATTATGTATCTGTATTCTCAGATCCCTCTGTTCTACTGCACTCCTCAGTGCCCAAAAAATTTACCAAGCATGTCCTACCCTGGTTTGTCCTTCCAAAATGCAACACCTCATACTGGTCTGTATTAAATTCCATCTGTCATTTTTCAGCCGGTCCAAATCCCTCTGCAAGCTTTGAAAGCCTTCCTCGCTGTTGACCACACCTCTAATCTTAGTGTCATCTGTAAACTTGCTGATCCAACTTACTACATTATTATCAAGGTCATTGATATGGACGACAAACAATGGCCTCAGCACTGATCCCGGAGGCACACCACTAGTCTGAAAAGCAATCATCCACCACCACTCTCTGGCTTCCCCTATGCAGCCATGTCCAATCCAGTTTACTACCTCACCATGAATACCGAGTGTCTGACCTTCCTTCTACGTAGACATCAACAGGATGGCTGAAGGCCTCTATTTCATCATCCCATCTCACGAGCTTTGAATAGCCAACTTCAAAGGCGTGACTAACACTTGAAAGTTCTGCTACTGACATGAAAATGAGGATCTGCTTCAAACTCCACCTTCGTTTACATACTGCTGATTGAATTTAGACATCCCTGCTCATCTTATTCTGCAAGGAAGGCTTTCCTGAGCAGAGAACATTAACTCCTTCCCAGAAAGGTGCATCTACATCCTGGGAAGCCTCAAGATGATCGGCATGTCTTCAATGTCTGTTACCAATTTTTTTTTTTTTAAATACATGTTCTTCAGGAAGTATCCTATCAAGTTCCAAGTTTATTATCAAAATATTTTTGTCATGGAATTCGGTGTTTTGTGGCAGCGTCGGAGTGCAAATGTTCATGTTATAACCATCTTACAACAATAAATATAAAAAATTTAAATACTAGTGCACAAAAAGTAAGGCAGTGTCTTTGATTCATTGATTATTCAGGAATCTGTCCTTGTGCCGCTGAGTGCTCATCTTCAGGCTCCTGTACCTTTTCCCCTGATGGTAGCAGAGTGAAAAGGGCTTGGCCTAGATTGGGGGTGGGGGGCGGGTGGTATTTGAGGATAGAGGCTGCTTTTTTAAGACACCGCCTCGTGTAGATGTCCTCGACGGAGTGAAGTCTGGTGCCTGTGATGCCTGGTGCCTGAGTTAACAACTCTCTGGAGTGTATTTATGTCCTGGGAATTGGGGACTCCATCCAAGACAATGATGCAACCAGCCAGAATGCTCTCTCCACAGTCCACCTGTAGAAATTTGAGGGCCATTGATGTACCGAATGAGAATATAAACAACCCAACATTCAGACCATGGTGCACCCACAAAAAACACACATACACAGTACATAAAGATCGCATAAATAATAAAAATAAATATATTTAAATATTTGGGATGATTGACATGGTTACAAGTTAATGTTCATTTTCACAGCCTGCAGGAAGAAGCCATTCCCTGCAAGACAGTCTTGTGGGTTGAAGATACTGTGCCGTTGGATGGAAAGGGTCTTCTACAATTCCTTGTGCCCCTCTTTAGACAGTGCTCCCAGTAAACGTCGTCAGTAGGGATCTTCTCAGCTGTTTCAATGATCCTCTATATAGACTTCCAGTCTGCTCCCTCACAGCTTGGGATGGGAATTGGTCCGCCCAAGTTGGTCAGAAATTGCAAAGCTTTGTGGACACAGCATGAACCATCACACAAACATGACCTCCCTCCATCGAATTCGTCCACCCTGCCAGACACCTGAAAATTGGAGAATCAACACCTCATCTGTCTGGGCTCCCTCTAACTGGATGGTATTACTCCGGTTCGACTTCTCTGGTTTCCATTAAACCATCTTCATTCTCTGGTTTCCTTTCCTCTCTCTCCCTCCCTCTTTCATCCTTTGTCTCCTTTCACAGAGCCAAAATCAGTTCTCACCAATATCCAATTAACACCTTTTGCTTGTTGGTCTGGACTTCTCCCCCTCCCTTTCTTCTCCCATTCTCTCCCCAGTCTTTATAATTTTTGTTCATCCTTTGAAGGGCGCAGGCTTGAATCATCGGTAATACTGTATATTTTCACCTCCTTTGGATGCTGCGAGACTGGCTGAGTTCTTCCAGCATTTACTGTGTTTTTAATCCGTCTACACTTGCTTTGCATCAGGAAAGCAGATGATATACAGTATAAAAAGACCGATCCCACCCACCACCCCAAAAATCATTCAAGAAGATACTTCCTTCCCTATTGGAAGCATAAAATAGAATAAGGAATAAGGAAGCGTTGGATGGTTAGTGATGACATGGACCAACAGGACTGTTTCTGCTCTGTGACAGACTTGTTGACCACAGTTAGCCTAGGATTTGGGAAACAGTATACAAAGGCAATGGCTAAAAGACTTGGGCATTTTGGGGTCAACCTAACTAGGTGACAGGGAAATACTTTGCCATAGTGTAAAAAGAGACTCGAATATTAGGGTTCATCCCCCTCTCCAAACTCATCCGCTGCATTTAGTGGCCTCTGCATCAGTCAGACCAAGAGCAGAAGAGGTGACTTAGCACATGTCCACAGTGGCCAGCCCAAGTTCCTAGTTTCATGACATTTGAATATCCCTTCCCATTCCCACATCGTCCACTCCATCCTCAGCCTTCTTTGCTGCCAGGATGAGGGTCAGTGTGAACTCCAGCAGGGTTTTGTCGCAGCCATATGATGAGAACATTGTTCCAGTTTTTAATTCCTGTGTTCCTGTCTCGCTCCGGCTCCAGAACATCCAGTTTGGTTCCCATTCCCATCCTATCACCTCCAGCCTTCCACCTGTTTCCTTTCACTCTTCGGATTTCATCCATCCATCAACCCCTCACACCTTTCACACACTGGATCCCCCATCCCATCAAGTCCATCTGCCCTCGTCCAGTGATTCTCATCACCTTCCAATGGCATCATGAAGAAAGCATGTCAGTGCCTCTACTTCCTCAGGAGCTTGCGGAGGGTTGGCATGACATCAGAAACCCTGACAAATTTTTACAGATGAGTGGTGGGAATAATGCAGACCAGATTCATCATGCTCTGGTACGGGGACACCAAAACCCTGAATGAAAAAAAAACCCTACAAAAGGTAGTGGACACAGCCCAGGTCATCCCTCCCCACCAACGAGAACATCGACAGGGAACACTGCTGTCAGAGAGCAGCAGCAATCATCAACGATCCCCACCACCCAGCACACACTCTGTTCTCGCTGCTGCCGTCATCAGGAAAGAGGTCTCGGTGCCACAAGACTCACTCCCCCAGGTTCAGGAACAGCTGTTCCCCCTCCACCATCGGACTCCTCAACGACAAACTCAATCAGGGACTCATTTAAGGACTCAGACTTTTGCATTTTGATTTTTTCCCCCCCCTCTCTGTATTGCAGTTTATTTATATTTCTTTATCCGAGTCATGTAAACCTGTACAGTTTTTTTTTGCACTACCAATTAGTGGTAATTCTGCTGTGCCAGCAAAAACATCGCAGGGTTGTATGTGATATCGTGTAGGCACTGACAATAAATCTGAATGAAGATTTCAGCATCTGTAGACTTTGTGCCACAATTATTACCCTCCTCAGCTGCCTCAGTCTTCACTCTCCCCTCTCCCCAGCTGTCCACTACCGTTCACCCCTCCCCAATCCACCTATCAACTACTGGCTCCTCTTACCCCTCCTCTTCGATCATGCCAGCCGTCTTCCCTCTCCTCTCGACGTGTTAACAATTTCTTGCTTCTCCCACGTAACGGACAGATGCTGCTTGCCCTCTGAAGGTCCTCCAGCAGTTTGGTCTTTAGCTCCAGTTTCCAGCAGCCCCTCGCTATTGCTAATTGCTTGGGGTTGCAAACATCCAGCATGAGACTGTGTGAACGTAAGAAATAGGAGCAGGAGTCGGCCATCTGGCCCGTCGATCCTGCTCCACCATTCAATGAGATCGTGGCTGATCTGATTATGGGCTCATCTCCACCAATCTGACTTTTCCCCCCCACATCCCTTAATTCCCCTACTATGTAAAAAATCTATCCAACCTTGCCTGAAATACACTTACTGAGGTCGCATCCACTGCTTCAATTCCACAGATTTATCACCCGTCCTAAATCTACTCCCCTGAATCTTGAAGCTATGTCCCCTAGTTCTCGTCCGTACCCCCACCCCCACCAATGGAAACACCTACCTCTATCTTATCTATGCCTTTCATAAATTTCTCCATGATCCCTTCTCATTTTCTAAATTCCAGTGAGTAGAGTCCCAGACGACTAAATCTTTTCTCAAAGGCTAACCCCCTCATCTCTGGAATCCAACTGGTGAACCTCCTCTGCACCACCTCCAAAGCTAGTACACCCAGAACTACGTGCAGTCCTCCAGATGCAGCCTCACCAGTACCTTATACAGATGCAGTATAACCTCCCTGCTCCTAAATGCAAACTCTCTAGCAAAGAAGGTCACCTTCCATTTGCCTTCTTGATCACCTGCTGCACCTGCAAACCAACCTTTTGTGATTCATGCACAAGCCCTCCCAAGGCCTTCTGCAGAGAAGCACGCTGCAATCGCTTGCCATTTAAATACTCAGATCTTCTATTTTTCCTTCCAAAGTGGATAACCTCACATTTACCAAAATTGTATTCCATCATTTAACCTACTGCAGACTATCTCCTGCATTTGCTTTTCCACCAAATTTAGGGCCACCAGCAAACATGCACACACTACACTGTCCCCTTATCCAGATTAGTCATATATTAGTGGCTCAGCACCAACCCCTGTGGTTGCCAGCCAGGAAAATTTCCCCGTATCCCAACTCTCTGCCTTCTATTCGTTAACCAATCCTCTGCCCATCCTAATACATCACCCCCAACTCTATGCATACTTATTTTCTGAAAAAGTCTTTTATGGGGAACTTTATCGAGCGCCTTCTGGAAATCCAGGTAAACAACGACCACCTGCTCACCTCTATCTACTGCGCTCGTTGCATCCTCAAAGAACACCAGTCAAACAGGACCCGCCTTTGCTAAATGCGTTGCTGCATCTGCCTGACGGATCCATTTCACTCCAGACGCCTCACTATTTCTTTTTTAATGGCAGCTTCAAGCACTTCCCCGAACCACGGGTGTTAACCTAACGGGCCCTCAGTTCCCTGCCTTTTACCTGCAGCCTTCTTTTGCCTCGTGACGTGACCACTGGCACTTCCTTCACGCGCTGATCTCCGCACGGTGCCGGTCACCGTGCAAGGAGACGGAATGGAGCTCGGCTCTGTGGAACCCTCCGTGGACCAAGCCCAACTCTTCCTGCCCCATTCCTGACCTTTTACCTCGAGGACAGCCACTAATGAAGCAGCTGTGGATTCATGGGCTGAGCCTTCCTTTATTGTTTTAATTATTGGATTTTCTGTAGCAGTGTACCTTACTGCCTTAATGTATTTGTCACGCTGCAAATAAATCTGCATGTTGATTTTACTCTTTAGCTGCCAGCCTGACAGCACAGTGTCTCCCCTTGCAAAGAATCGGCGAGATTGCGTTGGTCATGACTGCTAATCTTCCAAAAGTCAATAGCATCTACATCTTCCAGACTGCCTCTTTGTCCTGCCTGGATATAACCAATAGTCTAATTGCAACATAAATACTGTGTTTATTTGGTACCAAGAGGGATCTTCTTGAAATTATGTCCTCAAATGAAGGGCATTATTTAACTGGACTGTTATTTTGATTTGGCAACTTTGCAGAGTTTCCACTGAACCCATTTCCATTTATTTTTTCGCAAATCAGGAGCTAATCGCGTTGCTTTTCTCTGCCCAAGCTTTGATATTCATTTGTTATATTTATTTATGACTTGCAATAGAGTAGGGGGGAGGGAAATAGATGCAAGGGAAGCAGAATCCTTTTTGATGTTTGAAAACGGTGACTCCAGAATCATTTTTCATTTCTTGTCGAGAGGTCGGAGAGCTTTATTTGCGCTGGGGGTGAGGGGGAACCTTTGAGGATTTCGTTATCAAAGCTCTTTTGCCGCACCTGAATGAAATCATACGAATTGCGGGGCGCTTAAATATCTCATGTAGAGGGGATAGTGGTTGTGCGTGGGTGGGCGGTACGGACAGATAAGCCAGAAGATTGAGCTTTGTTTTGATCTGAGGATTGTTCAAACATATCAAGGGTTGGCAAGACACAGGCAACAGTATTTTCTGAAGTAGATACCCAACACCAGCTTAATTAGAAGCAATTGTTCTTAGTCACTGTCCACCATTTTGTTTCATTACCAGTACTGAAATATTGTCAAACATCACCAATAACTGCATTATAGCCAAGACAGACAAAATGCACTTCAGACTTCAAAGAACATCAAAGCATTTGAAAGAAACAAAACTATATATTCTGTTTAAAAAAAAAATCAAACCCTTTGAGGTTTTCCAATCTTTTTCAGCTCGAGGCCACCAATATAAATCGATTGTCTTTGTCCTTTAATTAATACAGTCCTCATAAGTTTAATATATTAATGAGAACTAAGTCAGTGAAACAATAGTAGACACCTAATTTTGTTCTGTCCCAGAACTCACTGTAAACCATTGTGCCCCTCATACACTTCGTGCATACAAGTGGGAGAGAGGCATTTATAAAATAAATATTTTAATCAATCTCCCAAGACTTATAAAATGAAAAGTAGCTAACATTCTAACAATATGAATAACATTTATTTGAGAAATAGTCTATTTATCTAGAGTTTAGAAGAGATGTTCTGCTGCCTTAGTCTTAAAACTTTTAATCATTTTATGTTATTTTCTCTGCTCCGTTGAGAAACAATAATTTAACTAAGAAGTAGCTTGTACTTAGAAACTGTATATGCACATGTAATAGTGTACACATCTTACTTGGCGACTTTAAGGGGCCTGTGTCAAGAAAACTGAAATGAATAAATGTATTCCATTGGGAAAAAAATAACGTCACAGTATTCAAACAAATTTGGGAACCGTACATGGAACGCAACAGAGAGGGCCTACCGCGGACCTCCACCCCCTAAAATGACAGAATGAGAAGACGACGAAATGGACTGACCCAGTGTGTAAAAGTAGATGACACAATTTTCTTGTTTATTTTCATTGTGTGACGACATGGTTTAATGGGTTTATTGTATTGTATATGTTGAACATTGAATGGGTAGGGAGGGGGGTGGGAAGGAGGGAGGGAAGGGGCGGGGAAAAAAAGGGGAGAAAGTGACACTGTGTATATTCAAGAGGGAAATGTTTGTATGTATTTTGGTTAATATGGTTCATAGTGTGAAAAATTTAAAAATTCTTAAAAAAGGAAAACCCTACCCAACTACCACCAGCATGTAACCTGCTGTAAGAGCATACTCGATCACTGCTACACCAAGATAAGGGAGGCCTACTGTTCTTTCCCCAAGACTGCACTTTGACAATCGGATCACCTGGCTGTGTTCCTGCTGCCTTCATACAGAAAGAGCTTACAAGGAGAGGCTGCAGAGACTCTCCTTCAGCTAGAAGTTGGTCATAGGAGGCTGAAGACAGTTACAGGACTTCCTCGAGTCAGCAGATTGGGTGGTGTTCAAGGACTCGGCTGAGGATTCAGGGCTGTCACAGATTTTTATCAAAACAGCTGTGGGCAAGTATTTCCCCCACCACCACATCGGTCAGAAGCCCCAGATGAACAATGAAGTCTGGAACCTACTGAGAGTCACACGGCAGGTATTTAAGTCCGAGATCCAGAGGAATACAAAAGGAGCAGGTATGACCTGCGAAAAGCCATCTCCTGGCGAAGTTGAGATTCTAGATGAAAATGGAAACAACAAGAAGCACCTGACAGCTGTGCAAGGCCTAAATGCCATAACTTGGTGCAAAACCAATTTGCTGAAGTAGCAGTCGGTAAAACTTTGCTCCCGGAGGAATTCAATGCCTTTGACACCCGATTTGATGGCTGTAACAGCAAAGAACCACCCCTCCACACCCCCATGTTCCCCGATTATCACATTACATCTGTGTCTGAGGATGACATGCTGCCTTCAGGACAGTGAATCCGAGGAAAGGTTCCGGCCTGGATGGATTTCCTGGCAGAGTATTAAAAATCTGTGCTGAGCTATTTTCCAATGTATTCATGGATATCTTCAATATTTCAATCTAGCAGGGTTTGGTACCCACCTAGTTCAAATAAGCCTCAAATCCTACCAGTGTCCAAAAAGAGTAGTAACCTGCCTTAATGTCTATCGACCAGTAGCACGTATAGCAACAGGGATGGTGTTTTTTTAAAAGGCTGGTGTAGAAGCACATCAGCTCCTGTCTGAGCTGGGACATGGATGCATTCCAGTTCACCTAACGTAGCAACGCAAAAACCTGGAACACCTGGACATTAAAGATTCATTCATGCTCCTTATCAGCTACCATCATCCCCTCAAAACTGATCAGCAAATTCCCAAGACCTGGGACTCAACACCTCACACTGTAATTAAATCATGGATTTTGTCACCTCCAGACTACAATCGGTGAAAATTGGTAAGAACATCACCTCTACAATCACCATCAGTACCAGAATACCACGGGGCTTCCCTCTTAGCCCTCTGCTCTACTCAATTTACACCTATGACTGTATAACTCTGTGCAACAATAACACCATCTACAAATTTGCCGACGATACCACGGTAGTGGGTTGTACAAAGGAAAGGGGATGAGTCTGCATATGGAGAGGACGGGAGATTGAAAACTTGGCTGAACTCAATGTCACCAAAACCAAGGTGCTGAATATCGACTTCAGGAAATGAAAGCCAGAGGTGAACAATCCAGTGATGACTGGATGAAAATCAGAGATGGAGAGGGTGAGCAAATTCAAGTTTTTGGGGGGTCACTTTTTCAGAGGATCTTTCCTGGAGCCATCACACTAACAGCATTATGAAGAAAGCACATCAGCGCCTTTACTTCCTCAGGAGTTAGCAGAGGTTTGGTAGGACACCAGAAACCCTGGCAAATTTCTATGGAAGTGTGGTGGAAAGTGTGATGACCGACTGCATCACGGTCTGGTATGGGGACACCAATACCCCTGATTGTAAATCCTTCTAAAAGATAATAGACACAGCCCAGGACATCACAGGCAAAACCCTCCATTGAGTACATCTACGGAGAACGCTGCCATCGGAGGGCAGCAGCAGTCAAAGATCCACACCACCCAGCACATGCTTTGTTCTCACTGCTGCCATCAGGAAAGAGGGATTGGTGCCACAATGGCATCACCAGGTTCAGGAACAGCTGCTACCCTTCCCCCATCAGACTCCTCAACCACAAACTCAGATTCATTTAAGGACTCTTACTTGTGCACGTTATTGATTTTTAAAATTCTCTCCATATTGCATAGTCAGTTTGTTTACATTTTTAATCTGTTTATAAATGTTTTTTGCTTACATGCATACACAATGTAGTTTCTTTATTGCATACCAATTAGTGGTAATTCTGCCTTGCCCACAGAAAAAAAATCTCAGTGTTGTATGTGATGGCATGTATGCCCTCTAACAATGTCAGAAATCTGAATAGTCGATACAGTGTAAAAGTTGACCCTTTTTTTTGGCCCCGGCTGCCCACTCACTGGATCTTCCACGTCTCGACTGCAGATTCTCTCCTAGATCCCAGCTGCCTTCCCATCCGACATCCCGACACTTCAACCACAGACTCACCTGAAGGCTACGTCCACTCACCCATCCAAGCAGCCGACGCCATAGCCGCCTTCCCATCCGAGCTGCGGATGCCGTGAAGATGGACTCACTCAGTCCACCCATTTGAGCTTCGGATACCTTGAACTACGCAGGTACTTACAGCAGTCAAAATTAATATCCATGTAATAATCGAATCCCCTAAATTTTGCCATAAAACTGGTCCAAAAAATTCAACTATTACACAGATTTTTATGGTAACCTCATCTGCTAACAAACAGGCATATATCTTGCAGATAACAGTAGTTATGAGTGATTCTTCCACTTATCTCCTTCACCCAACATAATCTAGCATAACAATTAGTTATGGAGATGTACATTGGAAATGGAAACTTCTGAGCTTCCAGATGGCACACTGATCATGGCTGAAGATGGAAAGAAAATAGAGAGGTAGGCATCCAAGACCTCTGTTCTTCCCTACTCCTCAGTCCCCTATCATTAACTGTACATCTCCTTCCTTGGTTTGCCCTTCCAAAATGCATCATCTCACACTTGTCTACATTAATCTCCATCTGCCAGTTTTTGGCCCATTCTCCTAGCTGGCTCAGATCCCTCTGCAAGCTTTGGAAATCTTCCTCACTGTCCACAATGCCTCCTATCTTTGTGTTGTCAGCAAACTTTGAGGAAAGAGAAGAAAAAAAACAGAGACACTCCTTCAGGAAAATTTACGTGTGTGTGTTTTTCATTTCCTCCAAGAGGTGACTTTGCTTCACAGACGTGGAAGAATAATCAAGCCATATCCTAACACAGTGGCCTCGGATGGAGACCTTTCCTGAAAGAGGATTCAAATCTGCAGGGCAGACTTGGTTTCAGCAGTGGGCAGGAGGTTGGCTGGAGCATTGAGTCTAGGAACAACAGTTCTACAGTTGTACAAGACTTTGATGAGAGATGCCTCAGTGGGAGAGTCAAGTCAAGTTTATTTTCATCTGATTGCACAAGTGCAACCTGATGGAACAGCGTTGTCCCATCCTCGGTGACACACGTCCAGACATGACACACATACAGGCATACAATACATATCTATACAAATAAATAAATATTCATGAATATGAGAGTCTCCGATAGTTATTGTGAGCAGTTCCTTTGGTCGTTCACCATTCTCACTGCCCGTGGGAAGAGCCCATTCCTCAACCTGGTGGCACTGGCTCTGATATCTCTTCCCCCGACAGGAGAGGCTGAAGGGGTCCTCAACGATTTTGCACGCCCACTTTAAACAAATAATTCCAGTAGATCACATTGATGAGTGGGGGGGTTGGGGGAAGGAGGGAGAGAAAGAATGCTTGACGTTTCAGGTCCAAACCCTTCATCGGAACTGAGAGTTGCAGCGGGGAGATTGCCAGTTTAAGGAAAACAGGGTGGGAGGTTTTGGATATGGGAACAGTAGGGGGATTGGTGATCCAGGGAGGGGCAAAGGATAATGGATGGATAGGGAAGTGAAAGCAGATGATTGGCAGAAATTGGGAGAATATTAACTGCTCTTGTATCAAAATTCCCCAGTGTACTCTGAAAGGTGAAGAGATTTACACCAAACACCAAATACTGCCTTAATTTCCACGACAAGGTATTTATCATGGCTGGATCATTCCATTTATAGTGCGGTGAAAATGTTTGCAGATCACCAACCCAACAATAGTCAGCTGATGGAGAACAAATTTATCCCACTTAAGAAACTAGCATGAAGGTCACACTGAACAAACTCTTCAAAGAAGCAACACTGTCAAAAAGATTGCAGCCAACTCCCTCCCCAGCACTCGAGGGTATTTTCTCAGTCCCACTTGTTTTCAAACTCTGTAAAATATTTACAAAGTCATCTGGTGCTACGAGCTGAAGATCACAGCCAGAAAGAAACAAGGAAAAGCAGCTGAGTTTTTCACTTGCCGGCTATTCCCCAGACACACTGAAGATTTCTGGGCTGCCTTTACTCGAGAAAAAAAATATCATCCTCTAGTTTCTTGTCCACAGGACCTTTCGATCTGGTCTTATTTTGTTAACACTGAAAATTATCCTTGGTAAATCGTGCAAAATGGGCACAACCTCAACTTCCAAGCATTGCTCTCTGGTTCCTGGAATTCAACCTTAAATAAAAGCAAATTTCAGAAGCTGTCATGGAGACAGATCACTGGGCTGAGTTGAAACTTAAGAGCGCAAATGCATGGTGTGCTTTCACCAAGAACCCTCAACCATCCAGGAAGACCATCTCTCCTTTTCAATCCCCTTGAGCATTGACCAACCTGCTCAGATCTTTTCTGATTCCACTGATTAACTTAATGAACCTTTTCCAAGCTACCTCCAGTGCAAGATCACAAGATCATAAAATAGGCAATGTTGTTATTCATTTCTAGAACAATAGCGTACAAGAACAGGGATGTAATGTCGAGACTCTATAAAGAACTGGTGAGACTTCACTTGGAGTTCTGTGTACAGTTTGGGGGTGGCTTATTTGAGAAAAAGACGTGCTAGCATTGGAAAGGGTTCAGAGATTCACCAGAATGATAGCAGGAATGAAACGGGTAGCATGAGGAATGCTAGTCAGCTCTTGGACTGTACTCATCAGAGTACAGAAGGATGAAGAGGTCCTCATGGAGGCATTTTCAATGCTGAAAGACATGGACAAAGATATACAAGTAGGCTCCGCCATTCTAATCATGAGCTGATCCATCCTCCCACTCAGGCCCACTCCCTGGATTTCTCTCCATAGCCTTCGAGGCCCTGACTAATCAAATACCAGTCAATCTCTGCCTTAAATACACCTAACTACCTCACTTCCACAGCCACTTGTGGCCACAAGTTCTACAGACTCACAATCATCTGAATGAAGAAATGCTTCTGAATTTAAATTGATGCTTTTTTATGCCAAAGTTATGCCCTCTTGTCCTAGACTCCCCTACTATGGGAAGCATCCTTGCCACATCTACTCTGTCCAGGCCTTTTAGCATTGAAAAGGCCCTCCATGAGAACCCCCTCATCCACTCTGTACTCCGACGAGTACATTTCATTCCTGGTATCATTCTTGTAAATCTGAACCCTTTCCAACGTCAGCATGTCTCTTCTCAAATAAGCCACCCAAACTGCACACAGTACTCCCAAGTGAAGTCTCGCCAGTGCTTTATAGAGTCTCAACACTACATCCCTGTTCTTGTACGCTATCCCTCTAGAAATGAACGCCAACACTGCATTCGCCTTCTTCACCATCCATTCAACCTGGAGGTTAACTTTTAGGGTATCCTGCACGAGAACTCCCAATTCCCTTTGCTCCTTGGAATTTTGAATGTTTCCCTATCTAAATAATAGTCTGCCCATCTATTTCTACTACCATGCATTTTCATCTGCCACCTCTACCCAGTCTCCTAATCTATCCAAATCTCAGTAACTTCAGCACCACCCCCCTACAACTTATTTTGATATCATCCACAAATTTAGCTATCTCGCCAAGGCAAATTTAGCCAGACTCGCCAAGGCAAATAGTGCCTTTGGAAGACTACACAAAAGAGTCTGGAAAAACAACCAACTGAAAAACCTCACAAAATAAGCGTATACAGAGCCGTTGTCATACCCACACTCCTGTTCGGCTCCGAATCATGGGTCCTCTACCGGCACCACCTACGGCTTCCACCAGCGTTGTCTCTGCTCCATCCTCAACATCCATTGGAGCGCTTTCATCCCTAACGTCGAAGTACTCGAGATGGCAGAGGTCGACAGCATCGAGTCCACGCTGCTGAAGATCCAGCTGCGCTGGGTGGGTCACGTCTCCAGAATGGAGGACCATCGCCTTCCCAAGATCGTGTTATATGGCAAGCTCTCCACTGGCCACCGTGACAGAGGTGCACCAAAGAAAAGGTACAAGGACTGCCTAAAGAAATCTCTTGGTGCCTGCCATATTGACCACCGCCAGTGGGCTGATATCGCCTCAAACCGTGTATCTTGGCGCCTCACAGTTTGGCGGGCAGCAACCTCCTTTGAAGAAGACAGCAGAGCCCACCTCACTGACAAAAGGCAAAGGAGGAAAAACCCAACACCCAACCCCAACCAACCAATTTTCCCCTGCAGCCGCTGCAACCGTGTCTGCCTGTCCCGCATCGGACTTGTTAGCCACAAACGAGCCTGCAGCTGACGTGGACTTTTTACCCCCTCCATAAATCTTCGTCCGCGAAGCCAAGCCAAAGAAGAAGAAAGAAGATAAAGAAGCGGTCCCAACCCCAAGGAACACCACTGGTATCCGGTAGCCAACCAGGATAGGATCTCTTTATTCCTACGGTTTCCTGCCGATGCTCTACCCATCCTTTCTGTAATTTCATAGGCTCTCATCATGTGTCTTGTTAGTTTATTGCTACTTAAATAAGGAGGGCAAACCTGGCCATAGCAGCCTGGGCGTGGTCTCACCAACACACTGTGGACTTTGGCAAGACTTGCCCAATTCTTTATTGCCTTGCAGTCTGGGACAGATTTCCAAGATCTACACCCTATCCTTGGTGTATCCCAAACAGACTTCTCTTTCTTATGGAAAATGCAGTCATGGCTTGGTGAGTTGTTGCCTTGTATCCTACCGATAATATAAACTGCAACAAAAGTGCTCGAGATAGAAATGAACATCTCATGTGGTGGATGAATGTCCAATCAAGTGGATTGCATGGTCTTGGATGGGATTAAGTACTTGATGGTATGGACAGTGTTTATGGCATTGCACTGAAGGCAAGTAAAATGACTTATCTGATTCAAGCAACAGGCACAAAAACAAAATCATGGAAAATAAATAGGTAAAAAATACTGGCTTAAAAGTAGCACACCTTGTTGTTAGTTCACCAGTCACACAACACGCAATCTCAAGCAACCAGAAAATTCATTTATCTAGCATTTAAGCACAAGGCCATCAGATTTCAGAGCAGAAGGAAGTAGGCTACTCAGCCCATCAAGTCTGCCTCGTCATTCAATCATGAGCTGATCCATTTTCCCCATTCCACCCCACTACCCGCCCTTCTACCCACAACCTTTGATGTCCTAGGTAATGAAGAACCTATGAATCTCTACCTTAATTACACCCAATGACCTGGTCTCCACAGCCACAGATTTACACCAATCCCCAAAGGTGATTAACTATACATGTTCAAGATTCCATCAGATTCTTGGCAGATCTCATAGATAATGGAAGGATTCAGGTTAGAAGGTCACCAATTGCCTCTAAAGATCCTACATCAACTAAAATTTGCCACAGGACATGTCTGGTGGGTCTAGTTGAATTTTTCGTCAATTATATCTTCCACCTTCCCGTCCTACTGAATTTTAAATACCCCGGAGATGTCTCATATTTCATTTGAAAAAAAAATCAGCCCCTGACAGTACTGTAAGAATTAAGACGCTGAATAAACTGTGTCTTTCCTTTTGATGTTGACAAATGCGTCACAATAAAATGGGATATTAATTATGCTGCCACAGTATTAGCTGAAAAATTCAAATGCAACAGAGCAAATCTTGTATTTAACACACAAAACCCCACCTTATCTGAAGGGAAATGCAAAATGAGATATGTAAATTCTCTGTAACCAGCCTGAACCAAGTTACAAGCCAAGAGACCAGGCAATTAAAAATGCCATAAATAAAACAAAGGGTCTCCCACCAGAAATGTGAACTGTTTCTTCTTCAGAGGCTGTCTGACCTCTTGAGCATTTCTATTTTCAACCCAAAATGCCGTAGGTAACATACCACATATGCCATTGTACTGGACGAGCCTCAAAACAAAATTCTCACCTTAAAAATTGGATCATCCTATACACCGGCTCTGACTCAATTTTGTGCATGCCCGTTAGTTATATCAGTGAAGTCTCAGCTCTCCTCCATTGGAGTCCGGTCCGACTACCATCAGCTTCCTACTGCCTTTAAACAGCCTGTTAAAGGAGTCAACAGTGGTTTATTTTAAAATATCTAAATAAAGTGATCATTTGTTATTAAGATATCGCGATTATAAAGGAAAATAGTCATTATACACAGTACTGGTCAGCGGTAAGTGCCAGATTTGGGTCATCTTATACAAAGGGCATTGCACAAGCAAACATTTTAGGTGGAAATTCTGTGTCATCCTATAAGATGGCATCCGATGGTTCACTGCCATTCAGATACATTGCCCAAAATATTTTGGATTAACAAAATACTTCAGGCTATTTTTTTTCTAATTTATTTTATTTTATTTTTTTAAACCCAATCACCCAAGTATTTTTTTTTAAACCCAAAATAAAGAAATACCTCAAGCAATTCTTCAAAAACATTCAAGTTTTCAATTTTGTATTTCAGGTTTCCAACTTTTGTGGTTTTCCTTCATATTCATGCCTAACTAAAGAGAGCTGTCGAATGTGCAATTAGGAGATAGAAGCTTTACTGTATAGATAAGGGCCCTTCAGCCCATCTCATTCACGCTCACTAAAATTCTGATCAACGCTAATCCCACCTGCCTGAACTTGGCCCATTCTCTCTGCTCCATTCCTATCTGTGTACCTTCCCAAGTGCTTTATTAAATGCTGTGATTTTTTTTTTAACCTACTTATTCCATACATCCACCAACTCCACGGTGTGGAAAATATTGCCCCTTGGATCTCCTTGCAGTACTGCGTGTAGTGACTATTTTCCTTTACAATCGCTTAGAGGATACCTGAATGTTGCTGTTATCTATTAGTCGTTCAAACAAATCCATACTAAAGTTGAGTTAAGTTTTTCATCTTATTAAACATTGTTAACATTGCTATACATTGCTGCAAGCCATTTAAAATTGTTAGATGGTCAAACAAAATTGTCAGAACATTCTAATGCCTTAACATTTCATAGCACAAAGGAACTAAATTAACATATATGTAATCTTTTTAACAAGTGGTAAGACGTTGGCTCGAAGATGTTGATAGGAGACACTCAAAAATATGTAAACAGCATCTTGAAAGCCACAAACAGAATTGCCTGCAAATTTTCAATCCATTTTAACCCTGACACCTGTAAGGTAAAACATCATGAGATGGGAATGTGTAAGGAGTTACCCTGTACAGGGCTGTAACAAGAAGGGGAGGTGTCCTTGTACTCCTGTTAGGTAAAACATCATGAGATGGGAATGTGCAGGGCTGTAACAAGATGTGAATGCATCCTTGTACTTACAAGATAAGAGAGACATTGATGGATTGAGAGGCAGGAAGCTAGCAGGGAAAGGATAGCAACAGTTTTAGTCATTGGACAAGTAATGATATGATGATGTTCTAAGCACATATCCAAGGGTATAAAAAAATCACCATTTTGCTGATAACGGCAGAATGCATTCTCCGACTAACATGGTTAGTCGCAAGTGTTACAATCCGGTAATAAAGAACAAAGAACCCTGATTTCGACTCAGCCTGGTGTTTGTCTCACTCATTCATGAACAAAGCAGACCTAACACACCGTGCATGAGAAACTCCGTAGGTCACGCAGCATTTATAGGAAGTAAAGGGGGCCAATATTTTGGGCCTGGGCCTTCGTTATGAAAGGTGTTGTGTTTCTGCAGCACATTTGTGGATTGCACTTGACCCCAGCATCTGTGGAATTTTCATATTTGCATCTTTCCCCTTGCTCCTTGAACTGATACCCTCTAGTTTTAAGCTCACACCCCCAGAAAAAAGATTATGGCTATCTACCCTTGATAATTTTAGAAGGTCATCCCTCGACCACCTGCCCTCCAGTTAAAACAATTCCATCTATCCAACCCCTCCTTATAACAGAAACCGTCTTTTCAGGCAACATTCTGATGAATCTCCTGCATTCTTTCTATACACTGGTGCTCAGAACTGCGCACAATATACCGCACGTAGTCTAATCAGTGTTGCCTTTGATCGGTCTTTCAAATAATATAATAAATGAACTAATCTTGGATTCAACTGCACTTTCCTGCCTATTCCCCATGAAATCTTGGTTAAACTATGCTTTAAAATTGGTCCAAAGGGCTTTGGGTGAGAGAATGCCTCTAAGAAAAGACATGCATTACTAGTCATACAACACCAAGGCTCCTCTGTGCAATTGCTGCATCTAGCACCTGCACAAATCCCACTTTTATTCCCTTCCACATCCCCTCAAGATTCTACCACTCACCGACACAACGAGGGCAATTTAGTGATTGATTAACCTACCAAACTTTAAGGTCTCAGAGTACCTGAGATGGTATCTCAAGGAGGCAGCAAATGTCACAAAAACCTTCTCCCTGCTCATGGTCTGTTTGCTTTGCAACCAACAGGGTTCAAAGTTCAAGGGCTCTATATCCATGTTCAGGGTGCCTGACATTTTCTGGGTCTCTGCTCCATGTTGCCATCCTACCTTAACCAATAACACTGGACCACCAGCGATCTGTCTGTACTACTGACACAGCACGTTAAGGATGCATGGGTCCTGGTTACAGTTCATCCCCAGCATGACAATGGACTCTGATTTATGGGCTGCTCTTGGTGACACACAGAGTCAAACATCCAGAAGACCATCAACTTGCTGAAAGATCCATTTTGGTCTGCCCAGGGTCAGCGTCACAACAAGTCTAATTGGCGCAGGAGAGCACAATCTAACATTCGAAAACTCACTCAGCAAGGGGGGAGGGCGGGGGTAGTGCCTACTTACCTACCATGAACCTCCTCCATGCACCACCATTGTCACAATTTCCCTCCCTCCGATGTAGCAAACGCACTGCTTGTAATGCCTGGAGACTACTGACGCTAGTGTCGTGGATGGAGGGTTCCCAATACTTTACTTGAGGGGGCAAGGCGTCGGCACCAGCCCTGGGTCTGCCCGAAAACTGTCGGTCTTCCAGCACACAGAGATGTCACTGCGGGAACACTGCCGACCGGCTCGTTCCAGGATGCAGGAGTAAGTGCTGAGGGTTGCACTGCTCGGTGCGGCCCACACGAGGGCGCTGTGGGAGAGGACAACAGTCTAGAGTCCTCCCATTACTGGGCATTGAGGGGCTGAGATTGAGGGGAAGCCCCTCAAACAACAAAGGGTGGGGGGGGTAACGACAAGGTGCGACGATGGTGTAAATAGAATTAATCATAAGGCACAGCGATGGGATATGAAAGTAAGGGCTGGAACAAATCGCATGGTATTTGTTATGTAAATAATTTTACCCCCTCCATAAATCTTCGTCCGCGAAGCCAAGCCAAAGAAAAGAAAGAAGAATTTGTTGTGAATAAAGTCTATGTTTTGTTTAAAAGTGCACACTACCTCCACCCTTTTATTTAGGTATCCACCTGTTTTTCCATGTTTCCAACGAAGAGCTCAGCCCTGAAAGGTTGATTGCCTTTTACTTCCTGTGAACGCTGTGTTATCCACCGAGTTTCTCCAGCGGGTTTGTGCATTGCACACGTTTTGCAATAGATATCACATTTATTGTCAGAGGACATACACAACATCACGTACAACCCGGAGATTCTTTTACCTGCTGGTGAGGCAGAATCACCACTTACTGGCAGGGCAAAAAAACTGACTCAATATACCCTTGTAAACAAATAATATAATCAAACTGTGTAATGCAGAGAGAGAGAGAGATAAATAATTTGCAAGAGTCTTTGAACAAGACCTTGATTGTTGATGAGGAGACTGACGGTGAAGGGGGAGCAGCTGTTCCTGAACCTGGTGGTGTGAGTCTTGTGGCACCGATACCCCTTTCTTGATGGCAGCAGCGAGAACAGAGCGGTGTGGATCCTCGATGATTGCTGCTGTTCTCCGACGGCAGCGTCCCCCCAATCGATGTTCTCAGTGGTGGGGAAGGTTTTGCCTGTGGTGTCCTGGAGTGCATTGGCAGGGCTTTATGCTCAAGGCTATTGATGTCCCATGACCAAACTCTGGAAAACCACATTTATGTCTGTGCCCCGGTCGGGGCACACCCATTGGCTGGCTGTATCGGTGGCTCCTCCCGCAGACTCCTGAATAAAGGGGACTGCCCCGCAGCCCCTTTCCCCAGTTCAGTTGACCGGCATGTTCAGACACACCTCCATTCTGTTGCGAATAAAAGCCTACGAGTTCCTGTCTTTTGGAGTTATTGACGATGCATCACAAACCATGACATCTATTTATTTTTCTCTTATTTTTTCATTTACGATCTTCTGCTTGTTCTTTTTGTGTGTCTTACTAAAATTAGTGCATTTTAAAATCCTACAGCAAAAAAAACTTTCATTACATTAATACAAGTTACAGCAAGCTCTTTATTCATTCTATCATCTTCTGCAATAAAGTCGACCAATCCATTTGTTTCCCTGATTGCTTACGGTATCTACATGCAGCCTCTCTCATGTTTCACATACAAACACGCCCACATCTCTCAATTAAAGCACCATTGTTATTCCCCACCCCACCCCCACCCCACACTTTCCCTCCCAAAGTGGATAACCTCAAACCAATTTCAAAGGGCAAAAATTCGTCACTGTCTTTTTCCTTTTAAAAAAAAAACTTTAATTAATAAATCCTTGTTATCCAATTCTCTTTCATGCTGGCTTGACATTAATCAGCTCTCCTCTGGAAAAAGGCAAATTTAATTGCAGCTGCGACGAGAAGTTGCAGATTAATGCTTGACTAAAGAACTACTGCTTTTTGAGATAAACAGGATCTTAATGATTATGATCCCAGAATCCCTTGACCTCAGGATCGATAAGCCAACCAGATGTACACCCCTGCTTCTATTGTAAAGATTTCCATTAGAAAAGACAAGGAACGTGTCCAAAACAGAACAATATGCCGTGGTCCAGCACAGAGCATTATTGCAGTGTGTTTCACGGCCTGTGGTCAGACACTTCACAGACCTCCCAGCACCGTGAAGTGGCGGCGCCCTCAACAAGGATCAATAGAGATCATCTCAAAGGTGACCGCAAACAGAAACCCAAACAAGCCTGCTGACATGGACCTCGTCACTGCTGTCAATCACACCGCAGGTTCACGTCCATCCCTTTATCTGTTCGCCCAGAAGTCAGTTCCAGAGAAAAATGAACTCAGCTGAGTGATCATAGAATTAAGGTTCTATTAGAACCAGGCCCTTCAGCCCTTCTAGACTGTGCTGATCTATTACCCCAATTACCTGCACCCAGACCATAGTCCTCCACACCCTTCCCATCCAGGTACCTCTCTAAATTTTCCTAATGTCAAAATTGAGCCCACATTCACTGCTTCAGCTGGAAGCTCTTTCCACACTTTTGCCACTCTCTGCACCCTCCAAGGTTCCCTTTAAACATCCCACCTTTCACCCTTAACCCAGGCCTTCTAGTTCTTGCCTCACCAAACCTCCACAGAAAAAGTCCATTTGCATTTACTCTATCAACACCTCCTCATAATTTTGCATACCCCGATCAAGTCTCTCCCCCACCCACCCCCCCACAAATTCTTCTACTCTCCAGGGAATAAACTCCTACCCTGGTTACCCTGCAACTCAGCTCAAGTCCCAGCAATATCTTTGTAAATCCTCTGCAAAAATTGGTAATAGAAGAATGAGAGGTGGGCTTATTGAAGCAAATCGATTTGGAGAGGACTTCGCTGCAATACTCCCTCTAATTTTTTTTTTTAAAGGAGTCAGCAAGTGAAAAATCTTGCAAATTTTTTTTTCCTGTCCAACAAGTCTGTGTGCACTGAAACCTTGTGCAAATATAAACTTAAAAGTTTCAAAATAATTTTGGCACAGCCTCTCTCATGGCTAATAAAGTTGCATTGGCATGTTTTAATACAACTATTGCATTCTCTGAAAAATTGACCAACTAGTTAACAGAAACAGTTCGCCAAGAGATTATTGTCAGCAGGGATATTATTAATTACTACATTATTTTTGGTAACTACCTTTTATGCACACACTAATTTCCTTTGTGCGCTAGTTGCGCAACGTGTGCACGCACAGCTCAGAGGGAACAATGGTTGGCTGGCTAGAGGATGAGAACCATCTTCCCAGAAGGTTATGAATATTTGGAACTCCGGATCGCGGAGAACAATAAAAGCTGAAGGATCGGGTTCCAATCTGGGTAGATTTTTCAACTATCGAGGAGATGGGAATTGGTAGGAAAATGGGGCTGAGGCCAAGATTAGTTAAGTCATCATTTCACTGATCAGTGGACGCCCAGCACCACAAGGTCAGCCTCTTCACCATCTGATTTCGGAATGGAAAAATGAACCACAGACACTACTGTACTGACAATAACCACACCAACAGTGCGAGTATAAGACAGCTTTAATAAACTAATATGGACACTAAGAGGTCTTGTCTCTCTGCAGGACAAACCTGGAAGGCAAGACTGTAGCTCTGGACAGCTTTCTAGACAAGGTCACCGGGATGACCCCTGGTGACCTAGTAGTGGAATTACATATCACCACAACTACCTCACTTTCTCTCTTCTTTTTCTGCTAATTTATTTATTTAAAAACAATTTTGTAGCATATTTACCCTGTGGTTCTAATGCAAAACATTTTGTGACACGTTTATGACAATAAATTCTGGAGTGGGCTCGAGAGGAAATGAGGGCTGAACCCAGTCCTCATTTCCACAAGACAGGAGCAGAAATAGGCCATTCAGCCCAGTGAACCTGTCCCATCATTTAATCATGAGCCGATCCATTCCCTTACTCAACCTGGCTAATCTTGTGCTTCTCATTCAGAAGGCAGGGAGCACAAGTCCAGGTGAGTGCAAAGGAACTCAGCCAGCCATATTTCACAGTTCTGCATGAGAAGTTCAATCAAAGGTCCTCAAGTGGTCGGGAATATTCCCTGATATTTGTTCAAAGAGAGTTTCTGCTGAGGTACGTTGACAATATTCATCGTTGCCAGTTTGACTTGGAAGCTCATCTCAGATGTTCCAGAATGAAAGACCCGAGATCAGATATGACCAATACACATGTAACTTATTCTCTGCTTTAATGGAAAACAACTATCATTTCAATAAATCTAAAATAGTTTTAAAAGTACTATCTCAGGGGTGTGAATGTTAAGTACGGCATCAAAAACTTTGACAACCTTCTAATGATGTAGAAAAGGGTACCGACCAGCTGCATCACGGCTTGGTATGGAGTGTACAGCCCTCCAAAAGGTAGTGGATGCAACCCAGGACATCACAGGCAAACCCCACCACCCAGTACTCACTCCGTCTTCGCTGCTGCCATCAGGAAAGAGGTATCGGTGCCAGAAGACTCGCACCACCAGGTTCAGGAACAGCTGCTCCCCCTCCACCATCAGACTCCTCAACGACAAACTCAATCAGGGACTGGTTTAAGGACTCTTACTTTGTACAATATTTATTGAAAAAATGTTTTCTGGATTGCAGTTTTCTAGCAATTTCTTCTTATACAAATCTCTTTTTTGTATGCCTAACTTTATCATGAATAGTTTTTTTTTTGTACTACCGATAAGCAGAAATTCAGCCTGGCCCTCAAGAAAAATAACAGGGTTGAATGTGATGTTAATTTTTTTTTTAAATTTGGACATACAGCACAGTAACCGGCCCTTTCAGCTGACGAGTCCATGCCAACCAATTATGCCAGTACGTTTTGAACAGTGGGAGGAAACCAGAGCACCCTAAAGAAACCCATGGAGACAAGGGAAGAGAATAAACTCCCTACAGATAGCATGGGATTCAAACCTCAGTCGCTGGCGATGTAAAGCCATTGTGTTAACCACTACACCACCCCTGCACGTACTGACAATAAATGTGAACTTTGAACAGTACAGCGTCCGACTTAACAGAAAGTAAGCAATAACCCATTTTTACATTTTGCATCAGAGTATCGAACTTTGAAAAACAAAAGGTTTATTGTTATAAGTCATGCATCATCCCAGGGGAAAGGAGGAAAATGAGCTATATCCTGGGACCAGTCCAAAACTAGCCCACTGACATCAAAAAGGGAACTGACAGAGAAAGCAAATTCCAGACTCCCGGACAGCCACCCTTTTGATATTTAGCAGGTCGTTTTTTTTTAAATGAACCGAGAATGCACATTTACAAATAACTGCAAACATTAATGCAAAGAATTTCATGAATGAAGCTCCAATTAGTTGTGCTGACTGTAAACAACCTGTCTTGCTACAAGTGCCCCATTGCAGAGCAAGCGAAGATCTGTGTTGGATATTATCTTACAGTATATCCCACCGGCAACAATTTCCTACTTAACTGCTCGCAATTCTCTGCCTTAATTTTTTTTTTCTTCTGCCTGCCTTCAGTTAGAATTTTGGCAAATTGGGTATTCCCGCTGGCTGGGGAGTTCAGAAACAGGAAACACATGGGGGTACTGCTCTGAATCAAGACGAGTAGAATTCTCTGCATCCAGGGGTAGCGAGTCCTTGCAATTCTCTATTACAGATGGGAGTGGAAGCTGTGATACTTCTGTTGTGATAAAGAAACTTGGGTTCTTTTGTATTACTTATATTTTTATCAATTATGACCTTGTGGGACACATCCATTTTGTGCTTCTAACTCCAACCCAAGGTGGGACATTTCATCTGACTCCCTCTAGTTGTTAGGAGGATCACCAACTCCCAATCACTCTTCTCATACTTTGTCAATAATTCTGAACACAATTCGATCACAGATTATTGAAACTTGCATGTTCTTATTATCAATTTCAACCCCATCAAAAAAACCATCAAAGCTCTCTGCCTGAAGTTGCGTGCCCGAGCTAAACATGTACCTCACTATCATTTCATATTAATGAGCAGCGTCCATCAAACATCTCAATAACCTTGTCAAACTTGCCCTGGTCATCTGCCTCAGCAAAACAAACGTGTCAAAAACCTCTAGAGCTTGAGGTCCTATCACGGTAAGTAGCAGTGAAATCTTCTGTGCATCTGGTTTGCTATAGAGTCCAATGGCTGGCAGATACAGCATGAATCATTGTTTGAATAACCACCCCTCGAGCTCGACATTCCTAGTCCAATTCGCAGCCTCAGGTGGCTTCACACTTTCCATGTCTCCTGCTGATACCCCACTCCTGGTACCATATGATGCTTCGTCTATTCTGATAGAGAAACTTGCATTAGAATGCTTCAGCATTCTAATGAAGATTGTTCAGTTAGTCCCAATAGCCTGCTTCCATTCCAATAACCCTCCACAACACTCCCATCCATGTATTTACCCAATTTATTCTTAAAACTCAAGATGGAGTCCACACCCACCTCATCAGATGGCAGCTCAACCCACTCTGAGTGGAAAAGCTCCCCTAAACCTTTCCCTCATATTTATCTCTCCTAATCTGTGGAAAAATCCTATTCACATTTACTCTATACTCATAATTTTATAAACCTCTATCAAATCTCCCCTAATTCTTCTTCGTTTCAAGGAATAAAGTCCTAACCTGTTTAATCTTTCCCTGTAACTCAACTCCTGAAGACCTGGCAACATCTTAGTAAATCTTCTCTTACACTCTTAATCTTTTTGATATCCTTTCTGTAGCCAGAATTTCAAACAAAACTCCAAATTTGGCCTCATCAATATCTTAAATAACATTCCAACTCCCATACCCAATACATGGATTTATAAAGTCTAAGATGCCAAAAGCTTTCTTTACAACCCTGTCCACCTGTGACTTCACCTTCCCAGGACTCTTTGCTCCTCCACACTCCTCAGTGCCCTACCATTTACAGTGTATGTTCTTCCTTGATTTGCTCTTCCAAAATGCAATACATCACACTTGGCTACATTAAACACCATCATCCATTTACTGGCCCATTCTCCCAGTTGGTCCAGATTCCTCTGCTAGCTTTGTAAAATCTTCCTCGCTGTCCACTACACCTCCCATCTTTGTATCATCTGCAAACTGACTGATCCAATTCACCACATTATCATCCAGATCATGGATATAGACCACGAAGAACAATCGTTCCAACACAGATCCCGGAGGCACACCACTCATCACAGGCCTCCAGTCTGAGAAGCATCCATCCGCCACCACTGTTTACTCCCACTCAGCCAATTTCAAATCCAATTTACAACCACTCTATGGATACCTAGTGTCTCAACCTTCCCACTTCCAGCCTCACTGGCACAGGTAGCAATCCTGAGATTACCACCCTGGGGGTCCTGTGCTTAATTTTGCACTTCTCCCTAAACTTTCCTAGCAGGACCGCCTCATCCTTCCTACAGCATTGATCCCTGCATGGACCATAATATCCCGGCTGCTTACCTTCCCTCCGTAGAACCAGAAGAACTCAATCTGAGATAGCTCAGACCCTAGCACCAGGGAGGCAACAGATTATCCAAGATATTTATTCTCTCCCACAGAAACCCCCTAACTATCAAATCCCTTAACACTACTCCTCTCCTCCCCTTCTGAGCAGAGGGTCCAGTCTCAGTGCCAGAGACATGACCACTACAACTTGTCCCTGGTAGGTCATCCCCACCAATAGCATCCAGAACAGTTTGCTGATGGGAACAGCCATAGGGGTACTCTCCTCTTCCCCCTTGCCTCTCCCGAGAGTCACCCAGTTTCCTGACTCTTGGAGAGGGGGGGTGGGTGTGACTGCCTCCCTAAAACTCCTCAATCACTGCCTCCCAAATGATCCACCAAGCTCCAGTTCCCTATCTCAATTAGGAGCTGCAGCTGGTTGCACCTCTTGCAGGTATGGTCATCAGCGCCAAGTGTGTTGCCTCCGACTTCCCACATCCCGCAGTCGGAACACTGGACTGCCTGAACAACAGCCTCCATTCCCCAATACTTCAAGCTTAATTAAAGAAACTTTCCACTCTTATTAGGAGCAAACTCCTCCACAGCCAGTACTCAACAAAGCCACTAGAGACAATGCCCCCACTCTGTCACTGAGCCACTCCATCACCGTCCCTCTTTCTTTTTTAAAAAAGATGTCCCCATCTTTGATCTCAATTGCCCCCTGGGCCTGATCAATTAACTCAATTGCAGCCTCCTGACTCCAACTCAGAAAGGAAGAGTTCCTTACCTTTCCAAACCTCCCTTTCAGCCGTGCCGATGTCACGTGCCTGAGCAGTTGGCCCTCTCCTTTCCCGACTTTTAAAATAAATAAATGTCTACTCACCACACAGCCCTTCCTTGCACCCTCCTGATTCCAACTTGCATTTTAGTATCAATTCTTGACCTCGTAGGGCACAACTATTTTGTGCATCCAACCCAGTGGTTCGCAACCTTTTCCTTTCCACTCATATCCCACCCGAAGTAATCCCTTGGCCACAGGTGGGGTGTGAGTGGAAAGTTAATTGACCCTAATTAGCTTGGAAAGTTAATTGACCCTAATTAGCTTGTTAAGTGCCCGGTTTCAGAACTCCAAAGGAAATATTTTTCTCAACCCAAATAATTTCAGTCACAGTTGGGTCCGGAGCAGTGGTTCTCAACCTTCCCACCTTAAGCCATCCCTTAATAATCACAGAGCACCGATGGCGTAGGGATGACTTAAGGTGGGATGTGAATGGAAAGAAAAAGGTTGAGAACTACTAATCTAACCTAAGGTGGGACATTCCATCTCCAATGCCCTCTAGTGGCCAGGGGGATCGCCAACTCCCAATCACCACAGAAGCCAGCCAAGTAAATACACCAAAGAAGATGCATTCCTTAATACCAAATGGATCTAGGGATATGGAAAGGGCGTGGGGATGGGACACTTACTGCTTTTCAGAAGTATTAATGTGGATGATCAGGTATGATTGTCTTGAATGGTAAAGCAGACACGAAGGCTCAATGGTCTCTACCTGTTACTATTTTCTATGCTTCTGTAAGAACAATGATCTGTGGAATAAAATAATGAGGTTCACACCCTCCTGATGTTTTGTATTTGTGGAAGGGGTAAGAAATCGAAGCAGGAATCGACCCTCCGGCCCACTGAACCTGTTTCACCATTCAATGCCTCCTTCCAGATGGCAGAAGGGCGTGAGAAGTGCGTCACAATGTTATTCTCCTACCGCCTGCATGGTGTGTGTCCCTCATGGTCCATCGTGGGCCGTATGTATTCTGCTGCAATTTCTCATGTTTTTCTTTAAGTTCTGTTCCACTGTGTTTAAAATATCTATCATTCTAATAATTAAATAATTAAATCGTAACTCACACTAATATGGAATCTAAAAATTATCCAAATAATACACGTTGAATTCCCTTAAGTAAGATATTTTATACTTCTCCGATTTGATCATGTTGTTCTGTGACATGATCTGCGATCTGTAGTTAACCCACCACCTTTACTTATTAGTCTTAAAAATGATAATGGGGAAAAAAAAGAGGAAAAAACTGTATTTAAACTGACCAATCAAAATAAATATTTGGGAAGTGGAACTCTTTATAATTGATGCTTTGATGGATCGGATGAGCAGACTTTCTGGATTATTGGCTGTCACTCAGAATGCACTTTTCTTCCACGTTCCAATTCTCCAGCCAAGCCAGTAAATTTCAAGTGATCAGTTCTGGCTGCAAGCTGACACGCTTCTGATCACCTTGTGCTTCAGACTCCAACCCACGTCCCGTTTGTCCTCTGGGCCCTGGCTCAGGTGGCAGACGGACCTTCCAGATCTCCAGCTGCCGGACAATCAGAGTTTTCCTGCACTGATTTCTTGGGGCATTTTGACCATGTTATCTCTTTGGAAGCTTTACTTGAAATTGAGATCCTAGGGGCCAGCAAGCAGTTGATGAAAGAGCTTAGAATTGGAGAAACGCACAGTGTTAAACACAGCCCACAAGGGTCCAACTAAAACTGGAAACTTGTTTCTTTCACAGCTCACTCCTGTGCAGAGATATTGATGTTTGTTTCTTCAATTAATAAGCAATTTTTCTTTCTGGTCTTTTAAATCTATTAGCTGCCAAGCCTAATGAAAGCGACAAGCTTGACACTCTTGTAAAAAATAGCAATAATTTCTAATAAACCAACAACGATTATTGCGACATGCGTCAATGTAATCAATAACGGGCAGTTGACAAATTTGTAGCTGGTCTGGAACTCCTTTTGTGAATTCACATTCTCCTTGTTGATTCCTCGCCGTTGTTCAAATTTAAATTTGAATTTTAAATTCTTCAAATTAAATTTGGACAGACAGCACAGTAACAGGCCCTTTCAGGCCATGAGCCCCTGCCGCCCAATTACACCCAATTAACCTACAAACCCATGCGCTTTGAATGGTGGGAGGCAACCGGAGAGCCTGGGCGAAACTCATGCAACACAGGGAGAATGTAACAAACTCCTTGCGAACAACGCCGGATTGGAATCTTGGTGATTGGTGCTGACCTTAACCATGCCGCGTGGGGCATTGTGCGATTAATTGCTGGCCCGAGTGTCTGCTAGTCCCCTTCCGAATATCGCTCAAGGAGATCTGCAGCATGTTGCTGATCAGTCTGGAACTAGAGTTGCATTCCGCCCATCATTTTAGCACCAGATGACATCTCTGGTTTCTATTAGCCCCCACCCCCCCATCTACCCTCCAATCTAACCCTACGTTTCCTTTCCTCTAGCTTTCTCTCTCTCCCTCCCTCCCTCTCTCTCTTTCGCTCTTCCCTAATCTATCTGTCTCCTTTACCCCATCTTCCTCAAAGCCCCGAAAAATCCCTGCCTCCCCCAGCCAATTCTCAACATCCTTCTCTCATGTGTCCTATCCGTATCCAATTAACATCTTTCTGTCTGCCAGTCTGTACTCCTCCCCTGCCCCCTTCTCCCCTCCCCAGTCTGACTACTCAGGGCTCGGGTCCAAAACACCAGCTATATGTATTTACCTCCTTAAATACAAGAACTTAAATTTGCTCCCCCTCTCCCCCTCTGATTCTCCCACTGATCACTGGATCGTACACCTCTGGTCTTCCCTTCCAGAAGTTCACAATCAGCTCCCTGGTTTTGGTGAGATTGAGTGCTAGGTTGTTGTTGGTGCCCCCCATTCCGCCAAGTTTTCACTGCCGTCGGAGAACAGCAGCAATTATCAAAGACCCTCACCACCCAGCACATGCTCTGTTCTCGCTGCTGCCATCAAGAAAGAGGTACAGGTACCACAAGACTCGTACCAGCAGATTCAGGAACAGCTGCTCCCCCTCCACCATCAGACCCCTCAACGACAAACTCAATCAGGGGCTCATTTAAGGACTCTTGCTTGTGTTCTCTTGATTTTCTTTTTGTTCTCTCTCTATTGCCCAGTCAGTTTGTTTACATTCATTATCTGTTTACAGTTCTTGTTTGTTTATATGTTTTACACTGTGTATTTTTTTTGCATTACCAGTTAGTGGTAACGCTGCCATGCCCGCAGGAGAAAGGAATCTCAGGGCTGTATGTGATGTCATGTATGTACTCTTGACAATAAATCTGAAACCTGAATCTGGGGGCTTCAGTTTCCTCCCACTGTTTAAAACATACCAGGAGGTTGTAGGTCAATTGAGTGTCATTGGGTGGACCGAAAGGGCCTGTTACCATGCTGTATGTCTTAAACTTTAAATCACCCAGCTGCCCCATTGAGAACTGAGGTCCCACCTGAGCCAAGAGCTCAGCAATGTAACCTCTCCGTTAGTCCACCACCTATCTGCATTCCCATCATCAACTGTCTCCATTATCTCATCAAAAGTGAAATCAGCTTAGCCAAACATAATTTGCCTTTAACAAATCCATACTGGTTCTTCTTTATTAACTCAAACAGGCTTCAGGTTATATACAGCCTCAAATTTCAGCTGCTCATTTTCTATATCAGAGCTGGTGTGATGTGAATGAGATTATAATAGAAAATGTATTTTCCAAGTATGAACAGTTCATTGGGTATTCTGTTCAATTCTGCATTGGAAGGGACACTGCCAGAGCTGCTGTAACAGCATTGCTTGAGCTGGTGTGGACCCAGGGAAAAAGGGGAGCAGAGACAGAGTGCTCCTTGGCAGGGTCCAACCACCTGGACCTGATGCCATTGCCCCCATACAGACTTTAAACAACCTGTTAAAGGAGCCGAGGGTGTTTTTTTATTTAAAATGCTGTAACCACAGGGTCTGGGCCCAAAATGGCGGCGCCTGTGCTGGGCAGCAGCCCCGAGGGGTTGCAGACTCTCGGAGAGCAGCAGGCTGGAGCAGGGGACCGGAAATATGTTAATCCTTTCCCCCCCCCCACCCCCACCAGCTCATGATGAGAAGGAGAAGCAGGGGAGATAACTCCACAGGACAACGAGGGGCTCAAAGGCTGAGAGTCACATGCAGGATACAGGCATGGCAGACCGCAGAAGACTGGCCCATGAGTATCAGGTATCGGAACCAGGATCCGGGAAGGTGGTGAGAGCAAGAAGGGCTCCCAAACGACATCGGGCGCTGAAGGCTTTTCGACCGTATCGGATCTGGAGCTCAGATTGTTGACAGATCAAACAGGAGTCCGTGCGGCTGCAGAAGCTGTGGGAACGCTGGAGGTGAATCCACAGACCCTCAGTGACTCTGAGGGGACCCTCTTATGTTTCTCTTTCTATCGGTGCTGTAAGGCGACTCTTTGCCTTACGGCAGGTAGAAGTAAATTCTGTGTAATATTACATTTTCTGTTTGATTGCATGGCAATAAAAGTATCTTGAATCCAGAGCTCAAACAGGTTTTCCGTGCTGTCAATCCGCTCCCAATCTCAAATCAGTGCTCCTTCTTCATCACCCATATTTTTTTTTAATGTTCTTATATATACATTTTTATAATAAAAAGTTGAACAATAAAGTGCACTTCAAGACCAGGAAAAAAGGTTATAAAAATGATCAGCCCTAAAAACACAATCGTGAAAATTAAAAAAAATGCAATAAATGAACAAAAAAAAAATTTCAAAACCCCTTTCCCTAAACAAGGTGGAAGGTTAAGGTTCATTAATCCAAGTGGCACAATCCTAGAGAAGGACCACGCCAAGATTCCCAATATGATCAACGTGTAAAACAGGTGATGCTTCTTTAGTTCGCATGTTCTGGACCTAGCTTAGAAAAATTTTGGAATGAAGTTTTTCAAACGCTATCGGCAATTCTCAATTTAAAATTGAGAAATGCTCTTTTTGGAGCATTTTGAGAAGATGATGAGTTACTTAACTGCAATTCAAAGCCACATTTTATCTTTTAATTCATTGATGGGCAGATGTGCAATTTTAATTAAATGGAAAGATAATAGCCCGCCTATACGTGCACAATAACTAAGGGATATTATACCTTGTTTAAATCTGGGGAAAAAATAGATACCCTATCATCAATTCGAATATTGATATGGGACTAACCATTAGTGTTAATCAGAGGTTTCCTTAGACAACAATCAACCCTTCACCAACATCCCCATTCTGTTTGAAGGGCCTCGCTGAGCGCACACTGGCTGATTTGCTCTCCAAGTTACTCCTCCCTCACCGCGTACAAGTCTGTAGCATTTCAAAACACACAGTCGCCAACCAAGTTCTTGCTCATTTTTGCCTTCATTATTTGCCATGTGCCAGAATCTCATCAAAGCAAATATCACACTGCTGTTTATTAAAAAATATTCTTCAAATTAATAAAGCACATTTTATTCCGATCACTCCAATACAGCCCACTAAAATGCAATAATAAAATGGAGAAAATTGTATTTGAAGTAGAGGGACCCACGTCATCAAGATTATTCATCTTTGATCTTGCAAGACAATTCACCTTGAAATTGGCTATGCAGTTATGTAAATGCCTTAAATTGGCTGATGGCAGTTTTAACCTCAATTTTAATTGAAAAGGAAAATGAACCTCTAAAAATATTCACGCCGTTCCACATGTTTACTACAGTCATCGGGTGGGGGTGTAATTAAAATGTTGCATGAAATTATCCAAAACTAAAATGATCCCGTTGGATGGTTCCATCGGGTGGCACAATTATTGCAGTGGTTAGTACAGCATTATTACACGGCCAGCAAACCGGATTTGAATCCCATCCTGTCAGCAAGGAGTGTGTACATTCTTCCTCTGGGTTTCCTTTGGGTGCCCGGGTTTCCTCACAAGTTCCAAAGATGCACAAGGTTAGTGGGTTAATTGGACACATGAGTGTATCTGGGGCGACATAGGCCAGAAGAGCATCGTTACCGTGCTGTATCTCTAAATCAATAACATTTAAAAAGTTGTGCCCGAAACTGGAGTCTTTGCCTGAAAATATTTCACATTCTCCTATCACTTTGGTTGAAAACAGTTCACTGAGCAAAGCTGAAATTACGCACAGACCGATATCCCTTCAGCTTTTGGATACATTGACCTTGTGGCAAAGGTCCCCCATCGCCTCGATAACAACGTCTTCTTACTGCTACCTTCAAGAGTACAGATACAGCACCTCTAGTTTCAAGTGCAACACACAAGTCCGCAGACACTGTAAAGGCACTAAAATGCTGGAGAAACTCAGCAGGTCCCACCACGTCCGTAGGAGGTAAGGATATCGAGCAAACATTTCAGGCCTGAGCCCTTCTTCAAGGAATGAGGTCAGGCAGGCTCCTTAATTAAAAAAAAAGTCTGGGGGAGGAGGGAAGAAAGGGGAGGAGCACAGGCTAACCAGCAAAAGGCCATAATTGGACATGGATAGGAGGCGGCCTGGAAATGTGGTTCAAAACCATGTGGCACAAGATGGTGGCGGTGACAAGGAACCAGGGAGGGCGGGTCTGGGTGAATGCATGGTCATAGAACTTGTGAGTCTGTGGAAGCTCGTTTAAGATCAATTGAATTAAGAACAATTTCTCCAGTTTCCATTAGAAACATGCCCCGCCCCCATCTCCTTCCCTCTTCCTTTCTCTCTCTCCCCCCCCCCCCCTCTCTTTTCTCTCTGTCTCCTTTCACAGAGCCAAAATTAATTGTCACCTTTCCTCTTATCATATCCAATTAACACCTTTTGTATATATTCGGGACATGTCAAAGACTTGAAAAGTACTGGAAGAAAGTATTTCAAACTTTCTCAGCACTTTTTAAAGGTTAATTTTAATCCCTAACAGCTTTATTTGGTATTGTTGGAGAGATACGACATTACTTTAACAACATCTTATCTGCACGTATTAGCTTTTACTTCTCTTATGTCTAGGCGGGCGGCGTTGGTCAGATGGAGGGGCGTCACCCCACCTAATCACGCTCAATGTCTACATGTCGTCTTGCTTAAATTTAAAGAAGGTTAGATGTCCAATTTCTGATTTAAATGCTGGGGAGCATTTTTGAGTTAGTTTTATAATTTTCTGATTTGTTATGAAGGTAGAAATGTTGACTATTGAGGTAATTTACCACTCTGATAAGAATTCTGTCCTTTTTTTGGCCAAACAGCTTCTTTTTGGTCGTGGATTTAGATTTTCCTTTTACTAATAAAATAATAAAATACCACTACAACATAATTTGTTTGATTAAAATGTAGGGAACCTTGGGTGAAATGATGTGATTTAAGTGTAATGTATCTCAACATTCATTGGAGCGCTTTCATCCCTAACGTCGAAGTACTCGAGATGGCAGAGGTCGACAGCAACGAGTCCACGCTGCTGAAGATCCAGCTGCGCTGGGTGGGTCTTGTCTCCAGAATAGAGGACCATCGCCTTCCCAAGATCGTGTTATATGGCGAGCTCTCCACTGGCCACCGTGACAGAGGTGCACCAAAGAAAAGGTACAAGGACTGCCTAAAGAAATCTCTTGGTGCCTGCCCCATTGACCACCGCCAGTGGGCTGATATCGCCTCAAACCGTGCATCTTGGCGCCTCACAGTTCGGCGGGCAGCAACCTCCTTTGAAGAAGACCGCAGAGCCCACCTCACTGACAAAAGACAAAGGAGGAAAAACCCAACACCCAACCCCAACCAACCAATTTTCCCCTGCAACCGCTGCAACCGTGTCTGCCTGTCCCGCATCGGACTTGTCAGCCACAAACGAGCCTGCAGCTGACATGGACATTTACCCCCTCCATAAATCTTCGTCTGCGAAGCCAAGCCAAAGAAGAAGAAGAAAGAAAGAAAGAAGATCTTTTTTTTAAACTTTTAACATGTACTCTGCATTTTTCGATGTGAATTTCAATGTGAATAAAAATATTGAAAAAGCAAAAAAAAAACAACTTTTGTTGGTCTGGACTCCTCCCCCTCCCATTCTCCAGTCTTTATTCCGACACCAAACTACCAGATTGTTGCAAAGGCCCATCCAGTTCACTTCAGGGAAAGAAGCGTGCTGCCCTTCTGTCCTTGTCAAGCCAGACCTGTGGATGTCTCAACTCCAAACTTTTTTATTTTGGATTGTCAATCAAGCTATTCTGCTCCAGGGTAATCAGAAGCAGGTTATACATGTTTGCCAGATCCTGAATACAATTAAGCATAGTAAAGTATTCAATGGTGCAGAATTAGGCCATTCTGCCCATTGTACCAATTCAGGCTCTTTTGAAAGAGCTATCGAATGAAACACACTTCCCTAACACCAAGTACAATCAGTTCATGTTTAAAGAAACATGAAGTCAGCAGGTCAAACGGTGTACTATATGTAGATTTCAGATTTCTGATTTATTGTTAGAGAACATATGACCCAGAGGTTCTTGTGGGTGCGGCAGAATTACCACTAATTGGTACTGCAAAAACTAAACTGCACACAGCACAAACATCTGAACAAATCAAAAGAACTGTAAACAGATAACGAATGTAAACAAACTGACTGTGCAATGCAATAGCAAGGATACGTAACCAACGTTTCGGGCATGAGCCCGTCATCAAGGTATGACCAAAATGTGGGCAGGCACCCGAACAAAATGGTGGGGGCGGGGGGGAAACGAGCACAGTCCACAGGCAGGAGATAATCAGTGGATAAGGGAGGGAGGGCACACTAGCAGACAAGGGGGAGGAGGAATCACGTTTAGACTCCTGTTGCCAGAAATTGGATTCTTGTTTCAGATATATGGTCTTTTATCAGAACCAATAAGCAGTGATTTAGTGGCTATTAACTTTACAAATGAACATTGCAATTCAGGCATATTTTCAAAATGGTCACAGAGTAAATTTAAGTCACCAGCCCTTGATTTTGTTGGCACGTTAGCGTATTGAGACTGTCATGCATTGTGGCAAAGCCAGCCAGCAAAGCTGTGACAGTTTCTTGATCTGCTGAGTAGGAACTTTGTCAGTGTCACACTCCTGTTATGCCAGCTTGCTGTTAAAACACACTTGCATTGCTAGAATGTATTCACTCATTCCAGTGGCTCCGGATCATGGAGCGAGAGTTCTTTCCACCATGAGATAAACGACACCACTGCTAAAGTTAAGAAGCAGATGATAGACCAAATTGGTTCCAAAGTGTGGCAGTTATGAAAAGCAAGCGGAAGGAAAGGGTTAGAAGGGAACAAGTTCAGGTCAGAAGCTGAGTGAATTATCTCCTTAGCCTCCACTTACAAACGTAGTGGATGAATGCACCTCTGATGTTCGACACCAGCCTGCAAGTTCTACAACCTATTTTATTTTCCAAAAATAGTAATCATTCATAAAAAAATTACACATTTACAAAAAGGGAAACCATTCAAAGATTTTCACATCTGTATTGTCAATCACATTCCCATCAATGTATATTCTCTAATTACCGCATTACCACCCCTTTGGCACCTTGTCGCTTTTCCCTCTCTGTTGTTTGAGGGACTTTCCCTCCAGTCTCAGTCCCTCAGAGCCTAGTAATGGGAGGACTCTAGACTACGGTCCTTCACATTGGCTGAACCAAGCGCCCTACTGACAGGGGCACTTCAGGCCATTACTGCCGATTGCTAATCTGTCTGCCTTGCAGCAGGCGAAGCAAATTCCATGTCATAAAGGAGTCTTGAATCTTAAAAGTTCATTTCACCCACCACCCAACTCGTCACCATTGGAGTGTGTGATACCGGCAAGGTGGACTGCAGTTACTCGCTCCGACACCTGCATCAAAGGAAGGCAGGGCAAGTAGGTAAATGGGAACACTCCTTGTAGCTTCTGCTCGGAGTCCCCGATATGGAGATAGACAGAATTGCCATTCCTCCCTTGAGGGACTCCCCTGTCAGCGCTGTAGAACTTTCCGTCCGAAAAGGAAGGCAAAAGCACACAGAGATGTTGGAGGAACTCAGCCGGTCTCGCAAGGAGATAAAGATACTGCATGTTACTGACGTTTCAGGCCTGAGCCCCTCTTCGCGGTTTCAGCTAAAGGCAGGCAGGCATCTTAATTAAGGAGTAGAGATTAAGGGGAAAGAAAGGGTGGGGGACGAGTCCAGACCTAACAGAGAAAAAGTGTTAATTGGATATGATAAGAGGAAAGGTAAGAATTGATTTTGGCTCTGTGAAAGGAGACAGAGAGAAAAGGGGAGAGAGAGAGGCAGACAGAGGAAAGGAGAAAGGGGGTGGTGGGGGGGTTAATGAAAATAGGTTAATGCCATCTGGTTGGAGGGTGCCAAGATGGAAGATGAGGTGCTGTTCCTCCAATTTGCAGGTGGTCTCAATCTGGCAGGGCGTGAGACCATGGACGGACACGTCAGCAAGCAAACGGAATGGGGAATCGACATGGGTGAACAGAGTCGAGATGCTCAACAAAGCAATCTCCCATTCAGCGCCCATTCTCTCCACAACAGGATGCAGTAGGTGACCGCTGCAGATTCACAAGTGACGTGTTGCTTCACTTGGAAGGACTGTTTGGGGCCCTGAGTAGTGGTGAGGGACGAGGTGTGGGAGCAAGTGGTCACAGGGGTAGGAGCCAAGGCGATGATTGGTGAGGAGGGGATGAGGGAGTCACGGAGGGAGCAGTCCCTGAGGAAGGTGGAGAGGGACAATTGAGGATGAATCTTGCCGGGGACATCCACGAATCCTGCAAATGGATTTTTAAAAAAACAGTTGGAGCTTAAGGAAAGGCAGTCTAAGGGGGAGGTGGGGGAGAGAATTTAAACACAGTGAATAAGCAGCAGGAACCACAATGGTGTTTGAGTCTAGGGTGACTATCAATGCATTGATGGATGAAGGCGAGAGAGGTTAATCTGTGGCCAATTACTGAAAGATATGTTTTCGTGGCATTGACTCTGGTAGTTCCAGGGGCTAAGTGACAGATAAGAAAGCTGAGCTAGACATTGAGCTGAATAAATAATGCAAACAGTAGTTAAGTAGCATTTTATTCAATGGCTTGCCCTAATAAAAGTAGTTTTAGGGGTGATAAATGATGCAGAGTTTGTATTCTGCTATGACATATTTAATAGACAGCTTTGCTTGGGTGATAAAGATAACTTCCTGGCAGAAATACAAACCATTACTTCATATGCATCCCTGCTTGAAAGGCTGCAGGAGGAAATATCTTGGTCACATATTTTGCAGCAGTTTTTCCGTGGTTTTTAAGAACTCCTTATCAATTTACTGCGGCCCAATATTTGACAGGCCTCTTCCGTCTTTCAAACGCGGCATCGATGCAGGATACAACAGCTTCTGCAGCCTGGTCGCTGCAATGGTCAGAGAGAGAGTGGGCACTTAATGCCCGAGAAATGGGAACGCCACGCTTTAATTTGGGCAGCAGTGAGGGCATGTGGCGGAGCGCAGACCGAAGGGGGACGTGACTTTGTTGAATTGGATAGCAGTCTGAAAAATCAAGTGCCAAAAAAATCTTTACTCTAACTCCTATCAACATAAGCTTCAAGAGTGTGGTAGTAAATTACTATTGAACTGGTATTGATTTCTGACTTTACTGAACTTAGATGGCCATGACATTCAGGTCTAGGTGAAAATGAATGTACGACAGACTTGTACTGAAATGGAAAAAAATATTCTATGAAATATATGAACACATTATGAGTTTATCGCTAGTGTGGAGATGAGAGACATTATCACTCCAAGGCAAGGACTACAATTAAGAAAGCTGTATACTGGTTTGTCAACTCACGCTGCAATATGTCAAATCTATTGATAATGAAGCTGCAACAAATCGTCAGAATGTTTTCGGTTCTCCCGCTGGATCGTGTTTCTCTCATATTTGTGGGAGCTTATTAAGATGACAGATAACCAGACAGGATTTTTTGTCTTACTCACATCCAGTCTCAGTGCAAAGCTTTAAAATGTAGAACATTGCAGCACAGGGCAGGCCATTCAGCCCACAATGTTGTGCTGGCCATCAATCTAATGCTTCCTGACCTCACACCCAGACCTGTCTCTCTTTCTTACATTGTTGTGCCTATTTTGAGTGTTCCTATTGAACCAGCCTCCACTCCCCCACCTTTCGTGCATGTACTCTGACAATGCGAAAGCAGAGGGAGAAGTGCATAAACCCTCACTGCAGGTCCAAATGACCTGCGACTCAAGATCTCATCAATCCTTTTCCAAAAGCTTTGAATGTCAATGGGAAAAAGCTGAAGGTCCTGCCCCCCAATGAAACGTCCGAAAGGTCAAAAGTAAGCTCATTTTCTAGCTGAGACTTCTCTGCGAAAAAAAAAGGCCTCAATTAAAACTGAGATGGTGAGAACATTATGGGAAGAGCGATGCCACTCCTCACGTGGTTAATCCTTCAAAAGTGAAGCTTGCAGTGGGCGTCCTGTTCTGCTCATTGTGTGGGAGCATTGCATCGGACAAGGCTACAATGGCGATGCCATTGCCCAGGGCTAAATACTGCAAAACCTGGACAATATTCTGGCCTGGGCAGAAAGGTGGCAAGTAACATTCATGCCACACAACTGCAGAGCAAGAATCAGAATTTACTGTCATGAACATGTTATTTTGCAGCAGCGTCGCAGGGCAAACATTTCTATAAACCTCCTTGCAGAATAAATAGAGTACAAGAGAAAGACAAAGGCAAAATGTGGTAGTGTCGATGGCTGGTTGATCATTCAGGAATCTGATGGCGGAGGGGAAGAAGCTGTCCTTTGTACCGCTGGGTGCTCGACTACAGGCTCCTGGACCTTCTTCCCCGATGGTAGCAGAGCGAAGAGGGCACGGCCTGGGTGATGGGGGGTCCTTGAGTGTCGAGGCTGCTTTCGTAAGACTCCGCCTCTTGTTGTTGTCCTTGATGGAGTGATCTGGAGGCCATGATGTCGCAGGCTGAGTTACCAACCCCCTGGAGTTTTTGTTTTGTCCTGAGAGTGGGCGCCTCCGTACCAGACAGTGATGCTATGTATTTTCCACGGTCCTGACGAAGTTTACGAGAGTATGCGATGACATACTCAAACTCTTCATAAAGTCAAGCAGCTGGCGGGCCTTCTTCAACATTGCATTGACATGGAGGCTCCAGGATAGATTCTTTGACATAGCGACACCCTGGTATTTGAGGTTCTTGCCTCTCTCCCTTGTTGACGCCCTCGATGAGCTCTGGGTCGCGGTCTCCTGATTTCCTCCTGAAGTCCATGATCATTCCCTTGGCTCTGTTAACGTCAAGTTCAAGGCTGTTTTATCATTGTTGCTCAACATGTTGATCGATCTCCCTCCTGTACGCTTCCTCATTGCCGCCTGTGATTCTGCCATCAACCATGGGTATATATGGGCTAAGCACAAAACCTTGAGGTGCGCCTGTTTTGATCATCGATGAGGAGGAGACACCATTTCCCAATTCTTGACTGCGATCTTCAGATGAGGAGGTCAAGGATCCTGGTGAAAGGTGGAGAGGCTCCAGGTTTGGAGCTTGTTGACCAGCACTGAGGAAATAGTGGTTTTGAAGGCTGAGCTGTACTCATTGAAGCACCAGCAGTATATGTGAGTTTCTCTTGTCTAGGTGATCCAGAGCTGAGTAGCGAGCCCATGATATTGCGGTTGAGCTGTAGCCAATTTTCAGTGGGTCCAGTCTTTTACTTGTTAATTCGGACCAAAATGCCAGTGAAAGATCTTGACCTCCTCTGGACGCTGAGAGGCCTGTTGAGTTCCTCCAGCATTTTTTTGTGTCTTCAGCGAAAAGCTGAATGACCACTTCTCTCTGCGGACGCTGCCTGCCCCGCTGAACCGCTCAAGCTTCTCTTTGTTCACACAAAGCCCTCTGATGTGCTCGACTCTTAGAGCCGCCCAATTGCAGAGATAATCCCCTTTTGAAACAGCCACAAGGATATTCAGAGAGCAGTCAGAGTTTCCAGGGGTGAGTGTTTATTTTTATTTTGAAAGCAGCAGCACATTTTCACCGGCTCTCTGTAGTTGTGGACTTGCGCAAGCGTCTTTGCACGAGATGCCACTTACTTGTCCACGAGCGCCGTCCTTTTTTACCACTCCGGAGAGTTGTAGCGCTGGTGAGGACCCAGAAGAGTGGAGACAGAGTGCTGCTCCAGTGTTTTCAACCACCTGATCCAAATGCAGCTGTGTACGGATTTAAAAGGCCTTTTAAAGGACCTGATGGTGCTTGTAAATAAAATCCAGCAACCGTGAATGCCTGTACCCAAGATGGCAATGCCTGTGTTCAGCAGCGGCCAGGAGGCGTTCCAGACTTTGGGCACCAGAAACGGGGGGAACACCTCACCCACACCTCCTGTTGAGAAGGAGGAGCAGAGGAGACCGTGACCACGGTGGCGGGCCAGCGGGGGGCTCAGCGGCTGAGGGACCCACACAGGCTGCAGGCGGGTGGCAACCTGAGGTCGAGTGACTCACAGACCCGGTGCACGTGAGGGCGCTGAAAGGGCTCCCAAGGGGCCTCAGGGGCTGAAGGCTTTCTGGTCGTGTCAGACGGAGCTCGGTCTGCCGATGAATTCACCTCCACACAGCAGCAGAGTCTGCGGGAGCGCTGGAGATGAATGCACAGACATTCGGCGGCTCTGAGGGGACTCTGTTTTGCTTCTCCTTCTCGGGGGGTGCTGGGCAACACTAATAGGGACTCTTTGCCAATAGCCAGTTGCAAGCGAACCAGATACAGCAGCCAGCACAGAGGAAAGAATAATTACTTTCTCTGAATAGCTGACCTAATGAGCCCAGCAGATAAACATCCCTGAAGGGGAGAGGAAATCAGTGCAGCCAAAGTCTTCAAACATTTCTTGTCACTAATTATGGCTCATGACTGAGCATAAAGTGTCTAATTATTATGCTGGTGTAATTCTCACATCTGTCTTTGCCAGTGAAAGAGCAAATTCTAGCTATTAGTTGCTCCAAAATCAAATGCATTGGGTTCAAGGCCTTCTTTTGATAAATTCTCGCAGGCAGTCAAATGAAGGTTGGGTGGAGAGGTGTGGCCTGATAGAGGTTGCAGCCTCATTGCCTCAGAGATCAAGATTAATGTCTAGATGAAGGGTTCTTGTCCAAAACATTTTTCATCCCCTCCTCAGGAGGACCTGAAACAACCACCCTCCTCGATACGTCAATAGGTTGGTAGTGGAGAGAGTGGAGAGCACCAGGTCCCTTCAAGTCCACTTGAAAAGTGACCTGCTGTGGACAGACAACAGCTCCTCACTTCTCAGGAAGGCGCAATTCCTGAGGAGGCAGATGCGGGGCAAGGTTCCCCCCCCCCCTCACCCACCCGTCATCACAGGAACTCTATCGAGAACATCCTGGCCAGCTGCATCACGGTAGGGGTACACTTGCTGAAGAGAAATGGATCCACAGGACTAGAAGAGTGGCAGAGAGGATCACTGGAGTCTCCCTCCTCCCTCCCCCCCCACCCCACCCCAATCGACGCAACCTACCAAGATTGTGTCTGAAGAGGGGGCACAAAATCATTGAGGACCCCTTCCAGCTGCTCACGTCAGGAAAGAGATGCAGGAGTATCAGAGGAGCAGCTTCTTCCCAAGGGCAGTGAGAATGCTGAAGGACCAAAGGAATTGCTCACACTAACCATGAGATGCTCAAATCTACAAAACAATTTTTTATATGCATTTTTTTTAAAAACCACAGGACCGAAGAACACTGTTTGTCGGGTTGTACTTGTGCAATCAAATGGTAATAAACTTGAACTTGAAGCTGCTCAACCCGGTGTATTCTTCCAGCTCATTGCTTTGTGCGTGGGATTCCAGTGTCTTCAGTCTCTCGCGTCTTGACTTTGGTTGATGATGGGATACTTCACCCTATAACCACTGGATGTTCTGCTTTCCTCCCACTTGCTTGCAAAGGCACGGGTTGTTTGGATTAATAACAATGGGTGTTTGATAGTTGGCTCAGGTCCAAGTTTGTTGTCATCTGATTGCACGAGTAAAACCCAACAAAACAGCGCATCTCCAGACCATAGTGGACACGCACAGACACACAGTATACCCTGCACACAAACAACATATACACACACACATAGAGCACTCCGAAAATAAATATATCTAAAAATAGTTCACGAGTTTCTGGGAACGTTCAACACCCTCAATGTCTGCAGAAGGAAGCTGTTTCCCAGCCTAGTGGTCCTGAGTTTTACGCTCCTGTACCTCTACCTTGAATGGCTCGTTGGTAAAGGGTCCTTGATGATTATCTGAGCCCTCTTTAATCACCGCTGCCTGTAGGTATTGGCGATAGAGGGAAGGGAGACTTCAGTGATATTCTCAACAGTTTTAAGCACCCACTGACCTCCGATCTGATGAATTCCAGTAACCGTACCACACCGTGATGCAACCTCTCCATTGTGCTCCTGTAGAAGGTTGTTAGGATGGTGGCAGCACAGTACAGGCCCTTGTGGTGCCAAACTATATATTCCTACCCAAATAAAAATTAAGCCCTCAAAAGCCTCTATTTCTCTTTCCTCCATATGCCTGCCCAAGAGCCTCTTAAATGCCTCCACCACCACCCCTGGCAAGGCATTCCAGGCCCCCACAACTCTCTGTGTAAAAACATTACCCTGATGTCGCCCCAAAATCTCCCTCTCTTCACTTTGTGCAGGTGCCCTCTGGTGTTTGCTACTCCCACCTTAGGAAAAGGGCACTGGCTGTCTACCTTATCTATGCCTTGTAGACCTCTCATCCTTCACTCCAAAGAGAAAATTAACCTTGCCCCATAAGACTTGTTTTCGAATCCAGGTCACATCCTGGTAAATCTCCTCTGCAACCTCCCCATAGCTTCATAATGAGGTGAACTGAACTGAATACAATACTCTAAGTGTGGTCTCACCAGAGATTTGTTGAGGTGCAACACGACCGCTCGATTCTTGACCTAAATCCCCAACTGCTGAAGCCCAACGTCCCAAAGCCTGTGAGGCAAACTTTAGAGAGGATGGATTTGGACCCCAGGTTCCCACTATTAAGTATCTGACCATTAACTCTATTCTCAGCCTTCAGGTTTGATCTTTCAAAATGCATCACCTCATACTTATCCAGTTGGACTCCATCTGCCACTTTTCCTCCCAACTCTCATTCCTGTTGTAACAGCACTATCCACAACTCCTCCAACTTTGGTATCATCCACACACTGACCCAGCTTCTTCGTCTAGGTCACTTATAAAAATCACAAAGAGCAGGGGTCTCAGAACAGATCCCCGAAGAACTCTACTATTCCCTGCCATCGTGTGAAACGAGTTGTCCTCTGTCATCAGTCAAGGTCATCAATTTGCAGAAAGCTTTGCAGCTCCCATACCCCGCAGCGATGCAGCCAGACAGGACATTCTCAATCGTGCTCCTGTAAGAAAGTTGGCAAGCAAGAAGGGGGCCAGTAGCCTTGCTCCTCTCAACCTCCTTAGGAAGCGTAGGCCCCAATGCACCTTCCTTGCCTATTCCCAAGAACTTTTTAATGTCATGGCTCAGAAAGAGGGATATTAAGCTGCCCTTGGCCATGAATAAATGAAAGAAAAATCAACAATATTCCCAAAGGAGAACAATTTTGAGAACATTCACCCAAAGCTGGCTATTTTCCCTGTCCACAACCTGTAACATTTCAGTGAGATCTTAATGGAATCGCATTTGTTGATATTTGAGGTGGGTAATTGGTATATCAAGTGCTCAACATTTTATTCTTGAAAGAAAAGGGTGACATTGTTGGTTTAACACTCCAAGTACGATGCGTGTAAATGTTTACGGTGCTTTAGGGATGTTTCAAGTGCATCTCTATACCTTTTAGTCACACTGGTGGAGCTCTGCTGTATGGTATCTGAGGACATAGAGGACACTTTAGCCAATTTTCCATTAATTGATAAGAATTCTAATGACTTGCGGTTTTCAATTTTCACTCTGGGTTTTTAGTACCATAGCACAGAGTTCCACTCTGTTAAAAGAGATAGTCTATAATGAGAATCTATGATAGGTTTATCCTCAATCTCTTAAAATAATGGGGCAGTTTAAAAGAAAACCTTTCAAAGTATATAACACGCATGGGTAGCAATGATAATATGAACTAAATTATTTCCATTACTTCAAAAAGATTTGGAAAGGTAGGACAAGAGAATATAAAAAGAAATTAGTAAAAGTAATTTCACAGGAGACAACAGGAAGGATGTGTTTGCACGAGAAAGTAAATATTTACCTTGGGAATATTTAGCCAGACGGCGGGTGTTGGAAATATGGCATGTGTAATGTGACAGACACAGCCCGGGACATCACAGGCAAAACCCTCCCCAACGCCGAGAACATCTACCGGGGAACGCTGCCGTCGAGGATCCGCACCACCCAGCACACGCTCTGTTCTCGCCGCTGCCATCAGGAAAGAGGTATCGGGGCCACAAGGCTCGCACCCCCAGGTTCAGGAACAGCTGCTCCCCCTCCGCCATCGGACTCCTCAACGTCAAACTCAATCAGGGACTCATTCTCTTCCACTTCATTGATATTTTCAATCTCTCTGTATTGCAGTCAGTTTGTTTACATTGCTTGATCTGTTTACATATGTACATTGAGTACATCTTGTTCTGCACTGCCGATGAGTGGGCAATTCTGCCTCACCCGCAGGAAAAAAGAATCTCGGGGTTGTATGTACGCTGACAATAAATCTGAAATCTGAGGCATGCAAAGAGCCAAAATCCTGCAGGTGTTGGAAATTTGAAATTAAAACCAAAAACACTGTAAGTGCTTTGGAGGTCAGGTGGCACCTGTGAAAGGAAAGAGAAGGTTAACGCTGCAGATTGAATCAGGAAATACGATGGAGGTTCCAATGAGAGGAGATCGGCCTGAAAAAAAAGTGGCATTGTTTCTCTCCGTTGCCTGCGAGTATTTGGAGCCCTGACCTGTTTTGTTCACTCAGCTGGCTAGAAATCTTCAGCTCCTGAAGGAATATAACAAGGTGGACAGGGAGAGGACGTTCCCTCTTGTCGGAGAATCTGGAATGGGGGCCATTGACTAAAAGGAAGGAGTGGCCCACTGAAGACAGAGATGAGACGAAATTCTTCCTTTAGGTTGATGTTTACAGATATTCCAGCTGATATTTAAAGTACCCCGAAGAACACTTACATTTTTTTAAAAGTTGAGGATTATGGTAGACAACTTCAAGCAAAACACAAAGATAATTTCAGATCACATAGGAAGTTGGAGAAATATTAAAGTATTATAGTCGCTGGGTGGGTCACGTCTCCAGAATGGAGGACCATCGCCTTCCCAAGATCGTGTTATATGGCGAGCTCTCCACTGGCCATCGTGTCAGAGGTGCACCAAAGAAGAGGTACAAGGTCTGCCTAAAGAAATCTCTTGGTGCCTGCCACATTGACCACCGCCAGTGGGCTGATATCACCTCAAACCGTGCATCTTGGCGCCTCACAGTTCGGCGGGCAGCAACCTCCTTTGAAGAAGACCGCAGAGCCCACCTCACTGACAAAAGACAAAGGAGGAAAAACCCAACACCCAACCCCAACCCACCAATTTTCCCTTGCAACCGCTGCCACCGTGCCTGCCTGTCCCACACCGGACTTGTCAGTCACCAACGAGCCTGCAGCAGACGTAGACATACCCCTCCATAAATCTTCATCCGCGAAGCCAAGCCAAAGAAAGAAGAAAGAATAGTCGGCCAGCATTAATGGATTCCAGTTGCTCTGTTACCACTTTTCCCTGGTCGCAAAGTCACCGTGTTCGTCACTGACTCCACCAAGATCAGGAGGAAATGCAGAAAGTGAATTATCAATGACATGGTTCATTTCATGGTTTTGTATGCTTGAAGTAGGCCTAAAATATAAGGAAATCACAAAAATATGTTACGAGATAGAAAAGTTTTAAGGTAAGATTTGTGATGAGCAAATTAGCTGAAGTGTTCAGAAAGCAAAATCCTCATTGTACAGTGTTATCAAGGCATAACCAGCTGTGGGCTATGAGCTGGAGAGTGAGAATAGGTATTTGATGGCTGGCTCAGAGAGGGAGATCAAAGGCTCTGTTTCTGTGCAGAATTCCTTTTGGACCCAATGACTCTAAATTAAGGCTTTTGGGTTACTCCAGTAAAGTCATACTGAGATAGAGGAACGGCAGAGCAGGTATGAGGGGCTTACTGCTGTCCATCCATTTCAATATCTTATGTTCCTTTATCCAATGTCAAAGACGTTAACACATATTACCAACACTGACTGCTTTAAACAACCTTGATGAAGGGCTCAAGCCTGAAATCTTCACCTTTCCTACATAAAGTATACTGCCTGGCCTGCAGAGATTCCCCAGTATTGTGTTTTTACTTTAATCATGATGTCTGCCAACTTTTGTGTTTTACTCTCAGCTTACTACAATCACACCGAAATGCTGGTCTCACAGTGTTCATAGTAGGTAAAGATATATTACCAACGTTTCAGGACTGAGCCCTTCAACAATCAATACAATCCCTGTGTCTGGACCAGAAGGGGCTTCACCAGCCTTTGGAACCATGATGTGAGAGCAGCCGGCCGCCCACGCCGAGAAGGTCCCGACCTTACGCTGGACAGGACAGGCTCCCCTTTGGACACTGCACTAGGCATGCTCTGGAAGTCACACCACAAAAACAATTGACCTCTGGTCAATGGAAAATCAGCCCCAATGTTCAAATTCAAGTTCATTTATTATTGACACGCAATTGTCAAGTACAATTGGTCAAAACTGCATTCTTCAGTCCTCAGTGTAAAAACATACAAATGCATATATAGACATAACGCGCATATTTACAAGTGATTTATATGCAGTATGTATATCTATACAAAATAGATAAATAATGTTAAATAATAATAGATACTCAGAGGGATTGTATGAACAGTTGATCTGTCGTTCAGCTGTCTCACTGCCCGTGGGAAGAAGTTGTTCCTCGGCCTGGTGGGTCTGGCTCTGATACTCCTGCATCTCTTCCCCAACAGGAGCATCTGGAAGAAGCAGTGTGCGGGGTGGTGGGGGTCCTTAACAATTTTGCGAGCCCTCTTCACACAACGACCCGGGTGGATCACGCCAATGGGGGATGGGAAGGAGGGCCCAGTGATCCTCTGTCTACGGACCTGGGGTTTGACCCCTGATCTCCAGCAAGAATGTCACCGCTTTGTAAAGTCTTCTCACGAATAAGATCAGAAGGCTGATGGGTGTCACGGAAAATCTGCTTCACACGATCATTACCAATTTTCACCCACGCCTGGTAACAGTGAAAATTACTCAGGAACATATAACGTCGTGTGTGTGAACAATAATGGATTTAAAAGCATTTTTAAAAGTCTCCATATTGATTTTTATCAGTGATTATTGAACAATACTTTTAGACTGTAGCCTTTCAAGCTTATTAATAATCTGTTTTCTTGCCTGAAAAGGAAAATGGAAAAGCAATCTTCAATTTGAATTCTGTTCAACAGTCTGGATGGTGTGTTAAGTTTTAATTAAGAAGGGCAAAACTTTGAGGAATGGTGGACAGATCTCAAGTGTAAACAGCATATTGACAATCAATGACCACAAACCAATTCATTCACTACTATTTGAAAGGGATGGGTGATGCTTATCAGTAGTCTGGGAAAATGTTGGGACCAATTAATGCTAACTGACAGCTGTCCAATTGACAGGCTGACAAAAAATCGAGAGTGTGAGATAGTTTGCAACTGCTGGACGGGAGTGTGCTGTTCCCATTCCAGCCGCTTTCTACTTCTGCCCTGAGTGGCACGGCGTCATAAGGCCCTTCACCCAACACTGAGCACCAATTTCTATCCATTTAGGAAGTGGAAAAGAGGAGATGGGTACAAGTTCAAACGGTAATGCTGGAGAAACTCAGCAAGTCAAATAGAACACTTTACAGAGCAAAGATAAAAATGCATAACCAACATTTATGGCTTGAGCCCTTCATCAAGGCATAAGTCTGGACAAAATGATGGGGGAGGGGCAGGGGAGGAACACAGGACCAAAGGAATTGCTCACATTAAACATCTGAGATTCTCAATTCTACCAAACAATATTCATTTATTTTTGAAGCTATAATACGTCTTGCATATGTATTATTTGTCTGTACAGGTGTTATGTCTGGTTGTGTGTCAGCATGTTTTTCACTGAGGCCTGGAGAATGCTGTTTCAACAGGCTGTACTTATACAACAGTTGGCGATAAACTTGACTTGGCTTGACAGGCAGGAGGTAATAGCTAGATAAGGGAAGGAGGGCAAAGCAGCAAATAAGGGGGGGGGGGGGTTAACTCTGTGAATGGAGAGGGAAGGGGAGCTGAAGGAATGAGGGATGGGGAAAGGGAGGAAAACGGGGAGTGGGCGAGCAGAAACCGGAGAGGTCGATGTTAATTCCATCCGGTTGGATGGAAAAATAAGGTAGTGTTTCTCCAATTTATGAGTGGCCTTGGTTTGACAGTACATGAGGCCATGGACAGACATGTCAGCTTTGTCTCCTGATCACGCTCTCATTTCTCCGTGTTGGATTCTTTTTAACTGACCCTCTTGTATCTCCAGCCCGTGGTCTTGCTTTCATCCACGAACGGAGAGATCCACTTCATGCTTCAGAACCCCAGAGGCAGTGGTTATTTCCTTCTGCAGGGAGCCCCGGTCTGATCAGCCCTTCTTAATAGAGCTAACAGTGGGCAACATGGTTACCGTAGCGGCTCGTGTCCCGTTTCCCCCCGCCCCCCCCCCCCCACTGTTATAGTGCCAGAAACCGGCGGTGTCTGTAAGGAGTTTATATGTTTTCCCCATGTCTGAGTGGGTTTGATCTGGGTACTTCGGTTTCTTCCCACCTTCAAGACATACAGGGGCTCTAGATCAATTGGGTATTATTGTATGGCGCGGGCTGGTGGGCTGGAGGGGCCTGCTACTGTGCTAGATGTCTAAATTTAAAGTTAAATATCTTATTCTGACTGGGGTTTCAAGTAAGATTGGCCCAAACCAGGACCGCAATCAGTGAGTCGAGTCTTGTTCTGAATTCACAAGGCCACTGTGACACGATACATACCAGTCCCAACTTACTGCCATAAATGTGGGCTCATTCTTTGCAGATTGACAGCTGCCCCTCACTGATATGCTTTACATGGTTCTTTTGTATCGTTGTCAGATACTAGTTGAAAATGCGGGCTTTGCTTCTTGTCTTCGAACTTTTCAGATGCCCACTGTACCCTTGACCTTCCTTTGAAAGAAATACCAATTAGTCTCAATCCTCCTCTTGTTGTCCACAAAATGGTTCCAATTTTAGCTGCATGTTCCTATCTCCTCAACCAATCCATTAAAATTCAATGGAAAGATTCATCAGTTCCTTACAACATGAGGGTCCATGTCAATTCCACGACTTTTTTTGGACTGTTCCATTGATTTCAATTAATTAGAAATCTGCTGGGAAAAAAAAGTGTAAGATGGTATCTGTGTCTCAGATGTAATGTGAATGGGTTTGGGACTCTCACACCAATGCCAGGCACCTTCAGCAACTCATTTCAATCAGCGACATGAATCAGCTTCCGCTTATATGTTTGATTTGATTGAATCTAAGTCCATTGAGCACAAAGCTTATAAAACCCGCTTCGCACTGAAGCTGGGTTTTAAATCTTTGCTGAATTAAAGTCAGTTCGTTTCATCTTGTAAACTCTGCCGTTCTGAGCTGCAGAATGAAGGCACCGATGAGTGAAAAAGGTCGGCTCAGATGAAGGAGTTCCACGATCATGACCTCGGACGCTGCCCATGCGATATCCGCACGTTCTCCCCGTTGGCAGCGTGGGTTCACTCGCACCTCCCGCGGACCTGGGCGTTAACTGGCTGTTGTAAACTCTCCTCAGTATGTAGGTAGGTGCTAGAATCTGGGCAGGAGTTGATGGGCATGTGGTGGAGAATAAAATGGAATTAATGTGTAAAATGGGTCTTGATGGTCAGTGGTAGCTTTTGATCGGCTGAAGGGTCACTTCTTGATTCTATGAACATAAATCTCCTCACCCTTTCCAATGAAATTGCTTCTCACTGTATGCCAATTGATTCAAAATACAAGGCTCCGTTATTGTTATGTGGCAAAACAGGTGTAATACCACACGAGATTGACTTCAGGCAGACAAAGATTTCTGCATTGCCCCTGGCTCGGTGTGGCTGCTCCTCGCGGCTTGACTTGTGACCACTCCGTGGCAAAATGAACGCAAAATGTTGACAGGAAATGGTGGGTGGAATTTGTAGCGACTGCACTCATAAAATAAAATCTTGCAGATGCCACTGTTCTGAAATTTAAGCAGATATTCCTAAATGTACTGAATAGATCAACATTGGTTGACAAGAGTGAAACACATGTTATAACACAAGAGGAGCTGAAGTAGGCCATAGAACCATAGAATGCTACAGCACAGAAACAGGCCCCTTCAGCCCTTCTATTCTGTGCCAGACCACTTTTTTCCCTTGTCCCACTGCCCTGCACCGTCCGTAGCCCTTCATGCTTTTGAAACAGTGGTACGACCACTTTCAAGGCAGGCGTGATTGAAGTCGCCTGCAACAATCATGGCACTGTCAGGGTGGGAAGTCTTCATGGCTTCACCTGCGTTAGCAATCAGCGTGGCCGAGAATTCCCTTGGCAGTAAAAGGGTATGCATTTCACCAGAAGGTGAGCAGGTCTTCACAGAAGAGACACTGGTGCTCTAGTTCTCGTTGACGTGCAGTCTTCCTCCTCAAGTCCCGCCAGAAGCAGTGTCTCTGTCTGCCTTTGAGTCTGTTTTCACATTTCCCATGAACAGTCCTTGGCCTAAAACATTAACCGCTTCTCTCTCCGTAGATGCTGAATGGCCTCCTGAATATTTTCTGCATTTCTCCACATTAGCATCACATTAGATTGTTAACAGGAAGTTTTCTTATCCTCTGACGGGTTTTTTTTTATATAATAAATAGATAGCATGGCTGATGACACCATTATTGGCATTGTAAAAAAATAAATGCTGTGTATAAAATATGTTAGTGCTGTGATTACATACCAATAAGTTCACCTTCATCAGTACTGGCCTAGTAACTAAAGACATTTGAACCATATATTATTGTTCGAAGAGTTCACCTGATGCTATTTTTGCAATGATATTTACGCTTCAGAGTTGCTGGGTCATCTCCAATTATCTATGGAAGTAACCTTGGATATTTTTAAAGGTTCTTCTGGATCTAATTATCTCAGACAAAAAGGACCTTGTGTAATAGATATATTTTTGTTTTACATTTACGTACCCAACACGGTGACAGGCTCTTTTGGCTCACAAGTCAATGCCGCACATTTACACCCAATTGACCTACAACCCCCGGTACATACGCTTTGAACGGAGGGAGGAAACTGGAGCAGCCAGAGGATCCCCACGCAGACATGGGGAGAATAGACAGTGCTGGATTTGAACCCCAGTCATTGCAATGTACTAACCGCTGCCCTCATAACGTTATGAGCATTCATCATGTCTGTAAACATGACGTATTTTGGCAAATTTCAAGGTTATGCTGTGGGCAATGCAATTGTGGCAAAAATGATTCCCTCCTCCACTTGAACTAAAGAAGCTTAACAAGTACTATTTTGACAACACCGCAGGAGGTTTGTGGATGATACAAAGGTTAGAGGAGTTGTGGATGGTACTGAAGGTTGTCATAGGTTACCAAAGGGTACAGACAGGATGCAGACTTGGGTGGAAAAATGACAGATGGAGTTCAATTCGGATATGTGTAAGGTGATACATTTTCGAAGGACAAACCAGAAGGCTGAGTACAGGGTTAATGGTCGGATACTGAACAGTGTGGATGAACAGTGGGATCTTGGGGTTCAAATCCATGTATCCCTCAAGGTCGCCACACAGATCATTAAGATCTGGGATCTGGGATGTTGGACTTCATTAATAGGGGGATTACGTTCAAGAGTAGCGAGGTCATGTTGCACCTCCTCAAATCTCTGATGAGACCACTCTGTGTTCAGTTCTGGTCACCTCATTATAAGAAAGACGTGGAAGTTCTGGAGAGGATGCAGAGATTTACCAAAATAAGTCTTATGCGGCAAGGTTATCAGAGCTGGGGCTTTTCTCTTTGGAACTCAGGAGGATGAGAGGAGACTTAATAGAGGACTACAAGATTCTGAGAGGCAGAGCCAGTGTATTTTCCCCAGGACAGGAAGAGCAAACATCAGGGGACATTTTGACAAAGTAAAGGGAGGAAAGTTTAGGTGAGACATCAGGGGTGATTTTTTTACACAGAGAGTTGTGGAATTCCTTGCCAGGGATGATGGTGGAGGCTGAAACATTAGGGGCATTTAAGAGACTCTAAGGCACAGGGATGAGAGAAAATAGACAGTTATGAGGTAGGAAGGATTTAGTACTTTTTTTGGTAGGGATATATAGGTTAGCACAACATCGAGGGCTGTGCTGTAATGTTCTTTGTTCTTTGTTAACTATATTTGATTTCTGAGTCCTCACACATAAACAGGTCCCACCATGTCTATGTGAAGTGACAAGCACCCATTCAGCTTGCCCTGACATTAATCCCATTTCGCTCTCCCCACTTTCCCAGCGACCCCCCCTCCCCACAAGATTCCACTGCTCACCTCCATGATCGAGACAATTTACAGCGGCCCATTAAGCTACCAAGCTGTGTGGCTTTGGGAATGTGGGGGGGCAATGTGGAGGAAGCCTACGCAGACATGGGGAGAATGTGCAGGTTCCGTACGGACTGCACCATCGTTGGAATCTGTGGCATGGTGACTGAGAGGCAGCGGCATTACCAGCTGCTCTCTGATGGGCGCATATTAAAATCTAGCCCCACTTCACAGTTTGAACCAGGGCCCATCTTCCTTAGGTTTTGCAGCAGACTGAGGCTAAAGCTCAGTGTGGCAAATTCCTGTAGGAAAGACATCTTTATGGAAGAGTTTCAACTTGGGCTCCATAGTCCAGCCAATTTCAAACTTTTTTTTTGGCTATGAACCCACCCCCCCAAACCCCCTGCCCTACCCCCATGAGGAGTTTCTGGGCTCCCAGTGATATTGAGACTTTATAAGGCACTGGTGAGACCGCACTGGGAGCAGTTTTGGGCACCTCATTTAAGAAAGGATGTGCTGATGTTGGAGAGGGTACAAAGCAGGTTCACAGGATGGTTCCGAAAAAGAAAGGGTTACCATACGAGGAGAAATAGCTCTTGGACAGTTCTTGTTGGAATTTAGGAGAATTGGGGGGTGGGGGGGCAGATCTCATTGAAACATTTGGAATGTTGAATGGGGGGGCAGATCTCATTGAAACATTTGGAATGTTGAATGGCGTGGACAGAGCAAATGTTGAAAGGTTGTTTCCCGTGGTGGGAGAGTCTCAGACAAGAGGTCACAATTTTCGGGATTAAAGAGAGCCCGCTTAAAACAGTGATGTGTGGGAATTTCTTCTGCTGAAGTATGATAAATCTGTGGAATTTGGAGGGGGAGGAACCTGCAGATGCAGCGACGGTTAAATGTTTTCAATGAATGTGACTGAAAATAAAGTAAAGTGCTTTAAGATTTATATATTCATGCAAGTCAAGTTTTTTTCTGTGTAAGTCCAGTACAGATTTTTTTGTCTTTTATCATTTAAACTGTTTTTTCTTAATGCAGGTGCAATAGATAGGCATTGAAAGAGTAAGTCTCAAATTTATCCGGCATCTATCAATTATCATAGGTGCCAGATGCCAGGGGTTTAACTACTAAGCCCTGGGGTCCTGTCAATCAGCTGCAGCGGCAGGCACCTTTGCTCGCGTGCACGAAACCAGGCTCACAAAACAGGCGCTCTATTCTGAACTTTGTCATTCGAGTTGGGCCGACAGGAAGTTTCAAAGACTGGCCCAAACAGTTGTAACATCCCGAACAACCTTCGGGAATCTCTGGCCTGTGGCTCACATTTTTTCTTACACCTGGTGCCCTTCGAGCGAATTTGAGTTGAGGATTCGTGTGTGCCAGACAAAGTGAATCGAGATGGCATTGACCATTCCAGGTTCAAAGTTCAGCTGTATTGTCCGAGCATGGGCATGGCATCACATGATTCGTTTTCCCGCGAGCCAGGCAGAGGTTCTACACACCTTGACCAACAAAGCTGGCCTAATCAAAGCTTTCTTCACCACCACGAGCAGTTCATGGATATTCATGGAGGAATCAAAAAGCAGTCCAACCATCCAAGCCAAGTTTCTCAATCGACTATTTTCATTGACTTACCTCTATTGATTAAACGTGACCAGGTTGGTTGAAAGAAGTGTTTGAATACTCAAATAATTCCTTTTAAAATACAGGTATTCCCTGCTATCCGAAAGTAGAGCATTCCTATGAAACCTTTCGTAAGCCGAAATGGCAGAAAGCAAAAAAGCGATTGCCATTAATTTATATGGAACTTGTTTGAGTGTTCCAAGACCCATAAAAATAAACCACCAAATCATACCAAATAACACCTAAAACCTAAAATAACACTAACATATAGTAAAAGCAGGGATGATATGGTAAATACACAGACTATATAAAGTAAAAATAATGTAAATACAGTGAGTTTTGACTGCCCCGCCGCCTGCCCTGTGTCCGCCCCGCATGCTGCGCACTGACAGCCCCACCCGGCTGCCCTGTGTCCGCCCCGCATGCTGCGCACTGACAGCCCCGCCGCCTGCCCTGTGTCCGCCCCGCATGCTGCGCACTGACAGCCCCACCCGGCTGCCCTGTGACCGTCCCGCTGGCTGTGCTCTGACAGCCCTGCCAGCCACCCTGTGACCGCCCCACCGGCTGCGCACTGACAGCCCCACCCGGCTGCCCTGTGACCGTCCCGCTGGCTGTGCTCTGATAGCCCTGCCAGCCACCCTGTGACCGCCCCACCGGCTGCACGCTGACAACCCCGCCGGCCACCCTGTGACTTTAGTCACTGGAGAGTAAAAGAATGAGGGGAGATTTGATAGAGGCATTTAAAATTATGAGAGATATAAGATGGAGTAAAAATAGGTCGGCTTTTGCCACTGAGAGCAGGTGAGATACAAACCAGGGGACATGGGTTAAGGGTGAAAGGGGAAAAGTTTAGGGGGAACTTCTTCACACAGAGAGTGGTGGGAGTGGGGAATGAGCTGAAGTGGTGAACGCAGGCTCGTTTTTAATATTTAAGAAGAACTTGGACAGGTACATGGATGGGAGGAGTATGGAGGGCTATGAACTGGGTGCAGGTCAGTGGAATTGGGCAGAATAATAATTCAGCACAGCCTAGAGGGACCGAAGGCCCAGTTTCTGTGCTGTAACGTCCAATGTTTCTATGACCTGGGGCACCATCCACCGCCGCACAAGGGCCACTCAGCCCTTCTAGTTTATTTGTGGCCTCAACTCCTCATCCCCAGTTACCTCACACCATCTTGCTTGTCAAGAGTCTATTGACCTTTGCCTGCAAGGTTTACAGAACATCTGCTTCCACCACCCTTGTGGGGAAGAGAGATCCAAAGATCCGATACCTTCTTAAAAGAGAGAATTGCATTCCATCATCTTAAATGGGTGACTGCTTTACTTTTAAACAGTGGCCCAGGTGTTCCTTTCTCTTACAAAAGTAAATTATCCTCACACCCACTTCCACTTCGGCCCTTCTAGTTTGTACCTACATAAACGGATCCCTATGTAAAAGCTCGCACTGAACCAGCTTTTCTTGGTTCAGTGCGAACACTCCGATCCGATCTCACCCAGCTTTTAAACACGGATTGTTGAAGTGCCAATTTAATGGGATCTCAGTGTAAAAGGGGTACAAGATTCCTACCCATCTGCCTGTGTTCGGCCCATATAACTCTCCACCTTTCCTATCTAAATATCTTTCAAATTGTATCCTTTGGACCACAGCTCGACCATGGTGTGCAGAACTAGTTGTATAAAATAATGATAGGTTTTGATAGAATAAATACAACCAGGCTTTTTTCCACTGAAGTTAGGAGAGATTTTAAAAAAACTGAAGGACATGGGTTAAGAGTGAAGGGGGCAAAGTTTCAAGGGAACATGAGGGGAGCATCTTCACGCAGAGAGTGGTGGGAGTGTGGAACGAGCTGCCAGCTGAAGTGGTAAATAATTTAGACATACAGTAACAGGCCTTTCTGGTCCACAATCCCATGTCGCCCAATTATCCTACAACCCCCAGTACGTTTTGAAGGGTGGGAGGAAACCGGAGTCGTGGCCCCCCCCCCCCCCCCCCACTAGGGGAAAATCCATGCAGACACGAGGAGAGCATGCACACTCGTTACAGGCAGCATGGGATTCGAACCCTGGTCCCGATCGCTGGTGCTGTAACCACTGTCCTTCTTTGAAAGATCAGGGAATTGAGAGCCAAGTGGTACAGAGGGAGAAGAGGGTGCTTGAGCTTGAGGCAGGTCATGTTGAACAATGGGATAGGTTTGAAGAACCGAGCGACCTTCTTCTCTTTTCTCTTACGTTCCTGACTACTGCAGACAAAGTAATTGAACTAATTCGATCTGAGCGAGAGAAAAAAAGCCTAACCTTAAAAAAACACAACATTACAGACTTAATGAACCTTTTAAAATCTCAACCTTTTGCTCATCTCCAATATAATACGAACAGCATTACATACTTCATTAAATTCATTTAAAATAAAACGGTTCTATTTCCAAATGTTTCATACTTGTTTCTGTGTGGATTGAATGACGCAGCTTTTGAACAGGGTCATGCTTGGCTGACCCACTATTGAAGCGTTTAGTTTTTATGTATATTTTACATCCACAACATGCTTCTGATGTGGCCATGTTATCACGCATTCATTCTAAATGTTAATTGTCTGCTGGTTTCGCAACGAAACAATCAGAAATGAAGCCATAAATGCTTGCTAACGAATGAAGAGCTGTAAAATGACAGTATTTGATTTTGGGTGTGGCAGCTTTATTGGGGATAAAACAGGAGGAGACTATTCAGCCCCTCAAGTCTGTACTAAGCATGGCTTATTCTATCCAGGTTTCAACCCTTGCATCAGGAAAGAGGTCTCGGTGCCACAAGACTCGTACCACCAGGTTCAGGAACAGCTGCTCCCCCTCCACCGTCAGACTCCTCAACGACAAACTCAATCAGGGACTCATTTAAGGACTCGTACTTTTGCACTTTATTGATTTTTTTTAGAAATTCTGTATTTGACTGTCTGTTCGTTTACATTCGTTATCTGTCTACGGTTCTTTGTATGTTTACATGTATACACTGGGTACTACCGTTTTTCTTGGACTACCGATAAGTGGTAATTCGCCCTAACCCACAGATAAAAGGATCTCAGGGTTGTATGTGACGTCATAAATCTGAAATGTGAATTCTGCAGGATCCTGAAATGGAGCTCAAATATCTCCATGTTTCCTAGATATAGAAACACAGTACAGAAACAGGCCCCTCAGCCCTTCTAGTTTGTACCAAAGGGGCTGGCTCGAGTCTTTATACAGGCCGGTGATTCTCAGCGGTCAGGTGGGGCCAGCCTCCCAGGTTGCTGACCTGCAGGTACAGAGGTCGGCCAGTGGGAGTGCAGCAGTGGAGTGGTTGTAACGCCGCACAGCAATTAATTTTAGTTCCATGGTGAGTACCTGTACAGCTTAACCCTTGTTATTAATCGACAGCACAGCCACCAAAACCAGGTACTGTATTCTTTGTTGACTTAAGATTTTTTCCACTTACGATGGCTTTGTCCGAGCATAGCCCCATCGTAAGTAGAGAAGCAACTGCATTACAGCACAAAGAGTTGTGCTGGCCTACATAAACCTACTCTACAAACAAAACCTTCCTCACCTCACACCCCTTACCCTTTCATCCATGTGGCTGCCTAAGAGTCTTTTAAATATCCCTATTGTACCAGTCTCCACCACCAACCCCAGCAATGCATTCCAGGAACCACTGCTCTCTGTGTAAAAGCACCCATACCCTTGACATCTCTGCTAAACTTTGCTCCCCTTTACCTTGTACCGATGTCCTCTGGTGTGTGCTACAATCACCCCAGGAGAGTAGCAAACCCCAGAAAACAAAACACAAACCCTCTATTAATACTGCCCATTCACAAATCTCTATCCAAAAAAAATCAATGAAATGCCTGGTATCTGGAATTCAAGCAACTGGCAAAAAAAAATGAGGAAAATAAATAAGAATAAATAATAGGTAAAAATAAGTAAGTTTAAAATTGAAAAGTAAATGTTCTCTGAAGTAATACATAAATCTTCGGTGGAGATGGGAGCAAATATTCAGCCAGTGGAGAGCCTTGGTCAGGCTTTGCTCGTCGCAAAGTCGTGTGAAACAGCAATGGCGTCGCCCAGGATGAAGACCTGGCTGATGTTGCTCGCAGTTGGGACGACTCTCTTAAAGTGTCTCTTTCTCCCTGCTTAGTTAGAGTCACCCCGGTCAGAGGCTTTATTTGTAAACTTGGGGGAGGAGGGGGTGGTTAAATATTGAACATGTTATTGTTCGTCTTTCAGGCGGCTCCGTGGAGGGGGAGGAACCTGCAGATGCAGCGACGGTTAAATGTTTTCAACGAATGTGACTGAAAATAAAGTAAAATGCTTTAAGGTTTATATATTCATGCAAGTGACGTTTGTTCAGTGCAAATGCAGTGTCGGTCGAGCATCCCTTATCTAAAAATCCGAAACCTGAAATGCTCCAAAATCCGAAATGTTTTGAGCTCCAGCATGACACCGCAGGTGGAAAATTCCACACCTGACCTCACTTGCCCACGTTGGACGCAGTTTGTTACCAACCATCGTCACCGCCAGACCTACTATGTGCTTTACTCACTGTGTTCTTTGCCGTCCAGCAGAATTTCTAGTATTTGGTGCCGACCCTAACCCTAACGTGCATTTATCTTCTTTTGTAAGCAGAGATCGATCTGAACTTCATCACCGCCTGAAATGCCATGTTTGAGTGTAACATGACGAGCAACAAAAGTTAACTAAAATACTGTATCCTTCTGAACAAAACACAGCATCGTAGGTGGAGACTGAAAGCCTGCCGTTGTTTATTGTTGTTTCACAGCTGATACGGGGATCCTTGCTGATGCTTCTGTTACCAGAAACACATTATTCCAAAACCCAAAAAAAGTCCAAAATCTGAAACCCATGCATCTCAGATAAGGAGTACCCCACCTGTATATTTTTGTCTTTTAAGCTGTTTATTTTTAATAGAGGCATTGTTAGAGTAAGTCTCAAGCAACCAGAAAATACACTTACCCAGTATCTACCAATCCCCAGAGGAGCCGGATGCCAGGAGTTTTACTGTATAAGGAATGTCCTCTTCCATCTCTTCAATGTTTTCTTACAGTGCCTGTAATCACACAAAATTGTCGTCAAAGATATTTCATATGTTTTTTTTTGTATTGATAAACCTTCTGGAGATTACACATGGCAAAAATGTATTTCAGTGCGCAGTTATTTGGTAATAGTGGGAATCGTGGTTTATGGCGTCAAGTCCGATCAATACTTATTAACCATATTCTGTGGCTGCCCTTTTCAACTCTGTGCTGTGACAAATGTAGCACATGCAAATGTCAAATGCAGGAATGAATCTTAACCACCTCAGTACCAGGAGAGATTGTTTTCAAACTTGAGAAGACAATTAGCTGAGAAATCAATGGTTCCTTTAACAGATTCTTATTCGTGGCTTGTTCTAGCCAACACGGCCACATAAAGAATAAGGGAGGGGAGTCCACTGATTGAAGTCCTTGTTTACAAACCTCACCTTGGCACTCATCTGGTTTGGTTTGAGGAGGTTTGATGGAGTGGACCAGATTAGATGGGACTGCATTCTCAACAGATACACAAAGCCACAATTCCAGTCCATACATCTCACTGTGTACAAGGTGCTAATGCACAAGGGGGCAGACGTTTCAGCGGCACCGATGCTTGGCTCCAGTTGAATCCAGACTAACATTGGGTTTCTCCCCTCCCCGCCTCCCTCTTCCTGGAAATCCTCGCCAGTCCTACCCAGCTCCCTCCCCCCATCAAGCCACACAAAGGCTGGAAAGGGGTACTGATGGTAGTGATCAGCCATGATCTGTAAAATGGCGGTGCTGGCTCGACGGGCCGAAGGGCCTACTCCAGCTCCTATTGTCTATTGTCTATTGTCTATTGTCAGGAGACAGTTGCAGTCAGCGCCTCTACTTCCTCAGGAAGAGGTTTGATATGACATCAGAAACCCTGGAAAATTTCTACAGATGTGCGGTGGAAACTGCACCGACCGGCTGCATCAGGGCCTAGTGTGGGGGACAACCCTAACCGAAAAGCCCTTCAAAAGGTAAAGGACACAGCCCAGGACATCACAGGCAAAACCCTCCCCACCATCAAGAACTTCTACAGGCAGTGTTGCAGTCAGAGAGCACCATCACCCAGCACACGCTCTGTTCTCGTTGCTGCCATCAGGAAAGAGGTCTCGGTGCCACAAGACGCGCACCACCAGGTTCAGGAACAGCTGTTCCCCCTCCACCATCAGACTCTTCAACGACAAACTCAGAGACTCATTTTCGGACTCCTATTTTACTCATTATGTATTACTGAATATTTACTTTCCGCATTTGCTCAGTCAGTTTATTTACATTTCTTTCTTCTCGAGTACAGTTTATGGTTACCGGTAATTAGAAATTCTGGCTGGCCCACAGGAATAAGAATCTCGGGGTTGTATGTGATGCCATGTGTGTACACAGACAAACTGTCCGAACTTTGGACCTTGGTTAGGTCGGGAGGGAGCGTCACCTTCGGCAACTACAGGTGGGGTGGTGGATATTGGAAAGAAGGAGAGGAGTGGAAGCATGTCCCCTACCCCAGGGAAGGGAGCTTGGTACCAGGAAGCAGGACAATTATGGACCTTACAGACAATGCTCTTATCAGGACGAGGCTTTCAAGACCATAAGAAATAGGTTATTCAGCCCATCGAATGTGACCCACCACTTAATCCTGAGCTGATCCATTTTCCCACTCAGCCCCACTGCCCTGCCCTCTCCCCAATAACCTTCGATGGCCATCATCTTCATCTTACTTGGCCTCGATTCTAAAATGGCAGAAGACCAGTTTGAACACGGTCATCTTTATTACCTGCATTTTGATGACTGTGTTGCTTCTGTTCATTTTTATATGACTCGTGGATCGAAATGGCCTGTTGCCATGCTGCATGTCTACATTCTTCTTTGGCTTGGCTTCGCGGACGAAGATTTATGGAGGGGGTAAAAGTCCACGTCAGCTGCAGGCTCGCTTGTGGCTGACAAGTCCGATGCGGGACAGGCAGACACGGTTGCAGCAGTTGCAGGGGAAAATTTGTTGGTTGGGGTTGGGTGTTGGGTTTTTCCTCCTTTGCCTTTTGTCAGTGAGGTGGGCTCTGCGGTCTTCTTCAAAGGAGGTTGCTGCCCGCCGAACTGTGAGGCGCCAAGATGCACGGTTTGAGGCAATATCAGCCCACTGGCGGTGGTCAATGGGGCAGGCACCAAGAGATTTCTTTAGGCAGTTCTTGTACCTTTTCTTTGGTGCACCTCTGTCACGGTGGCCAGTGGAGAGCTCGCCATATAACACGATCTTGGGAAGGCGATGGTCCTCCATTCTGGAGACGAGACCCACCCAGCGCAGCTGGATCTTCAGCAGCGTGGACTCGATGCTGTCGACCTCTGCCATCTCGAGTAATAAGACTAAATAAAAACCAGTGAGGACAATAGACTTATAGGAAGACAGATTTGCAGGGGTGCAGGAAAACAAGAAGGGAACAGAACCAATGGGATTGCTCTGTGAGGAACCAACAGAGATATGTCGGGCTACATAAGATAAGATCGAGGTCGGTAAATTGTTCCCATTGGTGGGGGAGACAAGAACTAGGGGGCACAGCCTCAAGATCCAGGGGAGTAGATTTAGGACGGAGATGAGGAGGAACTGCTTCTCCCAGAGGGTGGTGGAATCTGTGGAGCAGTGGAGCCGACCTTATATTTAAGCAAAGGTTGGATAGATTTTTACATGGTAGAGGAAAGGCCAGGTCGGTGGAGATGAGCCCCGATCTCAAGACTCCTATGTTCTTATATGTTCAAATGTCACAACAATTCCATTTCCTATTATTATGGGATAACCAGCAATTTTGAGCTCCTATTGATGGAGGCAGGAATATATTAAGTTAATAACTCTCTGTTCAAGATGAGAAGCTTGCAATTCCCACGACCCAATTGTAATAGCACAGCACATTTTAAGTACACAGTGCTTTGCTCTGTTTTATGGCATTTATCACGCCATCACACATGGCAGTGCACACATTGCACAGTACTCGTTGGCTCGTCTGAGGAGCTACAATTAGCACATCTTCACACAGAGAGTATCATTTTGCAAGCCACCTTTCAGATGAATTGCACTGGGCATTATTCCACAGCACCAGTAATTCATGGCTTCTCTGACAAGAACACAACCTCGGCTCTGCACCGTGGCTGTGAGTGGGAGTATGTTCGTGGTCTCTGAGGTTCAAGTAAATGCGCAAAGAGGCAGTTAGCAAGGTGGTGATGCACAGAAAATAAATAGTTTGCTGCTCTGCCATGTTTCATTGTCAAAAAAAAATCGAACTGTTTCACTCCAAAAACTTTTCTTTAGCTTGGTTACTGATCATTTCCAGTCTCCATCCATCGGCGGTGAGTGCCACGAGGCTGTGAACAGTAAATGACGTTTAGAAGGGTAACTACTGCAGATTTTCTGATTCCTTTTGAACCGTTCAGCAGAGGTCAGATGTGGTGTTCGACTTGCTCACGACGTTGAAGGAAGACATCCAGAGCGGATGTCCAAAGAAATACAGAGCCGGAGGGGAGGATCGCGAGCTGACAGGTGACAGGTGAAAAGAGGTGGGAGGGAGAACGAAACAGAGAGAGTGGGAACAAAGGGATCCTAGTCTGGACGGCTACTGGTGGTGTTCCACAGGGGTCAGAGTTGCGGCCACTTCTATTTAGGTTGTATGTTAATAATGTGGGCTGCCAAATAAATGGCTTTGTGACTCAGTTTGCAGATGATACAAAGATAGGTGGAGGTGCAGGCACTGAGCAGGAAACAGGAAGGCTACAGCAGGGGTTCTCAACCTTTCTCTTCCCACCCACATCCCGCTTTAAGTCATCTCTCTGCCATCAGGGCTCTGTGATTAGTAAGGGATGGCTTAAGGTGGGATGTGGGTGGGAAAGGAAGGTTGAGAACCGCTGCTCTAGACCCAATTGTTATTGGAATATTTTGCTTGAGAAAAATGGTCATTGGCCCATTTCCTTTGGAGTTCTGAAACCCTGCACATAACGAGTCAATGAGGGACGATAAAAACAGTGGGTTTTCAAACTTTTTTCAGAACTCCAAAGGAAATGGGCCATTGACCATTTTTCTCAAGCAAAATATTTCAATACCAATCGGGTCTAGAGCAGTGATTTTCAACCTTCCCTTCCCACTCACATCCCACCTTAAGCAACCCCTTACTAATCACAGAGCACAGATGGCACAGGGGTGTGAGTGGGAAGAGAAAGGTTGAGAATCACTGATCTACAGAATTGGCAAATATGTGGCAAATAAATTATAAGGTTGGAAAGCATATGGTCATGCACTTTGGTGGAAGGAATAAAAGGGTGGACTATTCTTTGGATGGGGAGAAAATTCAAAATTCGGAGGTGCAAAGGGACTTGGGAGTCCTGATGAAGGATACTTTGAAGATTCACCTCCAGGTTGAGTCAATGGTGAAGAAGGTGAATACAATCTTGGCGTTCATACCCAAAGGAATAGGATACTAGGGATGTGATGTTGATGCTTTATAAGGCATTGGTGAGACCTCACTTGGAGTACGGGGTACAGTTTTGGGCTCTTTATTTCAGAAAGGATGTGCTGGCATCGGAGAGGGTTCAGAGAAAATTCTCAAGAATTATTCCAGGAGTGAAGGGGTTAACATTTTTACTCGCTGTGATTCGAGGAAAAAACGTATAGAAATGCTGGAGGAACACAGCCAATCTCGCAGCGCCCGTAGGAGGTGAAAATACATTACCGTCCTTTCAGGCCTGAGCCCTCCTTCAAGGTAGAAGCGCAAAGAGCAGGAAGGCATCAGAATTAAGACTGAAGAATGAGCAGGGGAGGAGTCCAGACCAACAAAAAGGTGTTAATTGGATATGATAAGAGGAGAGGTGAGAACTGGTTTTGGCTCTGTGAAAGGAGACAAACAGAACTGGGGGAAAGGCGACAGGAGGAAGAAGGTGGAGTGAGGGTGGGGGTAGAGTTTAGCAGAAACCAGAGAAGTCAATCCAGTTGCAGGGTGTCCAGACGGAAGATGAAGCGTTGTTTCTCCAATTTGTCTTGGAGCCTCCACGTTGATGCAATCACAAAGAAGGCCTGCCAGCGGCTATACTTTGTGAGGAGTTTCAGGAGATTCGTTATGTCATCGAAGACACTCGAAAACCTCTACAGGTGTGTCATGGCTGGTTTCATCACTGCCTGGTATGGAGGTGCCAACTCCCAGGACGAATAAACTCCAGAGGGTTGTTAACTCGACCTGTGACAACACAGGCACCAGACTTCCCTCCATCGAGGACATCTACATGAGGCAGTGTCTTAAAAAATCAGCCTCTATCCTCAAAGACCCCACCACCCAGGCCAGGCCTTCTTCACTCGGGGAAAAAGGTACAAGAGCCTAAAGGTGAGCACTCAATGGCACAAGGACAGCTTCTTCCCCGCTGCCATCAGATCCCTGAATGATCAATGGTCCAAAGACCCTGCCTTACTTTCTGTGCACTAATATTTTTATTTTTTATAGCGATGGTGTAAGATGGTTATAATATGAATGTTTGCCCTGTGAAGCTGCCGCAAGACATTGAATTTCATGACTTGTTCATGACCATAAATTCTGATTCTAATTCTGAGTCAGGTAACCTGCCACCACTTGCTACACGAATCTACACAGGAGCATTGCAATCCTGGATGAGGGAGAGACAATCATTTCTTTGGGAGACTGCAGCATTGAACTTGAACTTGGTTTATCGCCCTCAAGCCTGCCCTTCATTAAATATGATCATCTTTCCTAGGTCTCATCCCTTCTTCTGCATTAGTTCCCCATAGTTTTCGGTTCCCCTTTCAGGAACCCCATTAACCAATGCCCCACAAGCTTTCCAGAGTCGAGAATGACAGAGATTCACCACTCCAGACCAAAACCTTCTTTAACATGCTCTGATCGGCTTATGTGAAATTATGTGTTTGCAAGACCCCACCGGCTTGCTTTCATCATAGATATTGATTATATTCACTGTACTTTTGTCATTCCATCGGTACTGAGTCTCTATCAGCTCCTCAGAGCAATCCCATCACTCTCCTTACCCTGTAATATCCCTGTAGCCCTCTTGGGTCCCAATCCAATTATCTCTTGGCGAGAAGGAGTAAAACACGGAAGTCTGCAGACACAGTGATTGAAGTAAAAACACAATGCTGGAAAAAAACTCAGCAGGTCAAACAGTGTCCTTTACAGAGAATAGATAAAGGTACAGAGCGAACATTCATCAATGTCTATCTATCTACACACACACACGCACACACACACACACACATACACACACACACAACAAAACAATCACACATACACACACAGAACATAATCACACAGACACACACAACATAACAATCACACAGACACACACACACACACACACAACAAAACAATCACACATACACACATAGAACATAAACACACACACACACAACATAACAATCTCACAGACACACACACACAACAAAACAATCACACGTACACACATAGAACATAAACACACACACACACAACATAACAATCTCACAGACACACACACACAACAAAACAATCACACATACACACACAGAACATAATCACACAGACACACACAACATAACAATCACACAGACACACACGCACACACACACACACACAACAAAACAATCACACATACACACATAGAACATAAACACACACACACACACACAACATAACAATCTCACAGACACACACACACAACAAAACAATCACACATACACACACAGAACATAAACACACAGACACACACAACATAACAATCACACAGACACACACACAGACACACAGGCACACACACACACACACACACACAACAAAACAATCACACATACACACACAGAACATAATCACACAGACACACACAACATAACAATCACACACACACCGACACCGACACACACACACACACACACACACACACACACACACACACACACACACACACACACACACACACACACACACAAACACAAATTTTTAAATGTCAACATACAGCAGGGTTACAGGCCTTTTTGGCCCATGAGTCTATGCCACCCAATTTATACCCAATACCCAATTAACTTACACCCCCGGTACGTTTTGAACACGGGGAGGAAACCAGAGCCCATGAGGAGAACCCACTCAAACATACAAACTCCTTTCAGACAACGTAGCATTTGAATCCAGATCCCAATCGCCGGCGCTGTAAAGGCGTTGTGCTAACCACTACATCAATCTTGATGAAGGGACTCAAGCCTAAAACAATGATGATGTATTTTTATCTTTGAGATATAAAAAGCACTGTTTGCCCTGCGGAGATTCTCCAGCGTTGTGCTTTTACCTCTCAGGGAAACTGATTGCCTCCTTCTCTGCCCCAAGTCAATTGGTTTCAGATGCTACATGTTATTCAAATTATTCTTTTTACTGTCATGTAATAAAACAGAAAATGTAATATTGTAAATGTCTGCTGCAGGAAGGAAAGTGGAGCAAAAGAGAGTCCCTACAGAGTCACTGAGTGTCTGTAAATTTACCTCCAGCGCTTCTGCAGCCCTCAGTGCCCTCTTGAATCCTGGATCTGATACCTGGTTCCAGCAGCCTGCAGCCCATGGGGGTCTTTCCACGTCAAGTCACCGGCAGGCCGCAGCCTGTGTAAGTCCCTCAGCGGCTGAGCCCCTCCCTGGACATTTAGCATTTTAAAAAAAGTTTTGTAATCCTCAGTGCAGCCTCGTGAGCTTATCACAGGCACAGCAAAATAGAAAGCTTTTGTGTCCATGCATTGATTAGACTGATCTGGACGTCAATGAGTGTTAAGTTGTTGCATCTGAAGGTGAATAAACCTCAAAATCCAAGTCACTGCAACCCCAGAGATTTCAACCAAGATTTCACTCACATTTGATTGACAGTGGTGACTTCCACAACTTCCAAACCCTTTGAAATACAAAACAAAATCTTAAAAGAGATCTGAATCTTCTGCCTTGTTTTGCAAGGTTCGGGCTGAGTAGCTGCCAGGGAGCTGTTCAGCGCTGGGTGAAATCTCCTCTTTGATCTTCACAATTCGATGTGGAGCACTTGTCCACGAACGTCTGATGCAAAAACACAGAAAGTGGCCCTATCTTAATAAAGGGTTGTTTCTGGTTTGAAGGGAATGGGAACAAAAGCATCAAAAGAGCGAGATCAAAATGGGCGGAAATGCTAATAAGGCCATTCTTAATCCTTAAAACTCAGCTTTCACGGGGCACACCAAATGGAGAGACATTATCTTGCTGGCCCTTAATCAATGCACTGGAAATATTACCCACTCTATAATTGGATCATGGATTTCCTCACCTCAAGGCAACAATCAGTGAAATGGGCAAGAACTTCTCCTCCACAATCTCCATCAGTACCGGAGCACCACACGGCTATATTCTTAGCCCCCTGCTCTACTCGCTACACACCTATGACTGTGTGGCGCAGTATGACAACAATACCATCTATAAATATGGTGAAGGCACCATGGTAGTTGGTTGTATACACCGTGCAGGAAGGATTTTGAAAATTTGGCTGTACGATGCACTAACAACCTCGCACTCAATGTCGCCAAAACCAGTAGCTAATTGTTGACTTCAGGAAGGGAAAGCCAGAGATGTACATCCAGTGATCATTGGGAGATCAGAGGTGGAGAGGGCGACCAAATTTAGGTTCTTGGGAGTCACTATCTCAGAGGATCTTTCCTGGACCCAACACACCAATAACATCGTGAAGAAAGCACGTCAGCACCTCTACTTCCTCAGGAGTTTGCAGAGGTTTGGTATGCTGTTAGAAACCCTTGCAAATTTCAACAGAATGTGTGCTGGCTGCTGCATCATGGTCTGATATGGGGACACCATTTCCCCTAGATTCTGCAAAAGGCACTGGACACAGCACAGGATATCAGAGGAAAAATCCTCCCCACCATTAAGAACATCTTCAGGGAACGCTGGCGTCGGAGAGCAGCAGCAATCATCAAGGTTCCGCACCGCCCAGCCCACACTCTGTTCTCGCTGCTGCCATCAGGAAAGAGATCTAGGTGCCATAAGACTCGCAACACCAGGTTCAGGAACAGCTGCTCCCCCTCCACCATCAGACTCCTCAACAACAAACTCAGTCATTTCATGAAACATGAAAGTCTGCAGACACTGTGGTTGATGTAAAAACACAACGCTGGAGGAACTCCGCAGGTCAAACAGTGGACTTTATTTGGCAAAGATAAAGATACATAACCAATGTTTCGGGCTTCAGCCCTTCATCAAGGTGCGACTACCTTTCATACCTCAATGAAGGGCTCAATCCCCAATCGTTTGTTATGTATCTTTATCTTTGCTATATAAAGTACACTGTTTGGCCTGCAGAGTTTCTCCAGTATTTTGTCTTTTTTACTAATTTTCTTGTACTTTTCTTGTTTTTTTTTAATTCTTTGTATTGCACAGTCAGCTTGTTTACATTTTTTATTTATATGTGTAGTATACTGAATCAGATTTTTTTTGCATTGCCAATAAGTGGTAATTCTGCCTCGCCCGCAGGAAAAAGAATCTCAGGGTTGCATGTGATGTTATTTACACACTCTGACAATAATGTGTAATCTGAAATCTGAACTATAGCTTGCCACATCCAAGAGAAACGACGGGAGCTTATGATCTCGAACGAAGAGGATCTGGAAAATCTCAGTTGGTCAGGTAATATAGGTGGATAGCTCCAATGGCCATGTGATCACCCATGATTCTCAAGCTCCACAAACATGTGATCATCTGGACCTTTCGCTCTGTGGCCAGGTAATCACCGAGACCTCTCGCTCTCCAACCATGTGATCACTCAGACCTCTCAAGTTCTACAACCATACGACCACACTCTTAACCTCCATGACCATGTGATCACCCAGCAATGCCTACTCTGAAGAACACTCTCCTCCTCTCTTCAAAGAGAGTTCCATGAGAGCCTTTCTTACTGCTACCACGCTGTTGTCCCCGTCGTTCTCAAGCTCTATAACCATGTTCTCTCACAAGACTCTGCATCCAACCATTACCTTTTACCTGTTAGCCTGCCTCATTGCTTCTTGTTTAACTCCACTTGTACTGCATTGAATGCAAGGCCATGGACAATCCTTCTCCGTGGACTGTCACCTTGTCGCGGTGGAGAAGCTGGTGTGTTCCTGTAATCCGAGAGACTGATGCCATCTGGAGCTCTGCTCCTGGTAGGGCCACCCGTGGCGGTAAGGTCGAGGGTGAGATCCCTGACAAGGAACAATCGAAACAAGACCTCAACAGGCGGACGAAACGACTCTGAACGGCTGTGAAGGCTGCAACAAATCCCTCAGCTCCCATCGTCGTGGTTTCCAGGCCATTGGAACTAGTTGGTTGATTTGTGAAGTATCGTTTGCTTCGCGGGGCGCACATGTCATACAAAAACACACACAGGCGTGTTCGCTCGGTGGAAAGTGGAACGAACTCCATCATCCTCGACCACAAAACCCATGGCCATTATGCACAGAAAGGACTTTGCCCTGCCTCATCCTGCCGTCGCTGGGCATGCAAAGGAAATATGATGGATTGCAAACCTGGTGAAGAAGCTGCAAGGTGTGGTCACAAGGGGAAATCTCAGGGGTTCAGGGAGATGCTCTTAGCTTGACATTTGCTGAGCACTACTGCAAATCTCCTGGGACCTCTACACATTAGAGTGTTAGAAGCTCGTGTGTTTGGAAAATGGAGATATTTAAGAGAATTTAATGTCCCGTAGCACGGTTAATGAATCAAATTGGATCAGATGACCATAAGTGTGGCAGAAAGGATTCCCGAGGTCTCCCTCCACCCTCTCCTCCTACTTGACATGTTCCACCAGGATCGCTGTCCGAAGAGGGCGCATAAAATTGTTGTGGAGCCCCACCACCCTGCACAAGGCATCTTTTAGCAACTCTCATCGGGGAAGAGATACCAGACCCGGTATCATCAGGCTGAGAATCAGCTTCTTCCCACAGGCAGTGAATTCTGCTGCTTCCCCGCCCTCTGGGAAAAGCAGTTCCTCCTCATCTCCATCCAAAATCAACTCCCCTGAATATTGAGACTACATCAGAAGGTACACACAGAAGTCTGCAGACACCATGGGTTGAAGGAAAAACACAATGCTGGAGAAACACAGCTGGTCAAACAGTGTCCTTTATAGAGCAAAGATAGCGATACATGACCGACGTTTTGGATCTGAGCCCTTCATCAAGGCATGGAAAAACGTCGGCAGGCGTCCGAATCCATGTCCTCTAGTTCTGGTCTTCCCTTCCAATAGAAACAACTGACCTACCTCAATTAAGGAGTGCAATGTTGAATTTTTTTTTCAAATCGCTTTACATTTCACACCTTTTTTGTCTTTTAAACTGTTTCTAATAAATGGTGATGTATTAGACATTGTAGGAGTGAGTATTGTAAGGTAAAAACATCATGAGATGGGACCGGAGAAGGAGTCACCCAGTACTAAGGAGTAACAGAATGCAGATGTGACCTTGTACACTCAAGATAAGCTTTGCACTAACATGAATGATGAGCAGCAGACTAACAGAGAAGGGTAGCAACAGTTTATTCATTGGACAATGTCATGGTATGATAATTTACTAAGTACGTATCCTGAGGTATAAAAAAACACCATTTTGCTGATAACGGCAGAATGCATTCTCCGACTAACTTTGTTAGTCGCAAGTGTTACAATCCGGTAATAAAGAACAAAGAACCCTGATTTCGACTCAGTCTGGTGTTTGTCTCACTCATTCATGAACAAAGCAGACCTAACAGTATCAAGCAACTGGAAAATTCACATATCCAGCATCTACCAATCCTTGTCAGTGCTGGATTCCAGGGGTTTTACTGTGACAGTATAAAACTTGGGAACTTTTAATTGGAGCGCTTTCATCCCTAACGTCGAAGTACTCGAGATGGCAGAGGTCGACAGCATCGAGTCCACGCTGCTGAAGAACCAGCTGCGCTGGGTGGATCACGTCTCCAGAATGGAGGACCATCGCCTTCCCAAGATCGTGTTCTATGGCGAGCTCTGGCCACCGTGACAGAGGTGCACCAAAGAAAAGGTACAAGGACTGCCTAAAGAAATCTCTTGGTGCCTGCCACATTGACCACCGCCAGTGGGCTGATATCGCCTCAAACCGTGCATCTTGGCGCCTCACAGTTCGGCGGGCAGCAACATCCTTTGAAGAAGACCGCAGAGCCCACCTCACTGACAAAAGACAAAGGAGGAAAAACCCAACACCCAACCAACCAATTTTCCCCTGCAACCGTGTCTGCCTGTCCCGCATCGGACTTGTCAGCCACAAACGAGCCTGCAGCTGACGTGGACTTTTACCCCCTCCATAAATCTTCGCCCGCGAAGCCAAGCCAAAGAAGAATAAAACTTGGGAACTTTTAATTTGCACCTCGGTGTATTATGGACGATGTTAGCGCTCGCCCATAGCCATTGACAGAATCTCAAAGAGAGATGCAACATTGAAGTCCAGCAGAACTAAATCTCTTGCTTTTGACAGCATTCAGGATAAGGGCACTGCCCTTGCTCAGTGCCAGATGCAGAGGAATCACGTTGGAGCTTTGAGAATTGAAAAGTACCAGGTTCAAACAGATGTTGCATGTGGCTTAAGCAAGAAATGGGTGCTGCTATACTGAATACAGTAACATGAGCAGTTTATTTAGCTTGCAATACAATAGTTCCCCTGACAATAGCCCTTTAAAAGCTCCCTTTGGTTTGATGGAATGCTACATTTTTCGATTAACTTTGTTCTCTGCTGCTGTATGCTTTGTCTGACTCATGCTGTCTTCAGTGAGACAGCTGGAGATTTGACATTAAAAATGTTGGGAAACAGCCTTCTAAACACACGCGATATCCTAGAGGCAATGTGCTCAAGCCTTTTGTCAAAGTTTATTCGAGCTTCAAAAATGCATTGCTTGAATCCCTCTCCAAACCGTGAAAAGCAATCTGTACAATGGGTGCAACCTGTCAGCCTTTAATCTTCCATTCTTATGTGCCCATGACTGTGACAGCAATAAAGCTTCATCTGTTTCCCAACCTTGAAAGACACAATGGCTTGGAATGGACAGAATTTAGTCAGGTTGGGGGTCGAGTGGAAATTTAAAATAGGTGTGCACATTTTTCCAATGTAAATCTGTCCGCTAATATTCTAGCTGTCGTGCGATCTTCAGGAATTTCAGACTCGTTTTAATTTGGACACACAGCATGGAAACAGGCCCTTCCAGGCCCTTGACCCCGTGCCACCTGATTACACCCAATTAACCTACAACTCCTGTAGATTTTTGAAGGGTGGGAGGAAACCGGAGCACTCGGAGACATGGGGAGAAGGTGCAAACTCCTTTCAGACAGTGCTGGATTGGAAAATGGGTTGCTGGCACCCGCCCATCTCCAGGCCCTGCTTTTCTTTGTGAAAGTGGACTTGTACACCACGGAAGCAGATCTTCAGCTCATCACATCCCTGCAACCATCAAATTCCCACTTTATTCTCTCTGCATTCTGATCATCGGCCCCTTAGATTCTGCACTTACTTACTTCTGGCAACTTAGAGCAGACAATGACCCTACAATACCTGGGTAATAGTTGATGCCATGTAAAAGTCAACCGCCCCCCCCTCCCCAATTTTGGCCCCGACCACCTGCCTGTTGGAGCTCCCGATGCCTCGACTGTGGACTCTCACATTGGCCCAGGCCGCCCGCCCACTGGAGTTCCCAACTCTCGTCTAGGCCCCGGTCCTGCCCGCCCACCCGAGCTCCTGATGCCTCGATTGAAGCACGGTCAAAAGTAGTATGCATGTAAAAGTCAGCCCCCTAAATTGTACCCTTAACGTTTGTCCACAAAATTTGACTATTACTCCCAGCCTGCAGCTTTGGAAAGTGGGAGAAAATCAGAAGCCAAGGAGGATGCCAACAAGGTCAGGGATAGAAGGTGCAGACTCCATATAAATAGGGCCAGAGACCCTGGGCAGCACGGTTAGCACCATGCTATTACATGGCCAGCAACTAGGGTTCAAATCTGGCACTGTCTGTAAGGAGTTGGTACATTCTCCCCACGTTCCCCCGGGCGCTCTGGTTTCCTTCCCAGTGCAGAACAGTCGAGCAACATGAATGCACCTTTGCTCTAAAGCTAATAAAAGCCTATCAGCTTGTTCAACTTCAGTCTTTTGAAGTTACTGATGGTGCAGCACGCACCCCATTCCCACACTGGCTTATCTGATGTGTCTGTCCCTCCCGCCCTCCTGTCAATCCAATCCCTCGATGCCCTGACTTTCTCCTCCCGCCAGGTTCCCGGTACCTCGAGCAATGAAGGTAGTTACCGCGGCCAAAAGTAGTACGCTTGTTATAATCCACCCCCTAAATTTTACCCTAAAAATGTGACTATTAAACACGTACATAAGGTACCTTATCTACACTTCTCATTATTTTTATAAACTTAAGATCTCCCCACCCCCCACCAACTTAGCTTTATGCTCCACAACACTTTAAGAAATAAAACAGTGGAAATCAAAATGGTAGAAGTTGGGTGGTGGGGTGGCGACACTTTCTACAGTCTTGCTTAATTCTGTGATTGCTAACACCATATGTCCTGACACAACGTGTGAGTGCTTAAAACATTTGCTTTGGCATCCAGTTTTTAAACCACAACAGCTAAAAGGTTTAGCTTCATACGGCTAAAAGAGAACAGACACCCACAAGCCTAACAAGATGATTATACAGAGCCAGTGTTTCGTTGAACACGGCAATATTAGTTTTGGGCCAAAGACTGGAACAGCAATATTAACCTGGAGAAGCATTGAAAATCAATTTCCCAGTTTTAACCTGAAGACAAATTCCAATCCCTTTCAGTAAATGCAATCCTGCTGGCATGTTCGGCACTGACAACCGTGTTGTTGAAGTGTAGAGGCAGGCATGTAACGTTCCACATTTTTGATGAGAAATTCAACAAACCTCAGTAGCTACATTTTTGCGGTGAGTTTTAAAATCAAGAATTAAAAACCTTATATTCCCGTAATGGTCAATCCAGTGCCTTTCAGGGGCAGGTGAGTTCTGGGCCTGATGTCCCATTCACCAAGAGAAAGTGAACGTGTAATTCATCGCCTCTCCTTTCTCGGTGTAGTGATGTGGCCGTCGTCTGGCTCGCCAGCCAAGAGGTCACTGCAAATAGCCTCTCCTACATTACTGCTCCGTAGAAACACCTTCTCGTGGTGTCCCCTGTTTTCATTGCATTTGCTACGTCATGGTGCGACCGAGTGTCCAGCGGTGTAACTGGACTGGTGGGCTGGGCTCATTAGCTTTGGTTGGCAGCCAGCCTCAGAGAAGGACAACTCTGATTTAAAACCCAAGAAGATGGGGCTCGTTAGCCTCGTCAGGCCATCTATCTAAGAGAGGGACATTCCGACATAACGCCTATAACCTGAGGATCTGGCTATCACCGTCCCACCATGGCAGATAAACCCCGGGAGTAAAGGGTGGGGTCAGTACTGCGCACACTGACCTCCACCTAAAAAATCCATTGTGCCCATGTCTATGATCCTTCCTAAACCATTCACGAAGTCAAGCCATGATCTTTGGGTCAATCCAGTGTCAACGCCCTCTTTTTTTGGCTCAATAATAGCGTATTTTCTGTATGACCTGCGTAAAAGTCAACACCCCTACTTTTGGTCCGACTGCTCACCCATCCGAGTTCCCAACATCCCAACTGTCCTCCCGTCCAAGTACCCGATGCCCAACCCCAATCTGGCGGCCCGCTCACCGGAGCTCCCCATCCTGAATGCTCATCCTCGTTTTGACTGCCTGCCCATCTGAGCTCCCGACGCCCTGAATGCGGACCCTCTCCCCACCTGCTCGCCCACCGGAGCTCCCATTCACGAATATTAATCTTCACCTTGGACCCCTGCCGATCCGAGCTCCCGACGCCCCGAACATGGACACTACCCGGTTCCGGCTATCCGAGCTCCCAACACCTTGAACAAAGCAGGTACTTACCGTGGTCAAAAGTCAACCCCCATCCCCCAAAATTTGACCCCAAAAATTGGGCGGTACAGTTGATGTAGCAGTTAGCACTGTGCCTTTACAGCGGCAGCGGGCTCTGAATGAATCCTGAGCTGCCGGTAAGGTGCTGGTATGTTCTCCTCATGTCTGCGTGGGTGTTCCAGGTTTCCCCGGAGATGTGGGTTAATTGGGTGTAAATTGGGTGGCATGGACTTGTGGGCTGAAATGGCCTGTTACTGTGCTGTATGTCTAAATTTTTTTTTAAAAATTAAAATATTAAAAAGTGACGGTAAAGGTAAAGGTTCCATTACTGCCACGTAATACGACATTTAGAATGTAGCATACATGAAATTCTTTAACTTTTGTCGACCTTAAGGCCACTGTGTCCAGCGCCCCCTCACAGAAACCTGCAGTCCCCTCCAAGGACTGACCAGTTCGGAGCCTGCTTAGCTTCCGAGATCAGACAATCCCAGGCGTATTCAGGCTATCAGCTGCTGTAGCTCGACTATTACATGAGTACATACAGTAAGGAAGCTTGCGGATGCTGGCGTCGAGTGCAACACACAGCTGGGCTGGAGAAACTCAGCAGTTCACGCAGCATCCGTCGTAAGTGTAGGGCCCAGGCCCGGAATGTTGGTTGCCCCCCTACTTTCTGTGGATACTGTGTTCTGCAAACAAGATCAAGAGGTTTTTCTTTTTAACAGGGGCCAGGATGAAATCATTTACAACCAGCCAGCCATAAATTGATGTGATTGCGTCCAACTTGGTCAGAGGAAATTCAATTTAGATTGTTAGCTGAACAATATAACAATGTTATAAATGCACATGAACACTTCTATTTGACACTTTTTCCCTGATATATCATTAATGTATTTATAGAATTGGATAGCACGGAAATTGAACCTTTCAATACACCTCAATAATTGCCAAACCAATCTCCTTAGCCTCAATACCTTTCCAATCCCAAGTACCTGTCCAATGCCTGTTAAAGGTTGTCATTATAATTTTATTACACAGTGCAGAAGAAAACTCTCAAAGGAAATCAAATTTTAGATTTTATTCAGATTTCAGATTTACTCTCTGAGTGCGTACATGACCCCAGATACACTCTGCGATTCTTCTTCCTGCGGTCCAGTCAGGATTACCACTTATTGATAGTGCAAAGAATAACTGTACACATGTAAACAAATAAAGAAATGTAAACAAATTGACTGTGCAATACAGAGAGGAAAAAAATCAATCATGTGCACAAGCAAGTGTCCTTAAATGA